>NC_140801.1:1251250-1876875 GCF_037176805.1 Vigna unguiculata
GCTTTCTTTTCTCATTGCAAGTGCTTGGTGGCGCGATTAGGGTTTCTATGAGCGTCGAGATTATGTTTCAAGGTGTAAGTGATTCCATGGTGGTTGAATCAACTAGGGCGGGGATGAACTGTAATCAAAATGCAATCACGATGTGAGCTCACGAAGTAGTGGCACTGTCATGGTGGTGCGAGGCTCTGCACAATTCGCAAGGAAGAAGGTGTTGTGCATGGTTCGTGTTTGTTGTGCTCCGACGAGGTTGCGGTGGTCAACAAATCTGCATGTGGCGACAGCGTGAAGAAGATGGTGGCTAGGGTTTTAAAAGCTGCAGGTTGTATTTCTGCTTCGGTTTGCACAACTAAGGCCAAATGTTGGCCTTTTATGGCCTCGGCATTAAAAGCCTCGGTTCTAGAACTAGGACAGAATGTTAAAAATAACTATGGCCAAATCCCCTTCCTGCACTGGTGAAGTGTGGAATTAAGCCTAAGGTAGGCATAAATAGACTTGGGTAGAGATAAACCTGACTCAACAAAACCTAAGGTGAGCCGACTTGACTCAGCCTAACCTAGACTTAACTTGACTCAATCTAACTTGGACCCAACTATATTAGGTTTGATGTGAACACAACTCGGCTGGGTATAACATGGGTCCAACTTGACTTGTTTTGATTGGGCTAGAATGACTATATTCAACTCAATTTGATATGTGTCCAAGTCACCTCAGTCTAAGGGCACCCAACTCAACTTGACCTTTTGTGGGTTCAACTCGACTATATATAATATGAGCTCAATTTAACCCAACACAATGTGGATTCGATCAATCACCTCAGTCTAAGATTATTGTTATCATCTTAAAATCTGAACATTAAAATTAAAATCAATTTAAGATTCACATTTCTTCTTAAGAATGCATACAGATTATAATGATAAATGACCTTTCTTTCTTAAATATTCACAAATATATAACTTATTATCAACTCATGAGACTCTAACTCTAAAGAATTTAAGAATAAGGTAAGTGTTGACTTAAGATATGTTAGTCCTCTTTATTTTAATATTTAATTGCAAAAATATTATTTATTTTCAATATTTAGGCTTAATTATATTTTAAATCTCTGTTAAATTTGTAAATTTTCAATTAAGTCTTTCATAAATCTTTATAGTGTATTTTGTTAACTTGATGATAGGACTGTTAAATGGATGATGTAGTTATTATATTGTTGTGTCACCTACTTAGTTGTCGCCTCTTGTCAATTTATTAATTTATTATTTTATAATTTTATAATTTAATAATATAATTTATAATTTACTATTAACATAAATATATCTTTTTTAAATTATAATATAAAATTATATATATTTTCAAATTTTATTCAAAAAATAAAATCATAGTCTCATACTAAACTAATAAGTTTGTACATCATTGTCGCTTCCCTCCTTCAATAATATTCTAAAATATTAACAGGACATGAACGCTTAAACCAGTTTTTATTAAATAATGGACAGGAACGTTTTACTCATTCTTCATTAAAATATATGTACTGTGGATTTTATTGTATTATCCTGTCCTTTTGGAACCATTTAAAACTCTGCAGCTTATGTAAGCAATGAGCAGCGCCATTATCATGCATAAAATAACATTTGTTCAATAAAGGTGCATGCATGCATCCTGCAAAAAAAAAAATCTATAAATAGCCTTTACATTTCAGCACAAATCACACAACTCTCTCAACTACTTCTCTACTACCTAGTGAAGCAATTAATGGGTCATTTGGTTTTCTTTGTTTTGTTGTTTGCTGGGCAAGTGATTGGTGGGTTCAGTACCCAGAAACTGCATCCATCTGACAAAGGAAACGTATTAACTATTCTGAGCATTGATGGTGGTGGTATCAGAGGGATTATTCCGGCAACAGTTCTTGATCACTTAGATCAGGCTCTTAAGGTTCATTCTTATTCTTCATATACTCTGCATATATGTATTGAAATAACATGAATGAATGAATGTTTACGTGGTTAACTTGAATTTGTTGTTGAGTTGCAGGCTAGGGATCCAAATGCAGATTTAGCACATTTCTTTGATGTGAAAGGAGGGAGTGGCACTGGTGCACTCATAACAGCTTTGTTAGCCACACCAAGCCCTCATGATCCTACTCGTGCTGCTTTTACTCCTTCACAAATTGTAGACTTCTACAAACAAAATGGCCCTCATGTATTCAATTCATCTAGGTATAATAACACCATTAATATTCATAGAACATCATCAATATCAACGTTTAGCAGCAACTAATAATAACATGTTTTTCTTTGTGTCTGTTATGATGAAACAACCGACATGCAGACCTGGAAACGGTTCCAGGTTCGATGGGGAGTTTTTACACAACATAACTCGTGAACTGTTGAAGGATACACGACTTAGTCAGACACTGACCAATGTTGTCATCCCAACTTTCGACATCAAGACAAAAAAGCCAGTTATATTCTCAAACTACAAGGTTAGCAGCATATAGCATATATTATAATTTTCTTTACTGAAGAAAAAATATCAACATAAAAGTTTTGGTGATGTAGGTTGAGAAGTTTCCCTACTTCAATGCCTTGATGTCTGATATAAGCATATCGGCTTCAGCAGCACCCTCTCTTCTGCCACCCTACTCTTTTGAGAACGATGGTGTTGACTTCAATTTGATTAGTGGTGCGGACTTGAGTATGCTTAATGAAAATCTAGTGAATGGGAATCCGGTAAATTAATTTACCTATTCATTACATATATGACAAAATTGCATGTAAATTATGATTTATGAATACTTGTATTAATAATATGAAGCTTAATTTGATCAGACAGAAACAACCGTGGATGAAGTAGTACGATACAATAACTATTCCGAAATACTTGTGTTGTCTTTGGGAACTGGAACCATACCAACTGTGGAGATGTATGATGTTGCCTCGGCTGCCACATGGCCACCTCAGAATTGGACTGTTCCTGGAGCCCTTTTTCTTGATCGTGCAACAACCTCAATGAATGAATACTATCACGGTTCACTCTTCCGAAAACCTACCATTAACTACCTTCGAATTCAGGTATACATTTCTTTTTATTTAGTAATAGGTTTTCATCTTTCTCTGACAAAGAATAATTAAACTTCACAAACTAAACAAATCTTATAATACATACTAATATTTCCTAGAAATAATTTATTGGTTTGAATGGTGAATAATTGACTAATCAAGTAATCAATTTCAGGAATACACTCTTTTATTCCCTAGCATGACCAATGTTGCAAAACTAAACATGGAAGCTCTTCAATTGACTGGGAAAGCACTTTTAGTTGAAAAAGTTAAGAAGATAAATTTGGGCACTTTCGCTATAGAAGAAGGCGTGAAAACAAATGCTGAAGCACTTGACAGGTAGAGAAAAATGAACAATAATCTTTTAATTTACTCTATCAGTCATTTTAGTTAGGGTTATACATCAATTTTAATAGGTAAAACCTACGGTGATTGAGGCCTCGTTTATGCTACATTTTAAGGTTCAGATATATATATATATATATATATATATATATATATATATATATATATATATATATATATATATATATAATATCTAATTCTATTTTTTTTTGGGAATATGAAGCATTGCTGATATTTTGTATGGAGAAAGACAGCATCGTCTGAAACAAAAATCCATGGAAAAAGGAGGAAGACCATTTCTTGAAACTATTAGGGTTCCTTCAGACAAAACTGAAGCAAATTGGGCATTTCAAAAGAACAAAGTTATGTAATGTGATTTGTATGAGTTGTTGTACTATCTACAGAATAAGGTTGAAGCCATATATGTGAGTTCTATGCAACTCTTACAGCCAGCAAGAACCATGAATAAGAAGATTCCAAGTATCTCCGTATTGTAAAAACAAGGTTAACTTATATCAGTTTTAATTAAAGAAATTATTGCTTTTTTTTTTTTCCTTGTCAGTTCTACTTTAGATTTTTAATTTAAATTTTAAATTATTCTCAAAAGAATATATTAGAAATGATGCCTGAAATTAAACAAAACTATTCTTATACCTAACATAAATATCTTCAATTAAACATATTAATGCCATTGCCAACATACCAATGAATTAAACTTCAAAAAAGAAAAATTAACAAAATCGGATTTCGAAATTCGAGGGATTCCCTTAAACAAATTTCGAAATAACAATTCAAATATAACAGTTTTAGAAATCTGTGCAATGAAATCAGTGAAATGTAGGTGGTGAAAGGAATGGGGGTGGAAAAGATGAGAATGTGAAGAAGGTTGAAGAAGCCTTAATGGTATAAGGACTATCTAATTCTTTCAGACCCAATCCAAATGAGTTTGGGCTGAAATACAACTTACTAAAGAAAGATACTTTTTCCTGCACCTACCTGTTTTTCTTTCTACACTCCCATAAAAGTTTTACTTCCCAAACTATATATCCTCATTAAAAATATAATAAAAATCCCTACAATTCACTATTAATGTTTTCAAACTTGGATGTTTGGGAAGGTGTTTTCTGATCCAAAAAATGACATCGGAAAATATAATTAGAAATGTAAGAAAAAACCTTTCAAAATGAGTATTCCGGATGATATTTTTGATCTCGAATTATTTTCCGAAGCACTTCCTTAAAAAAAATTATATTCCAAAACATATATATATATATATATATATATATATATATATATTAAACAGTTTTTTATTATTTTAAACTTTTAATTAGCGTTAAATGATAATAAAATATGATATATTTTTGTAGTAGTTTTTTATTGTCAAAATATGGTTAAATATATACAAATAAAAGTAATTTTGTGATAGTTATTAACTCCTAATATTTTTTTTTTCTTACTTTCAAACAACAATACCAGCATATAAACTTTTGTTGCCACAAACGACTTTTGACATAGTTTTGACGACTATTTAGATGGTTAGAAATTTTATTTATAATGACATTTAATTATTAAAATCTATAACTTTAAGATTTCATAAGTATAATACTTTTTCAGTTATAATAATTGGTATTACAGCCAGTTTTTAGAGTATGTGAAGTTTAATCTTAGTTCAGTTTTAGTTTTACAATGTCTGTATAGATGTATTATTTTCTATGTTTTTATATAAGCAATTCATAATAAAATTAAGGTTAAATTACTCTTTTGATCCATTTATTTGTCATGAAATTTCAGTTTGGTCTTCAAGTTTTTCGTTGTCTCAATTTGGTCCTTATTTTCTTAAAAACGACTCAATTTGGTCATTACCGTTAATTTTGACCAAACGGTATTAAAGTCAACGTCACGTGTCAGTTTCTGGTTTTTTTGAATTTTTTTAATATTTTTAATATTATTTTTTTTAATTTTTTTAATTTTTACATGTGTCACTTTACCGTTGTTCCATGTGTCAAAAATTAACAATTTTGACACATGACACAACTGTGAAGTGACACATGTAAAATATTAAAAAAAATAGAAAACAAATTTTAAAAATTCAAAAAATTTAAAAGAATTAGAAATTGACACGTGGCGTTGACTTTAACACTGTCTGGTCAAAGTTAACAGTGAAGACCAAATTGAGTCATTTTTAAGAAAATGAGGACAAAATTGAGATAACGAAAAATTTGAGGATCAAATTAAAACTTTATGACAAATATAGGGACCAAAAGAGTAATTTAACCTAAAATTAAATACTTCTAGTTCCAATTGCAATTATAAGTAGAGGTGTCAATTTGGTCAATGGTCCATAGGTCAATCCTAGTTTACTTTTTATTAAGTCCTCATTTGAGGGCGTCTCCAAATGAAGGGGTAAGAAAAAAAACTCAGCCCTCTCAAATGGGTTAGGATCAAAGCCAAAGTGGGGTTGACCCACTAAAATAATTTAACTAATTTTGAAAACAATATTTTGAGTATAAGTCAAAGATTGAGTTGAGCCGTCTTGGGCTAGTCTGGATCGAAAGGTCGAGACTGGATGATTGGTCGGGTAAGGCCAAATATCAAGACAGACTAGTTGGGCCAAAGGTCGAAATGAGTCATCCGGGTCAACGACAGATATGAGTTGGAACAACTTGGGCAAACGACCGAGATAGATCAGGTTGGGCCGGCTCAAGCCAACATGGGTCGACGACTGAAAAGGGTCGTCCCTGGCAGACAATAAAGACATGCTACCTGGCCTGACAAACGAGATAAGCCCAACGATCGAGACAGACCAACCCAAGTTAAAAGTCGAGATAGGCGAGACTAGGTCAAAGGCTTAGGGGAGCCACCAAGGGTTGCGATCGAGACACCTCAGCACGTGTCCAGGTCGAGACAGTCCGACCTGTGGCTATGATCAAGACAAGTCGGCTCGTGCCCACGACTGAAAAGGGTCGACTCATGGCCACGACTGAGACGGGTTAGCCCTGTCCACGGTCGAGACAGGTCGGTCCGTGTCCACGGTTGAGATGCGTTGGCCCGTGCCCATGACCAAACCAACAAATGAGACTTTTCGATTGGGACAAACAATCAAGACTATTTGACTTGTGCCCAAGATTGAGACTGGCTGGCTCGTTCCTATGATTGATAACCGACTTAGGCCAGTCCTAATCGAAAGTTGTCGAAGGTCGAGACTATCGACCTAGATCGAAGGTCGGGACAGACCGATTCAAGCTAAAAGGGAAACAAATGAACCTATGACGAAGGTCAAGTCGAGTTAATTGTCAAGATGGATAGATTATGACCGATTGTCAAGACATAATTTAATAATATATTTAAAAATAATGTGATTTTCATATTTAAAAAGAAACTTCATGATCTTGACTCGATTGTTAAGATGAATAAATCAGAACTAATTGTCGAGACTTAATAATATATTTAAAAAATAATGTTTTTTTATATTTAGGAAAAAAAAAACCTGTGAACTAATCTTGACCCACGTAACTTTTGAATTTTTTATCATGTAAACTTTTGTAAATGGGATTTTTTTATCCTGTGAACGTTTTGACCCAAATCGCATAGACCAAGGACTGAGTCACATTGACGGTTGTAGTCATAAGTACATAAATACAAATTATATGTCAAACTTCTATCATTTATTTTATTTTTCTCATCTATTTTTATTGTTTTGCTCGAATAATCACTCAAAGTAGGCACATGCTAAGCACACATAATCTCATGCATCACAACATCAATTATATATGTATACAGACAATGTATAATTAATCAATATCACCCTAATATGAATTTGAATTAAAAATATATTAAAAACTTTTTTATTATACTGACATGATTATTATATATTGAATACCCAGTAGTCAACATAAAAAAATCAAGAAAGAATCCGAACTCCACAGATATAAATAAACATATGTATAAAAAAAGTATACATCACATCATCGATAATGACATATTGTGCTTTGAGTATTACAATCTAAGCTTTGGAGCATTCCAATAAAACAAAGGACAAGCCAACAAAGTAACATGTATGCGTGTTTCTCGTTAAAGAAACAAAAAAGAACATAGCTCATTAGAATATTGAAGATAAACCCAAAAAACTAATGCTACTACTTGTAGAACTCTGTTGGATTTATCTATATTTTAATAATGGATGTTTGGTGTTGTTATATTTTTTATTCTTTGATAGTGATGCCAAAAGCAATTATTTGTACACTTTGCGCATTTATTCTATATTTTATATTTCATGCATTTGTACATGTGTTTCATCAAGATATGATTAAGGATGACATAACTCAGTTTGTCATCTACTACAAAGAAAAATAAAAAATAGAAAAAAATATGCATGAATGATCCAAACTCTACTATCACTATCTTTCCTTATTTATGAGTAAATTATCTACCTACCTCTGCTTAACTCCTATATTTATTTAGTCACTAAAGAGTATTCAAAATTATGCGTTTTAACGTTTTGTTAAAAACTAATATTATTAAATATAAAGACAAAACACATCTTTTAAAGAACGAAACTGAAAATCATTATTTTCTTAAAATATAACACAAAAAGACGCGGGATCCAAAATATGAGAGATCTTTGAAGGAACCGAGGGAGTTTGTAACTTATAATATATGGTCTGGAAATCTAAAACAAACCTTGGTCTTTTATTTAAAATTTAATTTTTAAACTTTTTTATACAAAACTATTTATTAAATTATCATAATTAATTTCATTTCATTTTTTAAGATAATAAGATTAATCAATTTAATATTTGATTTAGATATCGTTTATTTTAAATAAATTTTTATTATTTTTAATTTTAAAAAATAAATTCATTTTAATCAAGTAATTAATACCGAAATTGTTAATATTATTTTATAATTTATATATGTATTTAAATTTTTTTTTATTTGTTAAAAATATCAATTGATTTATTCTAAAAGTTTTGTTGAGACTTTTTTTTTTTTCGAAAACAAGTATTTTACTTGTTTTATCTTTCGACTCTAAATGTAAATAAATAATTTTACAATAAATAGAACAGAAAAAATTATTCATGTGTTACATAATTCACTTCTTCTTTTTTCTTTTTTTGTGGATATTACTCATCTTACTTATAATTTTTCCGTCAGATTATTTGGCTGAAACACAGGTAAAATGGGTAGTAAAATATTACATTGTGAATATTAAAATAGAGTAAACTTCTATCTAACACAAGTGTTAAAACACTTTTTTTCAAAGTATACTCACAACAGCAGTACCTCACTTTTTTGCGCAATATATAGAATGACGAATGGAAACATGTTAGAACAAGCCATGTGCTATTAATTCATGTTAGAAACTATATCAAGCTAATTTTGGTTCTTTTGGGAATTTTAATTTTGTCTAATTTTCAATTTTACAATGATTCCTTTTCAACTGATACAATCAATATCTTGATGTCAAAAACGTATTTCACATTATGGTAGTTTTAAATCAATCGCAAAGAAAAAAGAAGCAAAGAACTCACGTGCGTTGAGAATAATTTATACACTGACTCTTATTACAGTCATGATTCTTTGAATAAGAGTTGCATAGAACTTTGATGGAGTGAAGCTTTTCTTATTCTGAGATAGTTGGTAGCCAAAAGAGCTACATATATAGAACTCATACGCCTTGCTTATTCCAGATACTACAACAATCGTCAATACAAGGTCATACAATTGACATTAGTTAAAAATGTTCCTTATGAGTGCTTCAGTTTTGTCAGAAACAACCCTAAGACTTTCAACAAATGGTCTTCCTCTTCCTTCCTTTTCCAAAGATTTCCGTTTCAGACGATGTTGTCTTTCTCCGTACAAAATTTCAGCAAACCTTCATAAAAGCACATAAAACCATTCCCCTCAAAACCAGCAAAAATTAATAGTTGAGTAAATTCAAAGGTAAAAGTTAATTCTTTTTTTTTTCTCACCTGTCAAGAGCCTCAGCATTTGTTAGCCCAAGTCCTATTTGATCAAAAGTATCCAAATTGATCCTTAAAGCACTTTTTTGTAACAGTTTTTTTCCGGTTTCTTCAAGACCGTCCATGCTTTCTTGTGTAACATTAAACGGATTGGAGAAATCAGGATTCAAGTCGTATTCCTGCAATTCATGACATGATTCATCAATATATAATCCAACACTGTAAATAATTCTTAAGAAAAACGAAAACTATATATACCTGAATTCGAAGGTATGGCTGGCCAGGTGGGTAAGGTTCGAAGAGTGATTCAAGGTAGTATTCAGTCATGGCTCTAGAAGAACGAAGAAATAATTTTGATGCATTATTAATCCAATCCTTCTTCGACCAACTCGCAGCAATCTTAGCATCAAACATCTCCTCATTTTTCACTGTTCCAGTTCCCAAAGATAACACTAAGATTTCGGAAAATTCATCATGTTTTAGCACTTCCCTCACTGCTGCTTCTGTCTAATCAAAATAAAACATGACACCGTTAAACTTTGAACATTGTGGTATACATGTATATATCCATGCATCGTAATTCACATCAGATTCTATCATGTTACCGGATTCCCAGCTTCTACACCACCATCAACCATATTGAACTCAACATCATCGTTCACAAAATAGTAAGGTGGTAGAATAGTGGGTGCAGCTGAAGTGGATATGGTTATATCCGACAACAACGCGTTTAAGTACGGAGCATCCCCAAGCTGCATCACCCAAACATTATATTAATTCCTGTTTCCATTTTAACCTACGAAGAAATTAATATATGCATATGCTATATGCTGCTAACCTTGTAGTTTGAGAATATAACAGGTTTTTGTGTCCTGATGTCGAAACTTGGGATGACAACATTGGTCAATGTTTGACTAAGTCGTGTATCCTTCAACAGATCACGAGTAAGGTTATGGAAATACACCCCATCGAATTTGGGACCATCTCCAGGACTGCGTGTTGGTTGTTTCATTCATCATCACAAACACAGAGGAAAACATGTTATCATTAGTTGCAGTTAACCGTTAAAATTGAGGATGTTCTGAGAATATTAATGCTACTCTTATGATACCAAGATTCATTGAATATGTGAGGGCCTTCTTGTTGGTAGAAGTCTACAATTTGTGCAGGAGTAAAGGCACCACGAGTAGGATCATCAGGGCTTGGGGTGGCTAACATAACTGTTATGAGTCCACCGGTGCTAGTTCCTGCTATCACATCAAAATAATGTGCTAAATCTGCATTTGGATCCATATCCTGCAACTCAACAAAATTCAAGTTAACATCAAAAACATTATTCATTCATCATGCCATTTCAATACATGCATATATATAGTATTAACAAAGTAAGAATGAACCTTCAGAGCCTTATCTAAGTGCTCAAGAACTCTTGCTGGAAGAATCCCCTTGATACCACCGCCATCAATGCTCAGAATACTTAATATTTTTCCGTCGTTAGATGGAGGCAGCTTCTGGGTACTGAATCCACCAATGAGTAGCCCAGCAAAGAGCAAAATAAACAAAACCCAATGAGCCATTAAGTGCTTCAGAAGCTATACTATAGAATTTAGTTGAGAGAATTGTGTGTTTGTGCTCAAACATGAAGGGTATTTATAAAAATTGTTTGTAGCATACATGCATGTACCATGATTAAACAAATGTTGTCCACTCCACTCTATTATATATATATATATATATATATATATATATATATATATATTTTATTGACGAATGCTAAAACGTTTTCCCTAGATTATAAAATATAAACCTTGTTTAAAAAATATCTCATAAATGAGACAAAAGGTGCACATGACCCTCGGTGGTGGAGAGATATAAGAAAAGTGAATTGGAAGGGATAATGGGATAATTGGTTTGATAATAATTTAACACTCTTATATTAATTTTTAAAACGTACAACTTCTTTGAAAAAAACTTAGAGACCATACATATATAAGTTAGAGACCATACAATGTATAACAATCTCAAATAAACAAAATAAAATAATATATGCAAACATATAATTGATCACATATTTAACATACAAAAAATAAATAACATACTGGACAATTATAGGCTCATATTAAAATTAAATTTTGAAAATAAATTTTGTTAAATTTATTTAACTTTTTAAACATGTTTCTTAGTTAATAATAAAGAAAAAATGTGTCAAACAGTTTACACAACTCAAATACTATCTTTATGCAACGTCTAATAATCTTATAAAAATTGGATAAAAAAAATAAATTCACATATTTCTAAAGATGAAAAACTAAATAGGTTCAATGTTTGGAAAAGAGATTAATTTCAATATTCATTAAAAGTTAAGAACCAAAAACATATTTAACTTTAGAATTAAATATATGCTCACTTTAAAATAAAAGAAAAATTACATTTTCAAAAAATAATTAAATTTTTAGCATTGCATGTAACCTACTCTCTAACACATTCTAACTTACCTTTTTCTAACATACACTCAATTATTAATTAAACTATGTGAGGTAGTTAAAAGGTTTTGCATTTAATCCTTCAAGAAGAGAAGTACAGATAAGTAGGATGCTAAGTTTTTTTAAGAATTTCTCTTCAATTAATTTCATCTATTTACAATATCATGTGTGATTCTAATTAAATTGGAAAGAACATGTTTACGCGTTCTTCATTAAAATATATATAGAAAGCTGTACAGATTATAAACAATGAAGACAACTATGATGCATAAAACATATTTAAATTTGACTCTCATTAATCTTTGTACTTGCATGCATCTCGAAAAAATGTCCATAAATATTGACGAAAGTTGGGTGCCAAATTTTAGATGTTTTTCTGTTATTATTATTTTGGTATATGAATAAGCATTTTTTTAGCCTAATTATAATTTTTATTTTTTCCTACAAATTATAATATTAGCCACAATCAAATATTCATATGAAGATCAATAATAAATTTTACAATATATATATATATATATATATATATATATATATATATATATATATATATATATATATTAATAAATTATTAAAAAGTGATTAATCTTTTTAAATTGTCCAATCAGACAATTCAAAATTTAATACATATAAATTATTTGTACTACTAGTCTTATATTAATTTTAAAAGAAAACAACTTCAAAAAAACAAAACTTAGAGACAATACATAATTTTCATATTGAATCTCAAAAGGAGAACTTAGTATATAATTGATCACATATCTAACATATAAAAAATAAACAACAGCTAAAAAATCATAGGCTCATTAAAAAATTTTAACTTTATTTCACGTTTCAAACGTGTTTTTTAGTTAACATTTGACTAATGTTGAAGAAAAAATTAGTCAAACAGTGTAAACAAGTCAAATACTATCCTGAAATACATTTGAAACGTCAAATAAACTTAAAAATAATTAGATAAAATGACTAGATTCACACATTTTTAAAGATGAAGAACTAAATTTGTTCAAAGTTTCAAAAAAGACTAATTCCAATTTTCACAAAAAAGTTAAGGAATTAAAAACATATTTAACCCAAAAATTAAATATATATTCACTTTAAAATAAAATAAAAAAGTACATTTTCAAATTAAATTTTGAGAATTGCATGTAACCTACTCTCTAACACATTCTAAATTACATTTTCTAACATACACTCAATTATTAATTAAACTATGTGAGATAGTTAAAAGGTTTTGCATTTAATCCTTCAAGAAGATAAGTACATATAGGTAGGATGCTAATTTTAAAGCACAGTCACGTGCCCTACTTAGTTCCCGAAATTATAGTTGAGGGGAAGATAATAATGACAATATATATCATACATGAACAAAATGTGCAATTTCGATACTTCTTTTTAATTGATTATAATTAGTTAGGTGAATCTTATCAATTTTATACTAATTAGTTTTCGATTCAACACAATCTATCTCTATAATTATGGACTGACTTGTTAATAAATAACATTATCACATGCATGTGGGGCAATATATATATATATATATATATATATATATATATATATATATATATATATATATATATATATATATATATATATATATATATATATATATATATATATATATATATATATATGTGTGTGTGTGTGTGTACAAATCTAAGTTTATGTTTCTATTCAATCTAAGTTTATCCCTTTTCAATTATGTCTTATGCCCCCACATGTTTAAAGACATGGAATATCATTATATAAATGTATAATAATAATACTTTTTAAAATATTTGCACCAATCTAAATGTAGCATGTGAATCAATTTATAAATATATTGAGACAAGTATAATAAATTCTACGGTGTAATACTTGAGATAATTATGAAATACCTAATGTAAAGCATTTTATTGCGAGAGTAGGTTTGAATCGTGTGACAACTAAAGATAACATCTAACATAAAAATATACCAGAATCTTGTAAGATGTGCGTGTTTTGTTCGAACTATGAAGTGTCAATTCAACATTTGTTTTTTGAATGTAAATTAGCAAACTTAGCTTGGGATCTATATTTTTTGAATGTAAATTAGCAAACTTAGCTTGGGATCTATGTTATAAATGGATAAGAAAAATAACAGTCTGTTGGGAATAGTCCAAGTGTGAGTCAAAGTCTCACATTGGATAAAAAAGACAAAGTTAAACACTATATAAGAATAAAGACCCATAACAATATTGCTTTAAGGTTTTCGGGGTTAAAGTAGTGTCTAAGATCTTATATGTGTAAAACTAATGTCATATAACCATATGGAACCACAGTCTCTCAATAACCATAACCCATATGAAAAAATATATAACCTATCACAGTCTTACACAAAAAAGGCCTGTTATACACCTTGTTCATTTTTGTTAGTTGTATGCAGGGATGAGAAGTAAAGAAAATGATCTCAGAAATTATATTGACAACCACGAGACAATTATATGAGCAATATAAGGGAAGACCAACTCTAAAATCAACCTTATATTTAGTATGTAAGTGCACGATAGCAGTGATAAACAAGTGTATCAAACTAGATAATTTTTATAAGAGTTATAGGGGTTTTATGAAATCTAGAGTTAGGTTTATGTGATTTATGCTATTGTGATGTAGACATACTTACGTAAAAGGGTTTAACTACCCCAAGTGCTTCTTAATTTATTTGTTAGTATTTTGTGGTTGTGAAAGGAATAGTTGATGTGAGAAAAAATTGTGGAGATAGTAGAATGTGGAAGTTGTAGTTGGAAGAAGTATGTAGTTGTAGTAGTGAGTGGTGTGTTAGATGTAGTCTTAGTTCTTGTCATTCATCAAATGATTGAGTACATGGGTATTTATAGACCTATAGAGTATTCTAGAAAGTGCTAGCCATAACTTGTGTGGAATGTTCTAGATTTTTTGTCTATGTAGAATGTTCTTGATATTTTTCTTCATATCTTAGGCTTTTCTACTTTGTTCTAGAACTTTCATTACATTTCAATACTTTTATCTTATGATTTTCTAGATTCTTCTAGAATTTGCATTACACTTTAATACTCCTCCTTGATGCAAATTCGGTAACTCCAAGCATAGCGCGTAGTAGTTCAAATCTTGGTCTTGGTAAGGCCTTTGTGAAGATATCTGCAATTTGATCTTCTGTCGGGCAGTACTCAAGTCGTATCTTCATATTTGTTTCCGCTTCTCTGATGAAGTGGTATTTAATTGCTATATGTTTTGTTCTGCTGTGATGCACAGGATTCTTTGTCATTGCAATGGTTGATTTATTGTCACAATTAATTGTAGTAGGGCCACTTTGTTTTTCCCCCATATCTTTGAGTATTCTTCGAAGCCATATAGCCTGACTTGTTGCTTCAGCGGGTGCCACATATTCTGCTTCAGCGGTTGATTGTGCAACTGTGGCTTGCTTCTTTGACGCCCAAGAGAATATTCCCGATCCAAGTGAGAAAGCATAGCCTGAGGTGCTCTTCATGTCGTCCACTGACCTTGCCCAATCACTATCAGTATAACCAAGCAATGTTGGATTGCCTGTGGATTTGTACCATATACCGTATTGGTTCCTTGTAGATATCTTAAAATTCTTTTGCCTACGCCAAGATGTATTTTGCTTGGGTTTTGCATGAATCTTGATAAGAGACTTGTAGCGAACATGATATCTGGTCGTGTAGCCGTCAGATAAAGTAGACTTCCAACTAGACTCCTGTATCGAGATGCATCGGCTTCTGGTGCTCCATCCACCTTTTGTAGTTTCTCATTCGTCACTAGTGGTGTGCTTACAAATTTGCACCCGTACATCTTAAATTTCTCCAGCAAATCTTCTGTATATTTCTTTTGTGAGATGAATATTCCATCATCTCTTTGACTTACCTCTATGCCGAGGAAATAACTCATCAAGCCAAGATCAGTCATCTCAAAAGTCTTCATCATATCTTCTTTAAACTCCATCAACATCTTTGTGTTGATTCCAGTATAAATAAGATCATCTACATATAGAGAGAGTAAAAGAGTATGCTGACCTTGTGTCTTGATGTATAGTGTAGGCTCACTCTTGCTCCTCCTGAATCCTTGATTGGTGAAATATTGATCGATTCTGCTGTACCATGCACGAGGAGCTTGTTTCAAGCCATATAGAGCTTTCTTCAATCTCAACACTTTGGCTTCTTGGCCTTTAACCACAAATCCTGGTGGTTGCTCTATATAGATCTCTTCTTCAAGAACACCATTGAGGAATGCAGACTTGACGTCTAATTGGTAGATGCTCCATCCTTTTTGTGCTGCAAAGGCTATTAGAGTTCTTATTGTGTCTAGTCGAGCAACTGGAGCAAATGTCTCATTGTAGTCTACTCTAGGTTGTTGTGAATAACCCTTAGCTACCAACCTTGCCTTGTGTTTGTGTATGGTACCATTAGGGTTTAACTTTGTCTTGAAGACCCACTTAACTCCGATGATATCTTTATCTTTTGGACAGTCTGTTAGCTCCCAAGTGTTATTTTTCTCTATTGTCTTTATCTCTTCTTTCATTGCCTTGACCCATTCTTCTTGTTTTACGGCCTCTTCAAAGGTTCTAGGCTCTAGTATGGCCAAGTTGCAAGATTCATAGATGTCTGTTAGAGATCTGATTCGTCTCGGAGTGGATTCAGGCGATGATTCTTCTTGATCTTGAATTGATGTTGGAGTTGTAAGAGATTCTGGAGTTATAATGGTATCTTGATTGTTATCTTCTTGGCTTGTAGTTGGTTGATTGTTGGGCATGTATATTGTCTTCCTCTCAATTTGTTCCTCTTCCCAGTTCCAAGTAGCACTTTCATCTACTTCAATGTCTCTGCTAATAGTTAGCTTCTTTGTTTGAAGATTATAGACTCTGTAGCCTTTGGATTGTGTACTATAACCCAAGAAGATGCCTCGTATGGTCTTGTCTTCTAGTTTGTGTCTCTTTTGGTCTGGAACATGAATATAGCAAACAGATCCAAATACTCTTAGATGTTTAGCTGATGGTTTCTTACCGCTCCAGGCTTCGATTGGAGTTTTGTCTTGGACTACTTTAGTAGGACATCTATTGAGTAGGTAGACAGCAGTGTAGACTGCTTCTGCCCAGAATGTATTTGGTAGTCCTTTCTCCTTCAGCATTGATCTCGCCATCTCCATGACTGTGCGATTCTTTCTCTCTGAAACACCATTTTGTTGTGGAGTATATGCGACTGTAAGTTTTCGTTCTATGCCTTCATCTTCGCAGAATTTGTCAAACTCACGAGATGTGTACTCTTTTCCACGATCACTTCTAAGTACTTTTATCTGTTTTCCACTTTGTTTCTCGACAAGAGCCTTGAATTTCTTGAATATTCCGAAGACTTCTGACTTTGCCTTTAAGAAATAGACCCATGTCATTCTAGAGAAGTCATCAATGAAGAGGATGAAGTACCTGTTGTTGTGATGTGAAGGCGTCCTCATCGGTCCACAAACATCGGTGTGGATTAATTCTAGTAAGTCTTTTGCTCTCCATGCTTTGTCTGTTGAGAATGGCAATCGGTGTTGCTTGCCGAGAAGACATCCTTCGCATGATTCATTGTTCTCCTTCAAGTAAGCAAGATCCCTCATCATGTTTTTCTGATATAGAAGCTTTAAGGCATGTGTGTTGAAGTGGCCAAATCTCCTATGCCAAAGCCATGAGTCATCAACTTCCGCCTTCATGGCAATATTAGTTCCAGGTTTGAAGCTTATGGGAAATTTCTTCTATTTCTCTTCTCCATTTTTACTTCACCAATTTCTAACCTTCTATTGTCGTAAATTTTGCATGTATCTTTCTCAAAGTGAAGAGAATACCCATTCTCCATCATTTGGCCAATACTTAAAAGATTTTCTTTAAGATTGGGAACTAGTAAAACATCCTTGATGAATTTCGTACCTTTCTTTGTCTCCACCATGACAGTTCCTTTGCCTTGAGACTCCACTGTGGCGCCATTTCCAAGACGAACTTTGACATTGACAGATTTATCAATGTCTTTGAAGATACTTTGATCTTTGGCCATGTGATTGCTGCATCCACTGTCCAAGTACCAGTTTCCTTCTCCACTATGAGATTCTTGATTGGCATAGAATAAACGTTGCTCCTGATTATGTTCTTCAGCAAAGTTTGCTTGATGCTTATTTTTATTACGACAATATTTCTCCACATATCCAGGCTTCTTGCAATAATGACATATTGGCTTCCCACGATGCCAATAGTCTTTTTCTGCATGACTTGACTTATTGCAAATGCCACATTGAGGATATTTATCTTTCTTGCTTCCGGAGAAATTTCTAGAATCTTTGCTTCTAGAATATTCTTCAATATTTTTCTTTTATTCTTCTTCTCTCCTTTTGGGTTGTAATTTGAGCTTTGATTGGAAGGCATTTTCGACTGAATTTGTATCAGCACAATTATTTAATCTTGCTTCGTGCGCTCCAAGGAGACCAACTAGTTTACTTATCGATAGAGAAGATGGATCCGAGGAAGTTTCTATGGAAGCTACTATGGAATCATATTTTTCTGTGAGAGTGATAAGAATTTTTTTTACCACTCTTTTTTCCTTAATTTCTTTTCCATATAACTTCATTTTATTCACTATTTTTTTTATTCTTCCATAGTATTCTTCAATGGTCTCAGATTTCTTCATTCTGATGGTCTCAAATTCTCTTCTTAGATAGTGCAGTTTAACGGAGCGTACCTGTTCATTACCTTCAAATTCTTCTTCCAAAATATCCCATGCCCTTTTTGCAGTTTCTGCATCCATGATCCTCCTGGCAATAGTTTCTCCAACAGCTTGTTGAAGAACAAACAATGCTTGGGCATCCTTTTGTTTAGAATCTTCTAGCTTTTTTCGTTCCTCCTCAGATAGAGTCTCAATATTATCTGGTTTTGTATAACCAGATTGAACAATATCCCACAATTTTTGTGAGATAAAATATGTCTTTAGTTTGAGTTTCCAGAGGTCAAAATTTTCACCGGTAAAAACTGGTAGGGGGACTGAAGAAAAGTGAACAATGTTAGAAGCCATAGGTTAAGAGAAAAAACTCTCTTCTTTTGGAAGTATAGAAGGAAGGTTTTGGAAGTAATAGAGTAATTTTTCTACGCCCAATAAATGATCGAACGTAACTCTGATACCACTGTTAGTATTTTGCGGTTGTGAAAGGAATAGTTGATGTGAGAAAAAATTGTGGAGATAGTAGAATGTGGAAGTTGTAGTTGGAAGGAGTATGTAGTTGTAGTAGTGAGTGGTGTGTTAGATGTAGTCTTAGTTCTTGTCATTCATCAAAAATGATTGAGTACTTGGGTATTTATAGACCTATAGAGTATTCTAGAAAGTGCTAGCCACAACTTGTGTGGAATGTTCTAGATTTTTTGCCTATGTAGAATGTTCTTGATATTTTTCTTCATATCTTAGGCTTTTCTACTTTGTTCTAGAACTTTCATTACATTTCAATACTTTTATCTTATGATTTTCTAGATTCTTTTAGGATTTGCATTACACTTTAATATTATTCAATCTTTATTGTAGATAGGGGTGGCAATTTGGGCCTGGCCCGCGGGCCCGGCCCGCAGGCCCGCAGAAAAAATGCGGGGCGGGCCAGGATATTGAGCCCGCAGGCCCGCGCGGGCTCGGCCCGCATAGGCCCGCGGCCCGCACGGGCTAGCCCGCGGCCCGCGCGGGCCGGCCCGCAAGCCCGCATAAAATTTAAAAAAAAAAAAAAACTTGCACTTGTATATATTAATTACTTTTTTTATGGACTCTTGCATTAACATTTCAAATTCTTGTATAATTGGAAAAGACAAGTATTGTGTAATTTTTAATGTGCTAAAATTTAAAGAATACATTGTGTATGTCATAGTATGAATATGATGAAAATGTTGAATTATCAATTTATCATCTAATTCCCCAAAGTCTTTACTTAATTTTGTGAACTTCTTAAAGTTTTCCAATTTTTAAACATTGAAAGTTTTATTATAAAAAAAATAAATAAATAAATAAATTAAAAAAAAAAAAAAAGCGGGCCGGCCCGCAGGTCCGCGGGCCAATGTATATGCGGGGCGGGCCAGAGTATGCGGCCCGCATAAAATGTGCGGGGCGGGGCGGGCCGGCCCGCGATGTGCGGGCCTTATGCGGGGCGGGCCTAAACGGGGCGGGCCGGCCCGCATTGCCACCCCTAATTGTAGATAAAAAAAAAATTAAAGAACGTCAAAAATATGTTTTAAATTTGAATGGGAAAAGTTCTTAGTATAGATAATCGACGCTTAACACTTGTGCTGCGTTCACTATCAGGAGATGAACAAGAATTTTACAGAGTTACTCTCCATACTTTAGTTTATATGCATATATTATCAAGTTGTTCAATAAGTAAATCTTAATTGCTCCACGTGCTAACTATCATATTATATTCTGTAAAACTTAACCGTTAAATTTGAGTTTTTACTTGAAGTCATTAAATTAGAAAAAGAACATTTTTCGTATACTAAACCAGATAAGTTTGTACATCATTATCGGTTCCCTCCTTCAATGTTATTCTAAAATATAAACAGAGCAGAAATGTTTAAACCAGCTTGTATTAAATAATGGAGACAACACGTTTTACGAATTCTTCATTAAAATATATATAATAGAGTGGACTGGATTTAAAACTCTGCACCATTATCATGCATAAAATAACATGTGCCCAACATTTGTTTAATCACGGGTACATGCATGTATCCTACAAAAATATTCTATAAATAGCCTTAACATTTGAGCACAAATCACGCAATTCTCTCAGCTACTTCTATACAACCTAGTGAAGCAATTAATGGCTCATTTGGTTTTCTTTGTTTTGTTGTTTGCTGGGCAAGTGATTGGTGGATCCAGTACCCAGAAACTGCCACAATCTGACTATGGAAACACATTAACTATTCTGAGCATTGACGGTGGTGGTATCAGAGGGATTATTCCGGCAACAGTTCTTGATTACTTAGATCAGGCTCTTAAGGTTCATTCTTATATTGTGATTATACTATGCATATGTATTGAAATGGCATGAATGAATGAATGTTTATGAGGTTAACTTGAATTTGGTTGAGTTGCAGGCTAAGGATCCAAATGCAGATTTAGCACATTACTTTGATGTGATAGGAGGAACCAGCACTGGTGCACTCATAACAGCCATGTTAGCCACTCCAAGCCACGATGATCCTACTCGTGGTGCCTTCACTCCTGCACAAATTGTAGACTTCTACAAACAAAATGGCCCTCATGTATTCAATTCATCTAGGTATATATAATAACACCATTAATATTCTCAGAACATCATCATTATAAACATTTAACAGCAACTAATAACAACATGATGTGCTTTCCTTTGTGTTTCTGATGATGAAACAACAAACATGTAGACCCGGAGACGGTCCCCAATTCGATGGGGAGTTTTTACATAACCTAACTCGTCAAGTGTTGAAGGATACACGACTTAGTCAGACACTGACCAACGTTGTCATCCCAACTTTCGACATCAAGACACAAAAGCCAGTTATATTCTCAAGCTACAAGGTTAGCACCATATATGCATATATTTATTATTTTCTTTACTGACAAAAAGAAAATAATTAACATAAAGGTTTTGTTGACGTAGGTTGAGAAGTATCCCTACTTCAATGCCTTGATGTCGGATATATGCATATCGGCTTCAGCAGTACCCACTATTCTGCCACCCTACTGTTTTCAGAATGGTGGTGTTGACTTCAATTTGATTAGTGGTGCAGAGTTGAGTATGTTTGAAGATAGTCTAGTAGATGGGAATCCGGTAAATTAATTTACCTATTCATTACAAATATGATAAAATTACATATAATAATTTATAATGAATGGATACGAGGTTTAATTTCATCAGACAGGAGCAGCAGTGGCTGAAATACTACGATACAATGAGTTTTCCAAAATACTTGTGTTGTCTTTGGGAACTGGAACACCACAAACTAGGGAGATTTATGATGTTGCAAAGGCTGCCACATGGAAACCTCAGAATTGGATTGTTCCTTTGTTTATTTTTCTTGATCGTGCATCTACCGCCATGGCAGAATACTATCATTCTTCACTCGGCCAAAAACCTACCGTTAACTACCTTCGAATTCAGGTATACATTTCTTTTTATTTAGTGCTCGTGATAGGTTTTCATCTTTCTGTAACAAAGAAGAAGACAGAGGCAGAATAAATAACCTTTTTTCTTTTTGTCTTTTCTTACTTCGAGTATGAATATGTTGAATTTTTCAAAGTTATAGTAATACTTCCAAGAAATTATTTATTGGTTTGAATTGTTTATGTGTGTGAATAATTAACTAATCGAGTAATGAATGGCAGGAATACAGCTTGGATCTTAGGCACTCTAGCATGACTAATGTTGGAAAACTAAACATGAAGTCGCTTGAAACGACTGGGAAAAATCTTTTAAATGAAACGGTTAAGGAGATAAATTTGGACACTTTCGATATAAAAGAAGGCAATGGAACAAATGCTGCGGCCCTTGACAGGTGAAGAAAAATGAACAAAATTATTTTAATTTACTCAATTATTAATTTTAGTTAAGTTTCCCTGGTTATACATCAATTTTGATACATAAATTTATGCTACATTTTTAGGTTCAGCTATATATAACATCTAATTCTAATTTTGTGGGGAATGTTTTTCTGTTGTTATGAAGCATTGCTGATACTTTGTATGGAGAAAGACAGCATCGTCTGAAACAAAAATCTACGGAAAAAGGAGGAAGACCATTTCATGAAACTCTTAGGGTTCCTTCAGACAAAACTGAAGCAAATTGGGCATTTCAAAAGAGCAAAGTTATGTAATCTCATTTGTATGAGTTTGTAGTAGTTATCCATGCTTGTTGTACTCTCTATAGAATAAGGTTGAAGGAATATATAATATAAATATATTTGAGTTCTGTGCAAGAACCATGAATAATTAATATACCAACCATCTATTTTAAAAACAAGGTTATAACTCTATTTCAGTTCTTCTAATTAAGAAGTTATTGCGTTTTTTTTATTCCTTTATCTTTTCAAGATAAACACAATTCACTCTTATAAATCACCTTCTCAATTAACATAAATGACAATGAGAGGCCTAATTGACTGGTTCGCAAATTTATCTTATGTTTTGTATGAGAAGTGATACTTGACAATGTTGAGAACTTTTTCTACTTTCAATTTCTAATTTGAAGTATAAATTATTCTTAAATTTATATATATATATATATATATATATATATATATATATATATATATATGAAATTATGTAAATATCTGAAATTAAACAAAACAATTGTTTACGTCAAAATTAATATATATATATATATATATATATATATATATATCATTTATTTTTATATAATATATTCAAAATAAATAATATTTTGAGATAAATTCAATTAAAAAAATTTAATCTTTTAAAAAAATAAATAAAAAAGAGTAAAAGAAAAAATAATAATATATAAATATATATTTAAATAATTAAATTAATATAAATTAAAAAGTTTAACCAATTTAACAAATGTTAACCGGAAATTCGGTTAACAATTTTTTAAAAAATGTTTTTTTAAATTAAAAGTATTAAATATTTGTAGAATAATTTTTAAATATTTATATAAATTAATATAAAGTAAAATATGTTTTATTTGTTTAAATTTTAATTTTATAAAATTTATTAAATATTTAAATTAACAAAAAATTAAAAAATTTAACATAATTGTACTTATGTTAATTGCATGTGGAAATTAGATTAATTTTATTTTTTAAAATATATTTTTAAAGGAAGAAATATTAACATAATAATTTTTTTAAAATTTACATAACTTAATACAAAATAAAATGTATATTATTTTTGTTTAAATTTTAATGTAACGAATATTTAAAAAAATATTAAATATTTAAATTAATATAAATTAAAAAATTTATATAATTTAAGATATGTTAACCAGATATGAAAATCCGGTTAGAATTTTTTTTTAAATGTTTCCAGTAAATAAAAAATTAGATCTTGACATTCGTGAAAAAATATAATTTCAGGTGTCGATATTATGAAAAAAAAAGTTGTTTTAGATGTCGACATAAAAAATTAAAAAATAAATTAAAGTATCAAATATTAATATCTATAGATCTTGATATTCAAATAAAAAGAAACCTAGAAGTGGGGTTAGAAAGATATAAAAATATTGTTATTTTTGACTGAAAAATAAAATAAGAATTTAAACAAATTTTGGAGATACAGAAAGTGTTTTGAGGTACCAGGAGAAGCTCCCGATTTAAAAATATGTCATTGAAGCTCAAAAAAAATAATTCAATTTATTAGCAAGATCATGCCAACAACTTTCTCCTTTTCTTATTAAGCAAAATTACGTTAATTGAGTATAGAGATGACAAATAAATTCGTCTCCGTAGGTATTGTTCGAACTCGTTCCCGTTTTGATGGGGAACCCCGCATTGACTGGGTATGATTATGGGTATGGGGAATCTCCGATTTTTTCAATTGGGTATAGGGATGGGGATGAATATATCTCCGCCATAATACCCGTCCCCGCCATATCTCCATCCTCGTTTAAATTATTAAAATATTCACAATTAATTAAGTAACCCTATATAACCCTATATATATATATATATATATATATATATATATATATATATATATATGTATATATGTATATATATGTATATATGTATATACATATGTATATACATATATATACATATATACATATATACATATATATATATATATATATATACATACATATATACATATATATATATATATACATATATACATACATACATACATACATACATACATACATATATACATATATATATATATATATATATATGTATATATGTATGTATGTATGTATGTATGTATGTATGTATATATGTATATATATATGTATATGTATATATATATATGTATATATATATATATATGTATATGTATATATATATATATATATATATATATATATATATATATATGTATGTATATATATATGTATATACATATATATATATATATATATATGTATATATATATATATATTCTTTTTATTTTTTATTTCTTCTAAATATTTGATTTCAAACTCATTCGCATCTCCAATATATTTTTTATTTTATCATAATCTTTATGTAATTATGTTAAAATGATCTATGTCAATTAAAAAAAAATTTATGTCTAACATTTGAATATTTCTATTATTTTTTAATATTTTTATTTATTGTATATTTTCCTTTCACATGAGAATGTTTAATACTCTTAATTTAAGTGTTTAATAGCATAAACATTTCATCTACTTGGTAATATAAAAAAAAATCTCTACTTATTATTATTAATTTTTATTTCATTTCAAGAACTCTTTTATTTCGCTAAAACAATTTTTGTTATTTCTCAACCATTGAGTATATATGTTGATATTTGAAAAGTTTCTTAGATCTCTAAGATATTTTTCGTTTTATCATATCCTTGATTATACATTTGTTTTTCTTTGTGCAACTCCTTCCAATAGTCTCCAAATTGTTTATAAGACACACATTTGTTAATTTTTTAATATTTTCATTTTTGTTTATTTTCATCATGTAGAATACTATTTCAATAAATTTTATCTAATTATTTTTTATTTTCTAACTCATTACAATCATACTTTAATTTTTTCACTATAATTTTATAAATAATTTTTATTTACTACAATATAAAAATTTAATGTAATTATCATGAATATTTTTTTATCACCATCCAACATATATTGGAGTTTAAAAGATACAAGATCTATGATCAAATTTTATTATGTTTATTATTTGTTCTTTGCGTCATTTTTTTATCAACCATCGAGTATATATGTTGATATTTGAAAAGTTTTCTTAGATCTTTAAGATATTTTTCATCTTATCATACCCTTAATTATATATTTGTTTTCTTTTGTGTGATTCCTTCCAATAGTCTCCAAATTGTTTATAAAACACACATTTGTTAATTTTTTAATATTTTTTTTGTTTATTTTCATCATGTAGAATACTATTTCGATAAATTTTATCTAATTATTTTTTATTTTCTAACTCATTACAATCATACTTTAAGTTTTTCACTATTATTGTATAAATAATTTTTATTTACTACAATATAAAAATTTAATGTAATTGTCATGAATATTTTTTATCACCATCCAACATATATTGGAGTTTAAAAGATACAAGATCTATGATAAAATTTTATTATGTTTATTATTTGTTCTTTGCGTCATTTTTTATCAACCATCGAGTATATATGTTGATATTTGAAAAGTTTTCTTAGATCTCTAAGATATTTTTCATTTTATCATACCCTTAATTATATATTTGTTTCCTTTTGTGTGATTCCTTTCAATAGTCTCCAAATTGTTTATAAGACACACATTTGATAATTTTTTAATATTTTTATTTTTTGTTTATTTTCATCATGTAGAATACTATTTCGATAAATTTTATCTAATTATTTTTTATTTTTTAACTCATTACAATATTACTTTAATTTTTTCACTATAATTGTATAAATTATTTTTATTTACTACAATATAAAAGTTTAATGTAATTGCCATGAATATTTTTTTACCACCATTCAACATATATTGTGGTTCAAAAGATACAAGATCTATGTTAAAATTTTATTATTATGTTTATTATTTGTTCTTTGTGTCATTTTGATCAAGTGATGTATCATAACTTTTATTAGTGTATAAAATATAGATTCATTATAATTTAAAAAATTGAAGTAAACAAACATTTAAAATATATTTTAATTTAAATATTTTTTTCCTTTTATATTTTTTTAAAAATATTTTTTCCTTTTATAGTTTTTTTAAAAAATATTTTTAAAGTTTATCAACTAGGTTTCATTAATGTTTGCAAATTTAATAAATGTTTTGGTTCTCATTAAATTTTATTTGGTATTCTAATCTAAAATGTAAACAATTATAATTTATTTCAAAGTATTTGATATCAAAGAAACAACCATACTCCTAATATTGAATATTTGATAATATTATGTTTCATTTACCGTAATTTTTATTATTTTATAAAAATTAGTTAAAATTAATATTAAAGTAGTAAGAAAACGGGTACGGGTATGGGTACGAGATTATACCCATTATCCGGTGGGAATGGGGATGGGACAAAAGTTTGTTACCCGTTGGGTTTGGGTATGGAGATGGTGATGAATTTTTTTTACCAGAATGGATATGGGATAGTGAAACCCGTCCCCGCCCTATCCCGTTGCTATCCCTAATTGAGTCTATTGTTCATAGAATACTGGTATTTATACATCACTTTTTTTTTTTTTACTACCATTTATTAAACGATGACAAAGAATTTTTTTTCTTTGTTTTTATTATTGTTTAAAAAATGAGAAAGTTATAATAGAGTGACCAGAACTATTTATAAGATCAGATGCTATCTTGCTTCATTCAAATTTATTAAAAATCAACCTTTCTTCAAAAGTCAATCTCCATTTAATAATTGTATCTTTCTTAATTTTATAAATGAATTTAAAGCAATAATAAAACTTAAGTATGTGCCTGCAGAAAAAAGAAAAATACATTATAAGGTGTTGCCAGCACTATTACCAAAAATGGAATCTTTTATATAAAAATAATTTTCTCTGGAGATGAAGGATGACGTGAATATAATTTTCTTTGTAAATACTTTTTTAACTCAAATCTTTTCTACATTGAATTGAGTCATCATTCATTTTTTTTCCTAACTTTTTAATTCTGAGAATGCTTAATAAATTATCTCATTTTTTCATTTCACTGCATGTTAATTTTACGGTTAATTATGTTTTTATTCTTATATTATAACAAGATTTTAATTTTCGTTTTTGTCTTTACTTGTAATTTTGGTAGCATACTTAAAAGAATACATGGATGTACTCAACACGGTATTAATTGTATGTTGGCGTGACGGACAATTTTGTAAAATATTGAAAAATGTGTGGATTGCATTCAATATAATTTATTGCATATGTAATGTTAAACAATAGTTAAAGTTGTTGGAAAAAAAAATTGGATTTTTCTGTACTATTTTTCTCCAAAAATACATCGATGATTATTGCTTTTGAAATTTTAAAATATATTAAAAAGATTTTTAAAATATTAATATATTATTAAAAATTCTCATATTACATAGAATTTTTTTGTAAATTTTTTAAAAAAATTTACAAGAAAAGTTTTTTTTCTGCTATTTTTTATAATAATTTTAATTGGCACGTAATTTCTTTGTGGGTAATCATTTTCTACAAAATTATAAAATTTGCAAGTATTTCTTACAAAATTTGTTGCGAAAAGTATTTCATATAAAATATTTTGCAAGAAAATTGGTAGCAATTTCTTGCAAATTCTTTTTCACAACAAAATTTGAAATCATTTCTTAAAAAAATTTCAAAACAAAATTGACAGGAAATATGAGTTATTTTTAGCAGTGATATAATATATTTTTAATATTCAACAGAAGGCAATACCAAAAAAATTCAATAAAAAATCTGAACTCAATAAAAAAGACTGTATCGATGCATTTTTGAAATAGAAGAACATAACATGATTAAAGTTTGTGACAGTGATGAAAAGTAAAATCGTATTATAGTTTAGAAAAAAAAAAATAGTTAGCCCTAAATTTTATTTAAACTCTTTTGATAAATTAAGTACATATGCTTCTCTCATAAATATCCTTTGTGAAAAACAAACGGTTAGAAAGATGGCTAAAAATATTCTGCATGGGAAGAAGATTTCTCCACTGCTGCTTTACATTTCTGGTTTACATGACTAATTTAGAAAGTAAAGTTATTGAAGGAATGGTGTTAATTAAATGAGCTGATTGATGAATTTCTGGGTCTTGTTATTGTGATACGGTATGTTAGACTTTTATTTTATTAACATGGTTAAATATAGTTTTAATCTTTAAACTTTTACATAAAATTAAAATTTATATGTGTTTTAAACTTTGATTTTCATACATTTTGATATTTAAACTTTTAAAATGAATAAATATAATTTTTTTAATTTAATTGTATTAAAAAAATTCATAATTCACTTGTTAAATGATGTTATAAATTGATATTTGAATTGATTTATACTATTTAATATTTTATAATTTAAATGTTAATTTAGATCATCATTTAATACATAAAAAAATTAGTATCGTCAAGTTAATAAAATTATATTTCTTTATTTATAAAGTTTGAAAATCAAAATATATTAAAAGTTAAAAAAAAACAAATTTGAATTAAAAAAAAAAATCATGTTAAGTACTTCAAATAGTTTCTTTTCTATATTGTTAAATAGTTTCTTTCCTATACGGATATTAGAATAGTGAATGGTGTTGAATATACCTTTAAAGAAGATTTTTTGCTACAGATTTTTTGGAGCCACAGAACAATTTGTGGTGGTAAAGTCTCCAGAGACTATGGTCTTCAATTATTAAGCATATCCAGAATTCAAAAAGTCATAATTAATTTTGTATTAATCTTTTATTAAAATTGTACCTTTATTTAAAGGATAAGAGAACTAATTAAATTATAAGAACCTGCTTCTAAATCTTTTAGGACAAAACTTTAAATCAATAGCATAGTCTTTAAATTTACAATTATATAATCTCTAATTGGGTCAATTGAGCATGAGGATGAGTATGATGTATATATCCCTCACATAATATCTGTCCCGCTATATTTTCGTTCTCGTTTAAATTTTTTAAATATTCATAATTAATTAAGTAATTCTATATATATATATATATATATATATAATATTTTTTATTTCTTTTAATTATTTGGTTTGTCATGAAATTTATTCACATCTCCAATATATTTTTAATCTTATCATAACCTTTATGTAATTATGTTTAAATGATGTATGTCAATTAAAAAAAATTTATGCCTCACATTTGAATATTTCAATTATTTTTTACTATTTTTATTTATTATATATTTTTCTTTTTCATGAGAATGTTTAATACTCACAATTTAAGGTAATATAAAAACAAAATTTACTTATTATTATTAATTTTTGTTTAATTTAAAGAACTCTTTTGTTTCGTTAAAACAATTTTCGTTTTTTTTTCAACCAATGGGTACGTATGTTGATATTTGAAAAGTTTTCTTAGATCTCTAAGGTATTTTTCATCTTATTATACCTTTAATTATACATTTGATTTTCTTTGTGTGATTTCTTTCAATAGTCTCTCAAATTATTTCTAAGACACACATTTGTTAAATTTTGAATATTTTTATTTATTTTTTATTTTGATATATTCTATCTAATTATTTTTTATTTTCTAACTCATTATCAATTATACCGTAATTTTTTCACTTTAATTGTATAAATAACTTTTATTTACTACAGTATAAAAATTTAATGTAATTGCGTTGAATATTTTTTTTGTCACTATCCAACATATATTGGAGTTCAAAAAATACAAAATCTATGTCAAAATTTTATTATTATGTTTATTATTTGTTCTTTGTGTCATTTTGATCAAGTGATGTATTATAACTTTTATTAGTATATAAAAAAGAGATTCATTAGAATTTAAAAAATTGAAGTAAACAAACATTTATATTATATTTTAATTTAAATATTTTTTTTCCTTTTATATTATTTTAAATTTTTTTTAATTTTATCAACTAAGTTTCATTAATGTTTGCAGTTTGCAAATTTAATAAATGTTTTGGTTCTCATGAAATTTTATTTAGTATTCTAATATAAAATGTGAACAATTATAATTTATTTCAAAGTATTTGACATGGAAGAAACAATCATCCTCCAATTATTGAATATTTGATAATATTATATTTCCTTTACCGTAATTTTTTTTATAAAAATTAATATTGAAGTAGTTAGAGAACGGGTACGAGATTATACCCGTTATCCGGTGGGAATTAGGATTGGACAAAAATTTGATACCCGTTGAATTTGGATATGGAGATGAAGATGAATATTTTTACGGAGATGGGTATGGGATAGCAAAACTCGTCCCACCATTCCAGGAATATATATACTCCACGAACATCTCGCTTAAGTCACTTGAATCTCGTTTGGGTGAGATAGAGTACTTCATACTGAAAAAAGGCTCTCGCTTGAGCGACCACATTCTCACTTGGGCGAGAGTTGCAAAACTATCTAGGCTTCTTCACAAACTCTCGCTTAGGCGAGATCAGACTTGCTTGAGCAAAAATTGCGGCAAGTGTCTCACTTAGGTGAGATTACTTTGGTTTGAGCAAGATTGCTCTGGCATGAGCGAGACTCCTTTAATTTGAGCAGGTTTGTTGTTGATCAATAGACTTAAATTTTAATTTTAAATTTCCAGCAAGCAAAACTGGTCTTTTTGTCTTGAAATTATTTTTTTGTTTCAAGCAAAACTAGACAAACGATTATTGGTGTGCATGATATACGACTAAGAGACGGTGTGGTCCTCCATATTCATCATTTCCTCTCTTTCAAAGGTTTTTAATTGATAAGCAAAGTGTTGAACGAAACGCAATTCACGTGTCAGTAAGAAAATCATATCATGCCATACACAAAATCACCCAAAAGCAAAACACCAAACCATCCAAAAACACAAAAAAGAAGAGTACTAATTGAGGAGAGAACTGCAATGCACCCGCGACTCTGCACTGTACTTTCGCCGCCGTTGGTATGCTCTGCACTGTATTTAATTGACCTTTATCTATAAAAGAAATTATTTGACACTATTTGAAGATCGTTTGATAATTTATATAAAGGTAAACGGTCTTAAAAAATTAAGTTTTATGTTTTCAGAAGAAAGAGAAAATAAATAATTATGAGTGATAGTGTCAAAATATATTTCAATTTGTAAAGTATTCTAGATTACACATATTTAAATTGGATTAAGTTGCAAAAAATTTAATTTTTTTTAAATAGCTTTTTTTAAAAATGAGTTAAACTGAATCTAAATTACTTGATTCACGAGTTAAATGGATTAAAAATAGGTCGACCCATTTCCATGATTTATATTTAATATTGTTTAAATTTATGTGTGGTGGATGTTCATGGTGATAATATTTTTTAAGACTTCAAAATAAATAGACTCGCAATCACATTATAATATTCAGGATAAGAAAAACGAAAAAGTAAACAAAAATATAAAATAATATAAATTGAAGAAAATGAATAATTGAAAAGGTGTACAATGAAGGGGTCTTTTTCTTTGTTGCCAATGTTATTAAGTGATAATGGTGGAAAGAATATTGAAATGTTTGTTTTTTTAGTCGGCAAAATATATACATGTGTGTATAAGGTAGAAATGTGGATAAGGTAGAAGAAGGATGTGATGCTTATTCATTTGTATAGAAAAAGTATGAAGAAAAACATGTGTGTGTATTCATTGATAGAAATAGTACTAAAAATATATATTTAAAATTTACGAATGTGGATTAAAACATGTGTCAATTCAATGGACACACATTAATATGTAATAAATGTTAAAAAATAAGATTCTAACTCCAATAAGTTAGACCTGGACTGATTAAGTCTGTGTATAAATAAATATAAATATTTAAAAATAAAATTACTAATTTTAATAAATATTAAAAATAAATTAAATTTGTGTAAACTAAATAAAAAAAATAGAAATATAAAAATATAAAAAATTACAAATTTTAAGAAATATTAAAAAATAAATTTAACTTGATCAATTAAATTGATTTTAATTTCAATAAATAAATTTTAAAAAATAAAAAATAATGTTAATTTAAATTAACTTTAATAAATATACAAATTATATTAAATTAGGATCAATTTAAGCATTAAATTTGCTAATATATTTTATTTTACTCTATTATAATTTTTAGGCAACCGAACGATCACTAATAACGAAACAATCACTAATAACTAATCGTTAATAGTATAGTAAAGTATAACCTTTTTAATTTTTAATATAAATAATAATTATTTTAAAGCTTCGAATTAAACTTTAGATAGATTAAATTAAATACTTTTTTAGATTATAATTAGTCATGATCAATTAGATAACACCTGTGCAGGAAAGCGTATATGTCCTGGTTATTTTCGTCATTTGGTCTCGGTTTAAGAATCGAGACATATATTACCGAGAAAAAAAGAGTTATCTTTATGTCCTAGTTCCTAACCGAGGCATAATTCACATATAGAAATGATCTTTTTGCCCCGGGTCTGGTTGCAACAAAGGTAGAAACGTGTGGTTGTGAACAAGCAACAACCAACACTACGAGCAAGCCCACCACCGTGATCGTGACATAAACAACATTGCACCTCTCGCAAACGCAACCAAATCAGGAATTGCATCTGAACGCTGCCATCACCACCACAACAACAGCGACAACCACCATGGGCAAACAACCTAATGCGAACGGAACCAACGCAACTCCACTAGTGACATATACCAGACCACTGCAGACCACTGCAGATCACCGCAAGCACCTCCAAAACACCAACGCTACACAACAACCGTGCCGCTATGAAACGTAGGCCACCAGAAAACTAGATTTGTAGCCCAGCACGAAGTCCATCATCGTTGCTACAAAAACAAAACCAGGTTGCCACAACGAACCACCACCATTGTGACGTTGGCCAACATAGCCATCCCTCGATCTCACGAACCAGAACCAGAACCATAATTCATAAATAAAAAATGCAAAAAAAAAAAAAACCAAGTAGTGGTGGTTTCGAACAATAGTAGCGGTAGCAGCGGCCTCCCTCGTCCCAGAACAGTAGTAGCGGTGCAACGAAGTGGTGGGCAACGAAGGTCGCAGAGGCTCGTAGGGGAAGTTCGAAATGTTGAAAGTCAAGGAAGAAGAATATTTGTCCCAATTTGTGCCCTAAAATAACCATTTTGTCTCAGTTATAAATTGCTCGAGGCATAAAAGACTTTTTGCCTCAGGTATGCAAACAATTGGGGCATAAAACCCCCTTTTTGTAGAAATGTATTTAAAAACATTTAAATGTGCAGAAATTTTAAAATTTTCAAGAAGCATTAGGCCTCAGGTCTGTAAACAAAACAGGGCATAAAGCCCCTTTCCATTTTAAAAAATTTAAATGTGCTAGAATTTTAAAATTTTCAAGAGGCATTAAGCCTCGGGTTGTCGCCAACAAGGACATATAACATTATATGCCTCGGTTCCCTCAATAACTGAGGCATAAAAGTTTGCAAAAACTCCAAAAATGTCACCGCGTTTTGATATGCATCATTTTGGAGGGAACCGAGTCATAAAGCCTGTTGTAAAAGCCCAAATTTGCACTAGTGTATAAACTAAAAAATATTGATAACTAACCAATGAAGGACGGTTGGACATGGTAGAAACATAAGCCTCTCAGTCGAGGTCTAAAGGGAATGATGGATGATCCTCATTAGAGGGCTTAAGGGGAATGATGGATCATTCTTATTAGAAGGCTTAAAGGGATTGATGGTTCATGTTAAAACCTCGTTTTCGGTCCCACGATAAGCATCAATGTTCTAATCTTAAGTTTGATGATAAAATCGTTATATATCAATCACAATGCATCTAAGGTATTGTCCACTCTGAAAGGTGTATTTCGTCACAGTTTTGTCCTTAAAATGTGTCTCGAAGGATGAAAGAAGGAAGGGAAATTAAAATTGTCTTAGACCTCGACTTAACAATGTATTGGAAGTGGTAGGAACATATAAATTTTTGGTTTAAGTCTCAATTGAGTTTTAATATTTTATTTTTATTCCATTGAGTTTCTATTTTTTTTTTATAAAGGACTTAATCTAATGTTACTTTCGTTTTGAAAGTGTCACATATCAAAATATGGATCTTTTGACTTGAATCCTTCTCATTTTTTTTTTTTGTTTTTTTTCCTCTACCTTCTTCCACCTTCCACCACCTTTCTTCACTTCGAACCACCTCTCACCACCTCCCACTACCTCCCCCACCTATTACAAGTATTACAATAAAGTTATTGAAATCAATTTATTCAGGGCTTTTCTAGTTTAGGATTTAGGGTGGCTAACCTTATTTTTGGAAGGTGGTAAGAGGTGGGTGAAAATAGGTGAAGGAAGATGGTAGCAAGTGGCATTAATCTCTTATATAAGAAATCTTGGTGACATACGTATAAAATATTGAACAAAATTTTAAACACATAAACATATCAAAATCAATCATAACATCCCACCAAACAAATAAAACTATATACTAATTGGATAAACAATATATCATAACTATAATATTTTACGCATCTTTATTTCTATATATAAGTTTTATAATAATTCCCAACCATAATTATACATAAACACACACCTACTTGCATCTAAATACATACCAACATATTTTTTTGAAATATAAATGTGGGTGATTTACTTAAATGTATTTGAACATCATAATGATATTATTTACAGTACTCATGTCAATGTAAATTAGCTACTTCGTTATTATTTTTAGTGTTCTGGACTATTATGGAGTTACAACATAATAGTAACCAATATGTAGTGTTTCTCCAACTTGTAAAAGGGTTAGGACATTCCAAATTCCTATTATATTTATTTAATTTTTGTTGCTGATGAAAAAAAAAAAAAACCAACATATTTTTCTAGTCGAGTTTCAATGTCATTTTCCCAAGATAAATTAGTTCAGTGACAAGGTGTTTAAAGGGTTCATATGGGTACCTTATTAGAAGTCATATTATGGTGAAAGGAAGAGTGATAGTGCCTATTAGGTATATTATGGTACCTTATTAGAAGTCATAGATTGCTTTGATTGAGCATCAAATTTCCAATGCATGTTAGGGGTATCAAGGTCGAAAATTGTCCCGTATTTTATATTACTTTCATAAATTAAGCAAAATATTTGATATTACTTTCATAAATAATAAAAATAAAATTTATAATTTAGTTTAAATATCAAACACATTTTTTTAGGAACCAAAAACATCTGATAAAAAAATTACATCTAGTGTTATTAATTTCTTTACACTCAGTTTGATAGCAAAACGTAAGCTTTACGGTCCCCGATCTCAAAATATCATCTTCCAGAAGCTGGACCAGGAGGTTTGCACCACCATTATCACGCGTATCCTAATCTGTGGCAAACGTTTTCTGTATATGCATATGTAAATATAAAAAAAAATTTGTAAACTAAATATAAAAGTTAGAAATATAAAAATATAAAAAATTTCAAATTTTTAGAAATATTAAAAAATAAATTTAACTTGATCAATTAAATTGATTTTAATTTCAATAAATAAATTTTAAAAAATAAAAATAATCTTAATTTAAATTAACTTTAATAAATATACAAATTATATTAAATTAGGATCAATTTAAGCAAAAAATTTGGTAATATATTTTATTTTAAAATAGAGTCAATACAATTTTTACTCTATTACAATTTTTAGGCAGCTGAAACAATCACTAATAACTAATCGTTAATATCTAGTAAAGTATAACCTTTTTAATTTTTAATTTAAATAATAATTATTTTAAAGCTTTGAATTATAAACTTTAGATAGATTAAATTAAATACTTTTTTAATTATAATTAGTCATTATAATGATCAATTAGATACCAATTTATCATCAGTGCAAGAAAGGGTATCTACCTCAGTTATTTTGGCCATTTAGCCTCGGTTTAAGAACCAGGGCATATATTACGGAGGAAAAAAGGGTTATCTTTATGCCCCAATTTCTAACTGAGGCATAATTCACATCTAGAAATGATCTTTCTACCCTGGGTCTAGTTGCAACCGAGGCAGAAACATGTGGCTGTGAACAAGCGACAACCACCACTGCGAGCAAGCCCACCACCGTGACCGTGACGCAAACAACATTGCACCTCCCGCAAACGCAACCAAATCAAGAGCTGCACTTGAACATTGCCATCACCACCACAACAACAACAACAACCACTATGGGCAAACAACCTAACGCGAACGGAACCAACGCAACTCCACCAGTGACATATGAGACCACTGCAGACCATCGCAGATCACCGCAAGCACCTCTAGAACATCAACGCTACGCAACAGGTGTGTCGCTGTGAAACGTAGGCCACCATAAAACTAGATCTGCAACCCAGCACGAAGTCCATCACCGTTGCTGCAAAAACAAAACCAGGTTGCCACAACAAACCATCAACATTGCGACGTTGACCAACACAGCCATGCCTCGACGTCTCTATCTCACAAACTAGAACCAGAACCATAATTCAGAAATACAAAATGCAAAAAATAAAAATAAAAAATACCACCAAGCAGTGGTGGTTTCGAACAGTAACAGCAGCCTCCCTCGTCCTAGAATAGTAGCAGCGACGCAACAGAGTGGTGGGCAACAAAGGTCACGGAGGAAGCTTGTAGAGGCTCGTAGAGGAAGTTTGAAATGTTGAAACGTGAGGAAAAAGAAGATTTGTCCCAATTTATGCCTTAAAATAACCATTCTGCCTCAGTTATAAATTGTCCGAGGCATAAAAGACTTTTTGCCTCAGGTACGCAAACAACCGGGGCATAAAACCCCCTTATGTAGAAATATATTTAAAAAAATTTAAATGCGCAGAAATTTTAAAATTTTTAAGAGGCATTAGGCCTCGGGTCTACAAACAACTGGGGCATAAAGCCCCCTTCTGCTTTAAAAAAATTTAAATGTGAAAGAATTTTAAAATTTTCAAGAGGCATTAGGCCTCGAGTTGTCGCCAACCGGGGCATATAACGTTATACGCCCCAGTTCCTACCGAGGCATAAAAGTTTAAAAAAAATTCAAAAATGTCACCGCCGAGGCATAAAGCTTGTTGTAAAAGCCCAAATCTGCACTAGTGTATAAACTAAAAAAGAATATTGATAACTAACTAATGAAGGACGATTGGTCATGGTAAAACATAAGCCTCTCAATCGAGTTCTAAGGGGAATGATCGATCATGCTCATTAGAGGGCTTAAGGGGAATGATGGATCATCCTCATTAGAAGGCTTAAAGGGACTGATGGTTCGTGTTAAAACCTCATTATCGATCCCACGATAAGTGTCAATGTTCTAATACCAAGTTTGATGATAAAATCGTTATCAATCACCATGCATCTAAGGTATTGTCCACTCTGAAACGTGTGTTCCGACATAGTTTTGTCCTTAACAGGTGTCTCGAAGGATGAAAAAAGGAAGGGAAATTTAAAGTCTTAGGCCTCAACTTAACAATGTATTGGAAGTGGTAGGAACATATAATTTTTTGGCTTAATTATTAATTTGGTTTAAGTCTCAATTGAGTTTTAATATTTTTTTATTCCATTGAGTTTCTATTTTTTTTAAAGGATTAATCTAATGTTACTTTTGTTTGGAAAGTGTCACATATCAAAGAAAAATGATTTTTTGACTACTAAATTTTGACAACTTTCTCTTACAACTTTAGGTGGCATCTTCTAAATGGTTCTCCATTCTCATTCTCAATATTCCAAAACCACTTAGAAAATGACACATCATGTTGTAAGAGAAAGTTGTCAAAATTTAGTAGTCAAAATATCATTTTTTCATATCAAAATATCAAAATATGGATCTTTTAACCTGAATCCCTCTCGTTATATTTTTTGTTTTTCCTCCTCTACCTTCTTTCACCTTCCACCACCTTCCTTCACTTCTGACCACCTCTCACCACCTCCCAATATTTCCTGGGTCTTAGAACCTCCTTCCACCTATTAAAGGTATTAAAATAAAGTTATTGAAATAAATTCATTCAAGGTTTTTCTAGTTTAGGATTTAGGGTGGCTGACCTTACATTTGGAAGGTGGTGGGAGGTAGTAAGAGATGAAGAGAGGAGAAGAAAGGTGGTGGCAAGTGGCATAGATCTCTTATAAGTTCAAGAAATCTTGGTGACATACGTATCAAATATTGAACAAAATTTAAAACACATAAACATCAAAATCAATCATAACATCCCACTAAACAAATAAAACTATATACTAATTGGATAAAAAATATATTATAACTATAATATTTTACACATCTTTATTTCTATATATAAGTTTTATAATAATTCCTAACCATAATTATACATAAATACACACCTACTTGCGTCTAAATACATACTAACATAGGGATGGTGAAAGTATGAGTGATAGTGCCTATTAGGCATATTATGGTACCTTAGAAGTCATAGATTGCTTTGATTGAGCATCAAATTTCCAATGCATGTTAGGAAATGTATCTTGTATCAAGGTCGAAAATTGTCCCGTATTTTATATTACTTTCATAAATAATAAAATAAAATTTATAATTTAGTTTAAAAATCAAAAACATTCTTTTAGGAACCAAAAACATCTCATAAAAAAATTACATCTAGTGTCATTAATTTCTTTACACTCAGTTTGATAGCAAAGCATTAGCTTTACGGTCCCCGATCTCAAAATATCATCATCTTCCAGAAGCTGGACCAGGAGGTTTGCACCACCATTATCACGCGTATACTAATCCGTGGCAAACGTTTTCTGAAATGCGGTATATGCATATGTATCCTCCAAAAATGTCTATAAATACCCTCACCATTTCTGCACAAACACACACAACTTTCTCTACCAATTCTATATACTACCTTGTGAAGCTATCTATGGCTCATTTGCTTTTGCTTTTTTGGCTCTTTTCTGGTCAACTGATTGCTGGATTCAGTGCCCAAAAGCTTCCTCCATCAAACAATGAAAACACTATAACTATTCTGAGCATTGATGGAGGTGGTATCAAGGGCATTATTCCAGCAAAAGTTCTTGAATACTTAGACAAGGCTCTTAAGGTTCATTCTTATTGTTAATACTATGCATGTATTGAAATGGCATGAATGTTTATGAGGTTAACTTGAATTTTGTTGAGTTGCAGGCTAAGGATCCAAATGCAGATTTAGCACATTACTTCGATGTGATAGGAGGAACTAGCACCGGTGGACTCATAACAGCCATGTTAGCCACCCCAAGCCCTCATGATCCTACTCGTGCTGCTTTCTCTCCTGCACAAATTGTAGACTTCTACAGACAAGAAGGCCCTCATATATTCAATTCGTCTAGGTATATAAAATAATAACATTAATATAATATTCTCAGAACATCATTAACAGCAACTAATAATATACCACGCTTTCGTTTGGTGTTTCTCTTGATGAAACAACCAACATGCAGACCTGGAATCGGTCCTCAATTCGATGGGGAGTATTTACATAACATAACTCGTGAACTGTTGAAGGATACACGACTTAGTCAAACACTCACCAATGTTGTAATCCCATCTTTCGACCTCAAGAAACAAAAGCCAGTTATATTCTCAAACTATAAGGTTAGCAGCATATAGCATATGCATATATTAATTTCTTCGTAGGTTAAAATGGAAACAGGAATTAATATAATGTTTGGGTGATGCAGCTTGAGGATGCTCCGTACTTAAATGCGTTGTTGTCGGATATATGCATATCCACTTCAGCTGCACCCACTCAGCTACCACCTCACTATTTTGTGAACGATGGTGTTGAGTTCAATATGATTGATGGTGCTGTAGCCGCTGGGAATCCGGTAAATTGATTTCATTATTGATTACAAATATCATAAAGAATATATATATATGGTAATTATGATATTTAACAATGTTTAATTTGATCAGACACAAGCAACGATAAGTGAAGTGCTACAACACAATGAATATCCGAAAATCTTGGTGCTGTCTTTGGGAACAGGAACAGAAAAATATGTGGAGAATTTTCTTTTTGATGCTCGCTTGGCTGCGTTTTGGACACCAGAAATATGGGCTGGTGTTGCAATCGATATGCTTGGTCGTGCTTCTTCAGCCATAACTGAATATTACCTTGCTTCACTCTTTTCAGGCTTTCAACCTCCTCAGAGTACCTATCTTCGAATTGATGTATATATTTTCTTTTTCTTTTTTTATTATTAAGATAAGATATTATCTTTATGCTTAAATTATTTGTATTTGGGATTATATATTGATGAATGATGTAATGAATGGCAGGAACACGACTTGAATCATGATTTCTCCAACTCAGTTAATGTCACAAAAGAAAACTTGGAAGGCCTTGAGAAGACCGGAGAACAACTGTTACAAGAAAAAGTTGTGAAGATGAATTTGACTACTTTCAACTTAGAAGAGGGCGTGGGAACAAATGCTGAGGCTCTTGACAGGTGAAAACAAAAATGAACACAAATGACCTTTTTAATTTAATTATTAATTTTACCTCCATTTCTATACATGAATTTTAATGGCTAAAATCTAAATTTAGTAATAAAAAATAATTAATCACTGATTTAGATATCAATTTGTAAACTAAAAACTATAGTGGAGTAGTCTCTAAATTGTTCACTAACATTAGTTATTAAAGTTTTAGTTATTAAAAAAATTAGTCTCTAAATTTGTATTTAAATTAATCCTTAATGGGACAAATTTAGAAATCAATTATTTTGGTAATTAAAATCTTGGTAGCTAATTAATGTTAGTGACTAATTTAGAAAACAATTCACTATAGTGACCAATTTAGAAACTATTTAGTTATCGATAATTGTTAGTTTATAAATTGGTAGCTAAATTTATCACTATAGTGACTAATTATTTTTTATTCCTAAAATTAGCCACTAATAAGAGATTCTCTTGTAATGATTTTGGTGTAAATGACTGTTTTATAAATTTAATATTGACTAGATATGCGATCAGTTTACAGAATATATATATAGATATAAATCTCATCTTATAAATCAGTTTGGTAAGATTAAATTAAATTAAAAGTTTATATTTTAATAGTTTTATATTTTTTTGAAGGCTTGCTGATATTTTGTACGAAGAAAGACAATATCGTAAAAAAGGAAAATCTATGAGAAATGGAGGAAGACCACTTCTTGAAACTCTTAGGGTTCGTTCGGACAAATATCAAGCAAATTGGGCATTCACAAAGAACTTATTTATTTAAAGTCGTCACCTTGTGTTAACTATGTTGTGTACTTTATCCATGCTTGGTATACTATAAAATAAGGTTCATGGCATGTGAGTTCTATGAAACTCTTATAGCTATCTAGAACCATGAAATAATGTACCATGTATCTGTATTATAATAAAATGTTCTCTCCGTGTTTGTTTTAACAAGTTGCTTTCTTTATTTTTACTCTTGAAAAAAGATCACTCACATAAATTACACTATCAACTGAGATGAAAATAATGCAAATTAGACCTAATTGATGATCACTTCGAACCATTACTCAAGATGTAGATTCTCAGCTCACCTTAACCGTTAACATAATGGATTACGGAAAAGTTCAGACGGGTCACTTCCCTTAAAATAAAATAAAATTTATATTATAAATCTATGTTTAATGTTTCTTTTGTGTAAACTCTTTTGAGTTTTTAATATTTTATAAAATAAAAATATATCTTTTGTTGCCATTGTTAGCTTATTTTTCACTTTTAATTTTCTAATACTAATAAAAAGCTAATATTTAAGTAAATAATATATATATATATATATATATATATATATATATATATATATATATATGTGTGTGTGTGTGTGTGTGTGTGTGTGTGTGTGTGTGTGTGTGTTTTTTGTGTGGAAGCCTAGCATATGTTGGGCAAGTTGAATTTCCAACTTATATAATTTCTTAAACAGGTAAAAGTAATAATAAATATAACATTTCTTTCATATATATATATATATATATATATATATATATATATATATGTTATTTGTCTTTTTTTTTTTTTTTAATTTGGTAGGTTGTCTGCCTAGCATACGTCGTTGGAGAAGTTGACTTTGGAACTTGTTTTTCATTGGTAGATCTTAGCGTAGAATCTTGAAAAGTTAGACCAAAACAAATTTGAGTTGGTCGACTTTGTTATTTCCATTCCTAGGTACTTGCCAAAATAAAGAGGTTTTTATTGTGTGATTTAAATTTAATGGAACTTAATTAAGCTATAAATATAATTTCTTAAAGGTAAAGTCATAATGGTAATATATATATATATATATATATATATATATATATATATATATATATATATATATATATTATAAAGCTAATGTTTTTATCAATATATCAAAAGGAAGAAGACAGAACTAACGAAGATCTTTTAATTTTTGTTTTAATTTAAATAATTTATATTAGATGAAGTATAAAATATTATTTGAATCTGATTCTCGTCATCATCTTAATACTTGCATGTCTCGAAAAAAAAAAATGTCCATTAATATTGTCAAAATTGGGTGCCAAATTTTAGATGTTTTTATGTAATTATTATTTTGGATAATCAATACGCATTTCTTAACCTAAATATAGTTTTTATTTTTTCCTAGAAACTTAAATTTCATATTTTACAACATCTATGTGATAAATAAATTAATAATATTTAAGCTTACACCAAAAGCAAACTCTCATCACACCTAACACTTTAATTTTGCTTTTATGAAAATTAACTTTTATTCCTAGAACCATCTAAAAACATCTAAATATACTTTTAATAACTAAAATATTTTGGGTGTTTGCTCCAAATACGAACAATGTGTCATCTACAAATTGTAGAAGATTAATCGTGATAAATATTAAGGATGTAAAAAGTTTTAATGTGACACTTTTAGCAAAATGAAAAAAGAGATACGCATTAAGAATAAAAGATTGTGATTCGTGAATAAAAACATACTAGAATCTAAATATGGGGATTGGAGAGAGTTAGATAACATAAAAAACAATACAATTAATCAATATGATGTAATGATATGAAGAAAGTATGTGGTATTGGAGTTGACAACAAATGGTTTGATAAAAATATTACATGAAATATAGAAAATGGAACAAAAGTCAAATTTTGGAAAGATAGGTGGATTGATGAAATATCACTTGCTGAAAATTTTCCCAGGTTATACAATAATTCCATTATGAAACAAGCGACAATATCAAAAATGGGTGTATGGAATAATTCTATACGGAAATGAAAAATATTGTGGAAGATTGAGTGATTTAAGTGGGAATTAACACATGTAAATATGTTAGTAAATATGTTAAGATAAGTATTAATATTGTATGCAACACGAATATAAGGATATGATTCTTGGAAATGGAAAGGAATGAGTCAAAGATATACACTTTAAAATGTTGATCTCATATTCAAAACATTATTTTTATTTATTACTAACTGACGAAAATATATTAATAATGTACCAATTTATTTGTATTCTAAATTTATAAAAAAAAAAGTAGATTTCTATTTGTGACATGTTTATCTAATTGCCTACATTAGAAATAATTATCTTTAGACTTATTTTAATAAGCAAATTTTAGGTGAAAAAATTAGCAAAATTTAGGTTTCTTTTTTGTGTTTAATTAATTTTAAAAAACTTACTTATATATTAAAAAAAATTTCTTACCATTTATTTATCTAATTTGCTTATTTCACTACTAAAAAAACTCATATTTCTTGTTAATTTTGTTTTGAATTTTTTTTATAGGAAATACTTGTAAATTTTGTTATGAAAGAAAATTTGCAGGAAATTGCTACCAATTTTTTTGCAAAATATTTTGTATAAAACACTTTTCACAACAAATTTTATAGAAAATACTTACGAATTTTATAATTTTGTAGGAAATAATTATCCAAAAAAAATTACATGTCAATTAAGATTCTTAGAAAAAATAGTAAAAAAAAGTTTTTTATTATAAATTTTTTTAACAAATTTACAAAAAAAAAAAAACCCTCATGTAATATGAAAATTTTTGGTAATATTTTAAAAATAGGCAGTCTTCAAGTCATTGTGATAAGTAAATTCTATCTACAATTGATCTTTGTTTTCTAAATCATACTCATCTTCAAAAGCACATATTTTAAATTAAATAAATTATTCCTTAATGGCTTTTTTTTCTTGTACTTAATAATTAACAGATACCTCTTAGAATTTATTTTACCTCTTAGCATTTATTTTAGTTTAAATTACTCTTTGTCCCTCTATTTGTCAAGTAATATTAGTTTGGTCCTCAAGTTTTTCGTTGTCTAAATTTAGTCCTCATTTTCTTAAAAATAATTCAATTTGGTCATTGTCATTAATTTTGACCAGACGGTGTTAAAGTTAACGCAATATGTCAATTTCTATTTTTTTTATAATTTTTTTAATCTTTTACACGTGTCACTTCACAATTGTGTCATGTGTCAAATTGACTCAACTTGTCCCTATATTTGTTTTTAGTTTCAATTTAGTCCCAATTTTTTTAAAAATGAAGCAATATTGTCCCTCCTTAAATTGACACTCAATTTAATTTTTTTATAAATCTTATGATGATATTCTTAATAAAATTGACATTTTTATGAAATATTTGTAGAAATATTTTTAAACAAGTGTTTTTTTTAGTTTTATTATTAAACAAAGTTAAATCCCAAACTTAATTTCAAAAATTAACAATTTTGTCATCATATATAAAGGTTAAAAATCAAATCATCATATATAAGTGTATCATATTATACAAACTTAGTGAAGATTGAAAATCAAATAACTTGTCACACATAAGTTTAGGAACTAAATTTCAAGTTCAAAACAAAACCAAAGTCTAATGTTTTCTATAAAATTTAAAGTTAATTTAAAATATTTATAAAAATATTCAATAAAAACGTTAATTTTAGTAAAAATATCACCATAAGATTTATAAAAAAATAAATTGAGTGTCAATTTAAAAAGGGACAATATTACTTTATTTCTACAAAATTTGGGATTAAATTGAAATTAAAAACAAATATAAGAACCAAATTGAGTTATTTTGACATGTGACACAATTGTAAAGTAACAATTTAAAAAATTCAAAAAATAAATAAATAATTAAAAAAAAATAGAAATTGACACGTGACGTTGACTTTAACATTGTCTAATCAAACTAATGGTAAGGATTAAATTGAATTATTTTAAAAAAAAATAAAAAAAATTAAAACAACAAAAAAATTTAAAAATTAAATTGATATTACTTGAAAAATAGAAAAACCCAAATAATAATTTACCCTTTATTTTATTTTGTAGTGCTGAATTTTTTCGTATTCCATTTTTCAAACGTTTCGAGAATAGTTGTAAATCACTTTATCTTCTTAGATTCCAAAATCCGGAAAGCTTATCTCTGTGTACTTTTATGCATTGTCATTGTCACCTGTTTTTTCAAACTTTTTCTTTCTCTCACGTCACAACATCACATTGGACTTACTTTCCCCACAAAAATTCACAAGAAGAGGGAAAAAATTCCTTGAGATCAATAATTATAAAAGTAAAGTGATTCTAATAAAAGTAAATTTTTCATTTGTAAGAAAAAAAATAAAGGATAGTGAAGATTAATGTTAAATCGAAATAAAAAGTTTTTGAGTGATAAAGGAGAAGTTTCTCTCTCATAAATCAATTTTTATGTTATTTATTTTATTTTATTAATCAATTAACATTATTATTATTATATATATATATTCTGTGCCATGTATTTCTTTAAATGAGAACAAAAATCTATTGCGATTATTTATGCTAAACTCACAAGATTGAGAAGATTCCCAGTTTCTGAGAAGATTCCCAGTTTCTGGCGAAATACTAAACTTATTTATTCATAATTTTATTCCGGAAAAGAACATTCCGAGACTAAACTTAGAAGAGACAAGTTTTTTTTTTTTTTCTGTCATAGTTTAACGATATTGAGAAATTAAAATACATTGTATTTGAATTGTTTGTAGTTAAATTTTCTTCATTTTATAAATAACTTAGTTGGATAAAGAAACTAAAATACCTTACATTTCAATTTCTTGTTTGGATAAAATAATTGAATTTCTTGTGAGATAAAATTTCATTTTTACAATATTTAGTTTAGGTTTAATTATGTTTTAAGTTCATGATAAATTTGGAAACGGACTCGACGACCCAAATGGGTCGGGCCGACGTGACAACTCAGCCGGATCCGCTGTCCCGTCTTGGTTGTTAGGTCAATTCGGCCCGTCTCTGTCTTCGAGCTCACCCAACACGTCTAGGTCGTCAATCCCGTTTGGATCATCGGGTTTGCCCGATTCGTTGATATCGTCGGGCCAGCCTGATCTGTCTGGGTCGTTGGGCCAGCTCGACACATCTTGATCGTCGAGCCCACCCGGGCGGTGTGGGTTGTCGGGCTTGACCGACCTATCCCGCCCGATCCATCTGGGCCATTGGGCATGCTCGACCCGTTTGTGTCGTCAGGTTGGTCTGATTTGTTTGGATCGTCTGGCTAGCCCAACCTGTCATGGTTGTTGGGTTTGTTGGGTCCATTTGAGGTTTAGTGAGAAGAATTTCAAATTCCACCTTTTTTTAAGCTATTTAAATTTCTTATAATTTAGCTAATTGAAATACTTCAAAAAAAATGCATGCGTTTCAAATTCTCCAAATAAATGAATTACTCTCTTGAATTGCCTCATCCAAACCCCCATTCTAGAAATAGGAAAATTCCTTCAAACACAGCAGAGATTGTACATGCCATTTATGAATCAAATATAATAACAGAGGCATACGGTATCTACTATTTTAATACTGATAAAAAGAATATCTTAGTATTTCAAATGCACATTGTATATGATTCAAAACCTAAAATTATTGGGGGTGCCGAGTGTGTGGAAAAGAAGTCACACATAAATGAAAATAGATATGTTGAACACACACATAAACCACGACAATTATTATAATCAAAAGATCATATTAGCATAACATCTATGTAATTCAAAGCAAGAATCATATCCTGAAATTAACAAATTCTTCTCAAAAACTCCAGTCTTAATCTCAAATAAAGAAATCATGTTTATAGTAATCACCTAGTGAAATAAGCCACAAGACAACCTAATGAAATAATCACATAATGAAATAAGTCAATTAATGACACAAAAGGTGACTTCATCTTTGATAACTAGCAAACATAGTCATTGCTAATGTGTCTCGAAATCTTGTCCTTTCTTCGGTGACTTGAATAGTTGTAACTTCATCTGTGATATTATTTTGAACTATTTCCCTTGATAGGGTTAACTCTTCATCTACATTAGCTAAAAGCTCTAGGTCTTGAACTTCTAAAACTTTATTAGTTAGTCCCTCATTTCTGATGAAGTTGTGTAACACAAAACAAGCATTAATAATCCTTATTTGTGTCTTTATATCAAAAAATGAAGAAGTTCTTAATATGCTCCATTGTTTTTTCAATATCCCAAATGACCTTTCTATTGTATTTCGTGCACTTGCACGAAGAAGATTAAACAACTCCTTATAAGTTTGAGGGGTGTTCCCAATCCACTCATTGAGATGATATCTAGTCCCACGATATGATGCTAAAAATCCAGGACCATTAGTATATCCACAAGAGAGTACTTACCTACAACAGTTTAAAGTAAAAATCATAGGCTTCAATTAAAATTAAATTAAATATTATTTTTAAAAGATATTACCAGTTGGAATTTTAAGTTTATTTTGACGATGTAAAGCATCTCCTAATACTTGAGAATCTCCTATAGAACCTTCCCACCCAGGTAACACATAAATAAACCTTAAATCTGGACCATAAACTACCAACACATTTGTAGAGACATCACCTTTTCTATTACGATATTTAGGCCTATCTTCTGGAGAAAGTGTTATTGGAATATGAGTTCCATCAAGTGCTCCAACACATTTCTACAAGCAACATACATTTATTAATATGTATTGTCTATAAAAATGTGTAAAGTTAATTAATCTAGTATAATTATCAATAAACGTACCTCAAACCATCTCCATCTACTTGCATCAAGACCTTCCAGGTTGTAAGTATGAAACTTCAAATAATCCTTGCTCACTTTCATTATCTCTCTTAAGACATTATTAAATGGTCTACTTATTGTTTCTTTTGATCTATAGTAACTAAATTGTATCACCCTGTACTTAAGATTGTGAGCCAGGATATGTAAAAACATCGCCACTGCCTCAGTTATTGGAATATTTATCGTTCTTACCAATCCACCTCTCTCTTGTAAAATTTTATAAAGTTTGAGAAATGCACTTTTACTAACTCTTAGTTGTTCAATACAATCTTTTTCTATCCCTCTATAAAGACGATTAAGGAAATTACGTCGTTCCAATTCCCAATTACGAGCAGGTTCCTTATCTAAGTAATTATTGTGATACCATACTGCTACACTCATAAACAAATAAACGACATAAGCAACAACAATCATAGTGATTTTCTTAAATTCCTCTCTTTTACGTTTCCTTGAAATAATTGCACCATCATTTATACTAGTATCCATTTCTTAACAATATGTTGGCACTGAAAGAGTAAAAGGAAACAACAATTAGTTAAATATGTACTCGTGGAACCCGACTCATGAGATTAACCACGTGACAACAGAAAAATTCAGTCAATCATAATTTAGAAGTTGGGTTGAATGAATGTAGATGGGAACATTTTAAGAAATACTAATTAAACAACAAAATCCATATTGAATATAGTATCTAAAAGTTGTGTGTGTTATGTGAATTTTGTATCTATCTATTATCATCAGTTTATGATTACATATAGTATTATTATGTGTACAACTGAAATTAAACTAGCTTTTGGATTTTATTTTAGTTTTTTTTAAAAAAGATTCACTTGGTTGAGAATTCAGTCTGATTGTGAATTTTTCATATGGATTTACAACTGATGCCTTTGTTTCTACTAGTGTTTGTAAGCTTGGATACACATATGTCAACATAGGTACATGGAAACACCTATTTTTTTTCAAGTTTCTTCTAGCTGCTTGTTACCGCACTGGTGACCAACTCACTGGTAGGAGAAACTACACCTACACTCAAGCTGTCAAATCCTACCTAGGTATGCATGTTGTCAAACTCAACTATGTTACTTTTCCAAACTCTTTTCATAATTTCTAGAAAACTATAACTTATAACTAGCTTGTAATTGGATTCAGAGAGTTGTTATTGAAGAAAATCGTTCTTGGGTTTTGTAGGTGGAATGAAAGTCAAGTTTTATGCGTTTGTTCAGTATGCCAACCTTTTTGAGTGGCAATCGGCTACACAATAGCAGATTCCATAAGCATGTTGTGAGTTTTCAAAGATGCAAGTTGTTGTTGTGTGGATCAAAGTGTAACAACAAATGAACTAATTTGTGTTTTGGGTTGATCATGAAACAGGGCAATTAAAAGGTCTAATTGCTATCATAATAGCGGAGGAAAACATCCATGCAAAATGAACAACAATGTTGACATGATTTCATTTGGAATTGCGAAAATTATTTTATCCCAAATTCCAGATTTCAACTAGTTATGGTGGCTCTCTATTGTGGCTGCTGTCATGTCCTTCACATACTCAATAATTGGACTTGGTCTTGGAATTACTAAAGTCATAGGTATGATTTTATTCAAAGCTCGTCCAATCTTCTTTTCACTATGTGAATATATTGTGTAGGTGATGTTGTTTGCTTAAGTTTAACACTAGAAAAAGTAGCTAACCTATTCAACTGAGATATGTGAAAAAAGAAAACTAACATTGTGACTTGAACATTTCATCAAATACGTAGTAGGCAAATGAGAAAAAAAATGATAAACACAAAATGTTAAACTAACATTGAAACCTAAGTCCCAAAAGCAAAAACCAAAAAAGGAAGAACAATGAAGATAAAACAAAAAGTAGAGAAGAAAAGGGAAAAAACAAGTTGTGATGGTGTGAAGGAAACAAAAATGTGGTGGAAGAGGAAGAATGGTGTGTACTTGCAGAGGAGTAGAATGGGTTGAGCCAGTGAGAGAGGAACAGTGAGGGGGCTGAGCCAGTGAAAGAGTAACAGAGAGAGCACCACCATTGAGCCAGAGAGAGCACCAGAATATTCCCGTGAGCAAAGAGAGTGAGGTGAAGAATTTTAAATTCTAACTATTTTGAGGGCATTTCAATTACTACTGTTTTAGTTAATTAAAATTCTTTAAAAAAATACTTGCATTTCAAATACCTTTTAATTTCTCTGTCCAAACAACACATTTTATCACAAAAAAAAATTAAATTCTTTAAAAAAATGAATTGACTCATTAAATTACCCTATCCAAACACACTCTAAGGCTTTAAAGAATACTAATTGTGAAGATGAAAAAAAAAAGAAATTTTAAAACCCCGTTTATTTAATATAAACTATTTTTAATTTAATTTTTTCATTTTAAAAATTTTATGTACATAACTAAATTGAATTTTAAATATTTCAAAACACTAGCAATTTTATCTTTAAATTATTATAAAAAAAATATATATTTTAATACTAGATTAAATTATAGAGTATTTTGTCTCTATATTTTATAAAAGAAGTACATGAAAATTATTTTTAATAAATGACATGTGAAATATTTTAAAATGTTGCACCCAGAACAGTTTGATAGCTTTTCAGCCTTATCCGCAAAAAATCTGCTTCCAACACCATTATCACATGTAGAGTGATCCGTGAACAAAGTTTTCTGACAAAACGTACATGCATGTTTCTATATTACTCTTTACATTTCACCACAAATCACACTAATTCTGTAGTACCTTGTGAAGAAATTAATGGCTCATTTGGTTTTCTTTGTTTTGCTGTTTGCTAGGTACCTGATTGGTGGATTCAGTACCCAGAAACTGCCTCCATCCAACAATAGAGACACGTTAACTCTTCTGAGCATTGATGGCGGTGGAATCAAGGGGATTATTCCGGCAACAGTTCTTCATCACTTAGATAAGGCTCTTAAGGTTCATTCTTATTGTTCATATACTCTGCATATGTATTGAAATGGCAAGAATGAATGAATGTTTATGAGGTTAACTTGAATTTGGTGGAGTTGCAGGCTAAGGATCCAAATGCAGATTTAGCACATTATTTTGAGGTGATAGGAGGGACAGGCACTGGTGGACTCATAGCAGCTATGTTAACCACACCAAGCCCTCATGATCCTACTCGTGCTGCCTATACTCCTGCACAAATTGTAGACTTCTACAAACAAAATGGCCCTCATATTTTCAATTCATCTAGGTATATATAATAATAGTATTAATATTCTCAGAACATCATCGATATGAACAACTAATAATAACATCCTTTTTATTTTTTCGTTTCTCTTGATCAAACAAACCTGTGTTTTCATATATATTTTATACGAGTTATAGTCCATAATGCTACGAGACGCCTTATAAATCGCGTGTTCCGTGTCCGACATGTATGGGACACCGACATTTGTACGATACTTGTAGGACACATTATATCTAATCTGAAAGATATTTTTTTATTTTTGACATGGTTTTGATGATTAAAATAAGGAACAAATCTTATTCTATTACTACTTTTCCCATATTGGATATTAGATAGATAGATTAGATTCATTTTGTGTTAGTTGACAGTTTTAAACTTAACATGTATATCCATGTCGTGTTCCGTGTTCTATATTTTTTCAGTTTAACCATATCTCTGCATTCGTATCCGTATCCGAACAACATAAGTTATAGTCATCCAGATATTCTTATTTTATATATATATATATAATATTTATTCATCTTATATAATATTTAAGTTTGTGTATTTTACTTAAAATAAAACTTTAACTTATACTTAAAATTATTTTCAACAGACCTGGAACGGGTCCCAAATTCGATGGGGAGTATTTACATAACATAACTCGTGAAGTGTTGAAAGATACACGACTTAGTCAAACACTGACCAATGTTGTCATCCCAACTTTCGACCTCAAGAGACAGAAGCCGGTTATATTCTCAAACTACAAGGTTAGCAGCATAAGTTTTGCATTCATATATCGGCAAACATTAATATCAAAACACGAATTAACATCAAAACACGAATTAACATAATGTTTTGTTGTTGCAGCTTGAGAATGTTCCATACCTAAATGCCCTGCTGTCGGATATATGCATATCGACTTCAGCTACACCCACTCAGCTACCACCTTACTATTTTCAGAACGATGGTGTTGAGTTCAGTATGATCGACGGTGGTGTAGCGGCTGAGAATCCGATAAATTAATTTAGTTCTTGATGACAAAATATGTCCGGACACGCTCATCAATTGCGTGTTCCGTGTCCGACACAAATCAGACACAGACACTCATACAACACTCATACGACACGTATCAGTTGAGTATCCAATTTAAAAGATATTTTTTTGTCTTTACCATGATTTTGACATGATTCCAACACAATGTTAATAACCACAAATTCAATGATTTTCTAAAAAACCCTATAAATTTATAGATTTATCACATAAGTTTCTATTATGATTATAAAAATAAAAAAATATTATATGATCACTACTTCTCACTTTTTTGAATATTAGATTGATAAATTAGATTTATTTTTGTGTTAGTTGACAATTTATTAGTTGAAAGTTTGAAACTAATATGTATATACATGTCGTGTCCCGTGTCCTATGTTTTTCAATTTAACCGTATCTTCGTATCCGTATCCATATCGTATCTGTGTTCGTATCCAGGCTTAAAATCGCACGATGTCTTGAGTTTAACGATGTGAAGTTAAATTTGACAGACACATGTAACCGTAAGTGAAGTGTTACAACACGCTGAGTATCCGAAAATCTTGGTGTTGTCTTTGGGGACAGGACATACAAAATATGTGGAGAATGAATGTTTTGATGCTCGTGTGGCTGCGTTTTGGACAGAAGATATATGGGCTGCTATCGAAACCGATGTGCAGGGTCGTGCTTCTTCAGCCATGTCTAAATACTATCCTGCTTCACTCTTTTCCAGATTCCCACCTTCTATGAGTACCTACCTTCGAATTGATGTATATATTTTCTTTCTGTGGATTTTATTTTAAAGAAAATCAAGTAAATTTTTCGACACTAATTTAAGTGAGTTTGGAATGGCAGGATTTGGACTTGAATCCTGATTTCTCCAACTCAGTTGATGTTACAGAAGAAAACTTGGAAGGTCTTGAGAAGACTGGAAAAAAACTGTTACAAGAAAAAGTTGTGAAGATGAATTTGGATACTTTTGATTTAGAAGAACTTGGAGAAACAAATGCAGAGGCTCTTGACTGGTGAAAAGAAAAATGAAAATATAAACTTTTAATTTACTTGATTATTAATTATTAGTTATAATTTTAAGGGTTAAGTATATATTTGGTCTTTGAACTTTAAGCAAAAATTAGAATTCGTCCGTTTCCTAAATTTTGATATATTTTGGTTCCTAAACTTTGAAAATGAATGAATAGTTGTTTTTATCCAATTACGTCAATTTTTTTTTAGTGTCGAATGCATTTTCGAGCAAATATTAATCTGGAAATGTGTCGAATACTAACATAAAATACGTGTGACACGTAAAAAAAATTAATGTAATTGGATTTACAGAACTATATTAATTTATTTTTAAAGTATAGGGACCAAAATATATCGAAATTTCGAACATAGATGAATTCTAATTTTGGATTAAAATTTGAGAATTAAAAACATAGTTATCCCTAATTTTAATGGCTAATCAATTGTGCTATGTTTTTGGATTCAATTATATATAAAATGGAATTATATTTTGAGGGGAATGGTTTTATATTTTTGTGAAGGATTGCTGATATTTTGCATGGAGAAAGACAACGTCGTCTGAGAAGTGAATCCATGGAAAAAGGAGGAAGACCATTTCTTGAAACTCTTAGAGTTCGTTCGGACAAAAATCAAGAAAATTAACCTTGTTGTATTAACTATGTCGTGTGGTTTATCCATGCTTGTTCTACTATAAAATAAGGTTCAAGGCATGTGAGTTCTAATAGACATGTCAAAGTGAGCCAACCCGGCTCACACGGGTTGGCTCACCACGAGCCGGGTTGAAAATGAGTGAATCCAACCCAGCTCACTTTCTGGTGAGCCAGAAATTTTGTAATCCGGCTCAACCCACCACGGGTTGGTGGGTTAAGTGGGTTGGCTCACCAACCCACCTAAAAAAATTATTATTATTTTTTTTTAGTATTCAAATATTTAAATAAATTTTTAAGTAACCCTGAGATAACAATCATAGTAAAATAAAAAATCAATTTTTTGATCATGCTCACCACCAATATATCAAGAATTATTTCCAAGAAAGTATCCATTAGTCTAAGAAAGCATGACTAATATTACAAATTTTCTGTCATGCTATTCAACAAAATATAAATAAAAAAACTATACATTGTTTTCATGCTAATTTAGAAAAAATTATTTATAAGACGGTTACTTGAGTAATTTACTATAAAGATTATAGTTAAAGATTAAAGTAACAACATATATATATATATATATATATATATATATATATATATATATATATAACTTGACAATCAAATTAATTAAACATTCAAACTATTCAAATATAATTAAGCAACATTCTAGCATTTAAAAATATTAAATTGTGAACAAATATAAAAGAAGTAGTAAATAATTATTAAAAAAATTAAAAATAAATTTTTTAAAAAAATTAAAAAAATTAAAAAAAAATTGTAAAAAAATATTGGTGGGTTAAGTGGGCCAACCCACCATCAACCCGGCTCGAACCCGTTTAACCCGTGGGTTAAGTGAGCCGGGTTGAGTTCAACCCACTTTTGAAAAAGTTGAATTTTTCTCAACCCAACCCGACTCGAACCCGTGGTGAGCCGGGTTGGCTCACGGGTTGAAACCCATTTTGACATCTCTAAGTTCTATTAAACGCACAAATGTCTTCTTTTTAATTTAGTAGGTTGGGCAAGTTGTTTTTTCTTGGTAGATCTTTGCCTAGAATCTTGAAAAGTTAGACCAAAACAAACTTGGGTTGGTCCATTTTATCATGTCCATTCTTAATTATACTAACTAAAATTAAGAGGATTTTTATTCTGTCATTTTAAATGAATATAATGGAAAGGTAATTAAGTTATAAATGTAATATCTTAAGCAAGTAAAGTGATAATTGTAACATTCCTATAGATATAATTTGATGGATAATAATCCAGAGAAAAGGGATGTTGTTCCTGTTTTACTAGAAACTTGTGCAAACTTATAAATTGAGAACTAGACATTGAGTTGTGTTTTTCATTGGTAGCATGATATCTTGAGTGAACGATGAAATATGCAAGGGATCCAAATTGTACTGGCATAAGAAAATGTGATAGGAATAGACTGTTTGAGCTAAAGATCAAAACAATTGTAGACCTCTTTGTGGAGATCTTTGTTTCGTGCGTGCTATACCTTAAATTTCACTAACCAGAATCTACAAACATATACTCAACAACACAATGCCCAACACAAATTAATACCCAAAAATCTCAAGTCATAACAAATACAAATCCATATCCAATCACCTTGTAGGAAATTGTTGATCTAAATAACATTATAGGAAATTGTAGAGATATCAAAACGGGCCAGTTCCATCAGGTCGACCTACCAGCCCGTTAAGAAAAGGGTGGGTCGGGTTAGAATTTTCAACCCGCCAACCGTTGTGGTCCTGCCTGCCTAACCCACCCAACTAGCGAGTCAAAGGCGGGCCAGCCTGTCCTGGCCCGCCAACCCATTTTTATTTTTATTTTTTATGTTTAAAAATTAAAAAATAATTAAAAATAAATAATTTTTTTATATTGTATAAAAACACACACACACATATATATATATATATATATATATAAACAAAAATTTAAAAATAAATAAAATATTAAAAAAAGAGTGACAGGTCAACCTACCAATCCACCAACCCACCCTAAGACAAAATGAATTGAATTATCCAATCCATTTTTTAAAAGCGGGTCAGGCCCGACTCATTTTGGCGGACCAAAGACGGAGCGGGTCAAAACAGACCAAACTGACCTCTTTTGTCACTCCTAAAAAATTGTATATCCAGAAAATGTGAATGCATGGCTAATTAACATAATATTTCATCTTCTGCAAGGTTGTTGAACTTTGTCTTATTCCCATGTTTCTAAGCTTGTCGGGCGGGTCAACCAAAATTACGACCTCTTCTAAACACAATTATCAAGCAATTTTAAGCAAATTAGTCTTTAGACCTTAGCTCAGTAATATTGTCAGTAATATTGGACACAAGTTATAGAAGAAAATGCATGGACAAGTAACCATTATTATTTGTGACCTAGTTTCATCATTTGTAGCAACTCTCACTCCATGCATGCTTAAAGAAATAAAGAAAGATAGCAAGAAAAGGTTAAAAGTTTCTTAATGAAGAGATCCTAATGACATGAATGACTTCAGAGATTCCAACTAGTAAGGAACTCTAAAAAAGGTAAACTTCTAAACCCAGAATAATACAAAAATAAAGAAAGAAGAAAAGGAGAATGAGAGAATGAGAAAGAAAAGAATAAGTGTGAGTTGTCTTTTTTAAAGACCCATAAGTAATTGTTAATATGAGGTGTGTGCGCATGCAAACTGTGTCCATCCCACTGCGATTGCTCTATTTTTCTTTCTTTTTTTTTTTTCATATAAAAACAAAAACATTTGCATTTCAATTCAGGCTACAGGATGCGTGGATTTAATTCAAGTATGCAATTCACACAATTCAGTTGGGGTAAAATTGCTGTAAATTTTATATCATTATTAAGTTATAATTTATTATAAGCAATAAATATTTCTCAATACAAATTTTAATTATACTTAATTTTTTTAGAAAAAAATCTTCCTAAAAATATCAACTAAAAATTTCTCTAAAATAATAAATTAAAATTTATATTTATATCTGATGACGGAGTTAGGTAAAAGTGTGTATGCAACATTGAATTAATAGAGTGATACAATTAATTATGCATCATGTTCCTTCCAGAGTGGCACCATTGCAACCATAGCCATTTGATATTTTGTTGTTGTTTCGATTCGGACAACGTGTCGGCGTGGAGGTAGGTGTTTAGAACTGGCACATTTTAAACATGTAAACTCATGTTATAATATTATCAATAAACTTATTTTAAGATTAATTCAATCTTTCTTTAATCACATTCTTAAAATGCTTTAATATTGACAATCAAATAAGAGAAGTTAAAAAATTATTTTATTTTTAGTTTTTAAACAACTTGTGAATAAAAAAACATATTCATTTGATATTATATGCGACAATGAAAAGTATGATAATTAATTTTTATTGAATGTGTGGTCGCATTCCTGTTCTTTTTATGAAAATATTTTTATGAATCATGCTATTTTTATGGAATTTAATCTCTATATATTTAATATTATTTTTGTTTAATTTAAAAGGAAAGGTAAATCAATTTTCTTATAACATTCTAAACTACAACTCCTAAAATAATATATAACAACGTATTTATGTGTATACATAATTTTAAATCAAATAATAATATATGGTACCTAATCCATTATTAATATTTTTCACCAACCATCATCACCTTTATTCATTCCTATCTCTGCATACAGTTGCTCATTCAATTATACAGTCTGCAGTTACTAATAATGGAAGGCTATGTGTGGAGATTTTTATCATCACAAATTATTCTATGGCATTCAAACACTTTTTAATGTAGTTTAACATGGTTATGGGATCTTTGACTGTGTTTTTTTTTTTTCCTTCATTGATTTTGGAAGGTTAAAACAAATGTCACAAAATTTAGGATGATGAATGCAAATTAAAATTCTGAGAGATGAAAAAAATAAAGTATAATGTTTTATTTGAATACACATATATAAGGACCATTCTCTCGATATATGCTATTGGAATTGATATAGGATATGAATTTATTGATATAAAACTTAAAATAGGGAGGTAAATAGGCTAATATGAATATGTTTTGCTACATTTTTGTTGTGAAATATATATATATATATATATATATATATATATATATATATATATATATATATATATATATATATATATATATATATATTATTCCATTTTACTCATTGGCTTGAACTCTAAGTGAATGAAATACACACCTAATATAGATCAAATATAATAAGATATAAATGTAAGACGCCTATATATTATTATATTATTGTTCATATTGGTTAGTTTCGAAACTTCTTAGTATAGCAAATCTTCTATTTCAGAAAAGTATATGGTGTCTTGTAGAATGATGGTAAGGTCACTACTAAGTATTTATAGAATGGAGTGATTGAGAAGTTGAAATTGTCATGTTTAAATTAGGTTAAATAGTATGATATGGATATAAGGGTGAGAAGAAATATGTATTCGACCAAATTTGATCCAATTCAAAGTAGATTAGATAAATAAAATTAAGCAAAATGGATAGTTGTATACATATTTGAATAATGAGTTAGAATCTACATCATTCGAATTTATATTTTAATATTTGTAAATTTATAAATATATTTTTAATTTTATTTTTAATATGATAGTATTATGTTAAAACTTAATTGTAAAAAATATAAAATTATAATCTATTATAATAATCATAATATGTCCTTTTTAGTTAAAGATTTATTATATTTATGTCATTTATAATTCAAATAATCCAATGAAATTAATCACAACTCGAATAACCTAAATCTAATTAACAAGATAAATTAAATGATGATGTATAAATTTTAAATATTAAATTTAAATTATACTAAATTAATTATATTAATTTTGAATCCAATTTAATGTAACCATGAATTTATTTTATCAACAACAAAAATTAAATAAATATAACAAGACATTCGAGATGTTCTGACCCTTTTACAAATTAAAGAAACATTACATAATATTACATATCAGGTACTATTATGTTATAACTTCATAATGGTTCAGAAGACTAAAAACATAAATAAAATAGTACATTACATATTAACATAAATACTATAAATAATACCATTATGATAATGTTTAAATACATTTTAATAAATCACTCCACATCTATATTTAAACCACTCATACATTATTAAAAAAATAGTTGTTAATCTTCGTATTCTCTAAATATTTATTTAAACTTTTAGATTTACTAATGATATTTGTTATAGTATTGAGGGAAACCTTGTACGGAGGTTTTTGTCCTTTAGCATAATCTGTTAGCAATTCAACAAAGCATTACAACTATCATTCTATAGTCTCTGGTAATTTTGTAATTTTAGATGCCTTTTTCTACAACTTTATGCCAAACAAGTTTTTTAGTATAAATACAACATAATGTCCACTCATTCTCTTAGAACAGTGAATGATGCAGTGCCACATAATATATATTAATAAATAAATAAATAAATGACATATTAAGGATTAAACAACAAATATACTAATTTTAAAACCTCAAATTAAAAACATTAAATAAAACATGTCTACATGTCTGTCTCTGTTGATGGTGCCTCTACTATTGTTCAAGTTTCTTTGTTTTAATGTCAGTCTTTTGGTTGGAAAACACATAAACAATAAATAAAGCTTGGTTATGTGTGCAGACATTGAATTAATTATTTTTATATGGTTGGAATTATGTAAGAACATATTTAATTATACGTTTTATCTTCATTGAAATTTATTTTTCTCAGTTTACTTTATTAAAAAGATAATAATACTTTATCATTCTCTATAATTGGTTGCATTATTGTTTTCATAGGTTATATTCGCATGTCGTGCCTTTTGATCCAATAATTTAAGCCATGTTTAAATGTTTTTGCTAAAATTTTACTTTTCCTTTTTAAGTTTCTAGTTTTATTAGATTTGTACATTATATTTTATTACTCTTTTATTAGATTGTCACTGTCAAACATGTTGCAATATAAATTTTACTTCATGGTTATGGTTATTATAAAGTAAAATAAAAAATAAAAAATTTATATATTTAATTATTATCACTAATATAATATAAATTAATATAATTATATTTATAAAACTATAAGAAAAATTATACATTTTTAATATTTTAAATTTAAAGATGTTTTTCAGAATTATCTTCCAAAAAATAAATACAAAACTTTTCACGTATAATTACTCTTTGAACCTTGAGAAATAGTGATTCCTTTCATCAAATAGTTGGTCCACATCTTTAGGAAGAATAACGAAGCAAGCCAGTTCAATCTGTTTTGGTCCGCAAAATATAGGTTGAGCTGGCCCGTCATGCACTTTAAAGATGAGTTTACTTTTCTTGTGGTCGACTTACAAACCATCAAGTTGGTCCGAATTTTTTATGAGCTAAATATTTTTTTTCATAATAATTTATATTTATTTTCTATCAAAATATTTCTAATTAGTTTCACTAATTAAAAACAAAAAACAATAACAGCGAAGATTATAATTAAAATATGTCATTTTACAAAATAGGTAGCAATATATTTTCTTTCCTATACATGTCATGCGAAAAAACATATATATTATGACATAATCAAACTTCATGTACAACTAAATTTACATTATAATCTATATCTTATAGCAACCCTAATAAATGTATGCAGAAAATGAATCTTACATATGTATGTTGGAATAAACCATGATTCTTTAATCTTTTTCATTTTTCAGAATTATAATTTACATCTAGACTTTATTATGACAGTCGTTTAAGCTTCCAAAAGATAATGCATCAATTAAAAAAAGAAAAAAAAAAACACAAGTCAGGAATCTCGTAACCATGTTGAACTTGGTGAAAGAGTGTTTGGATACCATAGAATAATTTGTGATGGAAAAGTCTCCTCACATACCATTATTTGTAACTGGTGCAGGCTGTATAATTGAATGACCAACAGTATAGGAATGAATAAAGGGGAAGATGATGGTTGGTGGAAAATATTAATAATAAATTAGGTACCTTATATTATTAATAATATTATTTTATTTTAAATTATGTATACAAATTAATATGTAGTTTAAAATGTTATAAGAAAATTGGTTTATTACATTTCCTTTAAATTAAACAAAAATAGCACTAAATTATGTAGAGATCAAATTCCACAAAAATAACATGATTAATACAATTTTTTTTTCTATACTATTATATAAAGATAGAGAACATCCAGTCTCTACATTCTTATCTAATTTTATCTGACCGTTTGTTATAAATGTAATTATTTTTCATTTACTTGGTTTTCTAAATTTAACCTTTTTTTAAAATTAAATAATAAAAATAATTTACAAAAAAAAAATTGTCTAGAATTAAATTGTAAAAATTGTTTATATTTATTTTTATATTTATAATTTTATTATTTGTTACTATAAGAAAAAGTGAACACATAGTGTTGTAATCCAATTCAATTAAAAATAGTTATCATACTTTTTATTGTTATGTGTAATATCAAATGAATTTATTTATTTTATTCCCAATTTATTTAAAAAATAAATATAAAAGGAATTTTAACTTTACTTATTTCTGATTCTCAATATTAAATCATTTTAATGTGGTGAATTAAAGAAATATTGAATTAATCTTAAAAAAGAAATTTATAAATAATACTATAATTTTAGTTGACATCTTTAAAATGTGGTGGTTTCAAACACCTACGTTCACGCTGACACAATGTCCCCATCGAAACAACAAACAAAATATCAAGTGACTGTGGCTATGGTTGTAGTGGTGCCACTCTGTAACTGGGGACATGCGACATAACTAATTCAATGTTGCATACACACTTCTACCTAACTCATTCATCAGATTAAATATAAATTTGAATTTGCTATTTTAGGGAAATTTTTAATTGATTTCTTTAGGAAGATTTTTCTAAAAAAAGTAAGTATAATTAAAATTTGAATTTTGAGAAATATTAATTGATCTATCAACCAACCTAAAATATTACCTTTAATTAATAAGCTTATAAAACTTCAAAGTGTAGATGATAGCTTGGTGAATTTGTATAAAGAAAAATAATTCAATGCATAAAGATAGAAATGTGAATAAGGTAGGAAGATGTGATGCTAATTTATTTTTATAGAAGAGTAAAAAGAAAGATTTGCAAGTATTCATTGACAGACATAATACTCACAATATTTAAAATTAAAAGAAAAAAAATTCTTGCACTTGGATTGATTAAGTCTATACTAATATAAATAAATATAAATAGTAAGAAGAAATAAAAGTATTAACTTTAATAAATATTAAAAATAAATTAAATTTACGTAATTTAAATAATAAAAAATTAAAGGTTTAATTAGTCAAATAGTACCAAATTTCGTTCGAAAGTTTCAGTTTGGTACTCGTCTTTAAAAAAGTTTCAATTTTGTCTTAACTTTTGAAAAAATGTTTCAATTTCTTCTTAACTTTTGAAAAAATGTTTCAATTAGGTCCCTTTCAGAAAAAAAATAATAATTAACGCTCTTAACGACATGCCACGTATCAGCCTCTGGTTTCTTTATTTTTTTATTTATTTTTTACTTTTTTTACTTTTTTAAATTTTTAATTTTTTTTAATTTAAAAAAAATTGCCATGTGTCAGATCCTTCGTGTAACATGTGGCATTGTCAGTGTCACGTGGCAAGTTACTGCCACATGTTAGTGTCCCTACCAGGTGTTATTGTCTTGATTTCAATTTACTCTCCACATATATCTATTTGTTTCAATTTAGTCTCCACATATGTTTATTTATTTCAATCTAATCCTCATTCGATTTGTTTCAATTTTGTCCAAATATTTTTTTAATAAAATAAAGAAATATTGTTTTTTTTCTTAAGACCAAATTTATTATTGTTCCTGCAGAGAACAAATAAGATGAGTTAGACACAAGTATTACCTTACCCATGGTCCGCCATTTCCTCGGTAGGCTTCTTCCCGATTGACATATGTCGCTCGTATCTGCTTGGACCCGAGAGGGGTTACTTACAAAAGGGACTCCGAAGCTCAAGTCAGCGAGATCTCTCAGAAAAGTCAAATCTGATGATTAGGAAAGTAATGAATGCGTACCTTTAATTCGTGAAGTCCATGTATATTTATAGATCATTAGTTATGTCTGACCATTCCATGGGTCGGGCCCTGGCTTGGGCCATAGGTGGGCCTGGGCCTTAGCCCAAGCCCTTAGTTTATTATGGGCTTACTGAATTTTAGGAGTGCTTTGATTTCGTCAAGTTTATTAAAGTGGTCGATGTAGACCGACTACCTTTTTAGCAGCTTATGTTGCTATTGTTCGCATATTGTCCTAGGCTGGCTATTCTTTTAGCGGTTTAGGCCGATTAGGCTTAAGTCAGCTTAGGCCGACTACTTGATTTATTTTGCGTATAGGTATGGTGATCGTTTATTATTATTATTTGGTTGGATCGACCAGGTGTGGTACAATTATTTATATAAATTATAGAATATAAACATTTACTAATCGATTTTATCTAAAGATTTTACTAAATAAACTATCATGCATAAAATTAAACATTTCACAAGACAATTAATAAATTTAAAAGAATGTTACGTTTAATTTTTTCCAAGATTATGATTCACACTTTCTCTAATTTTAAAATAAAAATTTAGATATTTTTTAGATTTTAATCAGTTACATTTATTTTATTTATTACAAGACGCTTAATAAATTTTATTTTATTTATTTAAAAATAATATATTAAATAACAAGTATATATTATTAAAAAGATACAAAATTATTATGACTTAAATTATTAATATCTATAAAATAAATTTTAATATTTATTATAATGAAGCATTTTATATATTAATATATAAAAGTAATAGTTAGAAATATTAGTTAATCAACTAAAGTTTACATAATTAAAATATGTATTAACATAAATAGTTATAATAGAAAACAACACTTTAAATATAAGTAATTGAAATCATACTCCAACCTAAACGATCAAAAATATCCAAGTAACCTACCTCTTTGACATTTTGTTGTTAAAAAAATTAAAACTAAACTCCATTACAGTGGAGTTCTTGTGAATTGTGATTTTTTTTTTTTTCTTTTTGTCAGTGAGTTCTCTGATGATGAGTGAGCTAGGTATGAATGTTAGGGATTTTTTTTTGTTGTTTATAAGGAAAAAATTGGAAGAAAAAAAACGAGTGGAGTGAGGTGGAATGTGAGTGTTTTTATGAGTAGAGGAGTGATGTGATTTCTAATCTTAATTAGCATGGATTAGGCCGACACAAAGATATTAATTTTATACAAACGAAACTTTGACGTGGTACTTCGTTTGTCACGTCAATTAAAAAACTAACGCCGTTCAAAAATGATGATCAATTCGACGAGTTTTGAGTTTTGAAAGGTGAGGGACCTAGATAAAACAAAGTTTGAGAGATGGACGAAAATAAAAAATGCATAATTTTTTTATGAGCAACAAAAATTAAATAAATATAATAGGACATTTGGGATGTCCTAACCCTTTTACAAATTACAGAATCGTTACTATTATGTTATAACTCCATAATAGTCCACGAGACTAAAGATAATACCTAAAGACAATAACGAAGTAGTTGATTACATTGACATAAGCACTATAAATAATACCACCATGATGATGTTCAAATACATTTTAGTAAATCAACTCACATCTATATTTAAAGCGCTCATCCATTTAATGACTTAAAACAATAGTTTTTCAACCTTCATATTCTTTACATATTGTTCCAACTTTTAGATCTATAGGACATTTTAAGGCTGTCAGACCTTGTTGCAAAGATTCCTTGTTAGCATTTCATTTAAGCTTTCCAACCATGCTTGGCTTGATGTTTAATCTTGATCTTCTCTACTATTACTCATTTCTCATAAGTTCCATCTGCATTTAGTTCTCAACATATTCTTGCACATATAACCTAAAATACATAATAGTTGAAGGACATATAACATAGTTAACTCATCATTTATTATCAAAAAGCTTTAGTATAAATAATATAAATGAATGCATACGTTGTATAAGTGAATAATATGAAGAAAAAAAAATTGTTGACTTACTACATGAAAAAATGAAAAACCTATTAAGGAGACGTATTAAATTCAATACTTTGTTGATGAGACATGGCATGAGAAAAATATTATTAGACATGTCAATTATGTCACAAACAAAAAATGTTGATGAAGAGGTAATGTTAAAGAAGAATGTTTTTTAAGTGTGCATTTGTATGATTACTTGAAGTATGATTTAGAGTAGTTATAATATATGAGATTGTTATTGTAAAATTAATTCTGAAGAATTTGTGCAGGAATTATGGAATTCAAAAAAAAAAACAAATATGAAATTTAAATAAAGAAACATGCACTTATAACAATGAATGTTTAAGATGTTGTGGTTTCTACTTTGAATTATGGTTGTTTATAATAATTGTCGTTGTTTTTCGACTAATTTTTCCTTTTATTTTTTCCCTACTTTAAACGATAGTTCTCATTGATTGATGTTATTTTATACTTTAACAGCAGTTATGACAACTTGTCGTTTTGTTTAAACTTTTAACAACAATTGAAAGATCATTGTTAGAGACTTTTTCGACCATCATTAAAAGTCTAAAGTTTTTTTTATTCCATATTTGTCATTAACACGAGACATTTTTCTTTAATTAAAATTAGTTCCTCTTCACATTTTACACTTTTATTAGAAAATTTTTAAATTCAAATTTACTACCATTTTTTTACATTTTTTATATTTATATAAAAATTTCCAACCCGATTATGAAATCATTATTTCATTACTTTATATATATATATATATATATATATATATATATATATATATATATATATATATATATATTACTTAAAAATTTACTTCAAAATTATTCACTATTCAAAGTTATTTTATATACACATTTAATAAAATACCATCAATAATATATTAGTAATGCATTATATAATATAATTATTGAATATAAATGCATATATTGTTTTATATTCAAATTCAGTGACTGTATTTTCATCCAACAATCAAAGAACCTAACTTTCTACTATTGTTTTCCTTTTCCATCTTTCTTTTCCCTTTTCACTACTACCCCAGTTGAAACAAACCATTAATATGTGGGTCAGATTCCAATAATGTAACCCTAATATAGTATATGCACCGCCATTTTCATGCATAAAATAATCCCAAATATAGTATATTCATGTATCCTCCAAAATATATCTATAAATACCCTTAGCATTTCAGCCCAAATCATACAATTCTCTCAGCTACTTCTATAGTACCTAGTGAAGCAATTAATGACTCATTTGGTTTTCTTTGTGTTGTTGTTTGCTGGGCAAGTGATTGGTGGATTCAGTGCCCAGAAGCTTCCTCCATCCAACAATGGAGAATTGACAACTATTCTGAGCATTGATGGAGGTGCTATCAAGGCCATTGTTCCAGCAAAAGTTCTTGAGTACTTAGATAAGGCTCTTAAGGTTCATTCTTATTGTTTATATATTCTGCATATGTATTGAAATGGCTTGAATGAATGAATGTTTATGAGGTTAACTTGAATTTTGTTGAGTTGCAGGCTAAGGATCCAAATGCAGATTTAGCACATTACTTTGATGTGATGGGAGGAACCAGCACTGGTGCAATCACAGTAGCCATGTTAGCCACCCCAAGCCTTGATGATCCTACTCGTTCTGCTTACACTCCTGCACAAATTGTTGAGTTCTACAAACAAAATGGCCCTCGTATATTCAACGCATCTAGGTATAATAATATTTAATATTAGAGGTGCTAATGTTGATTAACTTGATTTAGTTTGTCTTAATTCCAAGTTAACGTGTCAAAACTGAGTCCAAATACTCTACAAAAAGTTTTAGGTGTTAATGTGTTGAACATTCAAAAGATACTATGTTAATATTTTAAAATTTATCTTAATGTATTTTAAAATTTTAAAATTATTGGCTATAAAATTATTTTAGAGACACGTAACAGAAGAATAAAGAAAATCGTAGTAAAAAATAAATAATAAAAAATAAGATAATGATATTTTAATCTGCTATTTCAATCATCCTTTATATTTTTTTATTATTTTTAATAATATAATATAATAATTTAAAAATATAAAATATTGAATTAAAAATAAGTGAAAAAGAAATGAATAAAAATATCAAAATTAGTCAAACATCAATATTAATTTATTTTGTTAAAAGACTGGCATCTGGATTCGGTACGGACTTGTTGGTTTGTAGATTAGTTTGCAATTTGTTTTTTTAATTTCTTTTTATTTTTATATTTTTAAAATTATATATATTAAAGTTTTATTTATATATATATATATATATATATATATATATATATTTGGAATTGATTAATTAATGTTATTAATCAAATAAACTAAATAATTATTATAATTAAAATTAAAATTTCATATTTAAAAATGTAACGTAAGTGTGGTTGTTTTTAATTTAGTATCTTTATTTACAATTTTAATTTAATTTAATTTTTCTATTTTTTAAAATGATCTAATTTTGTACTTTTCAATTTTTGAGATCAAATTAGTAATAAATTTAATTACAACTTATATATACATGTTAAAATGAGATTTTAGAATTTATACATCAAATTATTCCACTTAAATATTCGAATTATTTTATTTTTTACAAGTGTAACAAATTTCAAGTGTAAAAAGTTACAAGAGAAAAAATTTAGAAATAATATAATATAGTATGTAGGGAGTGATTTGATGTAAAAATAATAAAAAAATATTTTAACATGAGTATATTAATTGTTATTAAGCCCAATTATTAATTTGGTCTCAATTTGAAGATGGCAAAATTAAATCATTTTAAGAAATAAAGGGACTAAATTGAATCTAAATTTTAAATAGAGAGACTAAATTTTAAATACTGACACTTGACACGGGGTAGGTTTTTTTTTTAAATTAAAAATTTAAAAAATTTAAAAAAAATTCACGAATTGACACGTGACACGATTATAACCTGTGACAGTTTATATTTTTTTTTTTAATTTAAAAAATTAAAAATTTTATAAAATGACACGTGACATGTATGGACACGGCGTCAACTTAACCAAAATAACCAAATTGAACACTTTTACAAAAATAAAATGTTGAACACCAAATAATAAGAAAACTAAAATAAACTAAACCAATCAATCAGATGACTAAATCACTAATTAAATCTTTTATTGAAGAAAGATAATTTGATGAAATATATATCTAAATCCCTCAAATGAGGCTATTGTCCTATTTAATGTTTTCGCAACATCATTATTATTACTATTAATTACCAACAATTATTCGATGAAACATCCAAACATGCAGACCTGGAAACGGTCCCCAATTCGATGGGGAGGGTTTACATGATTCAGCTCGTGAGGCGTTGAAGGAAACACGAGTTGCTCAAGCAATGACCAATCTTGTAATTCCAGCTTTCGATATCAAGAAACAAAAGCCATTCGTATTCTCAAGCTACAAGGTTATACACCATATCCATTTATTTCTTCGTACTTTAAAATCCAAACATGAATTAATGTAATGTTTTTGTGATGCAGCTTGAGAAGGTTCCATACTTAAATGCCTTGTTGTCGGATATATGCATATCCACTTCAACTGCACCCAGACTGTTACCACCCTACTTTTTCGAGAACGATGGTGTTGAGTTCAATTTGGTTGATGGTGGTGAAGCAGCTGTGAATCCGGTTTGTTAATTTTGTTATTTGATTATAAATCTGTTGAAAGTACTTGAATTAAGTTTAAAATTTATTTTTTAATATAATATTAAAGTCATTAATTAAAGTTTTTCATAACAAAATTTGTCTTTTGTCGGATCTATTCTTCTTTCGTCATTGGATAACACATTAAATGTCTAGTCTTTGCTCGAAATGTATATATTTTAACGTGAGAGATACTATTAAAAAAAACACATATTTTCTGTTAACTTTTTTTTGAAAATTTTTTCATAAGAAACACAAATTTTGTTGAGAAAAAAAAAATTGTAAGAAATTGCTACAAATTTTCTTGCAAAATATTTCGTATAAAACACTTTTCGCAACAAATTTTGTAAAAAATATTTACAAATTTTATAATTTTGTAAGAAATGATTACCAATGAAGGAATGATCTGTCAATTAAAATTCTTATAAAAAAATGACAGAAAAAGGTCTTTTCTTGCAAATTCTTTTAACAAATTTGTAAGAAAACATCTCATATAATATGAAAATTTCTAATAATGAGACATGTTAAAAGTCTAATTTTTACTAGAAATAAGAGCAATTAACCGTATATAATAAATATGTTCAAATCTCATCTTACAAGTCGATTTTATAAGATTAAGTTAGAATTAAAATCTCCTATCGTAACAAAATATAATGAAATTGCATGTAAGTTATATTGCATATGATGTATATGTATGAAGTTTAACAATGTTATGTTGAATTTGAGCAGACACTAATAGCAGTGAGTGAAGTGCTACAACAAAATGAGTATCCTGAAATTCTAGTGTTGTCTTTGGGAACTGGAGCAACAAAAATTGAGGAGACTTTTGATGCTCGCCTTGCCAGCACATGGAAGACACAAACATGGGATGTTATTGATACCAATTTTCTAAGTCGTGCTTATACAGCAATCACCGAATACTATCTTTCTTCAATCTTTTCAGGCTTTCAATCTCGCAATACATACCTTCGAGTTCAGGTAAACATTTCTTTTCATTATGAAAAAATTTTCACTCAAATGATTTTAGAGTAATGTGAGTGACACAATTCTTACGCTAATACTATTCGGTGTCAACTTTTACTTATTAACATAGATTTTGTACTAATATTAATTGTCAGGAATATAATTGTAAATCTAAATTTTAACTAAAAATGAGAAAGTATAAATACAAGAATAAAAATTCATAAACCCATTGTTTTAAGATTTTGAGTTGAAAGTGATGTCAATATTTTATATGATTGAACTCAGGTCTCATTGATGTTATATCTCTTCAATAAAACCTTTTCCTCTAAAAACCTAACACTAAATACATGTTTTCTCATAGTAATTTACGCGTATTGTTTTCTTGTATGTTAGTCATATTATTATTTCTACTTAATGTAGAACTATAAATTTACTTTTTATTTCATAATGTTGATGAATGATGTAATGAATGGTAGGAATACGACTTGAATCCTGATTTCTCCGATCCCGTTAATGTTACAAAAGCAAACTTGGACGGTCTTGAAGAGAGTGGAAAACAACTGTTACAGAAAAAAGTTGTGACGTTTAATTTGGATACTTTTGATTTAGAAGAAGGTGTGGGAACATATGCAGAAGCTCTTGACAGGTGAAAAATAAAATGAACTAAATTATTAATTTACTTCAATTATGCTGTCTTTTTCGATTCAATTATCATTAAAAAATTCATATTTTTTTGTTAATTTTTTTTTTAAAAAATACTTATAAATTTTGTTATGAAAAAAAATTTACAGAAAATTGCTGCTAATTTTTTTACAAAATATTTTCTATAAAACACTTTTCGCAACAAATTATGTAAAAATACTTGAAAATTTTATAATTTTGTAGGAAATAATTACATCATCTGTTAAACAAAATTTTTAGAAAAAATAGTAGAAAAAAATCTTTTTTTACAAATTTTCTTAATAAATTTGTAAGAAAAATTTCATGTAATATGAAAATTTTTAGTAGTGTATATATATATATATAAAATGGAATTATATTTTGAGGAGAATGGATTTATATTTTTGTGAAGGATTGCTGATATTTTGCATGGAGAAAGACAACGTCGTCTTCTGAGAAGCAAATCCATGGAAAAAGGAAGAAGACCAATTCTTGAAACTCTTGCTCAAGCAAATTGGGCATTCCAAAAGAACTTACATATTTAATGTCATTTATATGACCTTGTTGTAATATCTATTTAATAATAATAAACTATAACCATGAATAGTGTACCTACCATTTTCCTATTTACAAATAAAAAGTTTCACTCTCTTCATGTTAGTTTTAAGAAGTTCTTTATTTATTTTTTGAGCTTTTGAAAACACAAACCCTCACATAAATCATATTCTCAATTAAGATGAAAATGTGCATGAGAATTAATCACTTCAAAGATCTATAATTACATGACATGAAGATTGTTTTTTTTAACCAAATATATATGTTTATATATGGAAACACTTAGGTGCTTCAACCTGCATACAAAAGGGTATGTACAATGTTTGTTTTACATTGGGTGTGTGATAAAACTATAGATTTACACTAAAAAAAAAAATTCTCTAATCCTTTTACACATGAAGATTGATAATTATATGTATGTTTTATTTTGTATGAGTTGAGATAATTCAATTATTTTATTCTACATATTTTTTTTATAAAAAGAAATATAAAAATCTCACATTGACTACGGTGTAAGTCATTTATAAACTAAAATTTATTAGTATTTAATATAATCTTTATTATTAATAAAATTATATAATTGATTTGTTAATTATGGTCTAATTGGTGTCTAACATTAACTATTAAGGTTTTAATTATTTAATATTATAAAATGATGTCTAACTTAGTCCTTACAATGAATAATTATTTTTTTGTCTCTAAATTTAATTATATTTAATAATTTTGTTACCGTGATAGTATTATAAGCTTAATCCTTTTTTGTAAAATACAAGTTTGATATTTATAAAATTAATTAATTATAAATTCTCAATAATTTCCAGTAACTTTTATTCCTAAAAAGCTAGATTTTTAATCTCCAAAATCTTCTATTATGAACCTCAATAAAAGAGTTATGTCAATATTCAACCACAATAGCTTGGGAGTTAACAAAATCATGTTGGATTTTTAATATCCACCATTAATTAATTATATTTTGTCTTAGATTCTTCAAAATTCTCTATTTTGAGCAGTTTTATCAACAAAAGACATTATTTAAATACTCAACAAAAATAGTTTCACTGATAACATATTTTTATATTAGAAAAATCAAATATATCAAATAAGTATAATTATGTTGTTACAATTCATACACAAAGTAATATAAAAAAAATGGAGTAACATAACTTTTACCTTGCATATGTGTATTCAAATAAAACATTGTTCTTTATTTTTTTCATATTTCAGAATTATAATTTGTATCAATCATCCTAAAATTTTGGTGACATTTGTTTAATCCTTCGATAAAAATAATATGTATCAATGAAAAAAATAACAGTCAAATATTTCATAATTAAAGTTGTCAATTTGGCTCAATTCATATGACTTTGTTCGTCCTAACCTATGTGGGCTATGTTCAAGAACGCCCAAGAGTCAAAAAGCTCTTCATTAAACAAATTCACACAACAAAAAAGCTCACAAAAGCCTTATGGACGAGGATCAGTCATGGACTTTCTTTTTAAATATAAAAATTATATTATTATTTTTAAATATATTATGAAACTTTCGATTTAGGTCGACCTATTTCGACCTTCACCCAAATCACCCAGGATTGACCTTCAACTTCGGCAAACCTATCTCCTCCTTCGGCCTAGATCGACCCGTCTCAAACTTCAGCACGGATTGGTCCGTCTTGATCGTTGATCTAGGACAGTTCATTTCGACCGTCGGCCTGGGTCAACTCGTTGGCTCGAGCCAGCCTGTCTTGGTTGTCGGCTCAAGGCAGACTGTCTTGAGTGTCGACCTATACTTGCCCATCTCGACCATTAGTTCAGACCGACTAGTCACGACCGTTGGCTCGAGCCTACCCGTCTTTGCCTTTCGCATGCACCAACCTTTCTCGATCTTAGGCTCAACTAGTCTCGACTTTCAACCTAGGTCGACCCGTCTCAACCTTACCTCAGTCTGGCCCGTTTCGACCATCGACATGGGCCAACCCATCTCGAACTTCAACATGGGCAAACCTATTACCGTCCTCGGCTTGGACTGACCTGTCTTGAATGTCGATATGTCCCGAGATGGCTTAGCTTGATCTTTGACTTAGACTTAAAATTATTTTTAACAATTAGTTAAAATATATATTTTAGTGGGGTCAAACCTACCTTTACTTTGGTCCTAACTGAGTTAAGAGGGGATTTTGGGGTTGAAGTTTTTTTTTGTCCCTTTGTTTGGGAGCCCTAAAATGAGACTTAATGAAGGGTGAGCAAGAACTGGTATATGGATAATTGCCAAATTAACACCTTTATCCATAATTACCTTAGACTAGGGTAAAGAGTGATTGGATGTCATAGAATAATTTGTGGTGGTAAAGTCTCCACACATAGTCTTCCACTATTGTACATGGGGACGACTGTATAATTGAATGAGCAACCGTATGCAGAGATAGGAATGAAATAAAGGGGAAGATGATGGTAAGTGGAAAATATTAATAATACATAAGGTACCTTATATTATTAATAATATTATTTTATATAAAATTATGTATACAAATTAATGCGTAGTTAAAAATGTTATAAGAAAATTTGTTTACATTTCCTTTGAATTGAAAAAAATAATATTGAATTATGTAGAGATCAAATTCCAAAAAAATAGCATGATTCATAAAAATATTTTTATAAAATAAAAGAGATGAGATCGCACCTTCAACAAAAGACAATTATCAGACTTCTTCTTGTTGTATATAATATTAAATGAATCTATTTTTTTATTCGCAATTTACTTAAAAACTAAATATAAAATAACTTTTAACTTTTCTTATTTGATTCTCAAAAATAAATCATTTTAAGGATGTGAATTAAAGAAAAATTGAAATAATCTTAAAAGAAATTTAGAAATAAATATTTTAATATTAGTTGGCATGTTTAAAATGTGCTAGTTTTAAACCAACACAGTATTCAAATTTACGAGCTACCGATATTTAAATTTGTATCATATAAGTGTTTGATATTTTAATAATATTTATCAATAAAATATTTAAACTATACAATAGTAATAATTTTTTATTTTTTATTTTAATAATATTTAATTTATATAATTTTAATATATTCAATACTAATAATATATTTATTATATTTTTTCAAAAAAATTGTATATTTTTTAACATACATATACAATATATCATATTATATTATTTTCAGAATAAATCATATTAGATATATATTGTATTGATATATTTATCATATTTTTGTTCATCATATGTCCCTATCGAAACAACAATAAAATATCAAATGGCTATGATTGTAATGGTGCCACTCTTTAAACATGCGACCTAACTAATTGTACCTCTATTAATTCCATGTTGCATCCACACTTTTACCTACTCCTTCATCAACTATAAATATAAATTTTAATTTATTATTTTAGGAAAATTTTCATTGATTTCTTTTGGAAGATTTTTCTAAACAGTTTAGTATAATTAAAATTAGAACTGAGAAATATTTATCGCATATAATAATTTATAATTTAACAATGATATAAAATCTACTGCAATTTTAACGGAGCTGAATTGTGAGGAGCCATGTTGATATATCAACCAACCTAAAATAGTAGGTAGTATTAAGCTTACAAAACTTCAACTGTAGATGATAAATCGATGAATTTGTATAACATTTTTATTCATTATACATTATCTATTGCATTCAATATTTATATTTAGACATGTGGATACTTGTTTCAAGCCAGAGGAGACAAATAAATTCATCATAGAATTAAAAAAAAAGGTTAAATATATTTTTGGTCCCTTAATTTTTAGTAAATTTTGGAATTAGTCCATTTTGAAACTTTGAACCAATTTAGTCATTCATCTTTCGAAATACGTGGATTTAGTCCTTTTAATCAAATTTTGTTTAGTTTATTTGACATTTTAAGCACGTTTCATAATAGTATTTGACTTAACATTAAAACGAAAACGTGTAAACAATATAAACAACTCAAATACAATCCTGAAATGCGTACGAAACATCAAATAAACCTTCCAAAACTTGATTAAAAGGACTAAATCCACGTATTTCGAAAGATAAATGACTAAATTGTTCCAAAGTTTCAAAATGAAATAATTTCAAAATTTACTGAAAGTTAAAGGACCAAAAACATATTTAACCCTTAATACTAGTATGTGATTATGTAGACTCGTTGGGCAAGCTTGTTAAGTGATTGTCGAAATCGAGTTTGATAGAGTCAGGAGAGGCTTGCTTGTTGAGCGACGGTCAAATTCGAGTGTCGCAGAATTAAAAGATGAGGCCTCGTTGGGAGTGTCTTCTATCACAGGGCAAATAAATCTGTATTTTTGTTTCAATGCTTAGTTTGTTGATCGAGACTATTTGTCATTGATTCTCCAGAAGAACTTTCTGAGCTAGTAATTGGTCTTACTAAGCAAAACTTGTCAGTTACATGGTAAATTTTGGTGATCTTTAAATGAGAGAATCTTGTGGGAAAGCGGATTCATTGCATATAGAGTGGGTTTATAGAGTGGGTTTATAAGCAGGAATGAGACATGATGGAATAGAAATTGTGTATGATTTAATTTTATGATTTGGGAGTCTTGGCTTCTAAAGAAAAAGTGCAAGTCCTCACTAGTTTAATGTTATGCATTAATTAGAGATATATGTTGGTCAGATTAAGGGATAATAATTGGGTTGAATAAAATTCAAAAGGAATCCTAGAGGTTATTCAGGCTTTTTTGGCTGTGAAATTTTTTCTATAGGTAGTACATATGAATATATTATTGGAAACTATATATTTTTTCTTAGTATTTAAAATGTTTTATGTGTAAAGATTATGAGAGTTATATTGATTATAGAGATATTGATGTGTGTAGCTTATATATGATTATGCTCTTTTGGATCAATTTTTTTCTTCTCCATTTATTGTTCTTTAATCTTTTAGAAAGAGATGAAAAATGTATGAAATTTACTTTCTCAGTTCATCTTTCTGGTTTGAGCTACAAATTTTAAGACTTAGCACCAATTTCATAATTTCCTTCATTTTACTTGTAAAACAGCAAAAAAAAATGTATTAAATTCCATTTTTTTATATTTTCTTATCACCACATTCTGTAATTATATAAAATTAAGGCATTTATAATTATTTTTACAGTGATTCAATGCAAGATAAGTATCTAAATGATATACAATTTAGCTAATAATATACACTTATCATAGTGTATAAAATAAATTGCAAGAAAAAAAAAATCGTAAGTGAGTCAATCTATTAACCCGTGATGGGTCAAACCAGGTTGCAAAATTTCTAGTTTACCAAAAGGTGAGTTGGATTGAACTGACTCTTTTTTAGCTCGATCCGTACTAAGTCAATTTGTGTGAGTTAAATTGACTTATTTTGACACCCCTAATCAACTGGCTAAGATGAATTAAAAAAAAAATGGTCAAAAAGAATAAATAATTCAATGCATAAGTGAATAAGGTACGATGGTGTGGTTCTAATTTATCTTTATAGAAAAGTAAGAGGAAAGATCTGTACGTTTTCATTCAAAGACATCGTACTCACAATACTCAAATTTAGGCATGTGGTGGATATTAAAACTTGTTTCAAAGGAGACACATAAATTCATAATAAAATTAAAAAAGAAAAACATTCTAACTCACTACTTAAAATAGAGGAAGGAGTAACCAGAAGGGTTGGAATCAAAGTTGAGGAAGATCAAAATTCAGGGAGAGAACACAAACAAAGGTCAAGAATGATATTACCAATCAATATAACGATTCAAGGAAGAAAATTAACAACACTAAGATTGTAAATACATTAAATTGTAGTTTATTTAGTTTTGTTAAAGAATATGACAACAGTAAATAAATTTACTTTATTTAGTTCTGTCAAAGAATTTGACAACATTAAATTTGTGATTTGATGGGAGGATAATTCATATTTATTTCAAAATTTTAAAATTCTTTAAAATAAAATATTTGTTTGGATGATGTAATTAAAAAAAATCAAAATTTTAGAAATTTTAAAAGTAATTTAAATGAATAAAATAGATGATTTTAAGTACAATAAAAATATAAAAAAAATTGAAACTTTATTACTTTTCACTTCACAGTTGAGTCGAGTGAGCTTAGGCCGAAAGCTTAGTTGAGTCAACTAAGGTTGAAAAATCAGTCTAGTCAATTAGGTCGGACTGAAAATAGATTCAGACCGAACCAAAGTTTAAGAAGAATTGGTACGAGTAGAAGATTGAGACATGTCAACACGAGCCAAAGGTCGATTTGAGTTAGTGTAAGCAAAGGGTCGAGAGATGAGTCAGCATGGCTGAAGGTTGAGTCGAGTTAGTCCAGCCGAGTCAGTTAAGGTTAAAGGTTGAGTCAGCCTGAGTCGAAGATCGAGTAGGCGCAGGCCAAAGGTCGAGCTGACCTTGACCGAAGGTCAAGCCAAGTCGGTCTGAGTTGGAGGATAAGTTGATTCGGTCCTAGTTGAAGGTCGAGCTAAATTAGACTTGGACCGAAGATCGAGTTGAATCATATCTAGACAAAGATCAAACTAACTCAAACTAGAGTCGAAAGTCGAACCAAATCGAACTGGAGTCAAGGATCGGATGGAACCGAGCCAGATTGAAGGTTGGGCGGATTCAGACTCGACCAACGTTAATTTAGATATAATTTTTTTTTCTTTACTTAAAAAATTTACTTCAAAATTATTCATTATTCAAATTTATTTTATGTAACAAGTAATTGTTAGGAATCCAAGTGTGATTCTAAGTCCCACATTGACTAGAATTGAGAAAGTGGAGCACTATATAAGAATAAAGACCCATAAACCCATTGTCTTAAGGTTTTGGGTTGAGAGTGGTGTCAGTGCCTTATATGGTTTGACTCAGGTCTCATTAGTATTGTATCTCTCCATTGATATTCCTCCTTATAAACCTAACGGTAACTAAAATTCACTCACTTTCCTTTCATCCAACGATTCAAAAGAACCTAACTTTCTCGTATTGTTTTTTGTCTTTTTCCATCTTTTTTCACTACTACATACCCTGTATTAAACAAAACATTAATATGTAGGTCAGATGGCAATAATGTTACCCTCAGTTTGATAGCAAAACATCGATCATGTCACCCCTCCCACCAGCTACCCTCAAACTGGACCAGGAGCTCTACCCTTTTTTGCAGCACCATTTTCATGCGTAAAATAATTCCACAAGGTTTTTCTCAAACATAGTATATGCATCTATCCTCCAATTATATCTATAAATCCCCTTAACATTTCTGCAAAAAAACACACAACTCTCTCTCTCTCTCTCTCTACTATACTCTATATTATACCTTGGGAAGCCATCAATGGCTTATTTCGTTCTGTTTGTTTTGCTGTTTGCTGGGCAAGTGATTGGTGGATTCAGTGCCCAAAAGCTCCCTCCACCCAACAATGGAAATTTGATAACTATTCTTGCCATTGATGGTGGTGGTATCAAGGCCATTATTCCAGCAACAATTCTTGATTACTTGGACAAGGCTCTTAAGGTTCATTCTTACGGTTAATTCTATGCATGTATCGAAATGGAATGAATGAATGAATAGTGTTTATGAGGTGTTGGAAGTAAAATTTCATACTACAAGCTAATTTAGAGGGTTAAGTTCAAAGTACATTTTTATAATATGGTATCAGAATAATGAGTTTGAGTTTATCATAATAAATTTGTAGAGTTGAGTTACCCTTTTAAGTTAAATTTGATTGAGTTGCAGGCTAAGGATCCAAATGCAGATTTAGCACATTACTTTGATGTCTTCGGAGGAACCAGCACTGGTGCAATCACAACAGCTATGTTAGCCACCCCAAGCCTTCATGATCCTACTCGTGCTGCCTTTACTCCTGCACAAATTGTAGAGTTCTACAAACAAAATGGCCCTCGTATATTCAACGCATCTAGGTATAATAATATTAATATTAGTGATCATATTATTGGAAGTCTCACGTCAACTAGAGATAAAGCAATTTTATAATATATAAGTGAAGTGCAAATTTCACCTTACAAACCGATTTTGTGGGTTGAATTAGACTTAAAACTCACTTCTAACATGTATCAGAATCAAGTTAAAGTCTATCCTAGTAAACTTTTTTGGACATTCTATTCCACCTGTTAATTTAATTAGTTTGTCTTAATACGTTCTTGATGTGTCAAAAATAATGTTAACATGCAGACCTGGAAACGGTCCCCTGTTCGTTGGGGAGGGTTTACATGGCTCAACTCGTGAAGCGTTGAAGGAAACACGAGTTAGTCAAGCATTGACCGATGTTGTATTCCCAGCTTTCGATATCAAGAAACAAAAGCCATTTGTTTTCTCAAGCTACAAGGTTACCACCATATCCATATATTTCCTCATACATTAAAATCCAAACATGAATTAATGTAATAATGTTTTTGTGATGCAGCTTGAGAAGGTTCCATACTTAAATGCCTTGTTGTCGGATATATGCATATCCACTTCAACTGCACCCAGACAGTTACCACCTTACTTTTTTGAGAACGATGGTGTTGAGTTCAATCTGGTTGATGGTGGTGAAGCAGCTGTGAATCCGGTTTGTTAATTTAGTTATTGATTACAAATATGTTGCAAGTCCACATTTATGACGGATAATGTCAGTTTCTAGTATATAAATAGATATAAAATTTACTTTACAACTAAATTTGGTAGAATTAAGTTATCTTTAAAGTTTACTTTTTAACATTAACTTGATATCAAAATTATTGGTCAGAGTTTATAGTAAAATTTATTGTTTGTTAAGTCTATTGTTCCACCAGCTATCGAACTGCTTTCAGATCACCCATTAATATTGTTAAGAATTCAAGTGAGTCTAAGTCTCACATTGACTAGAAATGAAAAAGTAGAGCATTATATAAGAATAAAGACCCATAAATCCATTACCTTAAGGAGGTTTTGAGTTGAAAGTCGTGTCAATGTCTTATGTGGTTAGGCTCAGGTTTCGGTACTCGTGAAATCTATGTTGAAATGACATGTAAGTTATGATTTATCATCCAAACATGCATATGCATATACTTTATGATATATGTATGAAGTTTAACAATGTTAAGTTTAATTTGAGCAGACACAAATAGCAGTGAGTGAAGTGCTACAGCAAAATAAAGATCCTGAAATTTTAGTGTTGTCTTTGGGGACCGGAGTATCAAAAATTGAGGAGATTTATGATGCTGAGGTGGCTGCCACATGGACAGAAGAAACATGGGCTGTTATTGATCCCACTTTTCAAAATCGTGGTTATACAGCCATCACTGAATACTATCTTGCTTCAATCTTCTCGGGCTTTCAATCTCAAAATAATTACCTTCGAGTTCAGGTACATATTTTTTCATTACAAGAAAATATTAAACTAATTTTTAGAAATTAACGACAATCAAATTATAGTGTTATTAAAGTTTATTTATGAATAAGATTTTTCGTTCAAATGAATATAGAAATGAGATTCAAACCATATTCTCATTCTTATTTCCACTCGAGTAAAAATAGTATTACAATTTTGATAAAGATATTATATATCTCCTGTTTTTATTTATATTAATAGAGATGTCATATATTTAATTTTCTTTTATTATTGTCAAATATTCAATTTTATTAAGTTCTACTCTTTCTTTTATATAATGGGACACAGTACTCTGTATATTAAACAAAAAGGTTCTAATAAATTAATAAGGCAAGAAAGCTCTTTTTGAGTTGTTTTTCACCAAACTTTTCTTAGACATTTTTGTACGCATCATTTCTTCTTTCTCTCATGACTTATATATATGTAACAAATTTAACCTTAACTCACATTTTACTCCGATACTTTTTGTTCCATATTCATAAAATTTTGGATACTATGTTGATGAAAGATGGAATGAATGGCAGGAATACGACTTGAATCCTGATTTCAACGACCCTATTAATGTTACAAAAGCAAGCTTGGACGGTCTTGAAGAGAGTGGAAAACAACTGTTACAGAAAAAAGTTGTGACGTTTAATTTGGATACTTTTGATTTAGAAGAAGGTGTGGGAACATATGCAGAAGCTCTTGACAGGTGAAAAAAAAATGAACTAAATTATTAATTTACTTCAATTATGCTGTCTTTTTCGATTCAATTATATATATAAAATGGAATTCTATTTTTGAGGGGAATGGTTTTATATATTTTTGTGAAGGATTGCTGATATTTTGCATGGAGAAAGACAAAGTCGTCTTCTGAGAAGCAAATCCATGGAAAAAGGAAGAAGACCAATTCTCGAAACTCTTGCTCAAGCAAATTGAGCATTCCAAAAGAACTTACATATTTAATGTCAATGGAGGACCATGTTGTACTATCTATATAATAATAAACTAGAACCATGAATAGTGTACCTACCATTTTCCTATTTACAAATAAAAAGGTTCACTCTCTTCATGTTAGTTTTAAGAAGTTCTTTATTTATTTTTTCAGCTTTTGAAAACACAAACACCCACATAAATCACACTCTCAATTAAGATGAAAATGTGCATGGTAATTGATCACTTCAAAGATCCATCATTACATAATAATGGAGATTGATTATATGTATATATATAATTGAGACAATTCAATTATCTTATTTTATATATTGTTTTCACTGATAAGAAAAAAGAAGAAGTTAAGTACGTTCTTAGTCGGTGAATTTTGACGTGAAATTGGAACTAGTTGCTATTCAAAAATTTGATATATTTTAGTTTTTAAATTTTAAAATTGAATGGATATAGTTCTTTTAACTCAATTATGTTAAACAAAAATTATGTTCCGAACATGTTTCGTGTTAGTATTAGAATTGTTTATATCATTTAACACATAAAAAAAATTAACGTAATTGGGTTAAAAGGACTATTTTTATTCATTTTTAAAATTTAGGAACCAAGATGTATCAAAGTTTCGGACATGGATGAATTCCAATTTTGGATCAAAGTTCAAATACTAAAATCATACTAAAAAAGAATTGGAGATCTCATGTCACCTTAACAATTAACTTATTGGTTATTGAAAAGTGTATATATATATATATATATATATATATATATATATATATATATATATATATCGGAAATTATACACTTGCATCGTAGTAAACCCCACATAGCCTTCCCTCTTAATAATATTATAGATAGAAAGCCATGTGACCATAAAGGGCAAGTTGAATTTTCAACTTGGTCCAATGTATGTCTATTTTGTAGGTACTTCTCCATTATATTGATTTTATGGTCATTTGGTTTTTCTGCATCAGTGGAAACTATTGTTTTATCTATGGCTATTAATATTTTTCAACAACTGTCAATTTTTTTGGTTTTTTGGTTTTTGTATTTGCTCCACTTTTGTCCTCTTCTTCATTTTCCACCTCTACCTTATACTTTTCTTCTTTCACGTATTGTGTTGTACTAAAGGTTTGGAGATAACATGGAATATAAAGAGGAAAACGCGGTTGAATGTTTGATGGTAACAAGAATATAGAGTAAGTCATTTGTTTTTCATTAGCAAGTTGTGAATATTTTTTTTTCTTATGTTTTAAGCTTGGGACTTTGATTGGAGAGGTTCAACAAGACTTGGACGGTATGTCAAGCCTATTAATTTCTGACCAAATAGTGTCCATGAGGTGTCCAAAACCACATAAACCAATTCTAACACCCTCATTCTGCCAACTTTCAGAGAAAATTGTTCCTCTATTCACTTGCTGTTGAAAACGTAGAGCTCTGCTAGGGCATCATCGAAGCAACCACTGTTTCACTCTAAAGTCTCCTTTGGGTAAGTTGAACTTAGACTTTATCCTTCACTTTCCATTCCAGTACCTTAGTCTCTATCTTGGGTCGAATCTAAAACCTTATGTTTGGTATTGTATGTCTACTTTCCAGTTTTACTGCACTGGTCTGAGTCGTCGTACTCCCCTCTTCTCAGTGGACTTCTGTGCTAGCATTGTTAGCCCCACCCGAGGTAAGGGAAGCTAGGGTTTTTCACGTTCTTGGCATATTATTGGTTATTCTTCTGTTGTTTCATGATTCTTATACTTGTATGATGTTTGGATTCGTATGAAAATGGTTTGGACATTTTTTTGGTTTGGTGTGTTGCCATGTATGCGTGAACAGGGGCGAGAACTGATATTTTCGCCCAAGCGAGCTCGTCTCGCCTAGGCGAGAATAGTAGAAACTCGCCCAGATTTCTGCTCGAGCACTCGCCCAAGCGAGGGGCTGTGTTTTTTAGCGACGAACTGTCTCGAGAGCTCTCGAAATCCCCAGGGTCACTGTCGCAGTCTCGCCTAAGCGAGAGTCTGTAGCTTGAGCGAGAGCACTCCTCTCGCTTGAGCAAGGGCTCACAGCTTGAACGAGACCTAGCTCGGGCTCTTGCTGTTTTCCTTACATGAATGTTGTTGGTTGTTTGATTGACTGGTTTGCTTGGTTTTAAACATAAAGGGAGTGGATATGCATGTACTACATATGTTATGGGTTGGAACTAATGAATTGGTATTGAGCTTGCCATGAGATATGTTTGATGATTGGTTATTTATACGAAATGACATGTTATTGGTATGCATGGGAACTTCATGATTGGTTGGTAAGGAATGAATAAGGTTTGGGTAGGACGTAATCCCATGACCCTTGTAGTGGGAGCTCATGGTGGTGCCTCATCGTATGGACGTAATCCCATGGACCCTCTTAGGGGGAGTCCATGGTGGTGCCTCATTTATTGGACTTAATTCCATGAACCTCGGGGTGAGAGATCATGGTGGTGCCTCAATGTAAGGACATAATTCCACGAGGGTATCGTGGTGGTGCCTCAAGGTCAGGACGTAATTCCACGAAGGCCTCGTGGTGGTGCCTCACTGTTAGGACGTAATTCCACGGGGTCCCTTGGTGGTGCCTCATTATACGTATCCGGATAGTCAAGTCTTAGAGTCTTAAATGGTTTGGTATCACATGTGTGGATAATTGTTATCTATGCTTGACTTTGAAATTGCATGTTGAGTGTTATGACATAAGAATCTTTTACACTAGCTTACCCTTCTGCTTGCATGTATGTTTGTGTGTGGTTTTTCTCCTTTGCGATGATCATCAATTTTATTGGTGTGAGTAGATGTGAGAACCTTGGCAGTGGTAATGATAATAGGGATGTTGCAGCTTGATGGTTATGGACGGGTAGTGGACTCACTATAGAGCCCACAGCTAAAGGAGTTTTATTAGTTTATGATTCTCTTGTCTTGGACAAGACCTTGTACTACTTTTGAACTATTATACGTTGTTTTAGGAAGTGTGATGCCTCTATTTTTGGTATGGATATGTTTGCTATGTTGTATACCTTCATATCCCAAACTCCGTACTCTCTGAATATTTATATATGCTCTGAATATTTATATATGCGACGTTTTATTAATTTAAGATTATCCAATTATTTAGGACGTTACATTTGTGCATGTGTGTGTGTGTGACATTATTTTTGGATTCAATTTAAAGCAAAAGGTAATAATTTATGAGGTTTAATTATTTTGGTCCTTATAATTTTTTTTACTTAATTGAATTAATATTTAAAAAGAAAAAAAAACAATTGAGTCTCTATGTTATAGAAAGGACTCAATATAGTCTTTTATGTTAAATTAAAGTTAACGCAATTTAAAAGTGTCATGTGTTAAAATTTGGGTTTATTATGTGTTAAAATCTTATCATTTTTTTTACATTTAATTTCCTTTAATTTTGACACGTGACATCTTCACCTTGTGTTTGGATGAAGGATTTCAACAATGTCGAGAAATTGACATGTTTTGTATTTGAATTGCTTGTAATTAAATTTTCTTCATTTTCTAAATAACTTGTTTGGATAAAGAAACTAAAATACCTTATATTTCAATTTCTTGTTTTGATAAAACAATTAAATTTGTTGTGAGATTAAATTTCATTTTAACAATATTTATTTTAGGTTTAATTATGTTTTGAGTTCATGAAAAATTCAGAAACGAGCTCGACAACCCAAACGGGCCGGGTCAACTCGAGGATCTAGACGGGTTGGGCCGGCCCGACGATCTAGACAGGTCTGACAAGCCCGACAACCCATACGAGTCGGTCATGCCTGTCAAGTTTGTAAACCCGATCCTTTTGGTTCATTAGCCTGTTATTCCTTGCAATGATCACCTGACTGGTGTGAGCAATTGAAGATTTTGCAGCTGGTTCAGTACAAGGAAAATGAGGGAATGTTGCATAATAGAATTCTTTAGAATTCTAGAGCTTTTGTATATATAAATTGTATATAGACTTGTGTTCTTTTTGAAAAACTATAGTATAATTGTATATATAAATTGTATAACAGGTTATCTAGTCCTGTGGAATGATCCTAATATACTATTTATATATTTGGGTTCTATGTTGTGAACTATAAGATATGTAATATTTTATTTGTTGATTTAGAGTGTTAAATGGGATGTTACATCAATTCAAATGAATATTTAAAAAAGTTATACTAACTAAAATATTTATTAGATTTTAATTTAAAGCAAAATTTAAACAAATATAAAAGAAAATATGTTAACTGGATTTGAAAATTTGAATAACATATATTAAATTATATTAAATCTAATTAATATGTATTAAATTATTAAAATTACTTGTTAAATTTTATTTAAATTTTTAATAAATTAAAATTATCGAAATAAAATAAATTTTACTTTTATGTTTATTCAAATGAATATTTAAAAAATATATTTATTAAATTTTAATTTAAAACAAAATTTAAACAAATATGTTAACTGCATTTTGGATTCTGGATAACATATAATAAAATATATTAAAATATTAAATTAAAGTAATTAAAATATTTAATAAATTTTAATTTAAAACAAAATTTAAACAAATATGTTGACCGGATTTTAAAATCGTATTAACATTTATTAAATTATATTAAAACATTAAAATTAAACTAAATAAGTTATTTAATAAATTTTACCAGGTTTTAAAATCATATTAGCATTTATTAAATTATATTAAAACATTAAAATTAAACTAAATAAGTTATTTAATAAATTTTACCCAGTTTTAAAATTTGGATAAGTCCTTAACCGATTTTCAAAATCTGATACATGTTAAATATTATAAAAATAAATGCTAAACGTTATTGGAGTTGCTTGTGAAAATGACATGAAGGTGCACGATCACTAAATTTAAAAATTTTGTAACTAGATACGATATTGTTTACCTAATTAATTTAATATTTTATTTATATTTTTGGTATGGACATATAGTAAACTTTGGAGGTGCAAGAAGAAAAAATGTGGAACTCGAAGCATTATTCGTGGGTTTCCTGATCCACACCGCACGGGCTCAAACAATTTACTATGTTGAGCTTTTGGGCCTGGGCTCAAACAACCCCTAACCTAATCCCAGTGTACCTTCGCTCCTTTCGTAAAAAGAACTTCAAAAAATCGTTAGTTTTTATACCATCGTTGTTACCTCAATGTTATGTCTCGCTTATAAGAACAATAAAAAATGATTTTGCTCTAATTTATGGTAATAAAAACTATAATTTTGGTTTTACTAGTTATTTTTAAAATCTGATATGGCATTTATATTAATACGCTCGTAAAGAATAATGAATCATTTTACTTGTAGCAAAGAGTTTTTTCATATTTTCATAAAGCATATTATAATTTAATAAGAATATTTACAGACAGGCTTGAGCTATATAACAGCATGGAGGACAAAATTGCCCTTGTGGGCTTCAGAACAGATGAAATTAGCACTTGGATGAACCAAGCCTCTCCTACCAAAAAAGGTCATACCCCTCCTTCAGAAAAACCATTCCAACTCCATGCCAAATCGCCCAAAAAACAAAACAACTTCAAATTGTCCATCCATCATATCAGTCTACACCATGAACAGATATTTCAGATCATCCACTGTAAGTCGAGTTCCAGACCCACCAGCATGGTCTTCCCCGAAAGCAGATGCAACCATTTTTCTCTTCTCATCCTGCCAAATGGTACAACACAACAACACACTCAATTTATTTCACATATACATTCTATCTTCATCTCAATTGAACCATAATACAGCTTCTGTTAATTTTGCAACTCCAATTTTGTTTAATGAATAACAAAAGTAAGCAATATTAAAAAGGAGAGGTTAAAGGTTAAAGGTGAAAGCGAAAACAACTAAGAACTTGTGTGAACTAATTTTGGCACACACAAGAAAATTAAACTCACGGATGTTGTACCTGAAGAGACAGTATCCGATCTTCAACTGTATCTTTTATAGTAATCCTTGTCACGGTAACAGGACGAGTTTGTCCAATTCTATGGGCTCGATCAATAGCTTGATCTTCAGTTGTTGGATTCCACCAAAGATCCAAAAGAATAACATGACAAGCAGCCACCATATTCAAACCCAGGTTTCCTGCCTTTAGTGACATCAGCATGACAGTTATCTGAAACAAATTTCAATTAGTCAGGCAATTGAGACACAAAACACAGTACATAATCGAAGTCCAAGTAGTAGCAAAATACAGGCAATTGATATAGCCATTAAGAGGATTAAATTTCATACCACTTGGGGTCTACTAACAATAGTTTCTCATATTGCTTTATGCCATTTATTGATTCGCATATAAAAATTACAGCTATAACAATGTTGGGAAGGGCCAAACCTCAGGTTCAGTATTGAAATCCCTAACAGCTTTGTCCCTTGCACCCAGAGTCATCCTACCATCAAGTCTCCTGTACAGTATACCAAATTGACACAATGATGACTCAACTAAATCCAACATGCTAGTCCACTGGGAAAAAACTATAGCCTTTATGGATCCTTCAGTTGTGGACTCTGAACCCTTTTTGGTGTGTTTTGCAATCTTAACCTCTGAATCACTGTCATCAACATCTAGATCAACAGAAGACGACGACGGCGAATCTCTACAACATCCAGAGTTCGGTAAGTCAGAATTAGATATTTTCACGTTACAATTTGACTGCAAAACGTCAAGAACAGCTTGGATTTTAGATGAAATGTAATCATCCCGCTGAACTTGCGTATAATCACTAAGATGTGAATTTGAAGAGCTAGAAGTGCCTCCATCATCAGAGATGCAACTCCTCAAAGTAACTTTGGAGAAAACAAGATCATCACCGATTGTTTCTTTACAATTAACAGCAGGGCACGTATTATCATCACCAGACAAATATTCCTGTACACATTCATAACAGAAGACATGGCCACACATTGTAATAACAGCACGATCAGGGGTATCCTGTTGAAATCATAGAGCATATCAGCCAGAGCCATTATTGACATCAAATCACTACTTACCACCCATTATAACAGGTTAAATGAGTAATCAAAATCTAAAAATTACTTGAAGTACGTAGGGAAATAAAGAATTGTTAGTGATACCAATCACACAAATTAAATTCTCATCACCTCCATTTCGTAATTATTAAACTCTATAAAAAAGAAATACAAATATGCTGAAATGAATAAACATATTTTGAAGATATATTTTCCTAATCAGTATGGAGATGTTGATGATATTTTTATCCTAATAATCTGTTTTTTACATTACTCTCTCAAGTCGGTAAATAAACATCCATCGTTTCCAACTTATTTACAAGATCCTAGAATCTATCCTGAAGTAGCTCATTAATGAAAGTGTCTTCTATTTGTTATGTGTGGTGCATATATTTTGTATATCCTCAAATTTTGGTGCTAATGATTTAGTTCAATCCACAACCCATTCAAAGTTCTATGATATTCCAATGCAGAGAGGAAAACACGTTTAGCATCAAACACCCTACTCGCGCAATCTCATAGCATGCAACAAAATCCTTCTTCAAAGAAAAAGTATTATTCAAGTCATCACATATCCCTTTAGCAAAGAAATAAAGTGTATAGTTTCAACTTATCTCAAAAACCATGTAATGCTACATTCACGTCATGATCAGTGAATCTTGATTATCCAAATCAAAAAATTAGAGACATTGGACATCAATCCTCCACCATTGTATAATCTCGACTGTCCCTTGAGAATTCTCTAAATGTACCGGAATGGGATGAATTTTACAAGAAACAGTGAGAGAACAGATGACAAAGAAGACTTGTTTGACACAACAAAAAAAATCATATTTACTCTGCATCAGGGCCAAAAGGGAAGCCAGTACCCCGTGGAATAGGCTCAGGACCAAGGGGTGAGTAGCCATCAACAAAACAAGGGGCTTGGGCTACACATGCCAGTACTAGTAGGGCATGTGACAACATTTGGCAACTCTGTCAGCTAAACAATTGTCTACATTGTGATCGCCAACACGAGTTGCACCTTTCTAGGCTGCCATTAACCTCAGCAACGGCAGAGGCAGGGCAGACACCAGCTGGGTCAATGGGTTACGTGAGAGCGGAAACAGAAATCACAATATGGGGAGCCCTAATACCAACTTGAACTGTGTAGGGAAATAGAGAATTACTTTACTGAAAACAATCGAACAAATTACATTTTCATCACCTTTATTTGTAACAATCAAACTTAAACCAAGGAAACAAAAATAAGCTTAAATGAATAAGAATATTCTAGAGACTTCTTATCCTAATCAATATGGAGATAATCAAGGTATTTTTATCCTAATAATTCGCTACTACCAACAAAATTCAACTAAGCAATAAAATATAGTACCATTATGATAAATGTCGCATAGATACAACAATCAATCAATAAAATATAGTACCATTAAAAAGAGGATAATGTTCTTGCATACTATTCCTTCATCTCAATGAACTTATCTTTTATCAACAAAAATATCAGTTGCATGAAAAAAATAATATTAAGACACGGATAACAACAATAAGCTTAAGATTAAATTAAAAACAATTAGGTGCGAAATGCATTGAGATGCAATTGACAGTTTGCACTCTTTAAATAGAAAAGCATTCCCCTAAAACTATTTCTTATTAGTTTGGGATAATAAACATGTCTATTTTTGAAAAACCAACATTTTTTGCTAAACTCAACTATATTCACATTACTTAAATAAAACACAGGTGTTCAACTTAACCCAATTTAGTAAACAAGCCACGTCCATGGGGAGTGCAAAATACACCATATTCCTAAAAGAATACCCATACAAACTTCAGTTAAAAGTCCGTTCATTATTTTTCAAACCATAGTCCACTTCCAAATGTTAAAAATCGCACAATATAGGAAGAAAACACCATAACTTAGATAAGATATAACCAAAAGGATCTACAGTACCATAACATTCATGACAAATGATACAAATACCAAAAAATATAGCATCTGAACTTAACTCACATTGCAAACATGACAGATAGTAAAGGTTGCATCCAAACAATTAAACAGATTAATCAGCAATTCCCTTGGAAGAGTTTTTGCCATTTCAACAGAATCCTTCCCAACAGGATCAGAATCGATATCTTTAACAAGACGTGGATGATCACAAGCCTGTCGGAGACGTAAGAGCATTAAAAGAATATTAGCATAGTTTTGATTGACTGTCCCAGCAGCAGCATATGCCTGCAAAGCACGAGCTTTTAATGTCAGATCCACAATACTTCAGAAATATAAAGATCAAATGAACAAAAAAAAAAACTATGATTTACTCAAGTGTATGCTACATTTTAATGAATTAGATACAAAGAATGAGATAGGAAGTTTAAAAACTCCACCACCCCAGCACTTCTTTTATATTAAGTATATGACAACCCATAACTGATTCACCCATGCAACAAGGTGGGAATCTGACAGAAATGCACTTATCAGGCTTTTAGTAAGTACAAAATTGAAGCTTCTGCATGTTTATGGAAGTAAGAAACAATTTACTAATCATGAATGAAATTATATTGATTGCATAATCATATGCACTTCAGAACTAGTTATTAAAAGACTCAAACGCTATATTAATTTAAAATTTTACAATCAGAAATATCCTATACCTGAGTGCTCTAAACTACATGATCGAACAGTTATGTGATGTGTGATCTCCAAGGTATTTGTGTTATGTTCTAGTTTCTTATCAAATAGAATGTGTGATGGACTTGATTCATTCTATTAGTTTGTTAGAATTTCGAGAATATACACACACAAACATACCTATACACACATATAAATACACACAAAATACCAAATGTACTGGAATATCTTAATATTATTTTAGAATATCTATAAGAAATAATCTGACATCAATTCTGTTAAACTCCACGGAAGAGAGAAACATTGAGATGAAACTGTGTTTCTAAGACAGCACAAAGCACCACTATTGAGAAAAGATATACAATAAATAAAGAGTTGATATCCTTTAATAACAAATATACATATACATACATACATACATACATACATACATATATATATATATATATATATATATATATATATATTATTGACAAATGTTAATTATTAGTATTTTGTTAGTGGAGGGAGTTGAATGCACAACCTCTCTCATCCTCTCTTCCAAATCCTTCAAACCAACTCTAATAACAAATATATTAATATAGGATACGAAATAAATTAAAATGTTCTTAATGATACATATATAATCTAGATATTCAAGTTGGAGTATATAAGCCATTTATAGATGTTGCACTTAAAAGAAACAAAAAAGTATAATTACAAAATGTCTTTGGCATTAATGTAAACCAATTTGAAGAACTAACCTTAAATTTAATGCGTGAGTCTGATTCCAACTTAGTATAGAAGGCTCGCTCCTCAACTGAGAAATCCACTTTATTGAGATCAATTGTTTTAGGAGGCAAATTGACTATTGGCTTCCCATCAAGCAAAGTTCCTGGACAAATGCAAGAAATTGATGTTATAAAACAGAAAAGACCAATACTCATACCATATTTGACTATAAATCGAAGGGAAATTCACCTCAAATACACAAATCAAAACCTAGATGGCTAAAATGTTCAGTCCACACCCTTAAACAAATAATATTACATTTATAATCAAACATAAAGAAAAAATAGTAAGTTATTACATTCTCACAGTGGGAATGGTAATAGAAATTGGGATGAGTTTCGGTAAATAAAAGGAATAATTCCAACATATAAAAACATCTGAAAATCTTTCCAAAAAAAGTAAACAGACCGATAATGTAATATTATGCACAGACTATACTTTCACTGTAAATAAATTAAATTCACTAATCCAGCAGCAATGAAGGAAAAATATCCTAGCAGATCTGTTTTTATGTTATGGTCTTCAATTAAATCGCTGTGTGGTCCTGCATTGGCAGGTCATCCGAAAACTACCCAATATAAGCCCAAGTAGCTACCTTACAGTGGAGCAAGTTAAGAGAAAAAAAGATTTTACAAAAAACAGTGTTTTAATATGCTATAGAAGGGCTTGCAACACAACACCAAAGAGGATACCTTTCTTGACATCTAATGAAATGGTATTATACCCAGTTTGCCCATCTCCCATAGTGGTGTTTATGGACATTTTCCAAACCTAACATGCTTGATGCAGGAATAAGTGGTCCCCTTATCAGATGAACGTGAGAAACCAAACCTGACATGCTACCTGCTTAGACTTAAGATTATTGAAATAACGACTAGACTTGAGCAGAGATCAATGAGAATTTAGCAATGAGACTGAAAACCCATACCACCAGCAAAAAGGTTACAATCTATCATCAATTGGTGCATGCGAAATCAAAATATAGTAAATTCACCTTTTGTACGACGTAGCATTATGGCCCTTAAAACTGCTTGAAGTTTCTTGTAACCTTGCTCGGAATTTCGGGATATAGGAACCTTTATGGTGTTGTAGAATGATTTATATGCAGCATAAGGATCATACTTCAGGAATCTAAAGTAGCTATACAAATCATCAATAGTATTTTGAATAGGCGTTCCAGATAAGCACCACCTTCTTTTGGCTCTAAGGCTGCAGCAAGCTCGAGCCACCTGAGTTCTATGATTTTTTATTGTTTGAGCCTCATCTAGAATAACCCTAAACCAACCTACTCTTGCAAGAGGACCAGAACCACATTCCAAAGAACTGTCAATTCCTTTTCTACCTTTTTTACCCTTCTTATTTCCATTAAATGGTTTTTTCCGTTTTCTGACAGAAAACTCAGGAGATAACCCAAATCTTTCCCCATTTTTGTCCTCAATATCATCATCCTCAACTAATGGTAGCTTAGGAACTTCATTAGTCACAATAGAGTATGTTGTTAGAACCACATCAAACTTTGCAAGTTCTACATGACTCTTAGTCCTACTGCCCCCGTGATAAACTAAAACAGAAAGCTTTTCATCTCCAACTTTTTCATCAAGTTCCCTGGCCCACTGCCGCATAACACTAGCAGGGCAGACAACTAAGGTACCAGCAGCTGGCCTTTTTCTACCAGGTGCCTGTGTTGAACTGCTAGGTTCTCTACTAGGAAACAAATCATTAGCTTCCACACTATTTTTATGCTTTTCCACATTTATACCACCGTTGTCATCATCGTCATCCAAATTCAAAGCTTCAGTTTTATGATTGCGCACATCATCTGTTTTTGATTTTGACTGTAATGACCTCAATGCCAGAATGAGGGAAATCATTGATACTGTCTTTCCAAGACCCTGCTTGAACAAGGTTTTCATATTCAGGTAAAAATAATCAGAATTAAAGATAAAGTGCTGTAGCTTAAAAAAATTATCACCAAAGATTGACCTGATCGTCAGCCAAAATCCCCCCCAAGCAATGCAAACTCTTGGTTTCCCTCTGAAGCATCCAAGCCAATGCAATTTTCTGAAATATAAAGTACTCAGAAATAAATGGTCCAGAGCAGAAATAATAAAAGAAATTGAATAGACAAACCAGATACCTGATGTCTCAGAAGAGAGACTGACAATACACCAGAAGGTAAGTCATATTCTGTTTTAGGTTGACTGATATCCTGTGATAACCAAATTCACAATTGACAATTATGATTCTCTATGAGTATATAACACATACTGATGCGAGCACTGAAAAAGAAATTTTGAAGCAGCTTACACAAATCACATTGATGCAGGACAAACATCAATAAAGCATAAGATTAAACACTAAACCAAGTGAAACTCAACATGTGGCTTCACTGTTTTACTTTAGAACTAATTGTCAATTTCCATGCACTAACTATTGTTGTGGGGTGTTACTTCATTTAGAGTACGTTTGGTAGAGGTGAGAGAAAAAGGTAAGATAGAAATAAGCAGGTAGAGTGGAAATAGATGAGAAATAAAGTGAGCATTAGAGGTGTTTGTTTGAAGAAAAATAGAAAGAGATTAGGAGAGGGAAAGAGAGATGGGTAGAAATAGGTGAGAAATAGTGGATCCCACGAATTTCCCAATCAGTCTACTTTGACAACCCATCACATATATGTCCTAAACACAGATTCAAACTCAAGTAAATATTTTTCATTAAACTTACAAGATAAAATATGTCAACTAGATGATTTCTGCTCAAACTTAACAGAGGGAATATCTTCTTCATACAACTTTAAGAATTTAAGGAGTTATATATACAAACATAATGATAAATAGCATGTAATACCTGTAATGCTGCCTCATAAATAAGTCTCTCGTCATTTTCGGCAGACCTTTCATCACCTATTCCAGAACGATATGCAGATTCACTAGAAATTGCAAAGTGTGGAGTTATGGCCTTTCCAAGCACCAAAGATGGTGGAAGAATCCTGTTCCCGCCATTTTGATACAATAAATGACCTTCGTCACCACCCCTGAAAAAACTATCATGAATGTAGCCCCTATCACCGGATATGCTAGACCCTACTCCCGGGCGACGATTCTTATATGTATCATGAAGATGACTATTGTCTGTGCTATCTTTTAAGTTGCTTAATCGGATGTCTGACGCAAAAAAAGGAGAAGGAAGAGCCCTTGTTGCAGAAGGCTGAAGAGTTGAAGGAAGGGTCCTCTTGAAAGCTTGCTGAGATGACATTTTCTCATAATCTGCACTATGAGACTTTGAAATTCTGGAATTAACTGTTTGTTGCTGACCTGTGTTTCCATTCTGAGCATGGTAGGAAGGTTCATCTCTTCGTGCAATTCTGTGGTTTAGTGCATTGGAACTGGAAACAGGTAGTGTAAGAGGTTTGGTTTGTGAATGATTATACACACTAGAAGAACTTAGGTTTGAACTATTAGCCCCTGTTGAAGAATTACCCCGCCTACCATAATCTGCACATATTATTGCAGGTATGATGATTACTACAAATTATATATATCACAAGGGAGCTTTACTAAAGATCACGCACCTGAACTCCTTTCAGTAGTTGTGGCCCATTCCGGAAGAGTTCTCTTTCGAACATCTATCTCCTCCAACTCATCATCATCATCATCTGACGAACTAATAATATATATACACTCATCCATGAAATTGAAATAACAATATATCTTCCCTCAGCAACCCTAGAATCTACAAACAGAACCATACAAAGTTGTGCCAACCTGCAGTCATAAAGTATCATGAATATCCAACTCCACATGACAACACAAGATAAAGCCATAGGTACCAGTTACCAGATGCCGGTGGGTAGATAAATAACTCTCTAAAATCAATATAACAGGAAGCACACTGACCACTAATTTGAATATACTGCAAACTAAAATGTGTACTACTCCATGCACATATAAATACTAAAAAAATGAAAACAAAATTAAAGAAACTCAAGCTAAATAAGTCACGATTTGCAGACAATCACAATCAACGTAGGAGCACTAAGAACATATTAATGAAGTAAAAAAGAAAATAAGGAAAATGAATAGAAAAAAGAAAATGACAAATTAGATGGAAAAAATAGAAAAACGTGAAATGTAAATCTAAAGGAAGAAAAAAATAACTCAGTATAAAAGTAGTCCTCAAAGGTGGGAAGGAATAGAATCAGAAAAGAGGTAGGTTATGAAGAATACTTTCCCAAAAAATACCCAAACAAATTTCAGGTCGTATAAATGGAATTATGGAGTCAAAATATATCATGATAGAGCCACAACACAGTGCGAAAAGACACTTTTGTGGCCACTAATGCAGCCATTACGACTACTGTTAGAAACCACTCCATCAATTGACCACTATAGATAAACCTTCCCAAAATGAAAACCCCTTCACTCAGATACTCAACTGTTCTATACACCTTTGATATTAAATCAAATACTCAACTGCCCATAAGCATTTATTTTGTAGCAACCCACACAAGGGTACACCTTGAGTTCTATACAATTTCTACTTTTTTACAACAAACAAATGCAATTAAGATGTTATAAAAATGTGGTAACAATCTCATTATTCCTTTTGCATGTAAATCCAACCAGTAAAGGGGAGCGGTAAGAAAAAGAAAGTATAACATGACATAAATATCACTATATTATAAGGGCAACCTGTGAAATAAGTGTTGAAGCAAATTTCCACTAACAAAACTCTCTTACAGATAAAAATCATGATAATTTTATTGGCAGAAGATAACAGATATCGCAAAATAGTTAACAATATTATTACTTAGATTGAAGGACAAAATATCCAGCGCAACTTCCCTCTATTTTCAGTGAATGAGTAAAACAATGCAACCAATAAAGTATTAACAGCTCCACTTCAAATGAAGTATGAACTAAGAAGTATCAATGAGGATAAGCACATGGTTACATTCTTTTGAGTGAAGAGATTACTAAAGATGATTAAAATAACTTTTGCTAATTCATAGACCTACGCAACTCTTTGGTCCAAATTGTATGTTACCTTCATTTTATCTCATCATTCCATCCTCCTTAAAAGATCTTTCCAACCAACAACCAATTAAATTCACAAATAGAGTTCAAATTCAAACAATCGCTGAAATACCTAAAAAAATTTCCCTCCAGGTAAATAACATAAAATTAAGTAATACCAAAATCAAATCATTTTTCTTCCTTTTATCTATTAGTGTTTCACCCTATCATTAATCAATTCTAGCAAAAGTACATCACACAATGAAATCCATATAATAAACCAAAACTAAAAGAAAATTGTCAGTACCATACACACTGCCATTTTGTATAAACAATCAAACAGAACTGCTTTCTCACATTAAAAAGACGAAGTTCATGTATTTCCACTATTTAAGAAATCCATGCTCCAAACGACAGCAATAATTGTAAAAGAAGACCAACGAAAATAAACATCCAAAGCAGATCAACCACGTTGTACAGGGAAGAGCGGAACCAAAATTCAAAGCATGCAAAACCACCAAAACCTCGACCATTGGGGAAAAGGAAAAGGTAAAAATATAAAATTGCGAGAGACTAATTGAGGGTTGCCTTTTGAGTTGAGAAATGTGTGAAAAAGAAACTATCTCTCGAGAAGAAATTGAAGAACACAGCAGTAGAGCATTCACAGAGACTAGGGTTCATGACTCAGACTTGTGCCCCAGTCCTACTACGTTCAGGTTCCAATTCTTTCCCTCTTTCAAAGTATCTGTATACTTCAACTTTGACCTTTACTACGATAATATCATTTGTAAGTTAAGTTGTTGTGTTGTTATTTACTTCATCGCTAATTAATATATATTAATTTATAATTAAATGAAAAAAATTATTAAATAACTTTTTGTTTATACATTTATTTTTGTTACAATACTATATTCATCCCAATATTTATCAAATTTTGCCACCATCTTTTCAGTCATATTTCTTATAACTTAATCTCCATCTTTTACACCTTCCATTAAAAGGCATTGAATTTTCCAAACTTGTAAAAAGTACAAGTTGGATGTAGGATAACTTGAACCAGAAATCAAATTTGTAATTTAATAAAATGGCAACATGAAAACAGTGATTTCTTCTGCTCTTTTCCATGCCTCCTCCGATGGGTAGTTCTTGTAATTCTCATCAACTAGGCATAAACTTGCAAAATCCCGTTCTTATTTAAGAGCTTTAAATGAGAAGTCCCATATTCTGCACCACCAATTATATAATTTTGGTTATAGCCATTACACTCTACCCTCTCTTTTCCATCTTCACAAACCCCAATCTTAGTAAAAAATTTCCAAAAATCAGATCAGAGGTTGATATCTTATTCTTTTTCATATCAGCTTCAACACTTTCCTAATCAAAAATATCTTCAGCCACATTCTCAGTTACATTAGTTGGCTTCTCAAGGACACCCCAGCAGCAGGTTTACTAATAGAATCATCCATTATTTTTATAATGTTCCTACTTCACAAAATGAAAACTGAAACATCGAAACTAAACTATAAATCAAATGGAATTGAATCAACATACACTCAAGTTGAAACTAAAACGCAGAGTTGAAACCATATAGTAAAGGAAATTGCAAAAGTAGAAATTACAAAAACTGGAAAGTAAATCAAGAAACTGGAAACTAGAAACTAAACAAGGAATCAGAACCAATCGGTCCAATTCTCAGGCATTCAATTTTTAATTAATCAAAAAACTGGAAACTAAAATGAAATGTCAAGAATGAGGATCAAATTGAAAGTTCAAATCAAACCTAGATTAACAAATTTGAGGATAAAATGCAATAACCAAAAAAAAAAAAAAAAAAACCTGGTGAAGTATAGGAAAGTGGGTGCGGGTGGAGTGCCCCAAAGATGGGGACCCAACAGTTACTTCAGCTACAGCTTCCTCGCCGTCCAGAACAAACCTTGTTTCGCCGTCCAGCACGAACCTACACTTCGCCGCCGAGAGAAAAGCCGCCGGCGCCGTCGATCCTACGTGGTGACCAAGGGTGGGTTTCGTCTCTCCTGGGTTTCTCTCTCGTGTGGGTTTCGTATATCGAACTCTGTTGTGTCAGTGAGACGAGAGAAAGAAGTGAAACAAACAAATCCAAAAAAAAAAAAAACAGTGATACGCCACACGGGCCAGCCCTTTTTACTGAAGTTTGAATTTGTGTTGATTTTATGTTCTATATTAATTACATTGATTTTATTGTTTTGTGTTTATTTTTATTTTTAAAATAATTATCATTAATTTATTATTTTTTAATTAAACTGCTTTTTTAAATTTAATTATTCTTTAATTATAAAACTTTTCACAAAATAAATAGAAACTATTTAGAATAAAATTATTTATTATTTATATTTAATATCATACTTATAACAATAACAATAATAAAAATATGTTTTCACTGGTTATATAAAAATATTTAAAAATATTAATATTTAAAAATATGACAAATGGACTTAAAATAGAGCGATGTAAAAATATAGTTGAGAAACCAATTTATTAAACAATTTTATTTGATATTACTTTCACACATTATATATTTATAATAAACTCAGATGGACATAAAATAGATAAGCAAATATGGGTTAATTATGAGCATATGACTCAACTCTTAAAACTGATATTTAAGAGAATCACATAATTAGCAGTTAGTTTATTTAAATATTAGTTTGTAATGTTTGAAATATTGTAATCTTTTATTTCTCACAATTTAATGTTTTAGCATAAATTATTTAAACAATTATTGAAACAGAACTTTTGTTAAACGTAAAATTTCATAATTAATTCATATGATCACCGCAATAATTAACATACCATTTTAAATATATAATTTTAGTTAAAATTGTATCATAATTATACATAATGTATAATCATTCAATCAGTGCATTAAAGTATCATGTAGTTATTACGTTTTATTTACAAACAAATAACGGCTTAAACATAAAAAATTTCTCTTGTGTAACTTATATAAGGAAATTTAAAGATATTTCACTAACCTCGTAGTGAGAGCTTGTGTACTTAAACAAGGATTAACATTCCTTGAGTGGTAAACTAAAATAAAATACAAATTTTTTTTGGTTTCTTCACATCGGAACTATAATGTTTTAAACAACATTGTTAGAAAAAAAAATATATTCAACTTTAATTCTTAAAATTATGTCACTAAACCAATAAACTTTCAATATCATTCCTATTTTTGAATTACCGTTGAAACTTATAAACTTCATTCGAATGTTCAAAAGAATTATCACAAATCTTTAATAAAATTTTTGGCTCAAATGTATTTATGACATAAACCTTTTTTTTTTCATAGACCATCGTCATCAAAACTTTTGTCTTAAATCAATAAGTCGTCTTGTAGAAGGTAAATCAAAGTCGACCCTAATCAAAAATTAAGTTGAGTTGATTCCGATTGAAAGTTAAAATAATTAGTCGTAACTGAAGGTTGTCTTAAGTCAACCAGTTTTAGTAAAAGTCATATTATGTCGATCTCAACGGAAGGTCAAACTAAATTAATCCTAATAAAAGATCGAATTAAGTCGATTATGAACCATATCTAATAGATCTAATAGTTAAATATATTAAATCGCAATCACTTGAATTAATTTAATTGGTAAAGTGAATTTAATCTATATTTAATCCATTTTAATTTGGATTAAAAAAATACAAATATAGTTCATCTAGTTAAAAAGGATTAGAATTATAAATATAATTGGATTAAATCTATAATATATTTTGAAAAATCCAATGCATATCAACCTTTAATTCAAACAAGACACGAAAGTACAAACATTTTTAAAATACAACCTATTAAGTAGAGACACATTACTCAAAATAGTTAATAGTGGTTAATTTGGCTTAATGGGGTAATTAATTAGTTGAAAACCTCGTATAATCATCAATTTCTATTAACTCAAATTCAATACAAAATCCATGAATTCAATATTTGTAGCAAGTCATAGTTAAATAAAAAAACTCAATATAAATTTAAAATTTTTTTTATATAAAAGTTAGTTATAATCTAACTAATATTATAACACTATAAGAAAACCATTAATTTTAATGATAAAAAATAATTAGTAACTATAATGACAAATTTAGGTATCAATTTATAAATAAAATATTATTAGTAATTAATGTTAACAACCAATTCACAAACTAATTATAATTTTTTATTAGGTTATTTTAATGATCAATACATTTTAGTTTATGAATTAGTATCTAAATTGATCACTATAGTTTTTTTTTAGTGTAAAGTGTTGAAATCTTAATAAAATAATAAAAACTTACTGAGACATAATCAAATTATACTAGAATTCAATCAATAACTAAAATAGTTGTAAATATAATACTTTAAAGCTATAGCTGATTAATATTGAACTTAAATACTATGTTAACAAATAATTAAAATACCTTTAAAAAAATCTAAATTATATTTTGGTTCAAATATAAACAACCTAGATTTGTGGGCTAATATATATATAATGATAAGATATAACTTTAAAATAGTTGAATGAAGTTAGAAATCGGGAGGAAATGGTTCAAGGAAAGAAGGTAAGCATGATAGTCATTCCTATTTTTGAATTATCGTTTAAAAAACATTTATATGTGCTCTAGAGTCCTCGATTAAGGATCACTCAAACTAAGGGTGGACAAGAAATAAACAAAATTTTGAGATTCAATCTATATTAAATTTAATTTTTTATTACTTTAAGTCCATTTTAATTAATTTATCCCAAATCCAAATCCACATTTTTAGATTTTAAATTCAACCCACTTAATTTGATTTCACTTACATTTATATAGGATTTCTTTTTTTAAAAGTCCAAAATCAGTGTGTATTTAAGTAGAGTTAAGGCAGTGGAAGACCTAGTCGAACAAAGTTTGCATAGGTCCATGATCGAACAGAGATAACTTAAGGCAAACGTGTAGTCAAGTTAATCTAAAATGAATGTTCAATTTGTCTAAGTTGAAGCTCGAGTTGAGTCAGCTCAAGCTAAAAAGGTCAAGTTGAATTAGTCATGACCAATAGTCGAGACTTATCTAAGCCAAAGAATGAGACAAGTTGGTTAAATTTAAAGTTGAAGTTCAAACCATGATAAGTGCATAATTTATTAATAATTCATATGCATTTTAGCATTTATCTTGTCTTATTTGTTGCATAAAAGAGATTTTGTACCTACTAATATTTAAGAATTCAGCAAAGACATTTGGATATGAATATGTGGCAAACTAATCCAAAAAAACTTGATGTTGTAGCTGCAATCATGACAGCGGACCGGACCATTGTTTTTAATCTTGTCAACAACAACCACTTACTAAACTCCAAATCTCAATTCAAGAACCTAAATTCTTATACTTATTTTCCATTACCAAAATCTCCTTTTCTCTGAATCACAAGCACCCCTTTCTCTACATTAGTTTAACAGATTTGCACAAATGTTTATCAGTATCAACCACTATACTTAGTCTTTAGCAAAACCAACATTCAGGTTTTAAATTGCGTTCACCATCATGATTTCAGTTTCATCACACTCAAATTGAGGAAAATCGCAGACAAATGTGGGTGATCCTAAAATCCTTGATGTTTGGACTAAAATGGTTTAAACTTCCCAACAACAGCAAACTAATACAACTATTGTCCTACTCCAAACTCGAGAGTCTTAAACCTTAATTCAAGCAACCTAGCATTAAACTCGCCATCACTAACCTTCAACATATCTTCCAACGGCATCGACACGCCAAGCTGCCTAAGCATCCCAAATCTGGGCCTAATCCTTCGTTCCAAGCTAAAAGAAAAGTACTGAGGAAACCTCTTGAGCTCAGCAACATCCCCATTCATCTCCTTCAAGAAAAATTCCAGCTTGGGCATTAAATTCTTCTTCACGCTTAAAGTCAATAACCCAGGGGACCTGACGACCATGTTGGAAACCTCGATGTGGGTGAATCCCAAACTCTTCAAAAACTCAATCTTGGGCAAAAGGGTGTCCTCCAAGCTGGACACGAGAAGCAGGGTGGTCTGGCACGTGAGGGAGTGTGGCCCACAGAACCCTAATTCCCTGAGAAAGAACAGCGTGGGACGCAATTGATCATCGATGCTGGAAACGAGCAATCTGGGGCAGCGGAGGATGCAGAGGTGCACGTCGGGGAAGGGGATTGGGACCTCATGGAGGAGGAAGTCGAGGAGGGGATAGAGTTGGGAATAGGGGTCGCACGTGAGGAGCACGGGGTGCATGTCGAGGATGCGCCCCAAGGCGGCGCGTGGAACTCCGAGAGAGTAGAGACAGCGCGCCACGGATTCCAGGGCGGCCAGAGGGGAGGAGCGGAGTGTGGGGTTCAAGTGGAAAGCCTTCTCCGGGTTCACTTTGAGGGCTTTAAGGTAGCGCACCTTTTCGTGGAATAAAATGCCGCGGTCCGAGGTTGTCGGAGGATTGGGGTGGGAAGAAAATTGGGAGTGTGCCGTTGGAGAGAGTTGCACTATCGACATGTCGCGTGGAAGAGGATGATGCTGTTCGTAAACTATAAATCAAATGGAAAGTAAAACTAAATGGAATTGAATCAACATACACTCAAGTTGAAACTAAAACGCAGAGTTGAAACCATATAGTAAAGGAAATTGCAAAAGTAGAAATTACAAAAACTGGAAAGTAAATCAAGAAACTGGAAACTAGAAACTAAACAAGGAATCAGAACCAATCGGTCCAATTCTCATGCATTCAATTCTTAATTAATCAAAAAACTGGAAACTAAAATGAAATGTCAAGAATGAGGATCAAATTGAAAGTTCAAATCAAACCTAGATTAACAAATTTGAGGATAAAATGCAATAACCAAAAAAAAAAAAAAAAAAGACCTGGTGAAGTATAGGAAAGTGGGTGCGGGTGGAGTGCCCCAAAGATGGGGACCCAACAGTTACTTCAGCTACAGCTTCCTCGCCGTCCAGAACAAACCTTGTTTCGCCGTCCAGCACGAACCTACACTTCGCCGCCGAGATAAAAGCCGCCGGCGCCGTCGATCCTACGTGGTGACCAAGGGTGGGTTTCGTCTCTCCTGGGTTTCTCTCTCGTGTGGGTTTCGTATATCGAACTCTGTTGTGTCAGTGAGACGAGAGAAAGAAGTGAAACAAACAAATCCAAAAAAAAAAAAAAAAACAGTGATACGCCACACGGGCCAGCCCTTTTTACTGAAGTTTGAATTTGTGTTGATTTTATGTTCTATATTAATTACATTGATTTTATTGTTTTGTGTTTATATTTATTTTTTAAAATAATTATCATTAATTTATTATTTTTTTAATTAAACTGCTTTTTTAAATTTAATTATTCTTTAATTATAAAACTTTTCACAAAATAAATAGAAATTATTTAGAATAAAATTATAAATATTATTTATATTTAATTTCATACTTATAACAATAACAATAATAAAAATGTGTTTTCACTGGTTATATAAAAATATTTTAAAATATTAATATTTAAGAATATGACAAATGGACTTAAAATAGAGCGATATAAAAAGATAGTTGAGAAACCAATTTATTAAACAATTTTATTTGATATTACTTTCACACATTATATATTTATAATAAACTCAGATGGACATAAAATAGATAAGCAAATATGGGTTAATTATGAGCATATGACTCAACTCTTAAAAGTGATATTTAAGAGAATCACATAATTAGCAGTTAGTTTATTTAAACATTAGTTTGTAATGTTTGAAATATTGTAACCTTTTATTTCTCACAATTTAATGTTTTAACATGAATTATTTAAACAATTATTGAAGCAGAACTTTTGTTAAACGTAAAATTTCATAATTAATTCATATGATCACCGCAATAATTAACATACCATTTTAAATATATAATTTTAATTAAAAATTGTATCATAATCATACATAATGTATAATCATTCAATCAGTGCATTAAAGTATCATGTAGTTATTACGTTTCATTTACAAACAAATAATTAAACGTAAAAAATTTCTCTTGTGTAACTTATATAAGAAAATTGAAAGATATTTCACTAACCTCGTAGTGAGAGCTTGTATACTTAAACAAGGATTAATATTCCTTGAGTGGTAAACTAAAATAAAATACAAATTATTTTTTGGTTTCTTCACATCGGAACTATAATGTTTCAAACAACATTGTTAGAAAAAAAAAATATATTCAACTTTAATTCTTAAAATTATGTCACTAGAGCAATAAACTTTCAAAGTCATTCCTATTTTTCAATTACTGTTGAAACTTATAAATTGCATTCGCATGTTGAAAAGAATTATCACAAATCTTTAATAAGATTTTTGGCTCATGACAACTTTTTTTTTCATAAACTATCATCATCAAAAATTTATTTCTTTTGTGATTTAAATCATTATTTTTTTCTTAAATCAACAAGTCGTCTTGTAGAAGATAAATCAAAGTCAATCATAATCAAAAGTCAAGTTGAGTCGATTCTGACCAAAAGTTAAAATAAGTCGTAACCGAATGTTGTCTTAAGTCAACTAGTCTTAGTGAAAAGTCATGTCATGTCGATCTCAACATAAAATCGAGTTAAATTAGCCTTAACGGAAGGTCGAAATAAATTGATTATAATCCATGTTTAATAGATCTAGTAGTTATATATATTAAATCAAACTCATTTGATTTAATTTAATTGATTATAATATACATTGAATCCATTTTAATTTGGATTAAAAAATACAAATATAGTTAATCTAGTTAAAAAGGATTAGAATTATAAATCTAATCGTATTAAATCTATAATATATTTTGAAAAATCCAATGCATATCTACTTTAATTCAAACAAGACATGAAAGTACAATTTTAAAATACAACCTATTAAGTAGAGACACATTACTCAAAATAGTTAATAGTGTTTAATTTGGCCTCATGAGGTCATTAATTAGTTGAAAACCTCGTATAATCATCGATTTCTATTAACTCAAATTCAATACAAAATCCATGAATTCAATATTAGTAGCAAGTCATACTTAAATAAAAAAAACTCAATATAAATTTAAAATGTTTTTTTATATTAAATTTTGTTGTAATCTAACTAATATTATGAAACCAATAAATGATAACTAATTTTAATAATAAAAAATAATTAGTCATTATAGTGACAAATTTATAAATAAAAGATTATTAGTAATTAATATTAGAAACTAATTCACAAACTAATTATAAATTTTTATTAGGTTATTTTAGTGATCAATACATTCTAGTTTATAAATTAGTATATAAAATGGTTACCATGATCATTTTTTATTTCTAAAATTGATTGTTGTTTAGTTTTTTTTTTTTTTTGTAGTGTAAAGTGTTGAAATCTTATAAAATAATAAAAACTTACTAAGACATACTCTAATTATACTAGAATTCAATCAATAACTAAAATAGTTGTAAATATAATACTTTAAACTTAGCTGATTAATATTGAACTTAAATACTATGTTAACAAATAATTAAAATACCTTTAAAAAAATCTAAATTATATTCTGTTTCAAATATAAACAACCTAGATTTGTGGGCTAATATATATAATGATAAGAGATAGCTTTAAAATAGTTTAATGAAGTTAGAAATCGGGAGGAAATGGTTCGAGGAATGAAAGTATGCATGATAGCCATTCCTATTTTTGAATTATCGTTTAAAAAACATTTACATGTGCTCAAGATTAGAGTCCTCGATTAAGGATCACTTAAACTAAGGGTGGACAAGAAATAAACAAATTTTTGAGACTCAATGTATATTAAATTCAATTTTGTATTACTTTAATTCCATTTAAATTAATTTATCCCAAATCCAAATTCACATTTTTAGATTTTAAATTCAACCTACTTAATTGGATTTCACTTACATTTATATAGGATTTTTGTTTTAAAAGTTCAAAATTAATGTGTGTTTAAGTAGAGTTAAGACAGTCGAGGACCTAGTTGAACAAAGTTTGCATAGGTCCATGGTCGAACATAATCAACTTAAGGCGAACGTTGAGTCGAATTAATCTAAAATGAAGGTTCAGTTTGTCTAAGTCAAAGCTCAAGCTGGGCTGGTTCAAGCTTAAAAGGTCAAGTTCCGTTAGTCGGGACCGATAGTCGAGACTTGTTTAAGCAAAAGAATGAGACAAGTTGGTTAAAGGTGAAGTTCAAGCCATGATAAGTGCATAATTTACTAATAATTCATATGCATTTTAGCATTTATCTTGTCTTATTTGTTGCATAAAAGAGATTTTGTCCCTACTAATATTTAAGAATTCAATAAAGACATTTGAATATGAATATGTGGTAAACTAATGCAATTTCTTATGAATTTCAGTAATTTTAGAAGAAACCAAGCTTAGCAGCTTAAGCCCCAGAATCACAACTTGAGCACTGGCGTGTTTTCAAGATTATTCAAATTTTGCTTCTACAACCCAAGTAGAAAAGATGGTGCTTGAGCCACACAAAGAAAATTTCACTATCAAGTAATTTGAAGCACTCAGTGGAGGTCAACCATGGAGGAAACTCATCATTGAAGCAAAACTTTTGGACTAAACATCAAGGAAAGGGTTTAGGCTACCCTCTATAGAAAGAAAGCTCTTATAAATGGTCATCATGTTTAAAGCTACAACCAATTTCTGAAAGTCTATAAATTAAAGAGCAAACCCCCTATTTTTATATGCAGAATTCCATAATTAGATTTATAGACTTCTCTCTAGGGTCTCTCTCCTCACTTCACTTGTAAAATCTTCCAAAATAGAAGAGACATGAGGAGGTTACAACATCCTAGGATTGAATGTTAGAATCAGCATGAGTTGTTGAATCTCCTTGTGTTAGGATTGGAGGTTTTTTATCCAAAATCGATTACATTATCCAGAAATACTGAAACTCATTCTGTAATCGATTACAATATTTATGTAATCGATTACATTAACCCAGAAATCCTGTAATTCATTCAGTAATCGATTACATCGTAAAGTAATCGATTACAACATACAAAACGTGTCTCCCCTAAACGATTTCACCTGAAAACGTCTCACCCCCACACGATTTCTTCCCTTTGACCCAAAAACGCACACCCCCTCACAATTTCTTCATAAGAAAACGTCTTCCCCCAATATGTTTTGCCTAAATTCGTAATTTTTAAAAAATTTTCCTAATCTTGTAATTATGGGAAGTGATTTGCCTATTACAGAAAAAAAAACCCAGGATTGGATCTAACACTTTGAACTTTTGTATTGGTACTGTTTTATTGTTTAGTGTTCTTTCATATGTTAGTGATTCAATTTGCTTTTAACGTGTAATGAACTGATCAATCATCCATTACATACATAACTCGAGGTAGGCAAAAGCTAATTCGTCTTATATATCCAATTGAATCATCTAATGTTGTTAGGTGGCAAACATGCACCTATATTCTTAATGCAAAAGCCTCTTCACCAAGATGTGGAGAATTCACCCTAAGTTAGAATCTTTTAGGTCCTAGGCTACAGACATGGGTCTAGGGTTATATTAGTGTACTTCCATGAATAAATAATTATCGAGGGGTAAGAGCTATAACTTGTTTCCAATATTCAACTGCTTGATTAAACCAAGACTTCACAAATTCTAAGTCTCCTTGTCGAATGACTTGTTCTCCTCAGTCAAAATAGGTGAGTCAATTCCTTTCCTTAGAACCATACTTGAGAATTTTCTTACTCATACGGCTCAATAATCATTTTTTTTTGTTCTTATCTTGATGTTAATTACACTTGTTAAATCAATGAAACAATAATTGTGCTTAAGTAAATAGTTGTGAAACTCAATCCACTTATCTCATTGAGTTCTAAAATCTTGATTATGAAGTTCTGGATCATTCTCTACTTTCCAACCAACCTGTTTAATCACAAATCTGAATTGAAGCATAGTTTTGATAAGGAGTGATCAAATTCATTTGGATACGACACTTAAAGTACTACAATCGAACCAGTACCATGCACATACTGGTGTGATTGCCCTCCTCACATAGGGAGTCATCAAGTCATAAGAGATGAAATACACTTTTCTTAAAATATGAACCAAGCTTGAAACCCTAGCTACGACAACAACATTCTATCACACAAAAACACTCTTGAAGAAACTTAAAAGTCACTCTTTTGAAAACTAGGTTAAACCAAAACTTATACCAAACAATTTCAAATGAATCTATTTTTGTTTCTTTGAAACTCAATGTTATGCTCAATTTAAGAAGAAAAATAAACTTGCTTTGGGTTCCAATTTAGGAAAAACCCATTTTTAAAAACGTTATGAGTAATTAATTGATTACTCCTTTAGAACTAATTGTTTAAGGTTACTTTAGATTTGTGAATATATAGTGTATGCTTGATCAAGACTTCTTGTTTTCCACTTTTGTTGTCAAGCATTGTAAGCAAGAATCTTAAAATCAAAACCATTGTTTCAATTTATCTGTCATTCTTGTTGGAGAAAAAGAGAAAAAACTTTGTTGATGTTGGATAAAGACTACACGTAAATAAATATATAAAATAATTATTATGATCCCACAATGTTGTTATGCATGCAACTGTGTGTATATGAGAATGCTTGAGCAGTGTAATATAATGTAAATATCTCTTTATACTTACATGAAATATTTATATGCCAGAGTTTAATGCATGAATTACTTTTCGTTCTCTATATTTATTAGACTTTTTTATTTTTTATTTTTATTGTTTTTTAATTCCTATTCTTTTTAACGGTGTAAATTATACATAAAATATTTTATAAAAATAAATAAAATAAATGATTAAATATATTATTTTTATGTTATTATATTATGTTCATAAACTAAATTATAAAGTATTTACTTCATGAAAGTTATATAATCAGCAAATAGTGGTATATAAAGAAAAGTGTTTTCAATGTTGCAAATAAAATCTCATAATAAACTATAACTCAATTTCTTCGTATAATTTGTTAGAAAAAATATTATTTGATATTATTCTTATAAAATATATAGACAAAATATTTTATAAATTAATTTAAAAATAAAAACACAATTTTTTATAATAATTTTACGAAACAAAATATATCTATAACATAACAATATATAAAGATACCTTCTTTTATTTTCACAATATTCTCAATTTATCCTTAATTATTATTTTTAAAATTAATTATTATTTTAAAATCTCTTTTATCTTTAACCGTTATGTTCAAAACAAATTTTGTGTACATATTTTATTTTTCAAATTCTATATTTAAAAATTATTTTAACAATTAATTATATATTTTTTATTTATCCTAACTTAAATTTTTATAAAAATTAAGAAAATACTAACATATACAGGCGATAACGTCTATATATATTCACTGGTTTATAAGAATCCATTTCTCATCTATCGCTGAGTAACTCGGTACTTATTATTTTCTATGTCTTCTCCATCTATAGTTTTTTTTTTTTTTTTTTTTACCTTCCAATTGTGAATAAAATTAAAAAAATACAAGAAAGAAACTAAGGAACAATTCCATAATGTCCTGAAAACATTCACCATCCATGATTTATTCATGTGTTTATTTTCCATAAGCATAGAACTCAAAAGTCTATGCATCTTTTAGTACATTGATTCATCATGCATCTAATAACTTGTTTGTCCAACAACATTTTCAATAAATGGTCGTCCCTTTTTCTCCATTGATTTCTTTCTCATTGTGCGAAGCTTCTTCTCTGTGTACAAAACCTCAGCCAACCTTCATAAAAAAAATTATATATGGAAAGAACAATTCTTATTAGGGTTTTTTATTTATGAAAATTGAACATCATCATAAAAAAAATCACAATAACTTATGCATATTACTTAAACATGTAGTTAGAATCATATTGGAAACTTGATTTTATGTTAAGAAAGAAACAAGAACACAGTGTTCAAACCTTTCAAGAGCTTGAGCATTTGTTCCCCATTCTGGTTCTTCCTCTGGCACAAAAGTGTTCACATTCTTCCTGAAAACTGGTTCATTCAGCAGTTTATACCCAGCCTTTTCAAGATTCTTAATGTTCACAGCAGTGGCATTGTCAAGGGCACCCATGGATGGATCCAAGTTATATTCCTGCACATCAACATTCCACATGCACTTCAATATTCCCCAATGTTATAACATTTTTCCATTTTCAATTATTAAAATTAATCTTAATTATTGCTACATGATTATGTAAATGGTTTTGATATCTTTGTATTTTTAGAATCCTACTTAATTTCGTTAACCGAACCTTATTCATTAACATGACAGAAACACACATGCATAACTGGTTCAAACCATGTCAAAGATTAGATTCAATGATCATATATATAGTTCCATCTCAAATCAAATCAATGGTATCTTTGATCCACCGAACAACACTTTGAACAATTTAAGTTAGGAATTAGGTTTCAAACCCACATATTAAGATGGATTATGAATATGTTTAACTCATACACTTCCAAGGAAAAAATATAAAGCAAACTAATTTTTGTATCAGTAAAAGACTCTTTAAAATCTGATTTTGGACTCGTGTGACCTAATTATAGTTTAGAAAAACTGGTTTTGTTTATCCATATACTACTTTTGTTTCTTTTAGAAATGGTTATAAATAAAGTTTATCAAAACAAACACTGAAACACCTATATTTTCTTAAGACAACAAACTTTCTTTCTGTGAAAAAACTTGACTAGACTCTTGTTGTGTTATTCATACAATCACTTATAGATCTGTAATTTTTTTATTGTTGCACTCAAAACAGACAAAAACAGTCATTTAAGTTTATAACAAAACCAGCATTTTTTTGTCAAAAACAAGTTTCAAAATCTGAGAGAAACTAGGTTTGATCAAAATTTTCAAGTATCAAAAACACACTTTTCCACTGTAATGAATGATCATTGTTTTAGAAATCGAAAGATGAAGCAGACCTGAATTCGAAGGTAGTAGTCTGAAGATTGGAGGCCAGGGTAGACAGTGGAAATGTAAAACTCAGTTATATCTTTGTTACCATAATCATAAGCACCAACTGCAAGGCCTGTTGCTGCCCATTGATTTGCTGAGAAGTGCTCTGCAACTTGAGCATCCACACCAACAGCTTTTGCAGTTCCACAACCTATAGACAGCAACAAGATTTTGTTTTTCTCCTTTGAATTCTTAGGAGTCATGTCAGGATTCTTCTCCTTCTGTTGCTTTATCACTTCTGTCAAAGCAGCCATAGCCTGCAAACAGTGTTCTTTTTTTCATCATTGTGCAAATAATTGAGTTTCCTTCATCAGGGTTTTGCATGGTGTGGACCACACCGCACAATACTTTTTCATCATGGCCAAATGATTGAGTTTCCATTACATTTTCACACTGGGACCAGACATTATTAAACAAGTGAAATCATTCATATTAAGGTGAGTTTGAAAAGGAGATAGTTCACCGGATTAGTTGCTGCAACTCCACCATCAATCAAATTGAATTCAGTGTCACCATTTTTGAAGTAATAAGGTGGTAGATAAGTTGGTGCAGCTGAGGTTCCTATGCATATATCAGACAGTTTTGCATCAAAGCTAGGAACTGTCTTAAGCTGCATCATCAATCAGGAAAATTGTAAGAAAAATGCAGATAAAATAAGAACTGTTGTAGTATAACATAGATTGTACTAACCTGAAAGTTTGAGAAGACAACTGGGTGAAGTTTCTTAAGGTCGAAGGTTGGAATGACAACATTTGTCAGTGTTTCGCTGAGTCGTGTGTTTTGGAGTAACTCACCTGCTATGTTATGCAAGAACTTGCCATCATACTTGGGACCTGGGAATGAATTATTCCAAATTCTGCACATGTTTCAAACAAAACTAATCAAATGTTTGTAGTGGTTTTTATCCTAACCATACTTATTACAAGATTATATGATATCATAACCTAACAATGTCTGCATGAGTCTTGACTAAACATACATATACACACAGATTTTGCCTGAAAAAGTGCATGTTTACATATACATACACATTCACCGTATATATACATCACAAACAAACACCTAAAAACATTATAAGAAGGGAAGATCTGTGGTTGTGAAGTGCTGATATTGAATCAAATATTCTGCGTGGTGATTTTATATAACTAAAATCAGAATCATAGGTTTTAAATACCTATTTTCCTTGAAGATGGAAGGGCCATCTTTTTGATAGAACTCTATGACTTGACTGGTATTGAGGAGAGGACGAGTGGGGTCCTGTGGGTTAGGTGCAGCTAGCAGAGCAGTCATTAGTCCTCCAGTGCTAGTTCCTGCTATCACATCAAAATAATCTGCTAGCAATGCACTTTTATCCCATTTCTGCAACTCAACCAAACTAGAGTGTTACTTTCTTCTAGGGTTAAAGAGGAACAAGTACATATGGAGCATGAAACACTCAGATCATCACCATTGTCATTATACAGTGAAAGTTACAGTTGAATCTTCACATTACTTGTTCTTTAAACAAACCAAATAATACAAAGCATTCCTAGGTTATTTGTTTGGCTGTTTTATGGTCCTGTGACTTGAAATCTTGAAACTGTGTGAGACTTCAAACTCTTCTTAGATCCTGGATTTGGTTGTTTAGTAGATGAAAAACTAGGTTTTCATATTCTGAGATTGGTCAAGGAGTCTTATATTAAAAAAATTGTAGGATAGATATGATCAAATAATTGTTTCTTATTATTACATGCCGTTGGAAAATAAATTATGGTTGTATTCAGGTTTTATTACAGTGTATTTTGTAATTTTTTTCATTAGGGCAAAATAATATATATATATATATATATATATATATATATATATATATATATATATATTTTGTCTCATTATATAAACCATTCACTATAAAATGATAACATAATAATTGAATTTCAATTAAAGAGATAACCATATATGTGATTCACTTTCCTCCCACTTTTGACTTTTGTTCCAGTCTAGTTTGGTCCAATCTTTTTATGTGCTTGTAATTATTTGTTTGGACAACTTCTGTACAGGCACTTTTAGAAAAGTAAACTAAAATAAATTCTTTTATTGGTTAAAATTAAATTATATAAACCAATTTTTATATATGTGTGTGTGTGTGTAATATATGATGATCCTGAAAAATGTATAGAAAAAGAGAAATGATGAGGAACTTAAGTGAGTCTTGTGTGAGTAATAAATTGTTGAGAAAATACTGTTAAAAAAACTCATATTTCCTGTCAATTTTGTTTTGAAATTTCTTTTGTAGGAAATACTTACAAATTTTGTTGAGAGAAAAAATTTGCAAGAAATTGTTACCAATTTTCTTGCAAAATATTTTGTATAAAACACTTTTCGCAATAAATTTTGTAGTCAATACTTGCAAATTTTATAATTTTGTAGGAAATGATTACCCACGAATGAATTATCTACCAATTAGAATTTTTAGAAAAAATGACAGAAAAAAGTTTTTTCTTGCAAATTATTTTAACAAATTTGTAAGAAAAATCTCATATAATATGAGAATTTATAGTAGTGAAAAAAAGTATATATATATATATATATATATATATATATATATATATATATATATATATATATATATATATATATATTAAAATTACCTGAAGAGATTTTTCCAAGTGATTAAGAACTACTGCAGGAATGAGACCCCTTATGCCACCTCCATCTATGCTGAGAATGGTTATAAGGTTTCCATAGGATGGAGATGGAAGTTTTGCATTCATTCCACCCATGAACTGAGAAGAAAACACCAGAAAAAGCAAAAGAAAAGGAGCCATTGTTTTTCTCTAAATGCTTCAAGGTTGTGTGTGTTGTTCTTTGCAAATGAGAACGCTATTTATAGACATTTGAAACCAATGGAAAAGCACCAACATTATTTAAGTAGCCACGTTTTTTTCACTCCTTGAAAATACTAATATATATTTTTATATATATACTCAATTATCATTTTCAAAACAATCTTTTTAGACACCAGGAAAATCATTACAAATGGTAAAGTTATGCATTTGAATATTCAACACAATTATATATATAGAATTTGATAAATTTCTTAAACTGAATCAAGTCTGCATATTAGTTGGTTGTATGTTTGCTTAACGCATAAAAAAATATTAATACCACTAAATTAAATTACTATATTCATTTATTTTTGAATCATCAAAATATATCAAAATTTTAAATAAAAGTAAATTTAAATTTTGCTTTCAAATCTATAAACTAAAAATATATTTAATTCTAAAGTTATATACGAATTAAAGGATAGTTAGAAGATCAAAATATTCTTTTTAATTAAAATAATAAAAATTATCAGTGATATCAAAACTCATAATTAGTTTTGGTGATCTTTTCATATAAGAACAATATAGTTTCTACATCGAAAATCTAAAGGACTATATAATTAAAAGTTTGATGTAAAATTCTAAATTCATGGTAGAAGTTTTTGTAAATAAACGTTTTGTCCATTGTGTGTGCTGTTTTTTTTTTTTTTTTTGTGTTTTTTGCTAAATTGATATTCGAGAATAAATTATAAAATTATGCATAAGACTTATAGTTTCATGTTAGTTGTAAACTCAAAGTATAAAAAGAACATTATGCAAAGAAAGATGCTTTGTAAATTCTATATGATTAGCAGTTAGGCAATTAAACATGCAAATGTCTAATTATATAAAAGGTAGGGCATAGATTTCTTAAATGGGTAACATGATCGGTAGTTCCAAAGTTATACGTTAAAGTCTATTTTAACAAAATTTGTTGTTTGTTAAGTTTATTATTTCACCTGTTATTTGACCATCCATAAATATATAGTCCCATGTACGATATATATATATATATATATATATATATATATATATATATATATATATATATATATATATAAAAGGAAGTGTGTTGGAAGTCTTATATCGTATAAAGATAAAACAAGTTTATAGTGTATATAAGTGGATGCATACTTATTTTACAAACTAATTTTATAGAATTGAGTTAGGACGAAAGTTCACTCTTTAACAAAATCTATGTGTTTAATCCATGGTATTGAAATGATTTACTTTGTTTTTGTAAGATTGAAGTATTTTTTTTTTAAAAATGTTGAATTTGTTCATTACATGGAATTTCAGTGCCTTGATATCATGACAATAATTGTTTTCAGATCTCACATTATTAACAATATTGTTTCTATTTCTTTGTTTCATCCACGGTTCTTTGATACCCATGTTTAGAATAACATTCATTCATCCGCAAAATGATTCATCTTGTGACATTCTTTGTTTTTCACTTTTGTTGTCTTGCATTGTTAGCAAGAATCTTAAAATCAGAACATTGTTTCCATTTAGTTGTAGTTTTTGTTGAAGAATAAAAGAAATAACTTTCTCCACCATTGATATTCATTATCTTTTTCAAACATGTCGAGCATCTACTTGTACCAAAATCTAGAGAGTTTAATTTGGTGGGCAACAACAAAGATATCTAGATTAAAATTATTCTTGATGAATTTTTTTCTCTTTGTTTTCTTACTTTATAATATACTTGTTCTTATTAATATAAAAAAATGCAAGAGTTTAATGCATAACTTACTTTTTCCTTTTGTATATTTATTAAAAAAATTTATATCATTTTTGTTTTCTACTGTTTTCTTTATTTTATGTAACCTTGAATAAGGCGTAAATTCTATATAAAAATATTTTAAAACACATAAAATAAAAATATGTTAAATATATTTTTGTCATCGAACAAATCATTATATTTCGTTTCGTTTCTAAACTAAATCATAAAATATTTAATTCTTATATTTTATGACAATTCCATAATGTCCTGAAAACATTCACCATCCATGATTTATTCATGTGTTTATTTTCCATAATCATAGACCTATGCACCTTTTAGGACATTGTCCAACAACATTCTCCATTGATTTCTTTCTCATTGTGCGGAGCTTTTTCTCTGTACGACCTCAGCCAGCCTTCATAAAATATTATGAAAAGAAAAATTCTTATTAGGGTTTTTATTTATGAAAATTGACTTATGTTAACAAACAAAAACACAGTTATTAGGGATCACTAGCAATTGCTAGTAATTCTTTCTTAACCGTCTCTTATGATTCTTTTATGTTCATTATAGTCTCTTATGATTCTTTTGTGTTCATTACGGAAGTCAGCTAAAACTTTGCAACTAAAAGTATATTATAAGCATAAGTTTTTTTATTAATTTATTTGTTGTGTTATATAATTTAATTTTACTAAATTTCATACTAGACACAATTTTAATGTACATTAACTTTTAGAGAGACTTATTTGAGGTGTAAGGGAATATAGATCGTTTTTAGAAAAAAATTGTAATTCATGGAACCAATTGTAAGTAGTTAATCTTCATACTATTGAAATACAATTATCGAGTTTGTGATATTCTATGAATTTTACTTGTAGTGCTTGCGTCAACTGGGAAACTATAAGTGTGGATATTATGTGATGAGGTACATGTATAAAATCATATCTGCAAACATTGTTAACTCATGTGATATGGTAAGATGATCACATCTTAAGTATTTATCATTAAAAGTTGTTTACTCAAATTATTCTATGTAGATTTTTGGTGACACATTTCCATTAGAGCAATAAGAAGTCTTAAAGGAGGTTCCTGAAGAGTGAGCTTTTGTTTCTTTTGAGTGTTTGTAGAAGATTATGTTAGGTATTTTATAAGTTTTTCATGTAAATATAATATGTATATTATTTGATGAGGTTAGGATGTATAGTCATTATTAGATTAATGGATATATAATCATTTCTTGAAGTTTGGCTTTTATTATATTTGATGTAAATATTATAACTTTGAATGAAAATATACGTTGGCCAACTATTATGGATTGAAAATGTATATTAATAAATGTAAATAAGTTAAATTAACACATTTTGTCAACCTAAAAAAAAGAAAGTGTTTATAAATTATTAAATTCTTAATATTTAAATAAAGTTTGAAATTTTATAATTTAAAATATTAAAATGGTCTAATTGTATAAGTAAAGGTAAAGTCAGAGAAAATTTATTGAATGGCACAAATACATGCATGGATATGGATATAATATAAACTATCCAACATAACATTTTATCTTCTATAATGATTGGTACCAATGCCAGTTCAATGCCTAAAGTCACTAACAAGTCTGTTTCTTTCCTTGGAGTTAATCCAAAGTATTTATACCTTATAGATAACATAAAAGTGTTATTCTAGCATATAGGGATAATGACCGTAACAAATTCGACCTTTCTCAACTTTAATTTATAAGATGAGCACCGCAATAGAAAAGTGGATGATGTATTCTTGAATGAAAATATTTATAAATATCTAGGTTTTGTATATGGCAAGGAGCACATACAAACCTATTATATGATAAAAATACTTTTTATATCAGTTTTGGCACTAATCGATTTAGAAAGTGATTTTTTATACCCGTTAAGAACGCATTTAGTATATAAAATGACACTTGGTTGAAATCTTAAGTGGCATAAAAGGTGGAACATTCTATATTGGTTGAAGGAAAAAAAAAATAGCGTAAAAAATCACTTTCGTATATAATTTTTTTTTCCAAGTGGACTTTCATTATCGGTTTTAGAATTGGGTATAAAAGTTTACTTTCAATCGATTTTGAAATTAGTATAGAAAATTCAATATTTTCTATACTTCCAGTTTTTATATCTATATCGATTTGAGAATTAATATAAAATGTCGTATTTAATCAATATGAAAAATCTTTTCTGCATCAGTGATATATTAGTTGGGAGATAATATGCATCTTTTAAAGTACTTGTATACAATATACATTTATAAAATTATGAAAAGAACATATAAAATTATTTTTTGCAATTGATTTCTCTCTTTTCCCTTGAGCATAACTAGACTTCAAATAGGCTATAAACCTAAATCCTAATTTTAAAACACGAAAGAAATCATGGGTTCTAATGAGGTTTAGAAATCTAATTAAAAACATGTAAGCTAAATTAAGGAGAAGTCCTAGTAATCCATATTCTATTTCGAAGTCCTTGATGTATAAAATCTAATGCAACTAAAATTAAGCAAAAGTGATGTCAATAAAAAAAATTATGACTAAAATAGCAAGCAAATGGCGCGAGTTAAAAATACAAAATTAAATATATTATTACTAATGAACCTAATTTATTACTAAAAAAATTATTTAAAAAATTAAAATAAGACAAATGAAAAATACAATCACCAAGTTATAAATATGTTTATAAAATATTAACTTACTAATGGAGAATACTCCGGCAAAGTACATATGCAAAATGTTTCCATCTATCATACCCTAATTCTCCTTGTTTCGAGAAATTCACAGTGAGAAACAACAATCACGCATGAAAAAATGTTCAAACCCACGCCTACAATAAACACCACAAAATAAAGAATAAAATATTTAGAAGTTCATTGAACAAATTCAAGAGAAATGGAAAATCAAATAAAGCAAAAATAAGGGAAAATAAAATTAACTCATTTTGTAAAGAAGGGGAACGTAGAGATAGGAGAGAAGATAGTATAATTGATGTATAAGAAAATAATGAGAGAAAAGAGGAAATAGAAAAAGAGAAGGAATGTTCACTAAAGAGAAACAAAATGTGGTTGTTTATGTAATAAGTGGTGGATTATGAAGGAAGATGGAAGAGAGCCTTGTTGGTTCATGTGTTGCTACTATTAGGGTTCTTTAATTTGAGAATTAGGGTATTTCTTTTTTGGCTTTATTTTGAGAAAGAAGATGAGTTGTTTAGCCAAAAAAAAAAAAACTTTATTTACCGATGACATATTCATAAGTAAATAGCAAAAATAAATATGAAAGTGACAAATTTACTAGTAAAGTCTCGATGACTTAGATATTGTCAGTAAAAATATTAGTTTATAGTATAACATAAACGAATTCTCTATAAATATTATCAGTGAAAATATTCGTTGATAATATCAAAATTACTTATAACCATATACCTTTAATAGATATCAGTTAATATTAAAATTATGTATGACAACTTATTCGTCACTAATAAATCATATTTTTCAATGAATTTTATTTTGTAATACAAATTCATAAATACTACTATATATTTTCTTATGTGAAATTGTATTTTGAATAAGGATGATTTGAAAAAGAATATAAATGAAAATTCAAAATTATGATTAATATATATATATATATATATATATATATATTATAATTTTATTTATTCAATTTAATTTATAAAAGGTTACAATCTGTGACGTCCCATTTTTAATAGATTACACTACTAAATAAACATCACAAAATTATAGTAACGAGAACCAAGCAGATAAACATGAAACATACGGAAGTGGCTATTACAGTCATCCATAGGAGTACTTAGGAAAGAACCTGGGCACACAACTATGCCATAAACAAAACAAATTCTAAAGGTTCAACAGTTGTGCAAAAGAGATGCTCTAGGAGCATGGAATTACAAGGCACTAGGGCCATAGAACTTCTGCGAAAAACCATAACAACTGGTCCACTAGGCTGCACCGCTACGACCATCAGGCCTACCTCCAGAAGTATTCCCATCTGCTCCCACCAGAAGGTGATCATCGCAAAAGAGAAAACATAACAAGAACACACACAAACATGCAAGGGTAAGCTAGTGTAATATAATACTTATCATGGCATAAAGGGATAAATTCATAAACATTCCAGACATGCAACACAGAGGCACATAGCTCATGTTATGGCAAACAAGCAAGACACTATGACTCAATTATCCGGATACATATATTAAAATCGGATTCACCGGACGCCTGCACTCGTGGTGGCCTCTACTGCTCTGCAGAGCCATTGCCAATGGGTTTCACCCTACCACTCACGAGGTTAGCCTTCAAGCGTCTAAGGCCATTATCCTGCCAAAGACTAGGGCCTCCCGCTACTCTCACCACTTGGGTCAGTTTGCTCTACTTGAGACTCACTGACCCTTTAGAGTTTCGGGATGCAATCCTTACTTGAATCCTTATCTTAATATATACACTACACGCCACCATAAAGTCTCCCCACGAGACTCATGGAATTACGCCTATCTCACGCCACCATAGAGTCTCCCTACAAGACTCATGGAATTACGCCTATCACATCATTAAAATCATGTTTCTCATACCATAACCACCACGTTGATCTCATGCATACAATCCTCATGTTAAAACATCACAAAACCACAACTCCATGATCAATCCCATGCCAAACATGCCAATTTCGTTCATAAAAACACAAACACCCAAGCATATTCTCTCATATCATATTTAAGAGGAATAATCAAAACAAAGCATGCAATAAATCATGTAACAGCCATGGAAACATAGCACCCACTCTCACACTCGCTCAAGCGAGATGCTGGCCTTCCTGGTGCAGCGGATTCTCGCTCAGGCGAGATGAGCAACAGGGTCTCATCTCGAATTCTCGCTCAGGCGAGACGCGCAACGTGAGCACTTCACGAATTCTCGCTCAAGCGAGACGCGCGACGTGGGTCTTTCACGATTTCTCGCTCAGGCGAGACCTCCTCGCCTGAGCGAGACATGGCGTCGCTCAGAACGTGGATAGGTCGCCTAGGCGAGCTCTCGTGGCAGTGAGTACTCTGGTACTCTCGCCTAAGCGAGACAAGCTCGCTTGGGCGAAAATAGCAGCGTTCACCACTGTCAACCCACATGCAGTGGCGGAAACCACCCAGACCCACTCCAAACACACATGCAATGGCTGAAATAGCTCAACCCAACACCCACAGACGCATGCAACTCAGTTTCATTCAACAACAGCACACATACAAACATAAAACGACCCGACAACAGCCAAGAACAACTTAAAACACATGGATCTAGCTTCCCTTACCTTGTTTGAGTACCAAAAGCAAGCAAGCCCTAACTCTGTAGCACAGCAGCTCTAAGAACTAAGACCGCGAGCTTAAACTGGAAAAAGAGGGCAAAACGGAGTTAAGAGTCTTAACTCTAACTTGGTCCATGCGTTTTAAACCGATTAAAGAGGAGAAGGAACGGATCAGGAGCTCTAGAGCTCAACTTACCTGGAAAAAGAGGGAGTTTCCTAGCTCAGAGATGTGTGACTGGTGTGCCCTAGCAGAACTTAGCTTCGTAGAGGGAGACAAGGAGGAGCTTTGCTTCTGAAAAGGAGACAAGAAGCACTGAATGAGTAGCAGAGGGGGTATAGGGGGTCCCTTAGTGGGCTGGCCTTGGGCCTACGAAGGGCCAGGCCCATTACATGAAACTGGAAAAGAAAAGAGGGCTTACAATATCTCCCCAACAACAAAAATTTTTCGTCCTCGAAAAATTATACTTACCAGAACAGATGTGGGTATGAACTCCTCATGTCCTCCTCTAGCTCCCAAGTAGCATCACCTGTCCTCCGGTCCCAGATGACCTTCACAAGACTGGTGGCTCTCCCCTTCCGCTCCTTCACTTGGCGGTCCTCTATAGCCACGGGCTGTACCCCTACCTGAAGATTCTCCCTGACTTCCACATCTTCAGCCTCTAAGATATGCGATGGGTCGAACACGTATTTCCGTAGCTGTGAAACATGAAAGACTGGGTGTAGATTAGCCAACTGAGGTGGTAATGCAATCTCATAAGCCACGGGCCCTATCCTCCTCAAGATCTGATACGGACCCAAGAACTTAGGAGACAACTTCCTTGAGCGGATAGCCCTCCCCACACCAGTGGTTCGGGTCACCCTCAAGAATACATGCTCTCCAGCCTTAAACTCTAGGGGTCTTCTCCTTCTGTCAGCATAAGCCTTCTGCCGACTCTGAGATGCTTGCAATCTATCTCTCACTAACTGTACCTTCTCTGTGGTCTGTTGCAACAACTCTAGTCCAACCAAAACTGACTCACCGTCCTGGTACCAACACAAGGGAGTCCTACATCTCCTCCCGTACAAGGCCTCATAAGGTGCCATCCCTATACTCGCTTGGTAACTATTGTTGTAGGTAAACTCTACCAGCGGTAACACCTCGTCCCAAATGCCAAGGTGATCCAAGATACAAGTCCTCAACAAGTCCTCCAAGGACTGAATCACTCTCTCAGACTGGCCATCCGTCTGAGGATGATAAGCAGAACTCATCCTCAACCTGCTACCCATAGCCTCCTGCAGTGCCTGCCAGAACCTGGAAGTGAACCGGGGGTCTCTGTCAGACACTATGCTACTAGGCACTCCATGAAGTCTCACTATCTCTCGGATGTAGAGCTGGGCCAACTTGGTCATAGACATTCTGAGATTCACCGCCAAAAAGTGAGCACTTTTCGTCAAACGATCCACCACTACCCATATAGCATCATGTCCTCTCACGGTGCGAGGCAAGTGGGTAACAAAATCCATGGCTATGCTATCCCACTTCCACACCGGAATATCCAAGGGTTGAAGCGTTCCACCGGGTTTCTGATGCTCCACCTTAGCCTTTTGACAAGTCAAACAGGCTGTTACGAACTGTGCAACTTCCTTTTTCATGCCTTGCCACCAAAAGTTCTCCTTGAGGTCTTGGTACATCTTAGTCATGCCAGGGTGCAGACTAAGACGACTCTTGTGTCCCTCCTCAAGGATCAACTTCCTCAACTCAACATCCTCTGGTACACAAACCCTGCCTCTGAACCTCAACACACCATCACTGCCCAAGGCAAACTCCTTGGCCTGCTCTGTCCCCAGTAGTTCTTTCACCTTTTGTAGACTAACATCCGTTGCTTGTCTTTCCTTGATTAAGCCCAAGAAGTCACTAGATATAACTAAGGTGCTACACCTAATGAATTCCGGCTCCAACTCAAACTGTAGCTTCATGTCTCTGAAGCTCTCAAGCAACTCTAACTCTTTTATCATCAAGTGCGCCACATGCACCGTCTTCCTACTCAATGCGTCTGCCACCACATTTGCCTTTCCTGGGTGATAGAGAAGTCGAAGTCGTAGTCCTTCAGAAACTCTATCCACCTCCTCTGCCTCATATTCAGCTCTTTTTGATCGAAGAGATACTTCAAACTCTTGTGGTCACTAAACACACGGAATTGCGCACCATACAAGTAGTGCCTCCATATCTTCAAAGCAAAAACCACCGCTGCCAACTCTAGATCATGAGTGGGGTAGTTCTTCTCATGAACCTTCAACTGCCTTGAAGCATAAGCCACCACCTTCCTCTCTTGCATCAAGACACATCCCAGACCCTGATGAGAGGCATCACAATAAACCTCAAAGGGTTTACTCACATCCGGGATTACTAACACTGGAGCACTCGTCAGCCTCTGCTTAAGCTCCCTGAAACTCTCTTCACATCTATCAGTCCATACAAACGGCTGGTCTTTCCTGGTTAGCTGTGTCAAGGGTGCCACTATCTTGGAGAACCCCTCTATAAATCTCCTGTAGTAGCCAGCTAAACCCACGAAACTTCGAATCTCAGTCACTGACTTGGGACATTCCCACTGTATCACTGCCTCTACCTTAGCTGGATCCACAGCTATGCCCTGAGCTGATATCACGTGTCCCAAGAACTGCACCTCTCTCATCCAGAAGTCGCACTTGGACAACTTAGCAAACAATTGCTTCTCCCTCAAGATGCTAAGCACTATCCTCAGATGCTCAGCATGTTCCTCCTGCGTCCTGGAGTAGATGAGAATGTCGTCTATGAAGACCACGACAAACTTATCTAGAAACGGGCGGAAGATCCGGTTCATGTAATCCATGAACAAAGCTGGAGCATTAGTCACACCAAATGGCATGACAACATACTCGTAGTGCCCGTATCTGGATCTGAAAGCAGTCTTCTCGACATCTTCTGCCTTCACCAGAATCTGATGATAACCCGACCGGAGATCAATCTTGGAGAACACAGACGCCCCATGAAGCTGATCCATCAAATCATCTATCCTCGGCAAGGGGTACTTATTCTTGATAGTCAGCTTGTTCAGCTGCCTATAATCCACACACAACCTTGAGCCACCGTCCTTCTTCTTTACCAACAAGACAGGCGCTCCCCACGGCGAAGCACTCGGCCGTATAAACTGTTTCTCAAGCAGTTCCTCTATCTGCTTCTTCAACTCTACCAACTCTGCTGGCGCCATGCGGTAAGGAGCTATCGACACAGGACCGGCTCCTGGTACCAAGTCTATGGAGAACTCAACTTCTCTCCTCGGGGGCAAACCTGGTACCCCTTCAGGGAACACATCCTCAAATTCCCTGACCACTGGTATTACTGTTATCCTCTCCTCCTTCTCAACTTCCATCCTAGCAAAAACCATATAACACTGCGCGCCGCTCTGAATTTCCTTCATGACCTCATTAGAAGACAACAACTCAGGCTCCTCTGAGTTTGAGATCAACAGCTTCTTCTCTCGGCAGTCTATGAGAACGTGATTGGCAGAGAGCCAATCCATTCCCAAGATCACGTCTAACCCTTGCAGAGGGAGGCATATAAGATTGACTTTGTATACGCGCCCCTCTACCTCAACTGAACATCTAGAACACACAGAAGAAGTCCTAACCAACCCAGATGCCGGAGTCGATACCACTAGGTCAAACTGTAGCTCACACACCGGCAGACCCAACTCCCGCACACAAGACTCTGACACAAAAGAGTGTGTCGCTCCAGAATCAAAAAGAACACAACAGGACTTGCCAGATATCACACAACAACCAATAACAAGGTTACCTGAACCTGCCGCCTCTGACCCCGTCATCGCAAAGACCCTGCCTGTAGCCTGAGGCCTGCTGCCTCCTCCTCTCTGTTGAGTCTGGCCTGAACTCTGGCTCGGAGTCTGTGGTGAGGGTCGTGCCACTGCTCCTCTCCCAGAAGGACAATCCCTGCCGAAGTGGCCTACCCTGCCACATAGGTTGCATCTGCGAAAACCCGATAGCTGCGGGCAAAAACTCTTCACGTGCGGTCCTCCGCAGTGGTGGCACTGGATCCTGCTGGGTGGGGAAGAAAAACCTCTAGACCTCTGTGACTGTGGGTGAGGTCTAGCATAAGGCTTCTTCTTTTCTTCAACCCGAGGTCTGGACCCAGATGGTCCGCTAACTCTCTGTTGTGGCTGCTGCTGAGCCTCTACCTCTACCTTCATCCGCTCCATGACCCTGGCCTTTTCCACTAAGGCCGCAAAGTCCTTGATGGACAGTGGAGCTACCATCAACCGAATGTCTCCTCTGAGACCATTCTCAAACTTTCTGCATCGCCACTCTTCATCTAGTGGCATGGTGTAGAAACGCCCCAGATGCTTGAACTGCTCGGCGTACTCAGCTACAGACTTGTTCCCCTGCGTCAGCTGGAGGAACTCTACCTCCTTAGCGTACCTCACGCTATCAGGGAAATACTCCGACAGAAACCTCCTCTTGAAGACTCTCCATGTGATGTCCTCATGCTTCTCTTCCATCACCAGCTTCATGCTGGCCCACCAATGCTCAGCCTCCCCGGTGAGCATATAGACAGTGAAAGCAAGCCTGCTTTCATCGGGGCACCTCTTGGCATCGAAGATGCGTTCCATGTCCTTCATCCACTGGTCCGCCTGGTCGGGACTCTTCTTGCCGTCAAACTTGGCAGGTTGGTGCTTCAAGAAATCTTCCAAACTCCATTCAGGGGGTGGAGGTTGGGGATGAGGACCATACATCGGTGCACCAGCAGCATTCTCCCCTAACTGGCGGAGAGCATCCACATGCTGCCTCTGAGCATCCTCTGCAGCCTGCCTAGCAGCTTCCATCTGCTGCATCATGAAGTGTTGCTGTTCAAGAGAGGCCTCCTGGCGCTGCATCGCCGCCTCATGCTGTTGCATCATGGCATTGCTCTGTTGCGTCAAGGCTGCAGCCATAGCCTCGATCGCCCTAGCTAGGTCTTGTCCGTCGCCCTGAGAAGGTTGAGGAGGAGCTACACGAGGGGGTGCCATATCACTGGACACACAGAAGGAACCATTAGAACTGGGTTAGACTGGAAACTGATCTAAACACGACAAGGAGGGCACAACAAAAGCTAAGTAAACACATAGCCCACAGACACTCAGGAACGAAGGCTCTGATACCATAAAAGTGTGACGTCCCATTTTTAATAGATTACACTACTAAATAAACATCACAAAATTATAGTAACGAGAACCAAGCAGATAAACATGAAACATACGGAAGTGGCTATTACAGTCATCCATAGGAGTACTTAGGAAAGAACCTGGGCACACAACTATGCCATAAACAAAACAAATTCTAAAGGTTCAACAGTTGTGCAAAAGAGATGCTCTAGGAGCATGGAATTACAAGGCACTAGGGCCATAGAACTTCTGCGAAAAACCATAACAACTGGTCCACTAGGCTGCACCGCTACGACCATCAGGCCTACCTCCAGAAGTATTCCCATCTGCTCCCACCAGAAGGTGATCATCGCAAAAGAGAAAACATAACAAGAACACACACAAACATGCAAGGGTAAGCTAGTGTAATATAATACTTATCATGGCATAAAGGGATAAATTCATAAACATTCCAGACATGCAACACAGAGGCACATAGCTCATGTTATGGCAAACAAGCAAGACACTATGACTCAATTATCCGGATACATATATTAAAATCGGATTCACCGGACGCCTGCACTCGTGGTGGCCTCTACTGCTCTGCAGAGCCATTGCCAATGGGTTTCACCCTACCACTCACGAGGTTAGCCTTCAAGCGTCTAAGGCCATTATTCTGCCAAAGACTAGGGCCTCCCGCTACTCTCACCACTTGGGTCAGTTTGCTCTACTTGAGACTCACTGACCCTTTAGAGTTTCGGGATGCAATCCTTACTTGAATCCTTATCTTAATATATACACTACACGCCACCATAAAGTCTCCCCACGAGACTCATGGAATTACGCCTATCTCACGCCACCATAGAGTCTCCCTACAAGACTCATGGAATTACGCCTATCACATCATTAAAATCATGTTTCTCATACCATAACCACCACGTTGATCTCATGCATACAATCCTCATGTTAAAACATCACAAAACCACAACTCCATGATCAATCCCATGCCAAACATGCCAATTTCGTTCATAAAAACACAAACACCCAAGCATATTCTCTCATATCATATTTAAGAGGAATAATCAAAACAAAGCATGCAATAAATCATGTAACAGCCATGGAAACATAGCACCCACTCTCACACTCGCTCAAGCGAGATGCTGGCCTTCCTGGTGCAGCGGATTCTCGCTCAGGCGAGATGAGCAACAGGGTCTCATCTCGAATTCTCGCTCAGGCGAGACGCGCAACGTGAGCACTTCACGAATTCTCGCTCAAGCGAGACGCGCGACGTGGGTCTTTCACGATTTCTCGCTCAGGCGAGACCTCCTCGCCTGAGCGAGACATGGCGTCGCTCAGAACGTGGATAGGTCGCCTAGGCGAGCTCTCGTGGCAGTGAGTACTCTGGTACTCTCGCCTAAGCGAGACAAGCTCGCTTGGGCGAAAATAGCAGCGTTCACCACTGTCAACCCACATGCAGTGGCGGAAACCACCCAGACCCACTCCAAACACACATGCAATGGCTGAAATAGCTCAACCCAACACCCACAGACGCATGCAACTCAGTTTCATTCAACAACAGCACACATACAAACATAAAACGACCCGACAACAGCCAAGAACAACTTAAAACACATGGATCTAGCTTCCCTTACCTTGTTTGAGTACCAAAAGTAAGCAAGCCCTAACTCTGTAGCACAGCAGCTCTAAGAACTAAGACCGCGAGCTTAAACTGGAAAAAGAGGGCAAAACGGAGTTAAGAGTCTTAACTCTAACTTGGTCCATGCGTTTTAAACCGATTAAAGAGGAGAAGGAACGGATCAGGAGCTCTAGAGCTCAACTTACCTGGAAAAAGAGGGAGTTTCCTAGCTCAGAGATGTGTGACTGGTGTGCCCTAGCAGAACTTAGCTTCGTAGAGGGAGACAAGGAGGAGCTTTGCTTCTGAAAAGGAGACAAGAAGCACTGAATGAGTAGCAGAGGGGGTATAGGGGGTCCCTTAGTGGGCTGGCCTTGGGCCTACGAAGGGCCAGGCCCATTACATGAAACTGGAAAAGAAAAGAGGGCTTACACAATCTCTCTAAACTTCTTTTATTCAAAATCTTTTCTAAAATTATTTCATATATTTTCTTCTCTCAGAAGTTGCAGTTAGAGAACAAAAGCAGCTTTAGGACAACCTAACCTAATAGGATTGTATTTTAGTAAGTTTTTATTTTGCTCATATCTCTAGTTTTTCTCTTTTCTTCTATGGTTCGCATTATAGGTTTTTGTTTGCATGCATGAGAGATTAATCTTTTCTAGTTTAGGTTTGTACTAATTTGCATTACTGGGAGAAAGTTACAACTCCCTTAGCTTTTCATGGCCTTTTTTTTGTCCTTTCTTAGAGGAAAATACAGAAAGAAAAATAAGTGAAGTTGATTTTCATCAAGTACTTTCTATTTAGTTATAATTGGTATGATTTGAAAATATATGCTATGTTAATTGATGTGGCACCAGTGCAGGAAGAGTATTTGGTCGCGGTTATTTTTGCTATTTTGTCCCGGTTTTAGAACCGAGGCATATAAGACCGAGGCCAAAAAGGGTTAGCTTTTGGCCTCAGGTGTTACCCGGAGGCAGAAAACTCATTTCATGTCTCGGTTTTACTGAGAACCGAGGCCTAAGACGTTTAAAATTTAAAAAAAAAAATCAGAAATGATACAATTGAATGGGGTTCTAGAAATTCTCTTCATTCCTCTATCATCCCCAACAACTCCACGACCCAACCCCTTCTTCCACTCCATTTTTGACTTGCAGAGGATTAATCTTTCCAACATCACGAAACACACAAATGCATCCTTCAACCACCGATTATGGTTCCTCACAAACCTCACCACCCAATCTCAATCACCTGCACAAAAACTACTTCTCCAAACACACCATTGCATATTCCACACAACTGCAAACAAAGACAGAAAAAACAAATAAGACATAAACTCTTAACCTAAAAAAATTTCAGGGATCTCCCATCACTCACTTGCCACTGAGGAAGAAGCCATTGAGGAAGAAAAACTTATTCCCTCACACCTTTCATTGACGACCACCGCACCACAGTTGTAGGACCGCATCTCCTCCACCCATTTCACGATTCATGACCACCGCGATGAAGAAGCACCTCTCCTTTACCCCTTTCATGTGATTGACGGCCACCGGGACGCATAAGTGCCTCTCCTCCACCCCTTTCACGGTTCTGTCCAGCTCTTTGCATCGAAGTCGAATGTGCCTAAATCATCGTTGTCGAACCCTTCTCGAACTGCAAAACGAATAAGAGAAAGGAGGAGTGAAGTGAAAACATAAACCCAGGAGTGGAAGTGGGCTGACGGTGGAAGTGGAGTTGGGGAGTGACGCCCACTTGTAAAGGTGGTTGCTTGTGGTGAAGATGAAGGAGAGGACGGTAGTTCTTGGTGGGGTAGACATTCCCGCATGGAAGGATGAAGAAGAAGCTTGGTGGGGGAGACATTCGTCTACGGCGCGGCTTTAGGGTTTCCTACAAAGGATTGAAGAAAGGAATTTGGGCCTGGCCATTTTACCTAGTTGTACTGCCTCGAGTTCAAACAACCGAGGCATATAAGCCTTATTGCCTCGGGTCCGTATCAACCGGTGCATAAAGCTTTTATTTTAAATTTAAAAATCCAAGTGGCAGGAAGGGAGAAATTTTGGAGAGGCTTTAGGCCTCGGGTCTCTCAAAACCGAGGCATAAAACTAGTTTCTGCTTCGGGTCAACTGATAACCGGGACATAAAATGTTGCATAAATTACAAAATTGTCACCGCATGTTTATATGCCTCGTTTCCACTATAACCGAGGCATAAAGTCCGAGTTAGAAAGCATAAAATGCACTAGTGTGGAGAGAAGTTTATTTCAATAGAAAGTTGATGAAAGGATGGAGAAATTGAGATACTTGTGTTAGATTGTATTATAGGTCAAGAAGTTGTAAGTTTAAGTAGTTAAATCTAGTTTTATGTATTAATCTAGATATATGAATTTCATAGTGATGCAATAAGTTAAATTTATATATACCTTGTGATCATTTTGAAGTGGTAATGAATTTTTTGAATTCAATAATGTTAACTAACATCTAAGTTTGAGAAAGTAATTTTACAATGGAATAAGTTTAAATGCAAGTTTTAATGAAAAATGGGAGTTATTTAGGGTATTGTATGTTAAAAAGATTGGTCAATATATATCTTATTATTGGGACACAATTTTTACAATGTTGCATGATTTCTATTTTATAGTATTATTTTCAAGAGATAGATTTTTGGTCAAGTACGAGAAAGGCAATAGTCTAATCTTTATAGATGTTATTTTCTTTTTTGATTTTTTATACTTTCATGTATATTCTAAATAATATATTGTCATGCATGTTAAAGGTAAAAAAAAAAAAAAAAACATCAGTAGACTAACATTTGATGCGGGATGATATTTTGTTTGGAAACTATTTGAATGTTTGAAACTTGATGCTATTTGATTTTTTTTTTTTTTTTTGGTTATCATTGTATATAATTATTTGAATTTTGATTAATTGATGATGGTTTTCGAATATTTTGAATCGAAAATTCTTGTGGAAAAAGTGATTTGGTGACTAGATTGTCCATGTTAAGGTATATATAGTTATTAAAGTAAGCTTTAAACATGTTTTTGATCATTATAGTTAATTTCCTACTCTCTTTTTTTACTTATTTTACTTTTGAGTTTGATCTGGATGAAATATATACGAAGTTTGAACGATTAAGATCGAATTAAAATGAGTGAAGAATGTTATTTGAGTAAATTTTGGATTGTATCTGTTGCAGGTGGTATGGTATTAATTGTCCTGTGATAAAGATCAAGTAGACCGGGTCATAATCGAATTGGGGCGCTTGAGCTTGTGTTACACTCTCAAGTAAAAAGAGTTGTACCCTAATTAATAGTTATAGTTCTGGTCAAGTGTTAAGCACTCAATTTTAATAATTGGTATCAAAGTCAAGGTCAGTAGTTCAATTTCAATGAGTGGACAATTGTTAAGGGAAAGATTATTACAGATGACATCAAGTAGTGAGCCGAGTCACAATCGGTTGAGCAACGGTTGAGCAAATTTTGGATTCCTACCGATTATTTACCATACTATTGGTTTTAATTTTGCTCAACCGAAAATAGAACTCAAAATCAACCTTGTTTTTTTGTCATATTTTTACTCAAACAAAGAAGTTTTTTCTTAAGCAAAAATAGCATTGTAACTTGATCCTTAATTTGACCAAATTTTCACTCAGTCAAGAAAAAAAAAATTTCTCAACCAAACTCACTTTTTGTTTTAGTGAATTATTTTGTATGGAAATAATTATTGAAAATGATAAAACTTATATGAATTTATGGTTATACGTCTAAGTTGATGTGTGGATCGTTGTTTTTATTCAGATCAAATGTTAATATTTGATAGGATATACTCGATAATAACCTTCCGGAAGGCATTACTGGATATTCTATTTAATTAATATCTTTGATGTATAGATTTGCGTGGTCTTTTTGAATTTGAATTTTTTATATCGGTGCCATAATGGAATTGAATCGTTTCTAGTTTGTTAATCATAAATTCATAATGCTTCCTTTTCATGTATATTTTCTTAAGATAAAAAAAAGTTATTCCAATAGTTTATCTTGCATGTATTGTTTTGTATGTACACACACATTATAAAAGTGTAAGAATAAGGTCAAGAAAATAACAGAGATATTTTTTATTAATATTCATAATATTATTATAACTACTTATGATTAATATATTACTATAAGAATATTTTCATATATGTAATAGTAACAAAACAATCATGATAAAATACTAATATAATATTTATGATAATAATGGAAATAAATATTATAATAATTTTTATAATTATAATTTGAAAAAAAAAAGACTCTTTACGTATTGGTATTTTAAATTTTTTTTACGTTTGACTTAAGTCATATGTAGATTCAAGACACTTAAAATTATTTATGTTTAGATAATAAACATAAATTTATGTTAGACGCAAAGAAGTCAAAATAAATTTTGACCTGCTTTTCCCCTTGTGCCAAAATTTACGATTATTGTGGTTTGAATAGACATAAACTTACATTTGTTAATGTCCTAATAGACATAAACTTTGCACTTCTTTTACATGTAGTTGATTTTGGCATGAAAGAAAAACCTGAAAACTAGAAAATTTGCTAAAACAAAATATATATATATATATATATATATATATATATATATATATATATATATATATATATATAGTGTTTATAGTACATTTTACAAAGTCAAAATAAATATGTAATAAATAAAAATGATAACTAACTTAAAAGAAAAAAAAGTAATTAAAACATATCTTCTATTAAATGTTTGAAGAGGTAGTTTGTCTACTTTTTTTCTTATTTCAATAATGTCGTTCTTTGTTATGGGAAATGGATCATCAAATACCTAAACAATGATAAAATGTGGTCATGTATAGAGTTCTTTAAATCATAAAATTTATGAACAAGTGTCTGCATACATCTATCTAGTTTTGAATGACTTCTAACCTAACCATAAAAAATTTTAGTTTTTTTCTGACTTTTTTTTCTCCCTTTATTCTCCACAATCTCCTTCCCTTCATAAAATCTTTTATGAATAAGAATTCGCACTTGATAAGGGTGGGACTCTGAAACTCTTATAACTCTTATAAGATAATGCATTGTTATTTTGCATCTTTGATGGGTAAAAATGGGAGAATTTCCTGTGTAATTTCAAATAAAAGATGTTAGATTTTGATCATTGAGAAATGAAGATTTGGAATTGTGGAAAAAAAAAAATTGGAAGAGAAAATAAGAATGATCGGTTCTCAACTTAAAACAATAATCAACCCAGAACCTAATTAAAAGGTTTGGAGAAATTGGGGATTTTTTGTATAGCTGAACATTTTGCATGAAGTTAAACTCTTATACCAATTCACATTTTTGAAGTTGATTCCCACATTGAATTGAGATGAACAAGATATAAAGAAAAAACTCAAAACATCCTCCTTTTGGAGTAAGTCTTCAAATATTAAACCCAACATCATCTACTCATGTTCATATAGAAGAAAAAAGAAATCAGAAATTTTAGTAGGAACTTACCTCTAGTTTTCTCTAAACTTAAAAGGATTAGAGAAATTATAATTTAATGATATAAGATTTTAATTAAATAAAAAATAATATTTATATTATCTTCCTCAACCGTTTATTCTTTACTTAATTAAAATTTTATTTTATTTCTAGTCAAGGTCTTCAAGAGAAAGACCCAAAACATCTTTTTTTTGTTCTAAGTTTTCAAATATTAAATCTTAGTTAACTCAAATAGAAGAAAAAATAAAATAAAATCCTTAACAGGAACTTTTCAACTAGAATTATTATTATCCTCTAAATTTAAAAAATTATAATTTAATGAAATAAAATTTTAACTAAATAAAAAATCAACATCTATATTTTATTCCTAAACTGTTTAATTATATACTCAATTAAAATTTTATCCGTATTTCTCTTTATGGTCTTATACTTTCTATATCTCTTTCTTTTTCTCTTTTTATATAATTAATTTATATATATATTATCCATACTAACATATTTATTTTAGTTATCTATTAATTTATATTTGTTCCTACCAAGATCCAGCGTGTTACGTGTAGACCTTTGGACAGATGACAAAATTTGAGTGGATTGGAAAATCTTGATGTATGTATGCTTCTCATAAATGAAATAAAGGGAAGATCCTCCTGCTGCAAAAGACTCTCCAACACTCAAGTCAGTAAGAGGGTTTAGATATTTAGAGTTAGAAATAATTAGTATGAGAGGGTATGTATTCTTTAGGAATACTATATGTATTTATAGGGTCTTTTAGGCCATGGATTGTTGTGATAAAATACGTAATATAATATAAAGACGACTTACCTCAAATAAGCAATAATAATAATAATAAGGGTTAAATGCATTTCTCAAGCGAAGATTTATCAAACAAGGTAAACAATTCAAATGTTATCATGAAACACATATGAAATATCAAATAAATTTAACAAAATTTGGTTAAAAATACTAAATCCATGAATTTCTAAGGTTGGGAGATGAAACTGGGTCAAAGTTTTAAAATAGACTAATTCCGAAATGGATCAAAAACATATTTAACCCTAATAATAATAATAATAATAATAATAATAATAATAATATTATGACACCTTATTGTATATAGCAAATATCTCATATCTTGTAAATATTTAGTATCAAGAGATTTTCATAATCACTTTTAATATGTGAATATTTGTCTCAATAAATATATTTTAGAATATTTTGTAGTTTTACCGATGATGACACTAATTGAATTTTATTAAACGATATTCATCGGTAGGTATAATAGTTATTGAATTATTTATAGAAGAAATGTATTTAAAGCCATGAAATAAATATATTAGAATTTTACGGAAATAATGAAAAATAACATGTGTATTATTACGTGTTAAACCAAATGTTGCAATAAATGAATTAGGAATCTCACGACAAGAAGAAAAGATAAAACATTTAAAACAATCAATTAATTATCTTTTTTGTATTTTATGCATTGTCATTATCACCTGTTTTTTCAACCTTTTTCTCTCTCAAGTCCCACATGACATTAGACTTTTTCCCATAAAGATAAGATCCTCATATTCCCTCTTAAATCACTTTTGAAATTATATTATATTATATTACTATAAAATTAAAACTATTTTATAAATTTATGATCTAATTTTTCACATTTTTCTTTAAAATTTGTACTTTTACTTTTTATCACGTGATCGGTTTCTTTTACATATTGTATAATTGTATAACTAAAGTAATATCAAAACGATGTTATTTACTAGTATATTATAATAAAAAATAATAACATTATTATTATTATAAAATAAAAATAAAATTTAAAATTTATTGTAAATAATATTTATTTATTTTATAGGTAATTTCTTATCAGAAATATTTATTTTGATTCAGAAAATTTGTTAAATTAAAAAAAAATAGATCAAATTAAAAAATAGTTAAATTTAAAAAAAAAATACTTAAAATAAAGAATTGATAAGGTATTATTTCAGTTTTAAAAATAATTATTCAAAGAATAAAATGGAAAAAACAAAAAGGTAAAAGAATATTTTTTATCATATAATATAAAATATGAAATAAATAAAGTAGAACAATTAAAAAATATATTATATTAAATATTGAGAAAATTTTGAGTAGTAAAATGTTTATAATTGTGAGGTAAAATGTTGTTATATAAAATGTTAATAATTGTGAGGTATATCATTTAAAATTACGTATGCATATAAATATATGATATTAGGAATTCGTTAGTTACATGTTTCAAAAAAGGTTATAAGAAAACTAGATAAAGTTTGCTTCAAAGCAAGCAAAAAATAATATAAAAATATACAGACGTTAAATTGCATAAAAACACAGTAATAATTTTTGTTATAAAAAATAGTTGGAATGGATCCTTCAATTAAAAAATAATTATTTCATGTATTATTGTTTTATATAATATGAAATTAACTTATTTTGTTTATTCACAATTTATTTAAAAAAACAAATATAAATTCAATTTTAATTTTCCTTGTTTTATTCTCGATACTTAACCATTTTTAAGGACACAAATTAAAAAAGAAAACTTTTTAAATCATATTTTAATCATTTAGTGTGATCAAGAAATATAACACCCCTTCTACAAGATTGGTTCATTCTCTGAGCAATACATCTAGTTATGATTTCAGATTAAAATCGAAAATTAAACTTCATATATTAAGTAACCAGATGCAGAATCTCGAATTTAGATCCTCTGATAGAATTTTTTTTATGATCTTTTTTTATTGTGTCTTTATAATACATTGATTATTATTAATTTTGATATTTTAAAATATATTAAAAAAATATTTAAAATATTAATACAGTGTATTTTTAATGTTCAGAGGACAACACAAAAAAAATAGTAGAGAATTTGGACTTCAGAACCACGAGTAGTAACACTTTTTATCAATTTATATGTGAAACCCTTTTCTTTTATTATTATTATTATTATTATTATTATTATATATATATATATATATATATATATATATATATATTTGGGTTAATTATGTTTTTTGTCTCTAAAGTATTTGTACGATTTTTTTTTTAGTCCTCCAACTAACGTTTGCTCCAATTTGGTCCCTCATATTTTGAAACGATTGGAAATAGTCCCAATTTTTGGACGTTGTTAGTTGTGTTTGACAATTGGCAAACGGACTACCACGTATGGATCCCGTTTTAATCTATGTAATGAATTTTATGTTTTGTGCACGTATTAATTAAAGATGAAGACAACGAAATAAAAGAGGGGTTGGGAGAAGTTTGAAACCCTAAAATTTGAATTTCAGATTTGGGGCTTCGAGGTGGTGAGGAAGTGGTGCATAACGTGACTGTGCAGGCAAAGTTTGGCAACAACGTTGACGTTTTTATTGCGTTCTTCACTGATGAAGAGTGGTAGCAAAGGCTTTCCATGTACGCAGAGGAATACTGGTTCGAAAATGTCACAAAGTTGTGCGTCATCTTCATAAATGTCATCCAAAGTCTGTGGCTGTGAAGAAAGATTGTTGCTCCTAAAGGCATCTACTGTGAAAAACAAAGGCATATTATTTTAGAGATGTCGAAATTGGGTTGTAAGTTGAAAGTTTTATGACTTTTACTGGATGTTGCTTTTATATGTGTGGTAATGGTTTCATCTTTTTTTTTTTTTTTGCAAACCAATTCACATTGTAATTACTTTGAATGGGTTGATGACGAGGAATCCGATTTTCAAGGGAATGAATCTGAAAGTGAAGTCAGTGGTGAAAAAAGAGTTGAAGGTTGGAAAAAAAGGTGAAGAAGATGAAGTTTCTTTGAAAAGGGAGAAAATTATACTAGATTTGATCAAGAAAAATGAGAAGTTGAAGATGAAATTGCAACAAGAGAAAAAAAATGGGACATTCCTGCTTTTTTTATTTGTTATATCGTGGGCCTCAACAATTGTAAGGGTGTTCATGTTGTTGTTCAAAGTTAATTGTAATGTTTGAGATTACTTTGGTGGGAAGTGTTTTGTATGTCTGATAATGGTATTAAGGAATGGTAATGGAATTTGAAACATTTGGTTACTGTTATTTGTTAGTTTTTGTAATGGTAATGGAACTTGCAGCAGTGATTAGTTTTTTATTACTGTTATCCGGATTAGTTTTTCATTACTGCAACATATCCACTTATTGTTTCCCATGAATCTCAGAATGTGCAAATTTAGCTTATTATCAGATTGAGCATGAAGAAACAAAACTCACGGCAATTACCACATATGAAATAATTACAACATAACAAAGTGGTCTGAATTGTTTTCATTCATAAACAATAAAAAGTTATCCAACGTGAGTTATCAATAAAGTGTAGCAGACAAGTGGTCCATAATTTTCAATACAATAATCCAATAGTTCTTCAATCAAAAAAGTGGTCCACTATCACTATGCTCAATATTCTAACAAAGTGGTCCACTATCACTACGCCCTGTATTCCAGAAAAGTGGTCCACCATACAAAAAAGGCAACAAAAAAGCTTGATTCCTTTATATTCACGTGGGTTGTGTGAAAGTTCCAGTACTTGCTTGAGACCCTAAAACTTGTGTTGCCATTCTTCTTCTCCTTGTGGTTGGTGCTCTTTCTCCTTGGTTGATGTTTGCTGCTACCCGGGGTATGGATCTGGTTCTATTGGTGGAGCTTTGGTTTGATGTTCCTGTAGTGTTGCGAGCTGCACTACCAGTTGTATGCATTTATCCCTCCCAATTGGGTATGAATTAAAGATTCAGAAGTCTGTATTTAGGAAGGAAAGAAATTGCAAATATTATAAATGTGCGTTTACCTTTCTATTTCTGATTCCCCTTCTACAACTTCTTATGTTATGTTCTAATTGTTTACACCTGCTACACTTGATGATGATATTCTTCTTTGAAAGTTTGGAATGACTGACATGTTTATCAACTTCCCTTCTTCTTAGCTTTTTGGGTCTCCCAGGTGGAGTTTTGTAAATGGATGGCAGTAGTTCAAGTTGATTACTTTTTGGCTAAAGTTGTTGTTCATTGATTGGGGTAATTTGAGGGTCATAGCAAGCCTGATAGGCATCTCTTTTGTGATATGCATGAACATAAGCCTCTGGGTCAAACACAACTAACGACGTCCAAAAATGAAGACTATTTCCAATTGTTTCAAAACATGAGGGACCAAATTGGAGCAAACGTTAGTTGGGGGACTAAAAATAAAATCGCACAATACTTAAGGGACGAAAAACATAATTAACCCTATATATTTTCAATAAAAAGAAAAAAGAAAAAAGTTGTTCTCCTCTCTTCCTAACCATTGTTCTCCCTTTCTCAATCAGTTTTCAACCGTTTCTTGAGCAGAAGCAATTTTTGGAAGTGATGAGGAGATTTTCGGCTTGCCCACCTATCAAAATCATGGATAGGGTAAGCTACTCTCATCTCTACTCAAAAGGGGGAAAACTAAGTTGTCTATGTTCCCCATTTTCCTATGTACATAAGAATGTTGTCACTCTCATGAACTCTCAAAGTCAATGGCAGATCTTGACCAAAATTTCTGGGCGAGCCAAAATAATATACTTAAAATTTATATATTTAACATTACTGTCACTCATTCAATATAAATGAACAGTACTCTAGTATAGCTATAACTATAAAACAAACTACATTATCTAACAGATTGTCCATCGTTTTCTTATATTCTTGAACTTATCAAATAATTCAATCATAACTAAATTTTTCAGCTATTTTTTTTTTCAATATAAATAATCATATTATCTGCAAAATATTCATTTTCCATTTTTCTAATGTGCATATATCGATTCAAAAGTCACATTTCATTTCATTGTTATGCGATGAGCAACCATATTGTCATGTTTTGATCTTCACTCACCTTTTATCAATTCTAAAAAATGAATTTATTCTTTTATTTTTCATCAATATACCTATCTAAAAAACAAGTTTAAGACAAAAATAATTTATCCTAATATAATCAATAATTGAGAGACATAATTACTAACAAAAATTATGATAATCAATTCACTGCCAAGTGAGATAGAAGAAAATTACTTTTTTTCTTTTGTGGTAACGTAACAAAAAGAAATCGGGTAAGAGTAAGAGATAAATATAATATGTGAAAAACTAAAAAGACAATGAAAATAAAAAATAAAGATTATCTTAATAATTTTTTTCTTTATTATATTTGATTTTATATTTTATTATTTATTAACATTAAATGTTATATCCTATAAAAGAAATAAAAAATACCTAATTTTATTTTCATTAACTTTTCAATATATTATTATCTAATTTAGAAATATACATATAATTTAAAAAATTTAAAAACATGAACATTTTAACAAATTTTAAACATATATAATTTAAAAATAAATAAATAAAAAGGTTAAATTTTTTAAAAAAAGTTGGGGGGGATGGGGTGTGGTCCCGCCTGCTCCAACAATGATCCGTCGCTGCTCAAAGTCATGGTGAAAACATTCATGCCCTTGAGTCGTTGTTCTAATAACTAGTTAGTTTTCTGTTATTTTTAGGTCGTCTTTGAGAGTTGTGGTGCTTTTTTCGTTTAGGGCACTTTCTCAGCAAGTTCAGTATCATCGAGATAAGGGAAGTTAGGTCTCATATGTTTTCGAAAATGCTTTACTTGTCTTAGTCTTGAATCGTGTTTTAAAATGCTTGACTGATGATTGTATTGTATGGGAATGAATTCATGAAACTGTTTGGATTGGGTTTCTGGTTTTGCATGCACGAGTAGGTGAGAATTTATTGTTCTCGCCTAGGCGAGAAACCTCTAGCCTAAGAGAGAATAGCAGAAAACTCACCCTTGCTTTTGCTTGAGTTGTCGCATAAGCGAGAATTCTTGTCCAAACAAAGAGCAATCTCGCCTAATCGAGAAAGTATAACTTAAGTGTGAAGTCACAAATGTTCACTATGCTTTCTGGTTGAGTTCTCGCTCAGGCGAGAAGTGTCTAGCTTGAGCGAGAGGACTATGTTGTTTGAGCAAGACCTTCTAGCCTAAACGAGAATGGTGCAAATTTGTTTTAATCCTCTGATTGAATATGTGGTTGGCTAAATTACCTTTAAAAACTTGAAGTTTGTGACTATGCATGTATTATGGGATATTTTTAAAATGTATTTGATGTATTTAGCATGGGATGATAATTATTCTGAGATAACATGTGGAGTATGTGACGATTTCATGGAGAAATTTCTTTGGTGATAAAGTAATGTATGTGATGACTTATGATTCAAGTAAGGTTACATCCTGACACTTTAATGGATCAGTCAGACTCACATAAAGTAGATTGGTTCATGTTGTGAAGGTAGCAAGAGGTATAGTCTCTGGCAAGATAATGACCTTAGATGATCATAGACTAACCTTGTGTGTGGTAGGGTGAAACTCATTGATAATGACTCTGCAGAGCAGTAGAGGCCCACAAGTGCAAGTTTCTAGTTAATCTGATTTCATTACATGTATCTGGATAATCGAGTTAGAAAGTCTTCTAGTGTTTGCTATCACATGTTGTTTGTGTTTCATAACTTGTTTACTTATATGTTAAAATGTTTTTACTAGCTTACCCTTCTTTATGTATTATGTTTTCTTGTTGTGCTTCTTTTTGCAATGCAATGATCACCAATGTTGGTGTGAGCAGATGTGGAGACACATGTGGATCATCAAGATGGAGGAGATGTTACGGTCTAGGTTACATGTTAGATTTTGCTCTTTTCTGAACATCTTTTGAAGAACTTTCTCATGCCTTTTTCTGCTCTGTTAAGCAATCTTTTGCAAAAATATGTTATGATCGTAGTTGTGTTTTTGGCGTTGTTTTGCACCCATAATCTTTATGTTTACTAAATATATTTTGGATGACTGTAATAGTTAATTTTAATATATTTTTCGCCCTTTTATTATATTATATTATGTGATGTGATGTTTTATTTATTATAAATTTTCTATTAAATGAGATGTCACATTGTTTATTATCTGATTAACCATACATTAAGATAGGAATTAATTAAGTTTCAAAAGATTAAATAATGATTAAATTAACTACAAAATGAGATACTGAATTTATTTGCTTATTAAAGCTTGATAATAATTTTAAATTTTCAAAAGTTAAAAGAAATAAAATAAATTTATAAATAGTATAATAATTTGACTTCACATGATTAAAATGTGAATTCTAAAGCATACCTACATATTCTGTATCCCAATTCAAACAACAATGAAATAACAAATGACAAAGGTAGTAATGGTGCCACAAGTAACCAGAAACATGCCAGAACTTTCCTTTTGTGTCCACACTATTCTGGACCATTCTATTAGTTATATGCTCATATAAACTTTATGTGACTAATTGATTTTATATATATATATATATATATATATATATATATATATATATATATATATATATATATATATAATTTTTAATATAATAACAAACTTTTTGATTGATTTATTTGGGAAGCAATTTTTATATAAAAAAAAGGTCAATTAAGTATGGCTGAAATTTAAATTGTAAAAAATTCCTGTACAAAAATATTTATTGCAAAATATATATTTGATAAAAGGTAAAAGGATTAAAAAATAATATTTTTGTCCAAATCCACGATGAAAAGAAAAGCTTTTTGTTCTTTTAAAACTTACAAATAGGAATGAATAAAGTGGAAGGCAATCAATATGATCTGCTTTCTAGAGGAAAAAATATATTTAGAAACTATGAAGTTTAATATATATATATATATATATATATATATATATATATATATATTATTTCTTATTCATTTTATATTAAATCAGTCAAATTACATAAGTTCTTTAAAATATTATTTTATTAATTTATTTTTGTTCAAATAAATACTTAAACAATTTTTTTTTTTGCCAATTACTCTTCTTTTAACTTATTTTTTATTTATAATTTATTTATTTATCTCCAAATAAGAGAAAGTGATTAAGGGTGTATTCATTTGAAAAGATGGATTTGGAGAAGAGTGTAACCATATATTTAGATAGATTTGATGGATTAATAGTGTTTTTCTTTGAGTGGATTTATAGAATAAAGTGATTAAATTTGAAAATAAATTTTATAAAAGTTAATGGATGATTTGAGTGATATGATAGAATAAAAAAAGTTATAATAAATAGAATTTAAAAATTACTTAATTACCATTATGATAAATATAAAATTAAATAAATATAAAATTTTAATAATATTTTAATTATTATTTACATATATTATTAATAATAATTATTATATATTATTAATTATTATATACTACTTTTAATTATATTATTATTAATTTTTATATACATATATTATTAATAATAATTATTATTATTTATATATAAATATATATTATTATTATTTTATTATATATATATTAATTATGCAATCGGTTACTAATATATATATATATATATATATATATATATATATATATAAAATAGTATATAATAATTGATAATAATATATATGTAATGTATATAACGAAGAGGGTTATAAAAGTAAAATTATTATTAATCTCTTCAAATCTTTGAGTTTAAGACTCATCTCCCAAATCTATTGTTGTTTTTTCTGTTCAAATCATTCTTAAGAAACACCAAAATTCTTTCCTACAAATCCGCTTATTCTAACTATTTGAACTACCCATTAAAGCGAACAAAGTCTAAATATATTATTTTGAAATACTATTTTGAAGATATTTAGGTATGAAATTTCCAATAAAACTTAAGTTAAATATATTATTTTGAAATACTATTTTGTATTAGAAATTTCAACCCAAACACTACACTATAGCAGTACAAAATTCCTCCAACAGCACACTACACATACAAATCCACAAGATTTCTCAAAAATAACACATTTTTATTTTTTTTATCCAACTAATATATTATATCAAATAATTATCCAAACAACACGATTTAGTATAACATTTTTGAATTCGATCTTCAAGAAATTGAATTTTAACATAATTAGATGTAACTTTGGCAAAAAAATCAGTTCAAAATTCGAATTCTAAAGTCATTTTTTTTCATTTAAACATGAAAGAAAGAGAATTTATAGTTTTGAGTTTTCGAAATATAATTATTTAAAAAAAATCTTTGGTAATTTCTAAAGAAAATATTTATTTTAAAAATAATTATATTAAATATAATAATTTAGAAAAATAATCATTTGAAGAAATAATCATTTACAAAATTATATATTTTAAGTAATAAAGAAAAATATTTAAATAATAAAATATATTAATAAAATTAACATTTATAAATTTTGAAAGAATTTTTTTTTTGTTACAGATATTATTAATTGTCTGGTGAGTGTAGGTCACCTTCACAATCGAATTGTCGCACTTAAATTGTTATATCATTATTGAGTAGAAAAAATTGTATAACGATCTATACCTAGTGATAAATGATCGATTTAATAATTTTAATTTTAAAAATTAAATATATATATATATATATATATATATATATATATATATATATATATATATATATATATATATATATATATATATATGCAAAGCCTTTCATAGAATTTAGAGTATTGATTTGTAAATAATAAATATAACAATTAAAATATTTATAAATGTAATAATTATTTTTGGAAATAATTGTTAAAAGAATCAATAATTTATGAAAATATTACTTTTACAACGAAGTCTGTTTTCTATTTTTTATCCAATTTTTTATCATCATAAATATTTATGTGTATAATGAAAATAAATTTCAAAATTGTATTTAAAAATTGACTTATAATTATTTTAATTTAAAATCTTCCTATTTTTAATTAGTCATTTTTTGTATAAAAAAACAAAAAATGTGTTATTTAAAAAAGGAAAATTTCTTAAATTAAATTCTATCTATATAAATATTTGAGACAATTTTATTGAAATTATCAATCCTTGTACTCGTATTCTCAAATAAAATGGGATTACTTTTAACATGTCTTTTTTTAGTCCCATTTTGTTATATCTCTTCTTCCACATTAGATATCTCACTTTTTGTAAATCTTTATTTTATCCTTTGAGATATTATTATGTAAATTTATTCAATTCAAATATGAATTTTGCTACAAAATATACGTGTTTTCCTATTAGCCGAAGTTATTGAAAAACATATTTTGATGGATTTTACTTTTGATTTAATAATTTATTTTTATCAGAAATTTTACATTGACTAAGGATAAAGTAAGTTTAAAATATATAAATAGATGCAAATATCATTTAATAGGTCAGTTTTGTAAAATTGAGTTAAACTCAAAGTTCACATCTTAAAATAATATCAGAGTTATAAGTTTGAGTTTTTATTTCATAACAAAATTTGGTGTTTATTGATATTAGTAAGAAAATAAATACTTACAAATATGGGAATGAAATGCTAAAAAAAATCTAAATCGTATTTTGTTATAAAACAATAATATTCAATTTCTTGTTTAGTAAAACCAATACTTTAAATAATCTTTTACACAATCTTAATAATTCAAAAAGAATGTAAAGCTAACACCTAATATATAATGAGCAAATTCAAATTAGAAAATAAAAAGAAATTCATCTTAACTGAAGAAGATAGAAGAAATAAAATTTTGAAATAAGAAAAAAAGATAAACGGAACAAAAATAAAAGAAATATATGCAAAAAAGAGTTCAAAATAAAAATGGAAGACTAAACCAACAAAAGGAGTGCAAAGAAAAAAAAAAGTATATGAATGATGCAATGTTGATGGTTTATACATTTAACTTATAAAATATTTAAAAGTACATTGAAATTACTTGTACACAAAATAATGATTATATTTGATGGACTTGTTCAAAGTAATTTGAGATAATTTGTTATATGATAAAAAAACAATTATAAAATAACTGAATTTCTTAATTATTATATAACATTAAAATTTTTGGTTTCATACTATTAATGATATTTCATTGATTTTTTTTTAATTTCAGTAATTAGATTATAGATAACCTGTTTTTTTTTTTAAAAAAATGTGATTTCATTTTAAAATTTTTCTCTCCGATTAAAACATTAACTTCATTTATTGATAACTGACCAATTTATTTGTGTTTGTTTTACTTAAAGAAGATTTTTAATGGAATAAACATAATTCTGTTTTTAATTTTTCTATCTTTAAAAAAACAATATTTTCAACAAACCTCTTAGTATTAGTGTTATCTTGGAATGTTGAATATTTTCCCCTACCTATTATCCTTATCCTGTTCATGGTCCAACCATGATCATTTGTCTCCTCTATTTGTCATTCTATAGTTTGGAAGTGCTTATTTAATCACTTTGTCTTCTTGTGTTCCCAAATCCAAGCATATCAACATTTCTGGACACTTATATATGACTCATTAAGAATTCAATTCAACACATGTATTGTGTTGTTCATTGTAAGTCCTATCAAGTTTTGGAAGAGCTTATTTGGTTACTTTATCTTCCTAGATTCTCAAATCCATGCAAATCAACATTTTTGACATTACAATGACAAGGTGATTTCGGATTGGATTCTAAATTTGGTCTAGATCTAATTCAGATTTAATAAAATAAATTAGATATAAAATGGAAATTTATTTTAATTAGATTATATTGATTGAATTTGTCCAATCCAAGTTGAATTAAATCTAGGTTATGTTTACACTTTTTATTCCATTAAATTTAATATGGGATTGATCTAATGTAAGATTACAACCCAATTCAATTTGACATGGTACGTAGATTTTTATGTATCGGTCAAGCATGGGTCCAACTTGGCTTGGATTGACTTGGTCTGATATGTCTTAATTTCTACCTAAGTTCAAGCCAATTCGACTCAACATAGATCTGACTTGACTTGGTCTTCATTATGTTGGGCCCAACTAAACTTGATCTTCATTGGATTGGGCCCAACGTAGTCTTGATTGGACTAGGATCAATCTAGTTTTTGTTAGACTAGGAACATTCTGGAGATAGTGTAACTTAGCCGAATGTGGGTCAACCACGATTATAATGAACATGGATCCATCCAAACTTGACTAAATGAGGACTCGCCTTGACTCGACTTGACATGGGCCAAGGAGGACTCGACTTGGCCTAGGCTTGAGCCAATTGCGCTTAGACTAGGTACAGACCAAGTTTATTTGATTAGACTTAGTATGACTTTACATGACCTAATATTGGGTTAACTCACCTAAACCTAGGTTGAAGCCAATTCAACTCAATCATGGTTGCACTTGGGTCCAACTTGACTTAACTTGACTTGGACCCGAGTCGGCGTAAATTGAATGAACTTAAACCCACTCCAACTTGATTGAATGTATACTTGTCCGAACTGAACTCGATATAAACTTGGACAGAGTCATATCAACGTAGCTTAACTCTAACCTAATACGATTAGGCACAACCTTGCACGAGCTTAAGACTTAGGTCTAGTCTAACTTAACATTTCACAATTTGAACTGAAATAAACGCATATTTATTTTAAGTTTTCAAAATCCAAAAAATATTCGATCTATATCCAATTTAAATGAAATTAAATGGATTAGACTTTAAATCTAAATATATGAATTTAGATTTAAAATAATGTGAATTTAGATAATTGGAAATTATATTTCAGAATTTGAATTTTTTTTCATGTGTATGATGCATTAAGAATTTAACACATTTATGGAAAGTATTTGGTAAAAAAATAGCTAAAAAGATAAGCCTACGTGGAAAACATAGCACATCACAATAATTATTTTCAACAACAATAATGCATGACAAGAGTTACTTTCAAGATGATAGATTGGACAATAAAATATAAATAAATATTTATATTGATTAGTTTATGGTTGTGTTCGATAGACATACATTTTTTCATATCAAATAACACATAACTGATTTAATACCTATTACCCATAGTTGATAGAAATTGTCTTTACTTTGGGTATTCATGTGTGGTTATACAACGAACAAAAAAGGTCATAAAAGCCTCCCATCTCCTTCTAATTGTACACAATGTATGTTAAATAGCCACACTACTAATACATTTCTTAGAAAAAAAAAAATAATGTGTGAATTTCAGTTCAACTTTTCATATAAAAATTTGGATAGTCAAATGTGAAATTACATCAGTTTCATTTCTTGAAATTCATTTTCTCTTATTTATAAATAAAAAAGTAAATATCAAATTTAGTCACTAAAATTTATTAAGGATATTTATTGGAAATTTTAGGCCTTTTGAAAATATAAGAGAGATACGAGATATATAAGAGATACACGTGATATATTATACGGATGAACATGTTCTTGTATTTTATTTATATATCATATATATAAAGCAAAATATAACAAAATATCAAGTATAAAATATTTAGAATATCACACTACTAATCTAAAATAATAACTAATTTTTAAAACTGAAATATATCTCTAAAACTGAAATATTTTCTAGAAACTAATTTAAATAAAAAAGATATTTAGTAATATTCTTCAACATTTCTCATTGCTTAGTATCTGTTTATTTAAATTTTATATCTTCAGATTTGATTTTCCATCTTTTGATGCTTGATTTTCTCATCTTTTTGTGATTGTAATTTTTGTTTTTCTCTTTCTTCCATGGCATCACATCTTTCTTTAATTTGGCATCATCCTTTATATTTCTTCTTATATCATTTTCTTTTTCTTTGTCAGGTGTGGATTTCAATGTATTGTCATTTGACCTTTTGTGAATATTAGAATGTGAACCTCCATCTACTTTCTTCACTTGGACATCTACTTTCTTCCAGAGATATTTATCTTCTGATTTTGATCCCTCTTTCATACTCACTTTATTTGTAGCACATTCCTCCTTCATGAAATCCAACGCAAATCTTTTGTCTTTCACGTAGACTTTGAATACTTCTATGTTGTTAGCATTTTTTATCATACAAACTTTATTTTCAAATGAGACCTTGTAACCTTTCACTAACATTCTAACATTTGAGCAACACTTAACAAATTATGGGTAATCTCAAAAGCATATATAAAATATCAAAAATTAATTTGATATCTGAATGAGTTTTAATTGAAATTGTTCATGTACCAAACGTTAGAGAACTAAATTGGGCTAAAATTTTGGAGGAGACTAATTTCAATATTCACTAAAAATTAAGAGACTAAAAACATATTTAACCATTATTATTATTATTATTATTATTATTATTATTATTATTATTGGTATTACCAGTACTATAATTTTTTGTATTTCAAATTTTTTTTATTGCAAATTTGTTATAAAAGTTTGCAAGAAAATATTTTTTTTGCTGTTTTAATTGGGAGGTAATTTTTCGTGGATAATTATTTCCTACAAAATTATAAAGTTCATAAGTTTTTTCTACCAATTATAAAGTTCACTAAATTAATATACAAAGTAAATCTAATTTATTAAGAATAAAGTAAAATAAATGGAAAAAATAAGAGATAAATAATTGTTTGTCTTTAAAAATAGATAAATAATTATATTATAAAAGAGTAAATCAATAATAAATAAATGTAGACACAAAAGAAGAAATTCTTTTTATATATAACTAGCGGACACACCGGCGTAACGCCTGTGTGTACGCATTTTTTAATTATGAATGATAGTATGTTAGTAGGTGGTAATAGTATAATATTATTAAGTTAATATATAAAATAAATTTATATTTATTAAAAATAAAGTGAAATGAATAGAGAAATTAATTGTTGATGAATAAAAAAATAAGAAAAAATGAATTTTATAGAAAATAGGTAAATATAACCATTAATTTTAAAAAAATTAATAAATAATTATATTATAAAGGGTAGAATTGATATTATGAAATTTGAACACAAAAGAGAAAATATTTTTATATATTATTATAGATTATAAATGTTATTTTTTACGGGATTATATTTCGAATATATTTACAATTTTACTCTAACCACATCTTTCTTTGTATATCTGTTTTATTTTTTTTAAGTTGTTTATGTGTATATTTTTTTGTGTGGTTTTTATATTTGCGTGATTTGTTGCATTTTCTATTAATATTATTTTTTCATAATAAAAAAGTTTATTGTATTAAATTTTTGGTAAATAGATTTATTCTTTTCAACATTTATAGTTATTAATTATTATTAGTATCATGTCAGGATAACAAATAGATATACACTATAATATTATATTATGGTAATATAACAAATGGATATTTCAAAATTTATTACATAGTAAATAGATATAACAAATCATATTAAAACCTTTATATAATTTCAAAATAGTTATAAATTACAATCACAAAATATAAAACATAATCATGACCTAAAAAAATTAATACATTTCTAAAACAGATAATAAATAATCATCCCAAAATATTAATATATTGTGATATTATTATCATATAAATAAATAATATACATAATTATAACAATTAAATATATATTATATATAATAACAATTTTATATATATAATTATAATAGTTAAATATATATTATATAAAAAATATATGTTATAATAGTTAAATAATACACACTTATATATTTATATAATTTTAATAGTTAAATATATATTTTTTAAATTTATTTAGAGAAATATAATAATAATTATATTTTAAAAAAAACAATAAAAGACTACGGATAACAGGCTAGTAAGCTACAAATGTAATACACAAAAGACCTATCATAGTTTTATACAAAAATATTTAAAATAATGATTACTTCCAAAATATAGTTAACAATTATATTTTTCAAAAAAATCAGTTAACAATAATATTATAAAATACAAAATAAGAATAAAAATTGTGTATAAAGAAAACAAATATCCTCTTTATTTATATATATATATATATATATATATATATAAAAGATTTCTTTTTTTCACATATTTTATAATATTAATTTTACTCTTTGTAGCATAAATACTTATTAAATTTTTTAAAATTAATGGTTATTTTTGTTAATCTTTTATAAAATTGTTTTTTTCTTTTTATTCTTTAACGATTAATTTTTTTATTATTTTATTTTTATTTATAATAAATATAATTTTATTTTATATAATAATTTAATAATATTATATTATTATCACATAGTATTATCATTTATATCAGTATCAGAAAATACATATACATAGTAATGTAGCACAAACGCCGGTATATATAAATATATGATAGGTATAGACAAATAAAGTTGATAGTATTTATAAAAATAATTAATGAAACATAGAAAACAAACGTTAATTATTATTTTTTGTTTATAAAATTATAATACAATTTTAGAAAAAGGTAAATATGCCTTTTAGTGTTTAAGCTTGAATTTCATTCATTTGTAAAGTTTAATATATTTTAGTTTTTAAAATTCTATAAATTACTAAAAACAAATCCTTTTAACTCAATAATTTTTTTTACGTGTTAAATGAAACAAAGAAATTGAAAAATTGAAAAACTTAAAAACGTGACAAATATTGAATTTCGTTTAAAAAACCCTTCTGCAGTTCTTCTCCTTCCTTGTTCATCTCTTTTTTTCACAAAACCCTCCGAAGTTTCTCACTCACACAATTCTCCACGAAACTTCGATTCGCGGTGGTTCCAATGGGGAGCGAAGAGGAGAACAACGAATTCTACCTCCGTTACTACGTCGGTCACAAGGGGAAGTTCGGTCACGAGTTCTTAGAGTTCGAGTTTCGCCCCGACGGGAAGCTCCGCTACGCCAACAACTCCAACTACAAAAACGACACCATCATCCGCAAGGAGGTTTACCTCACTCCCGCCGTTCTCCGCGAGTGCCGTCGTATCATCGCCGAAAGCGAGGTAACCCTAATTTACGGACTCGTCAACTAAGTTAACCCCTTGTCGTCGTTTTGTGAATTCGTCGTCGTTTAGTTAATTTGCCTATTTGTTTGATGGATAGATTATGAGGGAAGATGATAACAACTGGCCGGAACCGGACCGGGTGGGGCGGCAGGAACTGGAGATTGTTATGGGGAATGAGCACATATCGTTCACCACCTCGAAAATTGGATCTTTGGTGGATGTTCAGAGCAGTGCTGACCCGGAAGGGCTTCGTATCTTTTACTACCTTGTTCAGGTGAAATTGTGGTTTTGAGTTTTGATTGATTTATGTAAGGCTTTGAATTGTGCATGCTCAATTTGATGAATAATAATTTGTCGGCCATGGAAAGATGTTCTCGCAATTTTCTCACACAAATGGCAAGAAGCCGTGGTATTTGATTTACCTTTTCAGTGAAGAAGCATGAATACTGAAATTTCCAGGCTTTCTTTTTCTTAGTTCATACTTGTTGTATTCACGACTTGATAAGGTGAACTACGAGGGTGAAACAGTGATGCTCTATTTGTTGTGGGGTGAAATGGTCATTGGGGGTGATTGATGAGAAAAACAAATAGGTGTATCTTAGTTAAGGATCTAAAGAACTAGGCAGTTGTTGAGTATATGATTTTATTACATTAAATAGAGGAGTATTGCTTGATTACTGCAAATAAGGAAACATCTTAGCAAATATTTCCTATTATTAGTTATTATTTTGTTTATTTTTACCATACCTCCTTTTCATTATAAATAAGATTACTCATTTGTGTACAAGATACACAGTTACAAGTAAAATTCTCAATAGCAATCAGGGTTAAAACTATGGATTGGAGACTTCTGATAGGTCATGGAAACTACAGCTGATAGAAGACCCTTATTTGGCCTGGAACAAGTATAATAAAGTAATACATGGAAATACTATATTAGAGTGTTTGAACAATCTTATAGGAGTGATTGCACAATGGTTTATTGTTTCTTTGGTTGACTTATTCTTCTATAATATTGGATATGTGATTTTCTTTTCTTGAAATACATGAATATAACCTACCTAGTTAACTCCAATAAAATGGTTATTATAGATTTTAGGAATTTTCATTATTATTTTTTTCTTGTAAGAGTTCAATGCTCATTTCACACAATACACATGTCGGCAATAGGACTTAGATATTGGCCACACATGCTACTGAGAATGTTGTATGTTTAGTGTTAAAGTTAATAGTGTCTTTGTCAAACTTGGAAGGAAAGGAAATACGCTGAAGTTTGTTGGGATTATTGCATCCCAATGACTTGGAAATTGTATAATTCATCAGTAAGTGTAACAAAATACCGGAACCTGATGATGTTGGAACATGACCTAAACCCTGTACATTAGAATGAGTAACAAAAGTTTATATGACTCAGTTTCACTCTTGTCCTGTCTAAGGAAGCCTGAATGTGCTCTCTAGTTCACATGATTCATACCTTAAGCACTGTAAATTACGTTGCCCAAAACTTATGTCTTCTATGACAATACTTCGTCGCTTCAAATAATTAAGGGTGATAATATCAGAGCATCAGTTACTCTTGATGGTCCTGTTCTTAGTTACATCCATCCAGAATGCTTTCTAAATTATCCTGAGTAATTGCTGTTATTTATTTATTTATTTTTTAGTGAGGAAATATATCATCATGAATAATTCTGAAATGCTGTTCTTGGTCATAGCTTGAACTTGGAATTGGCTAGTTTTATGATGTGTCCAGTTGAAGTCAAATGAAGGACTCTTCTTTGGTGTTGTGAACTTACTTCAAGTGGTTTTAGGTTAAATGAAAAAAAAGCTGGCTTATGGTTATGTAATTTGTTGTATTAAATGGTCAGCATTGAGTTAGAAAAGAACTTTCTAGTTATGAAGCTAAAATTCTTTTGGCCTTAATGCCAATAATGTAAGAATCTCATTTTCAAAACTCCAATGTTATTTTAACTGATTTTGGAAATCCCTTTTCCTGATTATATTTCACCAAGTCTTAGGAAGGGTAGTGCTGTGATTATTAGCACATGTGAATGCCATATTTTGTCAACTAATGCCTTTTTTTTGGTTCTGTTTTTTATAATTACTGTTTACAGGATTTGAAGTGCTTTGTCTTCTCTCTCATTTCACTTCACTTCAAGATCAAACCTATCTAAGGTGCTTTCAGTATCATGCTTTCTTCCTCTTGGAACCTTGTTAATGGAGTTCAACATCTGATAGAGTGACTTTATTATCGTGAGTATGATTTGGTTCTATATTCACATGGAATGGAATTTTGGATTCGAGGGTGTAGTCCTTGTACTAAAATGTTGATTGGATTGGATCGGATTTTATGCATGACTAAGTTATTATTCTTTCATTGCCTTGCTTTCAGAGTTGAATCATCCCAAATGTTATATTCTGGAATTACTGTTTGTGAGCATGAGATGCGAACATGCTACTACTTTTATGAGGATTATGCTACTACTTTTATGAGGATTTCTTTGAGATGGAAAAATATTTTATGTACACAGTTTATTTAGTTTTGGGTCAATATCCCGATGCATCACATGAACAATATGAAGATGAAGGAAACCTAGGCATAACTCACGCACAAACAAACCAGTAATGGAAACAAGTTAGAGCAACTTTCAAATTTCTCAAAACAACATACTTGTCACCTACCTTTCTCTTATCAACACTTGAACATTTTGCCACATTTCTATTACACCGTTCTACCTCCGCACAATAAAAAATTATGCGTTTATCCAAATTAATGGAGAGGATTAGATTTAATGTTTTAGATAATGTTTATAAAAAACTAAGGGACTAAATTGAAAATAAAATTGAAAATCTTTTAGAAAATTCCAATCAAATTAGAAATTAAGTCTATTTATAGCATGTATTCTTTTTCTTCTAAATTACGATATTTTTTTACATAAGATACAAATAAAGGAAAATAAAACTAAGTTAATAAAGTTATCTTTGGTCCATATTCAAAATTTTGACTTAATTTAATTTTATAATTTTAGAAAAAAATTGGATTTAGTAATTTTCATCAAAGTATTTGACGTTTTAAATGTGTTTCATAGTTAACATTGAAGTGAAAATGTATAAATAATTCAGATGTTATTATAAAATATGTTTGAAATGTTAAATAAAATAAATTTAATTAAATTTGATTAAAATGATTAAATATATATATATATATATATATATATATATATATAATTTTAATTTGAAGACTAAATTGGATTAAAATTTTAAATTTTATTGATCAAAGATTGAAACAATTATACACGATTAAAACATTCACACGTAAAATAAAGAAATTATCGATTACAAGAAAAAAAAAGCTTTAAAAGTAACAAAACATCAGCTGTATAAACATAACAATAATTAATAGAAGAAACGAGTTTTATAAAAGCAAAAGGAATGTTTAAATATTTTATTGCACATAATTCTCCTATTTTTGTTGTTGTTCCATTTGTAAAGTCATATATATATATATATATATATATATATATATATATATATATATATATATATATATTACTTTAAGTTGTGTGATAAAAAATTATTAAATTAATATTGAATTGTTTCTTATTTAATTATTTGAAAAAATATCATATCTTAACATTCCATAATTTAGTTAATTAGTTTAAACATTTTCGATGGATATTAAATATTATAAAATGTTGATTTGCAAATCAACAGTAAACATTTTACAAATTAAAAAATTTAATATTTTAAAATCACTTGTACATTCTTATATAGATTTCCATCAGAATAATTGTTTAATTATTAAATTAAATTGACTCATCTAATACTTTTTAATTCACTGGTTTACAGTTATATATATATAAATATATAAATAAGAATATATAAAGAGATTTTTTTTTTTTGTGTTCACATTTCATAATGTCAATTCTACTCTTTATAATATAATTATTTATTAAAGTTTTTTAAAATTAAAGATTATTTTCACCTATTTTCTATAAAACTGTTTATCTTTTTTTCTTTTTTTTTATTCATCAACAATAATTTTTCTATTCATTTCACTTTATTTTTAATAAATATAAATTTATTTTATATCTATAACAATATATAAATTTTCATCTTTTGTGTCCACATTTCAAAATACCAATTTATATTTATAACAATATATAATTATTTATTAAATTTTTAAAAATTGACAACTATTTTTACAATTTTTTTATAAAACTGTCTATCTCTGCTTCTCCTCTCTTTCTCTATTTATCAACAGTTATTCTTTTATTTTTTTTTGATACTTTTCACTTTATTTTTAAAAATTTAATTTAATTTTATATATTAACTTAATAATATTACGTTATCATCACCTACTAATATAATATCACCCATATTTAAAAAATGCATACACACAGGTGTGACAGTGTATATTTTTTCTTTTGTGTTCATATTTCAAAATACCAATTTTACCCTTTAAAATATAATTATTTATTAAATTTTTGAAAATTGATCGTTACTTTTATAAACTTCTCTATAAAACCGTCTATTTATGCTCGTATCTTTTTCTCTATTTATCAACAGTTATTCTGTCATATTTTCTGATATATTTCACTTTATTTTTAATAAATTTAATTTAATTTTATATATTAACTTAATAACATTACATTATCATCGCCTACTAACATAATATCACGCATATTTAAAAAATGCATTTATATATATATATATATATATATATATATATATATATATATATATATATTATATATACCATAAATGATTGCATCAAATACTTTATTAAATTTTTAAATAGTGATCCTATGACAGTTATTCTTAATTTGATGCAATTTTATAAAGTTTAAAAAATAAAACATAAAACATAAGTAAAACTCCTTTTTTAAGTTTTTATGAACATAGTCATATTTAGTTTTAATTTTCATACTTTTTTTGTTAATTTTTTTAAATTTCTTATTAATTATAATTAATTTATTATTAAAAATGGAAATTATTATTTAAGATATTAATAAATATTTGAAATGTATATAATTATATATTATGTATTTTAGACATAAAACTTGATTAAGTAATTTTTTATTAGTTTTACACATAAGACAATTACATAATTATCTAATTATTATAAATTTAAATATTTTTATCACTTTAACTATTTTGGTTACAATTTTACATGTTACTGTTAAATTAACCATTATTCTCTTAATCAACACACTTTTAAATAGTTACAATTTAATAATAAATAAATAATGAAAAACTCAAATTACACGAAATTTTATTAAAATATGTGTGAAATAAAAAATAATAATACCAACCTAAATATGTTTTAAAGTAAAAGGTAATTAGTTTATTCTGAACGAATTTGAAATCTAATTTGGTAGTAAAATATTCAATTAATTTATACAAACCTAAATTATCCTTAAATTCTTTTATTTATTTAAATGTTTATGTAATATAACTTTTTGACTTAGTATTATATCAAAATCCGATTATAATTTTTATTGTAATGTAAGAGTTGTAAAATCATGTTTTAATATTTTTTTAACTTATTTTAGAAAAGTTACTTTTAAAAAAATAATTAATTTTAAAATTTTTATAATTTAGTTTTTGTCTAAAATTTTAGATCTTAAATTTTATACTGTAGCAGTGTAATCTCAATAAAAATTTGTATAGAACTCAAATTTAAAACTTATAACCTATTACCATAATTTATTACAATGTGTAACGAAGACCAGTCTTAGTTTGTAAAAACATCTAACTTATCTAACGGTTAAGATTTGGGGTTACAGGTGTGTCTCATTTCTTATAGTCTACACAAGATTATCTCCCAAAAAGAAGCGGGAAAATTGGCCCAAACACAAAACCCCAATCAAAAATTCCAAACCACTCTTTTCTTTACTTCAGTTCCCGCCTCTCTCTCCCTCTCTCTCCCTCCAAACCAAACCTTGTTGCACCACATTGCATCGCAAACACAAGATCCGAATCTGGATCCATGGCTGAGTTCGAATTCGAACTTGATCTCGAAGAAAAATCATGGCATCTCTTTGCACTCCTTCTCCGAATTGGCCACGCAGTATATCCTTCACGCCTCGCCGCAGAGTGCCGATTATTCGCCGCCTCGCCAGAATTTGTCTGCTACATCAGTTCTCTCCCTGGTTCACCACTATCTGTCACAGACAACGGACTCGTCACGCCCTCTGTTAGTACGGTTTTTGCACTTGGAAGTTTCTTCTCTCTTCGTCTCTCACCTGAACCCCAGACGCACCGTCTCAGGAAACGCAAGTTACTATTGGACTCGTCGGAAGGTGATTTTCTCTAAATGTTTTTCAATTAGGATTCTGATTTAGTGTTTAATTTATATGAATGGTTTGATTTAATTGAAATTTTTTGCCACAGCAAATGGAGTAGAACACAAAAGGTTAGCGATTCGAAATGGAATTCGAGAAATGTCTTTCCAGGTATTCCATTCTCATTCTTATCTTATTTTGTGTCTGAGTAATGGCTTTGGTTGAAACTAATTTTGAAGTGGTTTGAATTATGTTCATTTTATTCACAAATCAGTATTGCATCCAATTTGGTGAACATTAAGATAAAGAATTAATAAATACCATAGATTGCTTTGCAATGACAAATTTGATAATTCCATGTTAATCTAAATACACTGACTTTTGTTGCTGCTTGTTGACTGTTATTTGCACTTCTGACACTGTTACTTTTTGACTGTTCTGTGCCTGTGATATATGAGAGTAGCTTGATCGTGCTTGGGTTTCATTATCTTGCGTTTAGGAGACATAATAATTAGTTGAAAAAAGTAGGGATACAACCATTTAGGTTGGGGGTCAATGATTACTGTGTTTGCCTTTGTATAATAGATTCTTGTTTGATAAAAACATTTAGAATTGTTGTTTGATTGACATAAATTATTGTTAATGTTTTTATTCTTATTTTAAAAGTTAGTATATATATTTTTATCAATGTAAAAACTGCTTAAACCATTACTCAAATCATAACCGAGATTAGATCCAACGCGAATATATAATCACATATGGGCACTTTAACTAAAAAATCACGTTAGATTGTATTTCAATGAGAACTTAAAGGTTCTTATACGAATCTAAAGGCAGTGATGTTTCTGCCTGCTTGTAGATGGTCGTACGCACGTGGAATGGTAATTTGGGTTTGACTGCAGTTTGTTTTTATAATGTGTGACATGACAATAGCTTGATTTCATTTTCTTGCATTTTGGACTATTATAATATATTCAGGAGAATAAAATAGAAATAGAACCGTTTTGGTGGTGATGATTATTATTGTGTTTAGGTGATAATTTGCAATGTTGATTTTTGGTTAAAATTTATTTTGAAGTAATGTAATTTATGCTTAGGTATTTTATTTATAAAAAATGGGAATAAGAGAACTCAGTATTTTTTAATTATACATTATAGCTACATAAAATTGTTTCAACTTGAAAATAAAAAAAAAAATGCCAACATTTTTTAGTCAAATTAGGTTTAATTTATATTGTAATGTTATTTGAGATGATCCAGCATTAGTATTATTGGTAAATTTCAATTTCTGTGGGTATAAATTTGTTGTCTTTGGACTCATCGCGGGCATGTAGCACTTTCTTTGAATGATAAAGTAATTTACTACATAGTGAATCACAATGGCGTGTTTTTAATCAAACATTGGTATTGTGCTTTAGCTACTGTGGCTTTGAAATTCGACAGTGACACTCATTTTCTTGCATTTAGGATGCATTAGAGTTAGGTGGAAAATAAAACTATAGAAATAAATGCTTGTTATTAATTAGTATATTAATATTAACTAAGAAGTAAATATCAATTCTTAGTTCATAGTTTGGTTGGCTTTCGTCTTTTATGAAAAAAAAATCAATTTAAAAATTAAACATCATAATAATTAGAAAAGTCTATTTTTCATTTTAAGAAAAACAAGTATTATACTAATTATAGACCTTTTCTCATTAGTTACTATAAGTAGCTAATAATAATCACATATTAATAAGAGTTGTTGTTTAAACAGGTGCATCTTTAATCATCTCTATAGAGTGATATATGTCTTTTATTTGGCAATCGTTGTATTTCATGCTGAATGCTGAATTTGGTGCCAATCTCTGGAATTTTTCTTTTGCGTGCAGAGTTTTGCTGATGCTGCAGAGGCTCTGATGAAAAGAAACTTCCCTGTAATAAAATTTGAATCACAGAACATAGGTAGCGGGAATTTTGTATTCCCCTTGCCTGTTGATAAAAATGAAAAATGTTCAGGTTGTCTAATGCCAAATTTTAAACATAGGCAAGCCAATAATGATGCCAGCCCAACCATGTCTAACGAAGAGGTTTGTAAGTCAATTATCAAAGACTTAAACGGTCCAAAGCTAGCGGACGTAAACAGATTCATGGCATGTAATCTTCGTATTGATCGTGCTCTGTTAGATTCCTCAATATTCAAGAACGGAATTGATGCTAATAGTTTTGGATTTGGGAAGAAAATGGATTGTTTTGATGCATTTACGCATGACTGTACTGAACTAAATAGTATTAATCATGTGGAAAGTGGTACGGGTGAAAGTAATGCATGTAAAAATCTACCAGGAAGACCTGATGAAGATGATGAACTGCAAAGTGGTTCAAAGAAGGGGTTGAATGATACTGGCTCAAATAGAGACAAGGTAGATGTCATTCAGATGGTCAATGCTGCACTCTGTGGAGAAGAATTGACTAATGGTTTGCAAAAAAAGAACCCATGCCATGCAATAAATTTGGAAACAATGGAGGGTGAGATAGACATAATAACTTATAAAAGAGCCAATTCCTCTTCAAATCCCAAGCGGCCTCTGAAATCTTCCAGCACATTAAAGGGGGGACAGAAGAATGATCTGCACCCTAAATCACAAATTCTAAAAGAGTCACCAGCCAGCAGTAAATGTAATAATGTTCCACAAAATGTTGATCAATTTAAAAATGATCAGAAACTTGCAACGAGGAAGCAAAATCATAAAGAGAACAAAGCAGAAAATATTCCCGCTACTTCTAAGGTATGCTGTAGTTTAGCATGTGCCTTTTAGCATCATTTTGACCATTTGATTAAGAGGTTAATTCATTTTGGTTACTCTTTTGAATCAGGTGGAGAAAAAAGCATATCCATCATTTGAAGCTTTTACAATAGAGGAAGAAGAAGGTTCAGGTATTTGGACTCTTTCTTTCTCCTACACTTCCTTCTTGATGGAACAAATATTTAAATTGCTGAGAGTTTTTTTTTTTTTTTTATATAGGTGGTTATGGCACTGTCTACCGTGCGCAAAGAACTACCGATGGAAAACGGGTTGCAATAAAATGTAAATGAAATGATACCTATCCTTGATATTAATTATGTGCCTGTGCTATTAGTGTTACAACCAAAAAAGGAAAACGGGAGAAATCTCCTTTATTTGCAGAATACTAGAAAGTGACGCATAATTTTCTTCAATTCAGTTCATACCTCTCGCTTTCATTTTCCCACTTATAATAGAAACTGGAAGCTATTCTTTTGTATGTAGTCATTTCGGTATTACTATACTTGTACTAATTTACTATATAATTGGCATAACGGATTTTAATAAATTGATATTGATGGTCCAATATATACTTGTGATTTTACAGGTCCTCATAGTAATGCTCATAAAAACCACGTAACTACTGAACGGAATATGCTCGAGCGTTTTGGGTAAGTATAAGACACAAGAGTACAATATTCTTTTTTTTTTTTTTTTTATATTTAAGCCGCAATGCATTCTGTTATGTCTTAATATTTCTTTCTCATGTTTCAGTGGTAAAAACTTCATAATAAGGTATGAAGGTTCTTTGAAAAATGACAACACCGACTGCTTTGTTTTAGAGCATGTTGAGCACGAGAGACCTGAGGTAATTGCTGAAGCGGTGTAAAATTTATATTTTCTTCAGATAAAAATATCTGTTTTCTATTTCGTACATTTTTATTTTTTCTTATCAATCAATCGAGTTCCGGAGATGAATTCCCCTTTTAGCCTTTCCCAACGTTAGATTGATTAGCTCATAAGAATCCTGACGTTTTCTGGAATTCCTCTTCAATGGAACCAGTTTTTACTTCTTGAGGTTTTGGAAAAAGATATGCAAGACATTGTGTCTCTTTCCATCTTGGTTTAATGGGTTCATTCGAATACTCTAAGCTGCTCTACTACATTCATGTTTAATGGAGACAATTTTTCATTCTCAATTTGCAGGTTTTGAAAAAGGAAATTGATTTATTCCAGATTCAATGGTACGGTTATTGCCTGTTCAGGGCCCTTTATTGCTTGCACAAAGAGGTATTTTTCGCTTTGCACAATCATTATTTCATGTGACTTTGAAAAGGACAGTAAGACAATAAGTACAATTGTTTTGAGAAATTCGAGCTCTCTAAATGTAGGGAGTTGTTCACAGAGACGTTAAACCTGGAAACTTCCTTTTCTCTCGAAAGCAAAGCAGAGGCTACCTTATTGATTTCAACCTTGCCATGGTAGGTGCTTCTCTTTCCGCTCCCTGTCAAGAGTATTGACAGTGATTCTTTTAACCTTGACACTGATGGATTTCTGCATTTCAATATTTTTTCTATAGGATTTGAAGCAGAAGAACAACTTTGGAAGTAAGATTTCTTTTCACTTATCCGTTTCTTTTTCTTTTGACAACGAGAAGAGCTGGCTGAATATTTGGTTTTCTCATTATACCTTGTAATTTTAATAAAATAAAAGACTGGTGCCTCTTGGTTACTTGGTTAATTAATTTGTGCTTCTCTTCAGGTAAATCAAAACCCAACCTGGTTGCATCATCTCATAATGTTTCTCTTTCTTCTCGTTCTGCCCCTTTGGTCCGAGGCAAGAACCTTGGAGGCAGCAAGTCTTTAACATCCAATAAAAGGGCCTTAGCGGATTATAAGAATTATTCTGAACTTAATAGGCATGTGAAACAAAAGGCTTTTAATGGTCCTCGGAAAAGTGGTCCCGACATGGTTGGTGGGAGTTTTCATAGAGCACAAGGAACAGACGGCTCGGGTATAACTTCTGCGAGAGATGCTAGCACTAGGACTGCTTCTGCAGAGAGGCTCAGGGAACCTTTACCTTCCCACGGAAGAAAGGAGCTTATCAGCTTTGTGAATACTATGAAATGTACAAACAACAGTTCAATAATAGGTCCTTCCTCTCAAAGGAAAAGGGTTACTGCTCCCTCAAGCAGGGTAGATGGCAAGATTTTTCATATTACCCCGATGCCTCTGCATTCATCTACTGTTGGTGCGGGATTATTGAGAAGCAAAGGTATGGCTCTAATTACAAAACTTTTTGCTTTCTGAGGACTGTTAGTGCTCCCCCAAGCACATTAACTGTTGATGTGTTTTCCAGGAGATGGAAAACAGAAGAAGGAAGGTTCATGTGTTGGAACCAAAGGATTCCGTGCACCAGAGGTAAGATCGTGCTGTCAATTCCATTGACTTGCATATCTTTTCACCCAATTAGAGGCTCAATTTTATGTTGATCGAAATGTGGATAGTATGCTGTCATAGGGAGTGCCATTTTTAGTTGCTTATAGCAAAGAAAATATGCAACATAATTAGCACTAAAAATGATAATCTTTTATATTGCTTAGGAAGTTTAAAGTGAAGCATTTGCGTTAGGTTTATCAGAAAACAGGACCCCAAAGTGGAAATAATACTCCCTAAATTTATGGTATTCTTCTTATATACATGCGAGATTTAAGTTTGTTTCCTAGAGATGGTATTTTACTGCTTTTAACTATGCAAAGCTTTGTTTTTCGGTAGTTTCAATTAAAGGTTCTACCTTTTCTTCAGGTTTTGTTAAGATCTCAGCATCAGGGATATAAGATTGATATTTGGTCAGCTGGCGTCACTCTACTGTATATGGTGATAGGGAAGACTCCTTTCACTGGCGACCCGGAACAGTAATACTCACCTGCCAAATTCATTTCTTATGATTTTGTCCGTTAGTCTTTTCTTGCTAACTGAATTTTGTTTCAGGAACATAAAAGAAATTGTTAAATTGCGGGGCAGCGAAGAGTTTTGGGAAGTGGCCAAGTTACATGACCGTGAAGTGTCTTTTCCTGTGGTAATGATCTCTTATTCCTTAATATAATGGGAAAATAATAAACTGAAATAATCTAAGTCAATGAAAATGTTTATTATTGTTATTAAGTTTTGCTCAAAATATATTTATAAATGAATATTCTTTTATTTCTGAGATTTCAAACACTATTAAATTCTTTAACCACCATCTTTGTCTCCGTAGGTAGATTACTGGTTAAACTTCATTAGTAAAGTTGTACAGTGTTTACTAGTAAATAAATGTGAATGTTTGAAGATGATAGTTTCCCAAAAGTTACTTTAATCAACGTATTATGCTTAGTTTAATAGCTTCGAATTCAGGTCACTACACAGTAAAGTTGTTAATTCCTTTTTACATATAAATATTAATTAAAATGTTTTTCACTTGCATTTCCTTTCGATGAAAATGTTTTTAAAAAAGTTTCTTGTTTTAATATTTTTTAGTTCTTACTTGAAATTAGTGTTTATATATTTTTTTAATCATAATTATAAATAAAAAATATAATTAAAAATTATATATTATAATAATAATAATTATTATTAAAATAAAAATAATTATAAAACAAAGATTTTTATGAATTATTATAACGTTATAATTACAGAATATCTGAGTATAATTATTATTCATTATAGTTAATTTTTATAAATAATAAAAGTAGTAAAGTGATTTATATTTATAAGAATTACATTAGTAATAGATAGAGTAAGGAAAAATTGATATTGAATTATTTACAATTAAAAAATATGTAAATTATTGTAAATAGAAATTCCCTTTACTAATAGTTACACATTTTTAGTTAAAGATTATAAATAATTACAAAATAATTGCAGCTAATTATTATTTACTGTAATTATACTTTAATAAGTAATAGAATTAATAAAATGAATTATATTGATAGTAAAATTAGAAATACATTGTATACTAGTTAAACAAAGTACACATTTATACTATGAATATGCTAAAATACGGGAATTTTATGGTAAATGAAGCAAAATGATTGTGATTACTATTAGTCACCTTAGTTAATAATATTCTTTGTTTTGCAGGAGTTACTTGATGCGCGATACTTGCAGCCATTGGACTTGGAAGCCTGGTGCAAAACTCACACAAAGAGACCAGAATTTCTTGAGCAGATCCCGAAATCGTTGTTTGATTTGATAGACAAGTGTCTAACAGTTAATCCAAGAAATAGACTTAGTGCTGAAGATGTTCTAAGACATCAATTCTTTGACTCACTTAACGAGTCTCTGAGAAAGCAAAGGATGATGCAACGCGCTATCAGATCGGAGGCTGCAGCAGCTTCTGCTGCAATCTGAGACGTGGTTCATAAAGTGCAGGTATTCTTAGGAAGCAACAACTAACGCGTAAGTAGTTGTTACTTTAACTTTTTTTTAAGAGGTTTTCTATACTTGTTAATGGCTGTATATATATATATATATATTCCTATTCCTATTTCAGAAGAAACAAGTGCAGAGTAGTGTAAGCTCTTCAAATTTGAACTTCTACAATTTTTTTGTATTTATTCTTTTATTACTGTAAAGTGTCATCTAATCTTATTTTGAGTATTGTCATCCTCGGGTAGGTTTAGACGATTCTTTATTTATTTTTCTTGTCTTTTTTATGCCTTTTCCATCTTATATTAAGTCTAGTTTTTTTATCTAAAGAACAAAATTTAAATTCAATAAATTTGAATGGTTTTATTCAAATAAGGATGAATTTAATGTATTCAAATATTTGTTTGTTTTTAAATTATTTGGAAAAAATCTGTTTTGTTTTTAAATTAAATTATAAATTTATTTTATTAATGTATTTTATGAAAGTTATAAAAAATATATTTTTTAATAAATAGCACGTAGAATATTTGTGACAAAAAAATTGACAGTAAATTATAATATTTACGTGCCATTTTACTTTTGAAAGTGCAGCATTGTTGTAGAAGCGAGTAACATGCAAGGGAAGAGATAATTAGCTTATGCATTGAGATTTTGAGATCAAATGGAGATGGGTGTGCTATGAAATGGATTAAAAGAGTGTATAAACATAAACACTCTTACTGTGGTCTAAAGTCATTTTTCTTTCATGTGTAATCGATTATAAATGATAAGAATGCATTATAGTTGTCTTTCATCACGTTGAGGCTACATCGATGTTGGCCTGAATTCACTATATTTTAGTTGATATAAAAGATGTGATTGATGATACTTTAAGAATAATTTATTATATCTCTACAAATACTTTTTTCCTTTCCATCCTTGGACATTCTCGAACTGTACAAAAATATGAAAAATAAAACATGCATTTTAAAGTATTTGATATATATAATTTTCGATAAGTGTTTCAATTATAACACTTTCACGGCTATCAACACCAAAAAAAAAAATGTACATGACAGCATTTGATATAATTTTCTAGATTACATTACTATACAGTCTCTGATTCGAAATACTAAAGTAGTAACGTATTTACAATTTTACTCAACTTTTCTGATTTTTCTTTAATATAAGTCTTTGAAGTTATACTTAGATATTTTAAAATCGGAGTATTGCTTTTATGGTGAAATCATTTTCATAAAATTCATCCCATACATCACGAGTTATAAAATACAATATAAAACCTATATACTCTCTCATACACAAATTCATTTATCACAATTACGTTTTTCATTATTTTTTCCCGTTTTTCACTGGTGATCTAGAACTTAAAACATACTTATTATGTTTTTTGGGTCTCATCTATATCAGTATTGCAGAGAAAAAAAAAACATATTTAATGCTTCATACGAAGTATAATAGAAATTAAAAAAAAAGAAGAAAACTTAATTGAATGGTTATGTTAATCTTGCATATGTGGAGAAGAATGGCTATGGTGTAGTCGGATGTGGAGAGGAGAGGAAGGTGTGGCTGTCCGAAAAACCTCACTTGCGAATGTGAGTGGTTGTGGCGCAGGAGACTTAGGTAGGTGTGCATGGGGCATTAAATAAGAGAGACAATTTTTTTTTTTAACTGATGGGTATTCTTGGAATTATAGAAAGTGTTAGGGATACGGAAGAATGTATTGGGAGTGTACGGAAGAATGCCCCTAGGAGATGTTAGGTAGAACATATGTATTGGGTATTTATTTTTTCGATCTAACTTTCACATTAAGTAAAAAAATAATTCAAAATTTTATAAGATTTAAAATTCATAAATTTATTATATTAATGTTTTTATTAAAGATGATGTGAATTCTTTATATGTACTAGATTTATAATTAATCATCTTTAAGTACTTATAAGGTTAAAATATCATTTTTCTTAATAAAATTTAAATGTAAAATCTGAATGTATAATTAGTATGCCATTATATATACTTGTTATTTTAGGGAATCAGTTTAATCTATAATTTAAACCACTTATTATTGTTATTTTATTTCTTAAAATTAATCCATTATTATTGTTATTTTTTTTATCTGAGTTTTATATTAAAATAAAAATAAGTAGATAGTATTATTGCAATAAGAGATTGAGTTTTGATGTTAAAATTATATTTGAATAAATTTCTATATCATTTTTTTAAAAGAGAAAAATAAAAAGAAATAAAAATAAGATAAACTTTTTCTACAATAAATTGGTTTATCTAGGACCTAAATTGGACATACTTTCACTTATAATTTTTTTAAATTTTTATTTTTAAATTTATATATAAGTTAATTTTGATTTATTGAAAATTTTATTTTTGTTCTTTTATTTTCTATTTCTTTTAATCAATCATTTTGGTTTTCGGAAACATAATATATTATTAATTAACTTTTTAAGTATTAAATTAAAAAATCTTAAAAGCATAAGTTCTCTCTCTTATTCTTCTGCCTCCTAAAGCGTGCAATTGTGATGAAGGCAACAAGAATGACGTGGTGCAACAAGAAATGATACTATAGTTTTCACAAGTGGAGTAAATACATTTTATGACAAATACAAAGTACATACTATGACATATTATGTCCATTTTATGACAAATAAAAAGGACATATACTATGACATATGTAGAAGTCATACGCTCTTTTTATGATATTACGAAACCCGAAAATCCTGTCATAATAAGTCTAATTTACTATAATAAGTTATTGAATACCTATCATAATAAATCCAACATAATATGTCATGTCAAGTACTCTTATACTTGACATAATAAGTGATTATTTTTTTAATTTTTTCAAATTTTCTCCATTCATAACAGTATTACCTAAATGTAAATATATACAATTCCCAAATAAAATAATTTCATTGACTTACTTTTATCTAATAAACATTATCCAAAAGAAGCTTTCTCTATCAAAATACATACATATATATATATATATATATATATATATATATATATATATATATATATATATATATAATCCTACAACTTTAGAATTTATCATTCATTCTAAAAAAGACTAAACATTATACAGATCTCACTATGAATCAACTACCTAAGGGGACTCCAACATCTCCCCTATGCCAATGGGAACAATAAAATCACAACAACCAAAACAACAATGGCTTTTTTCCCATGTTCTTTCCGGTGTCTATAAAGTCCACTGCCATAATAATCTGCAAAGCAATAAGGAAAGGTCCAATGAGAAATTCCATAAAAACATTGCATTTGATTGGTAAAACTAAAGGACAATAACATCTTAAACAAGTAGTTATCATGCAACATATCATTTCAAAGTAAGCTTCCAAGAGGAATTTTAGTATTCCAGTAACCCTTACCTTACCTTGTACCGCGAGAGAGACTTTCTAGTTTCCTTGACCTCTAAAAGGATTGGTTAATTAATTAATAATACCGTAGTGCCCAATGTATGCACCTCTGTCCTGTATATATTAAAGGGAATACAAGAATATGATGACATTGAAACAAACAAGTGGGGAACATAGGGGAGAAGGAAAAAGTTGAGCCTGTTACAGGGAGTCCAATAGTGCTAGCCAAGATATCTATCTATGTTGTTAACTCCAACCTTGAAGGTTACAACTTTCTGGAATTCAAAACCTTTCTTTTCATGAGTACCATGATTTGTTCCTTAAAACCATCAAGACAATTAATTAGACAAATAATGTATTGTTGATATATTATGTTGAATATTTTACAGCAAGAGTTTCACAATATAAACTCACAACAAAAATACAAGTCAAGTGAAGTCACATCATCAAAACATAGGAGTCTATAAAGTGTGGGAAAAGCAACCTTACTAAACGAATGACATCACCTTTGAGAGTAAAACATACCACAACTATGAAACTATACATACAACATTGTAATCCTAATCAACTCCTATGTTCCTACCATATGATCTATATTTTTTTTTTGTTAATAAATTTTGCTAAACAACTTATCTAGGAAAATTTAGGGACAGAAAAGAAAGAACTAGAAATAAGGACCTACAACTATATTGAGAGATTGTAATGAAGCCTGGTGTGAATATAAAAAATTACAAAATCAATTTTAATAGTTTTACATGAAAAAAGCTTATTGGATTAGGATACAAATATTTAGGTCAACCTTTGAACTCATTCAGCATAAATAAAATATTACTAATTATTAAGGCTAGAAGGGAACATGGGATGGAGAGTGATAGGTAAAGTACCTTTCGAAGAATATTCTCCCGTTGCCTCAATTTTCCATCACTGCTATCATGATTATTCCCAACAGATACCTTCAAATCATCCACGGAATTTTAAAGATGGTTGGTTCTAGTTTTCAGTTGTGTTAGTCGTGCACTAACACCTTCCAGTACATTAAGCATATTTTCCATATGCTTCTTCATCGTGTGATCAATCTCAGACAATATTGAAGCATCAGAAGCACTTCGGTCTTTTTCTACAATCACCTTTGTAGGTTCCAAAGAATCCATAGAACTATAATTCTGCACAAAATAAGGATGGATACATATAATTTCTGAAGATAAATTCCTAATGATTGTACAACGAGTTAAGATTCCTCCTGCACAACACTACAAATGAATCATCACCCAATTATTCAAATACACAAAACCTTGATAAAACAACAAAGTAAAATGACAACTGAAATATTAAATGAGAGGACAACTCAAATTTGAGACTTAAATGATAAATAAACCAGTGAACTACACTATCACACCTAATATTCAAATACTATGCATAGTCTTCAAATAGCAGCTGCCAACCACTCTGCCACTATCATACTGTGCTATAGTGCTATACAATTTTGGATTGACGTTAGCACATTCAGCTAATTAGAATCATCAAATGTAGATCAAATGACTTTATTTCATGGGGATAAACCTCAGTTAAAACAAGTATCCAAGATCTAACACAGTCAATTTCCACCCAGTATGTGAAATAACATCCTAATATGTGAAAGCAGGGAATTCATGTCCATAGAATTTTATGGTAAACCCAAGCTGGAAAGCAGCATTTTGACCTGGACTAACTTTTAATACTGAACCCCCAGATTTCAGAAAACGCACCTTCCATTTTCTAAATTTTATAAAACTGGTAAATCTAATATAGTTTGGAAAATGGAGTTGTGGGAGAGGGAACAACAGAGAATTACTTTTAGAAAGGGGAATTATACTTAGTACATATCGTTTTTCCCTGACTACTATGAAAACTATAAAAAATATTAAATGCTTTTAAAATAAGCACTGCAACAATTGCTGGGAGATAAAAATTGAGAGAAGGCCAGAAAAGCTATGCCCAATCAAGTAGTTTCACACATGTGTTGTCCTCTTTAAACTTGGCAATTTGACTTCGTATCATTCCCTCAACATGAGGTTGGACAAACATGTGGGTGCTATCCAAAACATGTGGGCAAATGCTACAATTATCCAACCAATCTCAAAGAAAATGTGCAATCCAAACATGTTCAAGCAACTAAGTGAGGAAAGAGGGAAAACCTGTCAAAAAGGTGGCAGAATCACCGGTGTGGCAACGACTCCAATGTATTCTCTCGGCGTGGCGCTAAGCGGCAATGGTAGAATCACTGGCGCGGAGTGGCAAAGAGGGCAAACGGCACGACAAACGACGTCGTTGGGAGAGACTGACGACGACAACACGTGGAAGGCAACGACAACGAGAGACAACGAGAAACAACGCAACGAGAGACAACGAGAAACGACGGCAACGAGAAACGCGTGTGAGAGAGACTGTTTGAGATGCGTGGATTGCTTGAAAAAGAAGGGAGACGAGAAAGAGAAATGAATGAAAAATGAGGGATTTAGTGTGGGATGGATATGGACTGCCCGAGGATGCGTGAACGGCTTGAGAAAGAAAGATAGAAAAAAAAAATAGAGATATTATGACCAGTTTTCCAAAATCCCACATAATATATTTTAAATATAATTTTAATTTTGTCAGCACACTTACTTAGTATCGTAGATTCATTACATATATCATAATAAGTTTTTTTTTTCGTTTATTATGACAATTTTTTTTATCCGTCACCATAAGTGTTATCTTTTTTTTTTTTTTCTAAATTATCAATTTAACTAACTCAAAAACGCTTATTATTATTTTAAATTCAATAGTGTTAATTAAAATCAATTAACAAACACTGAAAACTTAAATCTCAGTACGTAACATCATGAGGTACTTCAAATTAAATAAATACATTATGTACTTCTTTCAAAGATTCCACTAATTGAAAAATATAAACTTTGAATACTCACCAAGAAAATTTAATACCAATTCAATTCAAAATATCCAAATTTATTACAGATGAAACTTAATTAAACTGTGTATCTATGAATGAAAGGGTAGTTGCAACAGAAATACTCTCTAACACATATGTTAATGCATGAACGTGCATGATCAATAATTTTAAAAAAGGGGTCACATTTTCATACTCTCATAAATCTATGTCCACAAAAGTATATAAAGTAACTAGTCATCTATACAGGAGATAATTAAAATGCAGAAGTGAAAGTGCCATCATAGTTCATGGAAAGGATGAATGATGTTAGTTGAAGTATATAACTTATTTAGGTGGTTGTGACCAAAGTGTGATGAAAGTAGTACAAGTAAGGATTATTTGTCTTAGAATGACAATTGCTAGTAAATGAAAATTGTTATTCTGAGGTTTGAAGATAGACATCTTCTTGGAGACAAATCCAATGGTACAGCGCATGGACACATGAACACGTTAGACAGAACAAGGTGAAGTAATGGTATATGGAGAAAAGGCTAATAGGCGCTGCTGAGGCAAATCCAATGTATCAGGAAGTATGCAACAGATAGGCTAGACGAGAAGTAGAGTAGAAAATAACAACACACATTGACTAACATTCGAGGATGCCACTTTTGATATTGCAATAGGAATCACAAAATCTAAGTCAAGTTGGTAAAATCTGCAGGGATGAACATTTTAAGACTATAACAAGAGGCAGATAAAACATGGACGCGGCAGAGGTAGTTATTTGCAGGTTTCACTGAAGATGTGGAAACTGATATTGCTTTTTTATTCCCCATTTTATCCAATGAAGCTTACCAAATGATAGGGGGAATGGATGAAGATCCAAATATTATGATAAAAGAAATGAAACTCATTTCCAATTGCTTCAGAAGAAACTTAACACACTCTCTCTACTCATCAACATTAGTAAGTACCATGTATGAGCTATACCCTGTATGCAGTGCAATTGGGTCAAGTATACAGACTTTGACAAGTCATCTCAGTTCACAAGTACTAGCAAAGGCATGGATGAATCACTACTGAGTTTTGAATGTGTGTTTGACTGTTTTCTGTGTCTAAACAAAAACTATATATGTGCCGTATTAATGTTCAAAAGTATAATTAGGAAAACATTCAGTAGACAAAATACATATCTCTGTCATAGAGAGACTTTCTTAATTAAGATCTCATTAACTGCTGATACTGATATGTCCCACACTCAAACATTTGTTACAAACTTGTTTTGCAAATGAAATTATGTAAAAAGCAAGATACTACTGGTGCATCAATCTGAAAACATGTTAAGCCAACACCAGATTGAAGAATGCAATGAGCATAACAATAATCTGCATATGAGTGAACCTTGCTCCAACAAGAAGCATAACAGTAGTAGCACATGCAAACAAAGTAAAGCTCAACAGTGCTAGGATGGAAAGCCAAAGTGAATGAGATGGTTGTGCTTGGAGAACTGGTTTGCTGTATTTCAGTGACAATGAACACAAAGAAAACGCAAAGGCCGCCAACCATGATGCTGCTATTCCCGTCATGTCTGCTGTTCTTCTTTTCTCACCACAGCTACTGGGGAAATGGTTAATTCGTTTTCTGCTATGTACTTCCTCAACACAATTAACATTGCCACATATCGCTAACTCTGTTCCATCTTGCTGTGCAATTCAATTACTGTTATTAGCATAAGGACATCACTTTTCTTCATTAGTTGTAGGATCTGGAGAGGAAATTAAAGAAAACAACTTACACTTGAACTGTATATTCGTCTGGGTGATTCAGAAAGCTTGCCTTTCTCGTCATGTGCATTCTTCTCCCTTTTGTTGATCTTAAACCTTCCTATACAGATTTCCTTAAAAATATTTAGAAGCTGCAAAAACATTAATTGAAAATTTTCAAAAGCTGACTTTGGCTTATGAATTAAAGATTCCCCAAAATTGAACGAAAAATAAACTAATAATAAACCGATGGTTCATGAGGAAAACATTAAGAATTGAAGATGATGATGATGATGATGATGATACAGTTGAGCCAAAAATCAAGCATAAACTACTTACCAAGAAGAAGGAATTCATGATTTGGAACACTGCGTAGCGTTTAGGTTTTAGCTTCTCACGAGTACTGTGTATTTGGTTGAACTTGATTATTTGGGAAAGTCTGAAACCAAACCCTCTTTTCCAATCGATTATTCTGTTCCCACAGCTTTGGTGATGTGGAAAGTGAAATTCCGCGTTGGACCACAATAGTAGTCCCGGACACCACCGCCCATTTTATAAAGTTTTATTGAGTAAAGTGAAGGGACTATTAGGGCTACATAAAAAATCAACTTTACCAATTTCAGTGGAGCTTTCTGTCACTGTATCGTTAATCACTTAGACTCTGAAAATTTTTAGGTACTGGAGAAATATGCCAGAAACCGAACAGAACGGTTCAGAAGCCATGCCCCTTCCTGAAGTTAGTCCTCCGGAGATTCAGCTACAAAGATCTGAGAAGTTCGATGAACACGAGATCAAGGGTTGGTACTAATACTCTTTACCTTCGAGACATTTTTGCAACCGCAATTTCTGAATTGAAAAAGAGAATTTCTGAATTGATAAACATTATGATTGAAGAGGATTTAGGGTTTTGAGTAAGAGGTAGTTTTTGGGAAAAATTGTGTAAATGAGTGTGAATTGTGTAACTTTCCGAACTTTTTAAGAGTGTCTGACAAGATATTTGTTCTATTGATTGAAAGCCATAATTTGTAACATCCAATTTTCATGTATACATTTTGTTTGATCTGTGTGCAGTAGAGATTGAAGAGATTAACAATTCAGGGGAGAATCAGGAGATTATTAACAACATGAATCCTATTTCTAATCCTCCAGACACCAGGAGTTCTCCATCTGCCTCCCTTGTAACTATCTCTCTTTATACTATTTTGACTGCTTGTTTAATTACTATCACTTTTGTATTGGATAAATTTTTTGGAAATTTCAAAAAATCATTTTATTTGTATTATTTTAATTTGATTTTTATTTTGAGAAATATCAATATTAAAGATATATATCATATGTTAATTGTTCTTTAATTTATTGATATGTGTGAGGTTTTTAACGTTTATTAACAAGAAACGAATAAAATTTTATCAAAATTTTCAAAATAGAAACTAAATTAAGACGCTATTTGAAATTTTCCAGGTAAGGACAAAATACATCATTTAACTTTCGTACTTTTAAGAAGAAAGGTCTCTGCATCACATAACCTCTCAATTATCTACAATATTAACTATTGCTTTTGGGTGCAGAAACTGAAACTACGGGTTGAAGCTCGTGTTGCTGAGATGAATGGAAAGTTGAAGGTACTTTATAACCAGTAACAATTCATTATTATTGAAGTTGAATTTAATTTTTATGTATCAAAATTACCATATCTTTATTGCTTCATTGTAGGAGCTCGGTGATTCATATGAGCTGACACTAGAGAACTTGCGGGTACTTGTAGAACCAATTAATAACAATTTATTATAGAATTTGAATTCTATTTTTATCATCTCAAGTACCATATCTTTCTTTGTTGTTTCCCTCAATTACCTAATATTTATTGCTTTTATGTACAGCAACTGAGGTGAATGAAAGGTACTTTATAACTAGTAACACTTCGTTATTGAAATTGAATTTCACTTTTGTGAATCAAGTACCATATTTTATGGTTTTTAAGTAGGATCAGACACTTAAGCAAATTTTCCATATACTTACAACTAATTAATAACAATTTTTTTTTTATTATTGAAATTGAATTCAATTTTTTACTTTTCAATTACCATATCTTTATTTTTGTTTGAATGTAGGATTTCAATTTACCTGATTATGAGGACATACTAAGGCACAAGAAGGTACTTGTAGAACCAGTTGATAACAATTTTTGTTTTTACTTTCTAGAAGAATGTTGTTTGTATCTCCATCTCTTCTAAAACTAGTAAGAGAAACTTCAATCAAATAACTAGAAAATCCCATGACCCCTCGATTACCTAATATTTATTGCTTTTATGTACAGAAACTGCTTCTTAGGACTCTTGCTGCTTTGGTGAATAAAGAGTTAAAGGTACTTTATAATTAGTAACACTTTATTATTGAAATTGAATTTCACTTTTACGTATCAAATACCATACTTTATTATTTTCTCTGTAGGACGAGAAACTAAAGCAGCTCTTCCAGTTACTTATACAACCAATTAATAACGATTTATTATTGAAATTGAATTCGCTTTTAATATTCAATTATATTTTTTTTATTGTTTGAATGTAGGAGTTTGGTGATTTATACGATGAGCTGCAACCAGAGGAATTTAAGGTACTTGTAAAACCAATTGATAACAATTTATTATTTAAATTGAATTTTATCTTTATCGTCTCAAGTACTATCTTTATCTTTCTCTGTTGTTTTTACTTTCAAGAAGAATGTTGTTTGCATCTCCATCTCTTTTAAAAGTAGTAAGAAACTTCAATCAAATAACTGGAAAATTCCATAACCTCTCAATTACCTAATATCTATTGCTTTTGGGTACAGAAATCGGGTCTGAAAGCTTGTGCTGATGACATCAGTAATACGTTAGAGGTAAATTATAATTAGTAACAATTCATTACTGAAATTAAATTTCACTTTTACTTATGCAACCAATTAAAACTAAATTCACTTTTAATTTTCAATTACCTTATCTTTATTGTTTGAATGTAGGTCTTCTTTGATTTGTACGATGAGCTGACAGAGGAAACGAATAAGGTACTTATAGAACCAATTCATAACAAATTATTGAAATTGAATTCTATCTTTACTCAAGATGAAGGTTGTTTGCATCAATGGCGGATCCTAGTGTACTGTGAGGGGCCTTGCCCAATTTTTTTTCAAATAAATATAATTTTTTATAATTTTAATGTATTTAGTAAGGTTAAATATGCTTTCAACCCTTAAACATTACATCATTTTGATTTTTAAACTTTAAAAATAAATGATATAATTTTTTTAATATAATAAAATTAAATTTATTAAATGTGTTAAATAACATTCTTAGTAGACATTTGAGTTGAAAAAAATATTAAATGGTGTATGCAGTTTAAACACTAATCTAAAACGTCATCTGACAAGTTAAAAAAGAAATCAATCACACAATTGGGTTAAGAAAAAATGAATTTCAATTTTGTGTAAATTAAGAAATAAAAAACCTATTTAACTCTATTTAATATGTTTCACACCTTAAAAAAAATACATCCATTTTCGCACCCAAAATAATTTCCGAAGATCCGCAGCTGGTTTGCATCACTATTTTTTTAAAAGTAGTAAGAAAAACACCAATCAAATAACTAGAAAATCCGATAACCCCTCACTTACCTAATATTTATTGTTTTATGTGCAACCGTATCTCAAAGCTCTTGGTGTTGTTCGGAATAAAAAGTTAAAGGTAATTAGTAACACTTCATTATTGAGATTGAATTTCATGGTAGTAACATTGAATCTTTGATGGATGTTCGAATGTGGACCTTTCTTTACTTAATTCACTTGGACATCAAAAGTTTTTAATAAACATCTATTTTTCTTTTGATTTCGATCATTATTTATATCTTCATTTGTAGTTAATTCCTCCATCATCACGACCAAAACAAATCTTTTGTAAACTTTGAATATTTCTAAGTTATTATCATATTTGATTACTCAAAGTTTGTTTTCAAAAGAAACCTTTGAGTAACACTTAACAAATTTTGAGATATAAGACATCAAAAAGTAATTTGATACTTGAATGAGTTTTAATTGCAATTATTTCTATACATTTCACAACAAGTTGTTCTCCATTAACAATTCTTTCTTTGAAAATATATGATTTGTTGAGATCTTTGAGAAGTGTTCGATCATGAGTCATATGGTTTGTACAACCATTATGTATAATTCAATCTTTTGTAGATTTGTTGGTTGTAACACATAATGTTGTAAGAAGTAATTTATCCTCTTATTCATCCTCTAAAATTCTTGACATCTTCTTGAGGATCTTGTGATTTTCATATCTTTTCCACATGTCCCAATTGATCACATTTGTCTCATTTTTCATCTAGCATCCACCAACACTTGTTAGGTTGGTGATTTTCTTGCAATAAGGACAAGATGAAAAAAACTTGTGTGTTGTTTGTTTGGTTTTATTTGCTCCTTTTGTAGTTCTAAACTATGATAACATTCTCATAATATGAAGTAAGACGCTTTCAACCACATGATCGTGCTTGCAAAACATGTATCACCTCTATCAAAGTAATCATAGACAAATCTTTTGAGTTTTCCAACGAAATAATAAGTGCTTTGATATAATTTAGAATTTTCTCAACTGAGTCTAGAATTTGGATAATCTTTTCCTAATAATTTTATCTTGTAGCAATATCCAACAATTTATTTGAGTATTTCTTAATTGTCACATACTCTATTATCCTTTGTAGCTCAAACTCCCTTACAAGTTCAGAATTTACTTTTACTTTTCAAGTACCATATCTTTCTATGTTGTTTTTACTTTCAAGAAGAAGGTTGTCCAAATTTAGTTATAACTTGCATCATCTATTCATTTCATTTATTAAGAGATGAGATTTTCCTTAAAAGTCAAAATGAAAAAACATTTCCCAATAAAACTTTTACTTCGATACTCATCAATTTTGTTGAAGTTTCTCATATCTTGTTGTGAGTGACAAAACCTATGTTTTTTTGTTTTTGCATGTTTGATACTAGAAACAAATTTTATCAAATTTCTTACTAACCAAGTGACTATCCCCAGATGAAGAAGAGATCCTTTAAAGTGATAAATATTGATGGAGAGAATGAAGCAATTGATGGGAATCCAGATATCAATAAACATAAAAAACAAGATCATACTGTATGGGCTTCCTTCTTAGCACTTAAATTTGGAATAGCAATTTCTTTTGGTAATCCTTTCGACAAGTTACCAAAATTGTTGGAAAGCACAGGTAAGGTAAAGCAGCAATCAGTTATAAATTCTGGAGAAGCACTTCGTGTGTTTGCCCAACCCATAACATGGAACGCAATACTTTTTGGGAGTTTCATTTTCTCAACAATTCATGCACCATTGGGTTTTCGTGTGTCTGCAAACTCAATCCAGATGCTACTTTTGGTGTATTGCATTTTAGCAGAAGCAGAAGCATTGTCTGATTGTGCTGTTATGTGGGGTTCAACTCAGATCCCTGCTCTTCTGTTTGTCTGTGGATGGGCAAGTGTTCTGGTGCTGCTTATCGCCTTCATCATCGCTGGGCTGAAGTATTCACGCTTCTCTCCAAAATAGGTTAAATTATTTTGGATATATGTTGGACAACTATAACAATGATTTTGCCATATACTGCTACTTCCTCTTATCTAGTGTCACTAATCAGTGACGATTCCTTTTATTGAGGGTGTGTAGTTATTAGGTTGCAATTGCCATCAAATGAAATTGAGATCCAATTTCTTCCTGAGAGGTTCTTTTAGATGAATTTATGAACAGTTCATCAATATACAACCTTTCTTTGTTTTGGTAGATGTAACTAATAATAAAAAGATGGAAAAAATGTCTTTCGTCCCTAAAATATTATACGTAATTTGATTGTAATTGAATATCTCCAGTTACAATGAAAATGCTCTGTCGAGTTACTTATAAATGCATTTCAAATAATCTCACATTTGTTAAGGATTAATAGCGTTAAGGATCCAACAAATAATTTTACCATCTTTTATCTTTTATCTGTTCACACTAATAATCAGTGACGATTCCTTTTAGTGAGGATGTGTAGTTATTAAGTTGCGGTTGACATCGAATGAAATTGAGATCGTCGTTGGTTTAATCTGTTCATAATTTAGGCTTGTTTAAAAATAGTGATGAAAGTTTATGTTAGAAAAGTGGGGGGTGCCAATAAAAATCTTCCAAATTTCTTTCTTTCCTTCTCAAAATCACAAACATTCATTACCTTTTTTCTTTTTTTTTTCTTTTTCTTCTTCACTTCTCTTCATAAAATTAAGAACCAAAAACTTCTTCATCCCGAGCCCTTTGTTTTCCAAACTAAAGAGATTTTGTAAAGTTTTCATCTTGGGATTTTTTATCTATGTATGTTTTTTTATACAAATTTCTATCGTCCTCTTTCTTTTTCTTCCTTCCAATTAGTGCAACTGTGATGGCAGGAATAACATTGATGTGGTACAGTGAGGAATGATATTATAGTTCTTTTGTTTGTAGTATCCGGTGTATTTAGTAATCACGGGACTCAGGAAAAGAAAGCCTAAAAGTAATCCGCACCCTATGTTTTCTTCCTACACTACCATAGTTTTAGTGAAATGATCTAGTTACTTCCTATTAAAAAATAATTTGTATTATGGATTGTTTTCTAAATTTAATTATGGATGATATAACTAAAAATATAAATTTACATTGTACGATCCAAAATATAATTTGTATTTTATATTATCTATCAAATTTATATTATAAATTACACACTCCAAAATACAAATTTGCATCGCAAATTATACAATAAGAATATAATTTATATCTCATATTGTCTTTTAAATATGCATTACAAATTATACCATTCAACCCTCTTTCAAAGTGACTTACGGATTAGATGTTACTGAAATTTTCTGGAGCAAGCTTTCCGTAATTTCTGAAACAATATTTCTGGAATGAAATTTCTGGAACAGAATTTCCAAAACAAGATTTTCAAAAGAAAATTTCCGTAACACATAAAATATAGGTTAAAGTATTCTTTTAGTTATTTTATTTATCAAGTAATATCATTTTGGTCCTCAAGGTTTTTTTATTTCAATTTGATCATCATTTTTTTAAAAATTAGTCAATTTAGTTTTTACTGTTAATTTAACCAAACAATGTTAAAGTTAATGCAACGTGTCAATTTCTGGTTTTTTTGAATTTTTATTTTGTTTTTACACGTATCACTTCACAATTATGCCAAATGTCAAAATAATTCAATTTGGTCCCTATATTTGTTTTTAGTTTCAATTTAGTCACAATTTTTTGTAAAAATGAAGCAATATTGTCCCTTCTTAAATTGATACTCAATTTACTTTTTTATAAATTTTATGATGATATTCTTACTAAAGTTAACGTTTTTATTAAATATTTCTAGAAATATTTTAAATTAACTTTAATTTTTTTTTGTAAAAATGAAGCAATATTGTCTCTCCTTAAATTGACACTCAATTCATTTTTTATAAATTTTATAATGATATTCTTACTAAAGTTAACATTTTTATTAAATATTTCTAGAAATATTTTAAATTAACTTTAAATTTTAAACAAAACATTAAACTTTGATTTTGTTTTAAATTTGAAATTTAGTTCCTAAACTTATGTGTGACAAGTTATTTGATTTTTAATCTGCACTAAGTTTGTATAATATGATACACTTTATGTCTTTATATATGATCACAAAATTGTTAATTGTTAAAATTAAGTTTGGGACTTAACTTTGTTCAATAATAAAACTAAAAAAAAAAGCTTGCTTATAAAAATTAACTTTTTTATCTTAGAAGATAAGGGATGAGAATTGAGAACGAGATAATGAATTTATGTTTAACTTTATATTTCTTTTTTAAAACAAAAAACTAAATAAGAGATACAAGAATAATAAATGAATCCAACACGTGACAAATTTAGAATGAGAGAGAAACAAAATATCTTAATAAATTTTACTATTCTTTATTATGTTTAATTATTTATTTTATTATTTATTAATATTAAATATTATATTTTATAAAAAAATAAAAATCAATTTTAAAAAATTAAAAAAATAAATAAAAAATCTTGGGGGGCCATGGCCCCCTTGTGGACCTTCTAAGGTCCGCCACTGAGTAGTATCAAGTAATAAAAAATCAATTTCTCCTAATGTTGTGTAGAGAAGACATGGATACAATGCGTGTATCGGATACGACAGGTATCTGATACATCGATACATTTATTTTGAAAATAATAAAATATGATACATGATATATGAATATTAAAAAATGTATAATAATTTTTAAAAACATAATAAATATAAGATTGTTGTTGTATTAATCCAAATTAAAATCATACTAACATAAAAAATATAAATTATTGTCATCATAAAAGTACCACTAAAAGAAAACTGAAAACTCTTAAATAATGACCAAATTTAGTAATAAAAAATATGTTAGAAACTAATTTAGAGATCAATTGAATCAAATAGACATAAGCAGGGACTAAATTGAATCAAAGAGACATATATGAGAGACTAAATTGAAATCAAGACAATAACATTTTGCAGTGACACTGACATGTGGTGTTGCCCAGTGCCACGTGTCACACCAAAGATCTGACACGTCACAACCAAATTTTTTGCAAAAAAAATTTGAAATTAAAAAAAAATTAAAAAATAACATATTGACATGTGACACGTCATTAAAGGTATTAATTTTTTTTTTCTGAAAGAGGTCAAATTTATGCACTATTTCAAAAGTTGAAATGTAATTGGTAAAATATAAAATAATTTTTTTTGTTTTTTTTTCAGTGTGTTGTTGAAAATGTGCCATGTGTCTTGTTTTTCCATTTTGTGTTCGCTCTATTGTATTCTTTAAAAATTTTACAAAAGAAAAAAAAAAAGAAAATGTACAAAACATAAAAAGTGGTCATGCGTGCAATTAGATTCGAACTTGTTTCAGTCAAAGCGTGCAATGAAATCATGAAGAACAAAAAAAGAAAATCAAACTCTTGAAGTGCAATATTTCATCCAAACGAAAGATATACAGTACAAGAAGTATTGAACCCCCTAGTTGTGGTTAACCTAGTTGCTGAGAAAAAAAGGCATAGTGTTTGACAAAAAGAGGAAAAACTAAAACGATGATGAACTAAAAAATGCATAGAGTAAAAGAAAACCTTGAGAGAGGAAAATATCAACGTCTGATGCTAATTATAGGAAATACTTACAAATTTTATAATTTTGTAGAAAATAATTATCTACGAAGAAATTACTTGCCATTAAGATTCTTACAAAAAATAGTAGGAAAAAATTCTTTTTTTTTGTAAAATATTTTAACAGATTTGCAAGAAAATTAATTCTCATGTAATATGAGAATTTTTAGTAGTGTGAAGTATTTTGTATGTTAAATTTCCTCATAATGCCCCATATGTACTTTGATTGTTTTAAGTACATACTAGTTGCGTTTTTTGAATTTATATACCTAAAAAGTAGTGTGGTGACCCAGATCTTTAAGTAAAAACACAACATTGAGTTATTTGACGAAGGACTCAAAAAATTTGGTTTTGTTTCTAATAACAATTATATCATCCACATATATATAAAAAGGAAGGTCATGTGATATGGACCTCTTAGAGTGAAAAGTAAGGAATCACTTCTCGTGTTCTCGAAACCCCACTTGAGTAAGGTTTTTTTAAGGAAAATGATTTTTTAACTACTAAATTTTAACAACTTTCTCTTACAACTTTAGGTGTCATCTTCTAAGTGGTTTTCCATTTTTCATTTTTTTTATTCTCAATAGTCCAAGATCACTTAGAAGATGACACCTCATGTTCTAAACTAAAATTATCAAAATTTAGTAGTCAAAATATTATTATTTTTTTTAAGTTGTCAATTAGGTTGTAACATTGATGGAATGACTTTCACATCATCACATGTGTTGACCAAGGGATTATCTCTATCCCCGACCATTGATAGGGTCGTTCTTGTTTTCCAAAAATAAATCAATGAGTCATAAAAGTTAGTTATTTGTTTTACATTAATTGTAATATCATTTTAATATTAATAACAACACCTTGCACATTTCTCAGCACATAAAAACAAGTAAGAAAGATGACGAGACAAGATGATGGTCACGTCATTCAGTTGAAATAAAAATTAAACGAGAGAGACTTTAATTGAAAAATATAAAACTTTTGAGTATTGAATTAACCAAGAAAATTTAAGGGGCCTTTAGGTGTAAATATCCAAATTAATTATAGATTTGAAACTTATTTAAATTTTATATCTATGAATAAATGGTTGGACGCATATATAAGAGATAAGGGGATTTCTCCCTGCACCTCTAATGCATTCTTCTGTTCCCCTAAAGACATTATTTATGACAATTAACTCCTTACCTACCTTGGTAATTCTTGTAATTATGAAAATTACTACAGCTGGTTTTTTACGAACACATGCACCTCCAAAACGCTACGTTGTAACTCTCTTCTCCAACCTTGTAACCTTGTCCGAACAAAAAAAAAAACAAACAAACGGTGTTTTCACTAATAGTTGCTATTTTCACTCTTGCTTTGTTGTTCATTGTTGTCCCTGGAATCGCAGTTGTAATCTCAGTGGTGGTACCATTTCCACTCCATTACTCGTGCTTGTGTTTATGGTCGTTGGTCCCCCTTTCCAGGTTAGTGGAACTGTTATATTTTGTCTAAACTTTATTCATTTTGGACTGAATGCCGAAATATAGGTACGATATATGTTGTTGATGTTTTTCGTGCCTTCTTCCTTGTTGATTTAGTGGTTTCAGTTGAACAGGGTTAAAAAAAACTCAGTGCAGTAGTTAATCGGATGTTGACAAGAGAAAAAAAAAAACAGCAACAAAAAAAAAATTCCAAAACCAACAACGAATGTCCACATTCGTAATTCGTAACTATAACACAAAAATTTCTGGATGTTTGTAACGTAAACTAGTATACCGAATATTTGACATCCTCAACAACCACAAAAATTACATAAAAGAACGTTATCGAATGTGGACATTCGTAGCGTAAACCATTATACCTGATATCCACATCCGTAACAGACAATATATATATATATATATATATATATATATATATATATATATATATATATATATATATATATATATATATATATATATATATATATATATATATATATATATATATATATATATATATATATATATATATATATATATATATATATATATATATATATATATCCGCAACATATTCTAATATATCAAATGTCAATATCCGCACCACATAAAATTAAAAAATAGTTTTTAAATGTCAACATCTACAACAAAAAACAATGACTCGGATGTCGACATCCATAATATGATAAAATCCAATAATAAAGGCTATACGGATGTTGACAACCACAACACAAACCTTTACATCAAATATCGACATCCGTAATACAAGACAAAAATTTACGTTAACAATACCTTAAATTTATATGTTAGGTCTAAAGCTTGGTTAAATCAAAACAAAATAAGTCAGTATTATAATCACGCCAAAAGACGAAAGTAGCTGATTAAGTATATCGTAAGGAAATCGAAATTGCATTCATCCTTTAATTATTCCTCTAACCCTAACTACATGGTCAAAGTTTATACTAGCTATTGCCAAATATTGAAGTCAAACATGATTGAGGACGAAGATTTCAATTTGAGTTTGATTCATTTAAGTACTATTAATTTTCATGCATCAAAAGTCAAATTGCATTTAATTTTGGTTTTATAAGTAACCAAAACTAGGGAAAAAAAATGTCAAACAGTAATTTTTAACCAAGAGAAATATATAAGCTCTGTAATTTCACATCGTACATAAACCCTTTTTCATTTAGCCATGTTGCTATAATTAAGATAAACAAACCATTGCAATGAGCTAAGCAAAGCTCACTGAAAAAGAAAATTATCAGCAAAATAGACCAAAATCACAAGTAATGGTAAAAATGTACATGCAATCCACTCATTTGAACATCACTGTACTCAGATTTAGGAACACCATTGAATTTTCTTTGTATTTCTCATGCAACAAAAAGTTTACAAGCATCTAATTCTCACAGTTTATTCAATGGGAGGAGGACTTGACCACCTTCTCTTCACCTCTGTTTTCCATCTCACCTCTTTAAGCTTTCCATCCAAACCATAGTCTCTCTCCATCACCAGATTGATCCCTTCATCAGAGTACCAACCAACTCCAATGCAAAGAATGCCATCTTTGTTGATGTCAACATAGCATGTCACACCTCCGGAAAGCCACAGCATGGTCACATCCTGCATGTCAAGCCGCTCCTCTTCGCCGAAGTAGTTCGTGTTCTCCGGGAGGCTCCTCTTCTTCAGATTCTCTGTACAAAGGTACACGTATGGTGTCTCGGTTCCTTCTTCGGCCATGCTCTCCTCGCCGTACACCGGAGTTGCACTGATCTCAAAGACTTTCCATGACCCTGTCAAATCTGATGGCTTGGTTCGTTTTCTCTGTGACAATGGCTTCACATGCAACTCCATATCACTGTTTCAAATGTAGCAGGTGTTAGTTACTTTCTTGAAGACAAAGGAAATGTTGAACTATTATGATCTGTTGTGATAAACTTTACAGTAAGTACTTATAGGAAAAGAAAATATGAAGGTAAAATGATTTAACAATCTTATTCCTTCAATTTTTACAGAAACTAATCTTAACTTATGAATGAGTTAATCTAATTTATAAAAGAAACTTAATGCATTTTATCTTTTTTTGTTTCCTATAAGTATTTATTGAAAAGTTGATACAAATAGACCTAAGAACACGCCCACACTAGAGATCCATGTCATATTGCCCTAAATATCATTTTAACTAGTCAGTTTATTGGCTTCATTCACATTTTCCTTATTGCCTGGTGTTTACCCGGCCGGATCAAACACAAACCTCAAGACGTCCGTGTGGAATCAAGGATGGACAATGTATCCGGCCGAGTAAACACCAGACAAGATGTCTGTGTGGACGACATACAAGGCAGGGCTCACTTCTCAAGCTTGGAGACTTGTGATACCATGTCAATAACATCGGCTTTTGATGCCTTCTTTGATTTTCCTTTCATCTATATATAATGCAAGCATATTCACAGCTAATGATTTAGTTGAGATTAAAACAGACAAAGATATGTTTGAGGGCTTGATTAGTCCCCTCTACTGTTCCTGATATTTATATATATGATGAAGGAGATACAAAGAAGTTGAAACATTAAAGGCTACAACTAGGTGCTAGGTTAGAGGTTATCCAACACTCAACCTCCTAGCTTACACATCATGATTGCCTAGATATACTAATTACTTCTACAGATTTCTAATTTCTTATCCATAGGCTGATTAGTAGACTAGTAAATTGATTCTAACTTCTAAGTATACACAATAATAGGAAGGAATGGTAACAGATTTCCATGATTATGATTTAGGTATTTTCTTGTTAACACCAAGTGTCATACTCAAAAACTGGTACACATGTAAACAAAGCACAAATACCTCTGGTCATCGATCGAAGAAGGACTGGCCCATTCTTCTTCATACACTGCGACTCTCATTATCTGAATGTCTGCACCGCCATTACTGAATTCTATGGTATGGACGATTCGGATTCTTTTGTGGCAGCCCTTAACCAAACACTGAAAAAGGTGAAATTGTGGAAAAATTAACAAATGCATGATCAGTGTTAATAGTATCTTACATAAGGGAAAGATCTATAATTATGATATCTTGTAGGAAGCATGACAAACTTACTTGTTCAAACTTGAAAGTTGGTGAGATAAAGTACTTTGTATCATCGGATTCACCCACTGGAATATCCATAGGACCTCGAGAATAAGACCCATCCTGAAGTTTATAAATCATAATAATAATGAAATTCAAATGGAGGAACATAAACAAACTATCATATGATTTAGGATATTCCATTGATACTCATGACTCTAGCAATACTAAACTTTTATATGGTAAATGTTTCAAAGTAGTTGACATATATGTCAGCAAGACCAAACCAATTATTTCTCATCTAATCTAATAATTCTGAATTGCATCATAAAACCTAAAGCAACTATACAAAGTTGTTCACAACAGTTACTGTGAATGTTTAGCAATACCTCATAAATAATAACTCACTTTTCATGAATCAATCTATACTAGCATGAAAGGAATCTTACTTCAAAGTAAACAAGGCCCGGTTCACAGCCCATGACATCTTCTTCCATCACATCACCCCTTTCAAGGTCAAAGGATTCAAATGTAGGCAAAGTGTGATTTGTTACATTTTCGCCGGTTTTGTGCTTTCTGTCTTTGGTTACATTGCTTCCTTTGTTATGCTGTTGTGTTTCGCCATAAGGGTTCAAAGTCACCCAGTTAACCTTTCTCCGGATTTGAGACGTTGGATCGCCGGAAGCTGATGGTACTGCCTCTATACGGGAAAGAGTATAGCAGTCATATAGATTTTCGTTCTTGCTTCCTATTTCCATCGGTTCCATTTCAGCTGTTATGGGAGAGAACACAGCACCTACACCCTTCCATATTCCATTGAGACTGCTCGCGAATGTATTCCAAACTGGTTTTATCACCGGTTCCTTAAAGATTGTCCACTTTGTCAGTGTAATGTTCATTGCAATTTGAAATAGAATCATGTCTACAGAGTTTACTCAGATATAGAAAACATATACATATACAAAAGTATAATGATAGCAATAATAGAAGCAGTTTTATTAATAAAACAATGATGGGATGTATTCCCTTACACAGATTCTTCCACCCAAAAGTTTTGATTGAACGTCTATTCATTCATAAACTTATCGAATCCCAAATCCCTACATCAATTCTCTTCGCTGGACAAAAAGCCAACAACTTTGCATCAAAATTTCAAATTCAAAGACACCCAACTGAGAAAACGGGTGCCTGAGACTGAGAAACAGTTTCAACCTCCATGAACATAACATTGTTAACAAAATCTCAGAATTCATATGCATATACAAACCATTCTCCAATTCAATCGCAGTTTCAGAAAGGAACAAAAGGTTCTATTTTTCATCGATAAACCTACCCAACTCCAACCCCCCACATCAATTCTCATCCCCAAACAAACCAAAAGCTAACAACTTTACATCAATATTAGAAATTTAAAGAGACCCCAGATAAGGTAAAAGTTACCTGAGTTTGAAGAACAGTCTCAACCTCCACCAACATAGCTCCAGAGACAATGATCCTTCCACCCTTTTCCCCCTTCCTCTTCACCACTCTCCTCTTCCTCCTCTTCTCCTTCTGAGAAGAAGCAGAAGCAACCTTGGCAAGCTCATTGTCAATACTCCACACATTCTCCTTGTTGCCCCTCACCCTCACACCCTCTTTTGGGCCACTCCTCTTGTGATTGTTGGGCTTTTGAGCCTGAGCTGTTATGAGCCTTGTGGAACATGGCTTGAGGGGGGTGGAGGAAAGAGAGGAAAGAGAATTGTGGGTGGAAGAGAGGGTGTGGTTGAAGCCAAGGTGGTGGTGGTGTGTGGTGAAGAAGGACTTGCTGAGGTAAAGGGAAGAAGAGGATTGCATGTCTGTGACTTTGAGAAGGTACACAAAACCAGTATTTTGGAACTTTCCCTAAAGTAAACTAGTACAGTGTCCTGTAGTTAATTTTGTCCTACCATAATCAAACAATTGATTAATGTCTCCTTTGCATATATATAATTTTATAATTCATGATAAACCTTATTAAATTTACAAATCCCATATAATTATTTTTTTAATTCTAGAACTTATTAAACTTAAGTAATAACATTTGCTATTATTTAAAGAATAACAGATATGTAATATGGCGAGATTAACTTTAAAAACAATATTCAGTTTTTTTTTCTTTGATTTGATAAAAGTATGAAAATAAAATAGAATTTAAAAGATTTCAAATTTGTATGTAGCATCTATTCATTGAAAGTTTCGTTATGAACATCTAGAATTCCATTAATAGACATATTAACTATCCAATTATCAGTTCCTACACCAATATTATCTCACCTTAAACTACTGAAAGAAGAGAAGAAAATAATATAATATTCCGAAGGAAATAATATACTACCCAAAACCTCAACTCTGGTTAACCAGTTATACTTCTTGTTTAACCGTTTTCTTGAGATAAAAAAAACCTGATTAACCGTAATGTTGTTATGTCATTCCTCGTTTTAATTGTTGATCAATAGATGAAGATACGATCATATCATATTTGAGTTTATAATTTTTTTTATGTATTTTTTCTTTGTAGAAATATATATTTTTCTTTTTTCATAATTTTAAAGCTTATAATTAAGTTATATTGAGTGATAATTTTTTAATAATTTAAAGCATTAAGCTTGTTTAGTTTTTTTGTATGATAATAAAAAATAATAAAATTATTTTTATTATTTTTGCTATTATAATTATAAAAATTAAATATGTACTTTTTATAATTTATTGGTAATGATTTTTATTTATTTTTTAGTAAGTTTTATAAAAAATGGTTACGTTTAAACAAATTGATAAAATTTTAGTAAGTAAATTTTAAAAAAATTACTTAAAAAATAAAATTAATAAAATAATTATTTAATTTAAATATATTGGTATATATAAATAATAGTAATTTGGAACAAATGAATTTTTCTTATAAGTATAAAGGTTAAGTAAATGTTTTTTATTTATCTTTTTTAAAAATTACTGCATACTTTAAAAGAATACCTGTGTTAACCCTTATCTACATTTCCTTTGATTTTTTTCTTATATAGTCTTTTTTTATTCTATATTTTTTTTAGTTAAATATATTTTTAACTTTTAAATTTGAACAAAGGAAATTCATTTATTTTAATTCTCAAACCTAAAGAATGAATATATTTTTAATAAAATAATATTATTTTTTTTGAATTTATTAAACATTATATCAAAATAACATTTGAATCGAAACAAAACTTATCTAAACGACCCAAACATCGTTCTAAAACACATTTAGCAAGTCAAAATACATTTCACATATTCCAAAAATTATGTATCAAAAATTACAATTTGGAAATCTTATCCTAGAAATTATGTTCTCGCTAAAAGCGTTTTCTATAAATTTTTTGGAGTCGTGGAATATGTATTCTGAAATTTTCCAGAATATGTATTCTAGAAGTCACTTTTCAAGAGGACAAAATGGTCATTTTTGAAAATTTGAGAGGGTACTAAAAAAACTTGTGGGGGTGCAGGAAGTAAAAGTCCAAAAACTAATACAAATCATAGATAAGGGTGACCCCAAGATCACATATACCATTGATATCAACATCCACTCGTATGAAAAGCAAAACATCACATATCATTTTAGCAAAAACATTCCAAAAGGAGCTACACTTTCTAACAGTTACGAATGAGACAGAGTATCCATGAAACTTATGATACTCACCACAATCCCCTGCATGTTCTAGCAAGCCATTTTCTAATACTAGAAAGAAAAATAGTTGAAGTATCAAAAGCTACCCTGTAGTTCGTTCAACATCATTTCGGAATCACCATCCATGTTTTCACTGCCATGGATGATATCATCAGTTCTATCTACTTCATCATCAGATGAGCCGATGAATGATTCATAAGCTTTATATTTACTAAATTTGGACAGCTTCAACAGTTCAGTTAAAGACTCAGCACTTTCCATGTCACCTTGCTCTTGGCAAAGCTCAATGAATGCAGACAAGTTCAAGGGCTTTGGTCTCCAACTCCTTGAATCATTAGCAACCATAAAAGCTTCTTTCAAACAGGACAAGGCCTCAGAAATCCTCTTATCTGCAATGTAGCCCTCTGAGAGAATCTCCCATGTATTTGAATTTGGAAAACCACCATCCTCCTTCATCTTCTTGAAGAAACTCAGAGCCTTCAGCATATCACCTGCTTCCACATACCAGTCTAGGAGAAGGTTTCCTACTCTAGGATCATAACTTAACTTTACTGAAACCCATTCCTTATAAAGTTTTTCTGCACCTGCAATATCATGCACTTTAACCAGAGAAGAAATAACAGCATGGTATCCCAAGTTTGGTGTATTTTTCGGAAAAACTGATTTGTACGTATTCCAAACTCGATAAACTTCGTCTTTGTTTCCAATACGTCCATATAAACTCAGGAGATAATGAAAAGGAATTCTATCACGACCTTTAATTCTATTCTCAACATTTCTTAAGCACTCTTCTGCTTTTTCAGTCTGATCCATCCTAATGTACATTGAAGCCATTGTGCTGAACGTAGACCAGTTAGGGATGATGGTAGGATCTTTTTCCATCTGTTCAAACACTTGTTCCATCTTCTCTATTGATCCTTGAGATCCACAAGAAGATAACCAGATATTATATGTGTAGATATCGAGCTGTATCTTTTTTTCCATCATTTCAGAAACCAGCATATCAACTTTATCATATTCCTTTACGTTCATGTACAGGGTCATCATTACATTAAATGGCAGTGGATGTACTACATACCCTTTACTCCTCATTGTGTCAAATAAAGATTCTGCCTTTTCCTTTGATCTGGAATACACATATACATTCAAAAGGGCACCGTAAGTTCTCTTATTTTTTAACTGATCTTCCAGACTCAGGAAAAATACTTCTGCACTAGAAAACCCACGAACTTTTGCGATTAGATCTAACTGAATTGCTGCATCACTCTCAGAAACTCTAAACCGCTCTGGTCTATTGTTTATCCAATCATATACCTGCACATTTTTTCGTTGATTTAAAAAGTTGTACATGGCGGATATTAAGACAATTGAAGCAAATAAGTAAACATAATCAGAAACAGCAAGTTTTTGCATAATTCTACACATTCCGAGGAAAGCATGCCACTAAATAGAGTAGTGGCCAAAAATGGTTTCCCAGATTATGCAAATTTTACTGACAGTATCTGCCAATAAGGAATTAACAATTAAGAATGTTGTTATAGATTTATGTTATTGTATATTTATCCCATAAAAGCAAGTGCCCTAAGTAAAGAGTAAAAAGGAAAATTTCTGATATAATAAAGGGAATAGCGCTACCACAGAATCAATCAGGTCTTGTTGTAGTCTCATATAGCTCACTGCTCATCCCTACTCCTTTCGTAGGATTATCTGAGAAACAGACTTCATTTTTACACATAGTTTTATGGCAACTTTGCAATATACTTTTCTGACATTGCAAAAGGGTACGAAGCAATCTTTGATTCTTTGGAGTGAATGATAGTTCAAGGATGGTAAACATATACAGCTCTCCACGCCATGAACAAAATATAGTTTTGTTAAAGATTACTCTCTTACAGCTGTTAGAAATTTTAAATAAGGCAAGAGAAGAAGGAAAAATCTTGGACAGAAAGAGGGAAATTTTTTCTAAATTTGTGGCAAAGATATTGGACATATCCTAGCATGCAGTAAGATAAAATTACAATACATAGATGGTATGCAAAACTTGTTTGGGAAACCACAATTAACAGATTCTTCATTTTCCTGTTCATGCTCTGGTAAACCTTGGAAAGTTTGTGAATAGGAAAAGAAAACATGCACAGACTGACTAGGTCTTCTGTCTGCTCTATTTATTTTGTATGACATTTGTATTCCTTTAGCAGTTTGAATTTGAATTAGAGTTTTGGTAGTATTTGTGTCTTTAGGAGGTCGTGGAATGTGCCAACTGTTGTTTGGTGTTTATATTCCAACGTGGAATGTGCCAACTGTTGTTTGGTGTTTATATTCCAACGTGAATCACATGCAAAACTGAAATAAAATGGCATCAACAAATTACAAAATCCTTCATCATGAACAAATGGCAATGCAATGCTCAATATTTCAACTCAGACGCTATGTAAAGCAGGTTCACAACTACTGAACATGAAGAACGCTTACCTATATACTCAAACCTCCCACTAATAACACATTCCACCACTAACAACTACGTATCAAAATCTCTTTGGTGAAAAGCAAAACCACACAACACATATAGATAAAAGCACCCCATATGAAAAAGTGGTTAAAAGATAAAGTTTTCACCTCGAGTACGATTTAAAACAGCGGACCAAATAATTAGCTTAACCAAAAAACAAAACCCACAAATCACAATCTCTTCAGTGAAAAGTAAAAACACACAGATAACAGCACCCAGGTTGGAAGATAGAATTTTGACCTCAAGTGTAGGTGCAACTTGAATCCTTAGACCAGACAAAAAAAAAAACTATTCAGTAAAAAGAAAAAAACAACACAAAAACACAGAGATTGAAGTATCATAGACCCCAAATGAAAAAGAGGTTGCAAGATATAATTTTGACTTCAAGTGAAAGTGCAATTCAGATAACTAGTTTTACAAAAAAAGAAAAATATCACTATCTCTTCAACCAAATGAAAGAGTAAAAAACACAAACACATAGAGAGCGAGAGATTAAATCACCCTAAATGAAAAAGAGTTTGGAAGATAGTGTTTTGACTTCAAGTCAAAGAGCAATTCCGATAACTAGTTTCTCCAAAAAATCAAACTAATATCATTCTCTCTTCAGCAAAATGAGAGAGTAAAATACACAAACACGTAGAGAGCGAGAGATTAAAGTACCCCAAATGAAAAAAGATGTAGGAAGATAGAGTTTTGACCTCAAGGGCTCTCCGAAACTTCTTGTACTTCCTCAACTCCTTGACGACTCTGGAGAGTTCCCACTTGGTGAGGGTTTTACCTTCGTTCTCCCACCGGTTAAGCACCTCGGCGGAGCCCATGTCGGGGTCCGGGTTGAGCGATATCCGGCGGTACACGTCGTTCCACCGCACAATGGGGCGGCGTTCGTAGTCCACGGTGCCATAGTTGTGGACCTTGGAGACGGAACACGTTACCAAGGGGAGGCACGTGGCGCGCGTGCGAGCGACGGAGAGAGTGGAGGAAGAGGGCTTGATGGGGAGAGAGTAAGAGAGCGAAGAAGAGAGAGAAAGGGTTTGGTTGTGCAGTGAAGATTCAAGTCTAAGGACACTCATTTTTCTCTCACTCTCGTTCAGGTCAGTGAAATGAAGTTGTTGCAGGGAAATGGTGGGTTGAAGATAACGGTAACACTTTGTTCTATGAGTTTCAACAATCTCAATAAATATATATTTAAAATGATTATCTTTTATAACTTTTATTTGCCTTTAATAATCATCGATGTCTTAATCATTTTAATACTTCAATCTACTTTATTTTAGTAAATGTTAATACTTATTTTTTTAGAGGTTATTAATATTTTAAAAATCTTACGTAATAATTTAAAATATTTTTATGAAATCTAAATTGAAATATATATATATATATATATATATATATATATATATATATATATATTTAATATATTTTACTTATAACAAATTTAATTATAATATACTCATAAATTTAATAATATATTCAACACAGACCCTAGAGTTGGTTCTTTTTGTTGGTAAAACTGAGGGTGGAAGACCCTGGCAAATTTTGAACCGTTAGATTTACAAAAAGAATTTACCAACACTGAAATTTTCTTACCTTATTTATTTATTTTTATTTCTTTTCCTTATTCATCTTGTTAACCAACAGCCCTTTAAGTTGAGATCACTTTTATTTTTAATAATTATATTTTGATAATTTCAATTTTATATGTAACAACTGAGTTATATTAATTATATTACTACAAAATTAAAATAATCTTATCATAATCATATAAACAGAAGCCTTAAAATGAATAGTACAAAATGTATATCCTAAATGGATTGTAATTTTTAAGTTTAATTTAACTTAAGGGTTATTTTGACTCATTTAAAGACAAAAAATAAAACATATTTCTAAAATATGATTAATATTAAAGAAATTAATTTTTATTTTTAAATATAATTATTTAATATTTAAATATTAATATGTATATATATTATCTTTTATTTTATTTTTTTAATATAATTATTATTTAAGAAATTAACAAACTTATTTGAACCATAGAGTAATAGAAAAGTGATCTGGTTTAATTTATATCATCTATAACAATATATAAAGAGATTTTCTTTTTTGTGTTCGTATTTCAAAATATCAATTTTATCCTTAAAAAAAATTATTTACTAAATTTTTAAAAATTGACCATTACTTTTATAAACTTTTTTATAAAATCGTTTATCTCTACTCTTCTTTTTTCTCTATTTATCAACAGGTATTCTCTCATCTTTTCTAATATATTTACTTTATTTTTAATAAATATAATTTTATTTTATATATTAATTTAATAATATTACATTATCATTACCTACTAATATAATATCACATATATTAAACAAATGCGTACACTGTTCGTTTAAAAGCAATTCAACTCAGTTCCATAGTTAGGATAAGACTTATTTTATTACAAAAAGAAAGAAATAAGAGGCTGAAGGCTAAGAAGTATTTCTCCTTAATTAATATTTAGCTGCATTAACTTGAGCCAAAAAAGTTTTCAAGTAATCCCATATCAGAGTGTTGTATTGTACCAGTATGAATCTACTGTAATTGAAAAATCAGATATAGCTACCTCAGAGGAATCAATGTTTGAAATGCTACAAGAAAAATATTATACCCGTATGTACATTCTCATTAGTGCTGAAAACACAACTGTTAGAAGGGGTCACAATACCAACTTTAGTCAAACTTTCTCCCCATTTCCTCATAGGTAACTGAGAAAAAAAAAAAGGTCAAAAAGGATACCACACCCTTCATACCTGACAATCTCAAACAGACTATGCTACCAGACAAATCATTATGAGCAGCCAGACCAATTTTGGCTGACAATATGCTGGTTTCGTAAACTTCCATGGACATAAACTTTAGGCTCTTTTACCTGCAAAGGATGAAAACTGGGATCAATAATTCAGGAATGAACAAAGCATTCATCGTTTGAGCTGGCTGCGAATACTAATAGCAACTACCAACCAGTGAAATTGGTGGAAAACCAGATTTCAAGCGGACTCTTGAGAACCCATCTTCAGTAAATAGGCACTTGAATCCATTGATCACAGGATGTTCACTGTTAAAATATCAACAAGAAGGTCAGATAAACTGGAAAATTTCTTGCAATCAGCCAATGCACTGAAATCGTATATAAATTTCCAGTTCAAGATTTCTAAAAGTTCATTTCATTCCTCCAAGTGCCTAATGTTAAACGCGATCGAAGTCATAAATAAAATTTATTCATCCAAGTGCCTAGTGTTAAATATTATGTCTGTTAGAGATGGTCCATAACATGGTATCTATGTTTCAAGCCGAAAGAGATGATACACGAGGGGTAATCTAGATGTAATATAAAACTATTCACATGTCTTCAAATTATTACAAAAGCTTCAAGGATAGTTGGTTCATGGCAATGACCGTTATGAACATAACATATGCTGATGGAGTCCTTAACAACAAACATAATTTTTATGGGGATCTAATGTATCAAGTTCATCAATTTTATTTGACAAACTTGCTCACTTGACACTACTATCTTTCGCAACACTTTGTAGGATCTCTCATCATAAGCATAGCATGTGCCATACAATTTATGTTTGTCAAGTAAAGTACTGGAAGTAATATAGCAATCTGTTAATATATAACTCACTTAATAAGGAAAGTAAAATTTCTCTGTTGAAATTCTTCCAAACTAATTTGTTCTTCTTTAGAATACCTGCAGCAAGAATTCAAGATAAGCAACTCCGAGTTCGAAAATAGTGGGAAGAAAAACAGTTTGGTCATCGTGAATTGCAAGCAATCAACAAAGCTATAATGAAATTGTTAACACTTCAATCTTCCCCCCATGACTAAGTATTTCATTGCTATTTAGTCTTACGTATGTCTAGTATTTCCACAATATTCCATGTGAGCATCATAGATCATGTCAACACCATATACTAACAACAATGTGCATAATCATCACGAGTTAATGAATGTTAGAAGGAGACCCCCTCTTAACATTCAAATCCAGAATTGGACTTCCTACAGCAACAAATAGTATAGATAGAAAGCACTTCAATTAAATGTTTAAAAATGTAAACCCTGGAACAACAATGATGGCTCATTTCAACTATAGATAAGGTGCTAACCAAAAAACTTGAAATGGTGAGGATCAGGAAAAATAGATCAAGGTTCATTGTATTTTCATTAGTGCAATGAGAAACACATTCACTACACGTTCTCACTATGCTCAGTAAAAGCCTGCAATCAACCAAATGCCTACATACTTCAGCAACGTTATTAAGGCCTCCATCCATTGCATGCCTACCCAACAGGAAATTACCTCTGTCACATACTCGATTAGAGTTTCAAGATCTAGAAGCAGTTTGACGTTGGGGTCCACATCAGTAACACTTGGATGACAATCAAGCATACTAGTCTTAGTGAAGATGTCCAATGCATATTTTCTCAAGGAAATGACAACGTCATCATCAAGATGATGTTGTCATCAACATTCAAACACCAAATAAATGCACAATCAGGCAAAGAATTTTTGGAAAAGCAGAGTAATTAGTCTTACAACGACTCATACCAAAATGGGATTAGGTAGAGCTAAAGCGATCAAACCAGGTATGGGGAGAAGGTGGCACACAAGGTGAGATCCACCAGAGTTGATGATACATAGAAGTTGCTACATGTAAACCTCTTCTAGCAACTCTCCGTGTAAGAAGCCATTCTTAATGTCTAGTTGGTTAAGCAGCCAATAATAGATGACAACCATTGCAAGAAATAGATGCACAAAAGTTGTTTGGCAACAGGGGAAAGATGTTGTTCACAAAGATCTAAGTATAGCCCTAAGCCACAAGCAAGGTTTGTGCCAATGAATAATGCCATCTAGTCCAACCTTCAGAGTATACATCTAATGACAACCAACAGTCTTCATGGGAGGTAAGGGAACCAACACTCACGTGCTACAAATAGAAAGATTTACAGCAATTGTGTGTTATGAGCACACACAAGATTCTCTATTTAAAAGGGATAGCAGTACACAATGAAAGGAAACAAAAGAAATATAAAAAGTAATCCCTAAATAAAATTAACACTATACAATATTTCTTATTTACATAATGATATCTTTAATAGGATCCATGCAAAATGAACTTGATGCATTATTAGTACAGTGCAAAGAAAACAAACAAGATTATACCTCCATGGTAAATCACTTTCACAAAAGCGAGATATCCCATTCATTGCTGAAAATGTATCAATGTGCACCCACTGTTCATCTGTGTCATCATGAAAACCTGCAGCAATTAAAAAAATCAACACACACATCAAAAGTAATGACAAGGACAAAAACAAGAAGCTTGTTACACCATCATCCATAGCATTGATTTTTTTCATTTTTTGTTGAAATTTCCTTTTTTTTATAATTTCAATGATGGGTTTTTCTGGATTGGAGTTATTTTAGGTTTCAATGACTGCTCGTTTGACTTCTAACTAAGATGAAAGGAATTATGAGCAAGAAAAGCAATTGTATATATCAAAACAAATCGTGTTACATCAACCAAACACCAGAAAAATATGCTCACACGATATATTGAATGTAGAAATAATAATAGTTTCTAAAACACCTCATCAGGCTAGAGCATTAGCTTATATGCGACAAGAGGTAGTTTAAGAAGATAACAAGCACCAACTTGTCAAGGCCAAGGGCCTCTAACAAGACTTGGTGAAAACACATATGCTTGTCGAGAATTTGGATTGACAAAACAAGTTATGATGTCTCTAGAATGGGTCATTTCTTATAGTGACATTCTACATAGTTGTGCTAAGTCATACCCTAGAACAGAATTGGAAACAATATGGTATGCATATTTTGGTTATCACAGTAAGCATTACAAAAACTGCCTTTGTATTGTCCTTAAGAGAATCAGAAGGATGATAGCCAACCAGTATTACTTCTTGGTCCATGAATAAATTACCAGAAAATAACTCAAGCTCCAAACACCAAAGAGTAGACATATTTATCGCAACTATAAATGTTAAATATTTTGCTCAAACCCCAGACCAAAGAACCATACAGTTTATTCTAAATATCCTTTTCAGAATTGGGATAGAGATTATCATTGTTTTACTTTGGAATACTGGTAAGAGAAAAAGTCTCAATAAAGCACCTCAAAGTCACATATCACTTAATTTAATCCAGAAATGTCACATACAAGTGTACATACTGGAATTTTGTGTCGGACCACACATGATTCTCTATTTATAATTACTAGTACTATACAATTAGGTAAAAAAAGAAATATCTAACATAATCCCCAAATTTAAGCAGTACAATTTTTCCATATTTACGTAATCTTATCTTTAACATCATACAAAATGAACAATACCAGTGAAAATAATTTTTAGAACAATTAACTGTGACCAAACAAGGAGAATCCTACAGTCCAACAATATTAACAACTTTTAACAGAACTTGCCATTGTTAATTGTGAAAAACAGAAACCACAACTACTATATTTTACCAAATCAAGCGTCAAACAAGGAGCAGTTTTTCTCTAGGCAAATTCCAGCAAAGTACTTCACAGCCAAGGCATGAATATTTCAGGACTCGTGTACTCACCAATTCCATGCAATTCTTTTAAGGCATACCCACTAGGATAGTTCCAGTATGATGCCATGAAACTAGTGATGGTGCCTGCAAGACTGCAAGATAGACAATGAGTACAAAAAAATTGAATACCCACTACCAATGAAACAAATGACTAGTGAACCAACCTCACTAAAAGTAATGCCAACAAAGTGAGGAAAAGCAAGTTCCAAATCATCTTCTTCCTGTTGTTGTAACTGAAACATTTGTAGAAGATTAGCAACTTAAAAGGGTAAGAAACCAAAAAACAGGTACAACTATTGAAAAAGTGAAACATCTGAGATTTCATCTCTGTTTATAGAATGTTAATACAGTTAAGCTCTGTTAGATATATCGCGTTAATTAGGGAAGCATAACATCTATTGTTTATTAGGGAAGGTTATGTAGATATAGACTTTGAAGGTGAAGTTGATCATCAAAGAAGTACTACTGGTTACATTTTCACGGTTGGTACTACATCTGTTAGTTGGATGTCCACAAATACAAAAGATTCTTGCTTTATCCACTACAGAGCTCGTAAAGAATTGATATGGTTTCAAGGTTTGTTAACAGAGTTGGGTTTTATCCAGAAGAGTGTTTTTTACAGCGATAGTCAAAGTGCAACACATCTGGCAAAAAATTCAACATTTCATTCTAGAACAAAACACATTGATCTTTGTTATCAATTCATCATATCTTTGCTTGAGGATGAGTTGCTAACATTGAGAAAAATTCTATGAAGTAAGAACACAGCATATATGTTGACAAAGGTAGTAACCATTGACAAATTGAAGTTGTGCTCAACTTCAATTGGCCTGCTAGAATAACATACAAGAGAAGGTTGCTGCATTGGTCAAGGTGCGAAGACAAATTGAAATTAGTCTTCAAGTGGGAGATTGTTAGACTTAGTCAAGCAAAGGAAATATTGTAGGGTGAGTATTGTTTCTTCAAAATAGACAAAAGCTAGTAATATTTTAGAATGCATAATTATAGGAAACAAAATATGAGGATTATATACATTATGTTATGTATAAATACCTTTGCGTAAAAGTTTACTATGTAATTCCAATAATGAGAGAAAAAGAAAGATGAGAGAAAAGGAAAAATTATTTTATTTTTCTGGGTTTATTTGGGTTGAGTTGAGTGTTTTCTAAACACTTGTTTTGTAATTATCTCTTTCAAGTAAAGGTCTGCGGCAACTTGGAGACATAAGCATAATTGACTAAACTCCGTTATCAATTTTGTGTGTGATTATTCCACATTTATATTGTTTTCATAAATTACAAAATAAGTGTTTACAAAACACTCAACTCACCACCCAAATAAACTCAGAAAAATAAAATATTTTTCTTTTTCTCTCTTATCTCTTTTTTCTCTAGTTATTGGAATTGCATAGTAAACTTTAAACAAAGGTACTTATAAATAATTTATATAATCCTCATATTTTGTTTCCTATAATTATGGATTCTAACATATTACTGCCTTTTGTCTATTTTGAAGAAACAATACTCATCCTACAATATTTCCCTTGCTTGACTAAGTCTAACAACGTTTCGTTGTTTTGCTTGGGAGTCAATATTCAATTCAGGAATGTCTGTTCTTTGAACTAGGATTTGTTTCTGTGTCTCTTTCCCTTTTGAACACTTTGTCACTTCATGAACCAAATTTAGGAGTTGTATTTTTAAGTAATGACCAACAATTCATATTATATGTATGTGTGGGTGTGCATGTCCTCTCTCTCTGTTCTATGTTTTCCTTTTTTTTCTTGCGTCCTTGTTTCCATGTAGTGTCTGAACTCATGCTACATAGAGCGCTATCTCTCTGTCCTATGTTTTTTTATTTTTATTTTCTTGCGTCCTTGTTTCCATGTAGTGTCTCAATTCATGCTACATAGAGAGCTATACCAAGCCCAGTTCAGAAGAAACCATATGAGGAAGATGCTTTGTAAATTGAAATAATTTACTCCAATATCTTCTAGCAATCGCTAGTTATTCAATGCAATAAGTTTAGAAAACAAAAAATAGAACCCAATTACATTTCAAAGACATGTATAATACTCATAAACAGAACTTACATTCTGTTAGAAGCAATTGAAGCGGAGACATTAAATATTGGAACTGAACTAATGATAAAACGAAGCTCCTGCAATATCAGTCAGAATAATATTGAATTCCTGTTTCAGTTTGAAGACAAACATAAATTAAGCATCGGATTTCACGTTATAATTATAGTACCTTGTGAGGAAGCTTAGAATAAAGAAAAATGAAGGCAAGAACTGGAAAAGCGAAAGATCGGACCCTTCTGTCTAAAAAAAGGCCAAACTGCAAACAAGAACAGCATGTCAAGAAACTCAAATTAGGATGTAAGAGAGGCTTTCTTCTTTTTCTTTTCCCAATTATTTTCTTTTTATTGTTTCGATTGAGGAAGGTAGAAAAGTGATCTTTTCTCAAGGACGAGTAAAATGGATTAGGTTACCTCGTAAAAGATCTTATATGATATTTGCAAATAGGGAAGCTTGTAAGTAGTATATTTATCAGATTTTCTTCATGTATTCTTATTTTCCCATGATTATAAATAAAGATTGATTGTGTGTAGCAATCATACAATTCCAGTCATCCTTTCCTACACACCTACAGCACTCTTTTAAGGCTACCTCTGATTGGGTTTCAAATATTCTCTAAACTAAAGAAAATAAAATCTCAATATTTTTCGAAGTAACATAAGAAACTGAGAAGATATTATAACCCAAACATAACTAAAATCCAAGTTAAATATAAAATTCTAGCTAAATAATAATGAAATATTAATTCCCTAAAATGTTAAAATCCCTAAGATAGAAAGAAATCTCTCAAATGAAAGAAAAATCTAGCATTTATGAGAATAACGTAAAAAACTGAACATAACAATCATCAATGTTGTTCCATTCCGCATCAACGAGCTAATTGATAAATAATTAAAAGCTTTTTCCTTAACATAACAATGAAAGTAGAAGAAACCACTATGTCAATCTAAAAATCTACATAAGTAACAATTAAATCATTAGAGAATATTGCACAATCCAAGACTTACTAGTGAAAGTGGATATGCGGCAAGTAGTGAACGAGGAAGTGCTGAAGTGAAGTACCAATGGAAAGCATTTGTCTAACAATAATATTGTCAAGGATCGTAATAACTTATGAACAACAAATAGGACAGTGTTATCAAAGGCAACAAACAATATGCAGATTTTATGTGAAGATGAACTCATTATGCATTGTCCCCAGCCAAAACAGAGAAAATTCACAATGATCAATGAAGATCAAAAGCATTAGCCACTGAACATCCAAACCCTAATCCCAATACACCAAATTCCTCCATCTCATACTACTTGTGTTTTAACGAAACTCACATTTCTTAAAAATATTATTAAATACACAAAACGCTGTGATAACAAAAAATCGTTCATAAATCTAATGAGTAAGAATGTATTTGTGAATTCATTCAAGTATTTAGGTGAGATACCCATAAATGACATTATTGATGAAAAAAAGTAATCAATGCTCTCATAATTTCCTGAAGTGAGAAATACTTTGAAACAAAGTAAAATACCCAAAGAGACATGCAGTATGAGACAAAGAAGTACATATCTGTTTCAAAAATCCTTATTGGGTCACACAGATGGCTTTCAGGTATTCACTTCAAAACAAAGATCTTAGTAATCCCAGGATTTCCAAAAGAAGTATTTTATCATTACCACCCAATATAACTCCCAAATATGCAAAGGGGCAGGGTAAAATTTGACAACATCCAGAGACACAATTGAAGAATATAGCCATCCACGTTTAAACAAGTCAAACCACTTAGACGAATTAACCTAAAAATCAATGGCTTCAAAAAATGTAATATACAGAACATTTATCAGCAAACATAAGAACAAGACTATAAACTCCTGTAAACAGCAAGCCAACTAGAATATCCTTAATGATATTCCTATCTGCAGACAGCATTTGGAAGACCTCGATTCATAACATCAACCTATAAAGTAAACAACAAAGGTGACAAAAGATCCCCCATCCTAACTCCTTACTAAACTATGACTTAGCCTCATCATCCAGCCATATAAAATGTAGAAAATGAAAAAGCTTGCTTGGCAAAAAAGTTTTATGCAAGAAATAGTGAAAATGGGCTTTTGTTCTCATTTTTCCTGTAGAAACAAATCTTTCCAAAAAGAAAAGAAAGTGAAAACAAGGTGACCATTTTGTAGTAATTCCTGAAAACAAAAAATAGTTTTGTCAAACTAAACAGAACCAGAAGAAAATTGAAAATACCCTGGTCATGAAATATGCATAAGTATAACATATTATTTTCCATATTCTACAGCCATTCGTGAAGGATACCCCCCATTCAGAGCTTTTGTTTAGTACAGAGTTAAACCAAAAGACTTCAAATTCAGGCCACAATAATCGTTTCCACATAATTGAATCAACTAATATGGTGAGACCTGTATTCAGAAGACCATAATGTTAGAATCAAATTTTAACAACACAGCATCCTAGCATGCAAAATTTTATTTTTATTTAGGTTACAGGTTAAACTTAAAATAAATAAAAAAAAAGTACGTCACTAACCTATGCAGAAGAGGGCCATCCCAGTGCAGTGTTTCAGAGCACCCCATACTGAAATTTTTTTTGTCTTCCCTTCAAGAGACGAATTTTATTAGGCACAAAGCATGATCATGTTACAATGAGATTGGAATTGTCAAAATAAAATTTTTAATTTTATAATAACTCAACCAAAATAGAAAGGTCAGAAAAAGAGGATAGAAAATTCATCAAACAGAACAATTAACTTCAAATGCCAAATATAATAAACACTGTTCTCAAAAATATTGATAACCCAAGCATGGTTAACCAATGAAGTTATGTATTTAAATGTTAAATGAACATTAAATAATATCTTGCAGACTGGACTCAGAAGAACCTAACTCAACTCTACCAAAAAGGCTTATAAGGTTAGAATTGTACAAGCTTTATAAGCTATATTTAAGTAATCTCTAATCAATGTGGGAGTAAGTACATCCCAAGGCTGCAACTATGGCAGCCCAAAGAGGCAACAAATAAGGCAGGCCGGGGGTGACTACAACTTAGGCATTTGATAACATAGCAATTATATGGTGACCCAAGTGAACATTTCAAACACCTTGCTGATGATCTTATAACCTCTAAGACAATGACAAAGCAACAGAATTTCACACAAATTGGAAGCCTTAAAATTGAAATACTCGAAGATAAAAGTCCAAATCAGAATTGATTTAAATTATGCTGGGAAATGCTGACATCAATATTAGAGCTGTGCCAGGACAGCTCATGGATTACATTCCTAACTGTTAGTAACTTAGGAATCTGTTTCCCATTATTTGCTCTATTTCATCCCATGTTATGCAATATTCCCTAACTATTAATTTGTTCTTACATCTAATTCCATCCAACTAATTATTAGGTTCATAAATTTAGAGAGTAATTTTACGAAATACACTATGTATATATTAAAGTGACATAAAAAAAAAATCAATAGAATTTGTTCTCTATTTTTACAGGAAATGAGATCTGTATTTCATTATCAAGATATTGGCACCAGAAGTCCAGAGATGATATGGAATAAACATATTCCAGTACCGTGGAAATACTTGCTTCACTTGTTAAATTTAAAGCATGCCATTATGAAAAGCAAGACAAAGACTAGGATGCAACAGAAACTAATGAACATAGCCAGATTTCTTTCCTTCTTTTTTTTAAATATATAGAAGTTTGACAAAAAAAAAACAACAGCTATAAGTAACGTAAGTATCATCACTCATTGGATATCCTTCAAACCAAACAAATTAAAAAATTGACTGATATCTTACATGGAGGTTAAACACAATGGAAACTTGACAAGATCTATATCAGTAGCTCAAGCATTTAAGGAAAAAGAAAAAGAAAAACAAGTAACAGAAAAGCACAACATACCAAAAGGAGTTGCAGCCCAATGGAACAAAGAAGTAACAGCATGTCACATCTGAATACAGTTGTAGCAAAGATCTGATAATCCGAAAGTGCAAAGAAATTATTTTGAGACAAGGCAAAGCATATCACGCATAAAATGATATTTAGAATTAAAAGGGGCAACTAATTCCACAAACTGTTCTAAGCATCAAAAATCAATGGTAAAACGATTTAACTCCCTCCTGTCTCACTGTACATGAATGCATACATGAAAAGATGGTATAATAATCTAGTTCAAAAAATGGAAAAACATATTACCACTTTCATAAAATAAGTTAACTTCACAATCGTTGGAAAGAAAATGGTCCTAAATAATAGTGACATAAATAATGTAAAGAGTAAATAAGATATTTAACATATTATAAAAGCTTGATCACTTGAATCAAAGAATGTTTCCAGAACTTATATACAATTTGTAAAATCCCCACATCTAGTTCAAGTTATAATATATATATATATATATATATATATATATATATATATTAACTTATACAAACAACAGTATACATACCAGAGAGTTTAGAGCAGCATAAACACGTCCTTCAAACCAATATCCATATGCCAAATTCACTGCAAAAATAAATCCAGAGAAAGTCCAGCACCATGACATTGACTAGCAAGCAAGCAAAATCTTTCATAAAAATTCTAGATATAAATAAGACAGAAAATTGGAATAGGGTATAAAATATAAAATTCACTGAATTAATGCAAAAGTTGTCTTTAATAATTTGTAGAATTTTCTCACTGTCCTTCTAAATTATTTCCCTGTCAACATGTTATAAAATTTTTTTATCAAATTATTGAAAGATCAATCTAATTTTTTAAAAATACACATCCATATTTTGCATATTTGAAAAAAACATTATTTTAATTTTTTTTCTTATTAGGGTCATTTGTGTCTGTTAGAGTATATCAATCAAAGTGTAATCCTGTACTACCACTCTGTTAACCTTTGGTTCTGCTATCTTTCTGTTTGTATTAAGTAAGGATTAGTTTTTTTATTATGATTCAGTTACATTAGTCACTATCATGTAACCAACTGCAGAGTCAACAGTTGGATAATCCCTGGGTAACATTTATCAGAATTTACAGTTTCTACTTCTCTAGTTCTCAATTCAGAAACTATCCTCTCTTTGCTCTCCACTAGAATCGTAACAATGTTGTGTACTTCAAATTTATTCCATTCTATATTGTATATATCATTCTTTCTTTCTTTGATTGAAACAAACAAATTCTCTGTAGAACCAATATGCTCTTTTCTAAAATCAGATAGCGACCAAGGCAATGATTTCCTTCTATTCTGAGCTAAAGGACCCCATATATAAATCCAGCATTCTGGGTCTGCCCCCTGGTGCTATCTAGTTTCACACTGCTTTTCATCATTAAAACCAAGAAAAACACTATCAGGAATATAAAGAAGAAAGATAGGCTAAGTAGTCACCTAGGCCCAGTGCAAGAATGTTAGGAAGTGGACGGGTACAGTAGAACAGAAAATGAAACTGAATGGCAGTTAATATTACAAAGAAGGCTTCTACTTGATGCCCAAATGTATTCCTTATCTGCATAGCAAGATTATTATTAGAATATTGAAGTTTTGGAAACAATTTTCATACTTTTAATTTTGTAAATATTACATGCCAAATAAATTTAGCTAAATTATCTCTACTGTTGAATTATTTTTTTATTTGGTCAATAGTTAAGACAATTTGGTGCATCCGTGCACCAATCATACAAGGGTGCATGATAGAAGAAGTCTTAAACTGGAATTTCAATTACATATATATCAGAAAGTTGAATAAACACTGGATCATAAGTAAATAATTAAATAAATTAACCTTTCTCGAGTCTTCTTTAATCATCATGAACAGAGGTCAACAGAAAAACGAGTCAAAGGTACATACCTGACGTCGGAAGAATCTTAGTGTGTATAGTATGATGCACCCTAGAGCCATTCGAACTAGATGTCAACAATAAGATATATTAATGTACTTCCCACCACATTCTCAAGAAACACAGAGTGTGACAATAACAATTGAAGGCATTTTGAGAAATTTGAGCATTTTGAGATTGCCAATGATAATAGACTCAGCTACGAATTCCAAATTACTTTATTTGATATGTCAACTCAATTATCCACATATAACACGCACATTCGTCTGTAATAAATGCTCATAGACTAACACAATTATGCTCTGAAACGAGAATTATATCAGAACTAATTTTCAAGCTTTTTTTTTCCAGCTAAAGATAGTGTTTTATACTTCAAAATTCTTGTAGTGTGTTTGTTTTCTCATCCACACAATTTCCAGGCATCCAAACAGAAAACTAACAACTAATTGCTTCTTCACAAACACACTTAATGCACTTCCCAGTAGGAAACCCACCAAGCTTTATCATCAGTACTAGTCTCTTCCAATTTAAACCAAAAGGAAGGCAAAATTCAGAGAAAAAGAAAAAGATAAACAGCATTCATCAAAATGAGGACAAGTATGATAAGCAAAAATCATAACGCAGTGATTGACAAGTATGAAAGAAGGATACCAATGACAAGAGCATAAAACTTTGGCAAATGCAGCAAACTTGCAGTCAACACAAAAGGAGCTGCAACGACTGACACAAGCAAAGCACCTAAAACAAAATAACAAAACAACAGCAATATCAGATAACATATGATAATATCATAAAAAGACAGCTACACTAGTAGACACCAGTTTATACTAACATGGCATGGCCACTGCAAAAACTCATTTTAAACAATCCAACTGAACATCGGAACTGTTAAAATCCCACAGCTAAAACTAAACAAACTTGAATGACGCGTTCACAACTCATAGCAACTTCCACTCACAATCGCAGATCATTAAATGAACCATTCACATTAGGCACACAACCAATGCAACTGTATAAACAAGTCCTTAATTCTCATTTGTTTAGTTCTACATAAGAATATTATTATCTTCCATAATAAACCACAAATACCGGGCTAGTCTTAAGGGTCTGTTTCGACAAGATTCTCCATTAACTAAAATTAACTTGTGTGCAAGAAAATTTGTATAAAAAATTAAAAAAAAATAAATAAGTTTTTCCATAAGTTAAAATTAGTTTACGTGCAATGTAAGCTAATTTATAAAAGTTCTCTGAAATAGTTTCTCTCAATTTTTATTTTTAACATGGACATGAGCTAAACTTAGCTTGTGAAGAAGTTCATCGATCATTTCATTTTCTTTCTCTCTTACAAATGTTTATGAAAAAATTTGTACAAACAGAGCCTAAAGTGAAAGCATGAACGATAAATATTTATGAACAAGTAAATAATACACATATTTTGAAAGAAATTGCCAGAAAATGGAAAACAATTACCAAGGAAAGTGCGAGGAACCACCCCAGGGAATTCCAGATGATCATACTATTATCAGAAACGATAAAAAATTATCAATTGAGTCCAATAATATATCAATTACTAAAGCTTATGAAGTTAACAACATCACAAAATAAACTCACATTGTCGAGTTTAGTCCGGTGATAGAGAATATCGTGCATTGCCTTAAAGAAACACAGATAAGTAATAAATAAATAAAAATAATAAAACATTAAGCAAAATAAGCAAACAAATTGAGGAAGAAGAAGAAGAGAGAGACCTGAACATTGAAACTCTCCTCGACCTTTGTGTAAGGAACGGTGAGAACGTATAAAGCAGCTACTGATGCCAACAGCAAATCGTAACCATATCGCTGCAGAAAAGTCTCCGATTTCGAATTGGAAGCCATTGTTGTTCGGTTTGTTGCAGAGTGAACAACGCTCTTTACCAGAGACTAGAAAAACATGAAATGGACTTATGGGCTTTTCAGAATAAATGGGCTCTATGTTCTACCCCGAGCCTATTGCTTCCTACACCTCAAATGTTACTAACTGCACCCACAATAACTGGAAAATAAAACTGTTACTGCCTCGGTCATTGTCACCGCGCCACGGCACTGCTGCAAAGGAAGAAGATGGGAAAGAATACTAAAGAGGAAGAAAAAAAGAAAAAATGCGGAAAAAAGTTTATTCTAAACGTTCTTTCCGAAACATATTTAGTGTAGAAAACTCTTTGTGAAATATATTTCATGGATGTTTCAAAAAAATTTATTCTGAGAAGCATTATATTATATATTATATATTAAGTACAAATTATAAATTTAACTAAATTCATTAGGTATTGATTGTGTTTGTGTTGGAATGTATACATTTGCGAAGGTTGTGGTATGATTGATGGTGGTGCTTGAAGGTGATTTTGGTATTGTTTGGTGGTGATGGTTGGTGATGATTGTTCGTACATTGCAAGATTTTAGTAACTCTTCTTATGTAGTTCATTTATTTGTGGAATTTCAAATTTTTTTACACTAAAATTACCTGCTTAGATAAAATAATTATAAAATAATTGAAGTTTAAGAAATTTTAGAAGTATTCCAAATAAATAAAATAAAAATATTTTAAATATCCTAAAATAATATAAGGAAATTAAAATTTCACTCATTTTTTACTTTTCTCACTCCACTCACGAAGGTTAAGTTGAGTTGGTTCATACTAAAGGCTCAGTCAAGTCGGCTTAAACTAAATGTTCAGTCAAGTCACCTTAAGCAAAAGGCTAAATCGAGTTGACTTGAATCGAAGATCGAGCCAAATCAACTTGGACTCAAGGATAAGACAAGTGAGCCCGAATTGAAGTTATAGTCGGGTCAACCAAGACTAAAGGACTTGTCAGGTCAGCCCAGGCCATAGGTCTTATCGGGTCAATTGGTCTGAAGGTTGAGATGAGTCAAATTGGGATGGTTAAGGTGATTCAACATGGGTTGAAGGTCAAATTGACACCAAGTTGTTTTAGTCTATAGTAAATGTTGAGTCGATTATAAGGTCTAGTTAAGTCGGCTCATGTTAAAGGTCGAGATGAATTAGTATAGGCCAAAGGTTGAATCGGTTCAGCAAGAGCCAAATGTCAAGCCAATTCGACATAAGACGAATGCCAAGATGAGTCTGTGTGAGTCAAATGTCAATATGAGTTTGTTTGAGTCGAAGATTGAGATGTGTTCATTTGGTCAAAGATTGTGGCGAGTCAATCCAAAATGAAGGTCATGATGACTTGGTCTAGATTGAAGGTCTTAATGAGTTGACCTTAATCAAAGCTTGAGAGGAGTCGACACGAGACATAGGTCATGTTGGCTAGGCCTAAATTGAAAGTCAAAACAAGTCGTCATACCAAAGGTTAAATTGAGTCATTTTAGGTCAAAGATTGAGACAAGTCATCCCAAGACCAAGATCGAGACGAGTCGATTTGGTCGAGACAAAAATCAAACTAAGTTGACTCTGGTTGAAGGGTAAAAGATAAGTTAAATTACTTTATCCAACGAAAAATAGTATAACATAAGATGTTCACGTTACTACATTAAAATAAACTATTTAAGAAATAATTAAAATTCAATTGTACGTATTTTAAATATAATTTATTTTAATTTCTTGGAATTGTTAAAATTCTCTCTCTAAAGACAATGTTATAACTTTTAGTTATACACATGGTTAGTGTAATTTGAAAACATTCTACATTGCATAATTTTTTTTTTTAATTATACATTTTAAGATACAAAATAAATAAATAAATAAATATATATATATATATATATTTATTGAATTGTATAATTTGAAATATATTTTTTAACAATATAATTTTTTATTATTTTAGATTATATATTTTAAGATAAAATATATATATATATATATATATATATATATATATATATATATATATATATATATTTATTTATTTATTTATCGAATTGGATAACTTGGAATATATTTTTTAACAAGATAATAGATTTTGAATTATATAATCATAAATTCTACCTTGTAACCTATCTAATTTTATATGTGTCACTTTTCTAAATTTTATCACATGACATCTTCCAAAATGATTTGACACACTTTCAAAGAATGTCAATTTATCATAAGTAATCGCATTAATTTTATTTAATAAATATCGAATAGCAAAGTGAATGATAAGTCTAAATATATAAATACGTTTAATAGTTAATTCTTTATTATTTATTTAACTCTAATTTCTCTTATGTTGTTGAGATTATTCTCAATTCTATATTCTCGTAATCTAAATTCACTTTTATATTTATTTACATCAGCACAAGTTGATTTGCATTTTTTTTTCTTATAAATGAGTTTATTGGGATTTTTTTTTTTCACATGATGTTTAATGAACAATCTCTTTAAATATACATTTATATAAACTTAATACAATTATTCTAAAATTTTAGTCAAATTTTTTCTTTGCTTCAAACGTATTCCATTATTCTCATTGTTTTGATTGAAATTTTTTTGTTTAATTAATAGTTTTTTCATTGTGTTTAGGTTTTGATTTGTTTTAATTCTTATATTTATTTTTATTAAACCTTAAAGGATTCATCGTGGTCTCTTATTTTAAAAAAATGTCAATTTGTTCTTTTTCACATTAACATAATTCCAAAATTGTTATCTGTCCAAATTTGAGTTATGTTCCATTAGATTTATTTGAGTTATGTTACATAACATACACTAAAATGAGTTGCCACGATGAATGTCAATTTATCATAAATAATTATATTGAATTTATTTAACAAATATTAGATAGCAAAGTAAATGTTAAATCTAAATATGTGAACAGGATTATTAATTTATAATTTATTATTTCTTTTACTCTAACTTCTCTCTTGTCAGTGAGATTATTCTCAATTTTATGTTTTTTCATAATTTAAATTCACTTTTCCGTTGATTTGCATAATGTTAGCGCAAGTTGATTTGTATAATATAATTTGTTTTTCTTTTAAATAGGTTTGTTGGGAAAAGAAAATTTCACATGCATCATCCAACGTAATCAAAATTTTTCTACAAACAAAATAAGCTTAAATATTTGCAGCCATGGTTGGTCTTAGCTAGGTTGTCCCAAAACCGCGACAATGTTCAGCGCGTGTCCAACCCACGCGGCGACGCCTCCATGCTTCAAATATTCTTCTGAAATTCAATCCTCTGTTTCACCTCCTCTTTCTCTTCACCCTCACTCGTTCATTCTAAACCCCGCCACGCGCCACAATCTCTCACTCTCCACGACACAAAACCACGCGCCTCCCTCGTCGCCGCCGCGTTTTGATTACACCCCTCCCAACGAGACGCTTCCGAACAATCTATACCCCAAGCGCAGGAAAGTCGTGTTCGCACGCCAAGTGTTCGATAAATTTCCCAAACGAGACGTTAAGGCATGGAGGTTTAGTAATATGATTACCAGGTTCGCGCGCAATGGCATGATAAAAGAAGCTTTGGACTACACGAGGTTGATGTTTTTGGAAGGAATAAACCCAAATTTGGTTGTAATGATAGTTGTTCTTGATGTTATAGGGAAAGTTGGTGCCCGGAACTTAGGTAGAGAAGCTCATGGCTTTGTGGTGAAGAATGTGTATGACAAGGAATTGCCGATTCTATCAGCATTGATCGATATGTATGGCAAGTGTGGCGATGTTGGGTCGGGGAGTCGAGTTTTGTTCAGTGTGATGAAGAGGAAGGGAGATTTTTGGATTGGTTTGGTTTCAGGGAGACTTGAGGTTGAAATGAGGTCTGTGATTCGGTTGAAGAGGTTCCGACCTGGTGCTTCTGCAGTTGCCTCTTTAGTTCCCATTTGTGCACAGTTGAGGGCTCTGAAGCAAGGGAAGGAGATTCATGCTTATTCTTTGAGACATTGGCTTCTGCCTAATGTGCCGATAGTGTCTTCTTTGATGGTGTTGTACTCTAAGTGCAGCGTGATTGAGTATTCCATCAAACTCTTTGATCAAATGGAGAGGAAGAATGTGGTTTCTTGGACTGCCATGATTGATTCATGCATTGAGAATGGGCGTGTGTGTGAAGCTCTTGGTGTCATGAGGTCAATGGCATGGACGACCGAGCATAAGCCGGACACTGTTACCATGGCTAGGATGCTACATGTGTGTGGGGAGCTGAAAGTTTTAAAGCTTGGGAAGGAAGTTCATGGACAAGTGTTGAAAAGGGGTTTTGCATCAGTCCATTATGTTGCTGCTGGAGTCATTGATATGTATGGGATTTGTGGAGATGTTGATAAAGCAAAGTTGGTATTTAGTGTGGTTCCTGATAAAGGTTCAACGACATGGAGTGCTCTTATTAGGGCCTATGGGCATAAGGAATGGTATCAGGAGGCAATTGATCTTTTTGATGACATGATTTCAAATGGTTGCTCTCCGAACCGCTTCACTTTTGAAGCTGTTCTGTCTATATGTGATAGGGCTGGGTATTTTGAAGATTCTTTTAGGATATTTGATTTGATGTCAAGATATAAAATTGAAGCATCCAAAGAACACTGCACTTGCATGATTCGACTCCTTACCCGCTATGGTAAATTAGATGAGGCTCAAATATATTTAGAAATGAGTTCTTCCTTATAGCTGAGGCCAAGAGATAATAGGATTTTCTTTGAATGTTTCTATAGATTCTTAACATTCTTAAGCTATGCTTATTATTGACTTACCCAACAGCTGTTAACTCAGCAAACCCTGTTTAATATAAGCAATGATCACAAATGTAGGGAGTACTTGAATCCCTTCCATCCGAAAATCTTTCCCGCAGATACTTGCAAAAGTCATTTTAGTACCTATATATATATATATATATATATATATATATATATATATATATATATATATATATATATATATATATATATATATATAATTGAAGGTTTTCTAATTAGATAAATAAAAAAATATTGTTAATTTTATATATTAAATTACTCAATTATAATCAATAATTAAAACTTAATTTAATTTGTGGTGTTCATCATTCTGTTTTCTCATCCATAATTTTGTGATGGTGTTCTATCTGTGCATTTGGTACCTTCTGCCTCGAGTGCAGTGTACTCCTTCTTTTGCTCTTCCTCGCGCACTCTGATCTCAATGTTTTAGCTTTGTTGCAGAAACTGTTCAGAATTTTGGGTTCAGCTAACAACCATCAAATGAGGTCTCTAGCTTCTCTCAAAAAAACGACCACCGGGTGATTATCTTTCGGAGCACTCCTTTCATTCGTTTCATAATTTTGGTTGAATTTGGGATCTTACGAGGTTGCATAATTTGCTGGCCTGACATTTTCATGCTCATGATGCAAGATGCCACTACTGACAATTGATTTTTTGTTCGTTGATGGACTTCTCAATGCTATTACCTCTTAACTAATTTGTTCTGGCTTTGGAATCTCAGTAATGTAAGTGTAGTTTTTCAAGCCATGTGTTCGAATTTGAAGTGTAGCTCAAGCCAGCAGGATCATACGGCGCAATATATTTGTAGATGATCTAATGATAATATCTAAGTGACTCTTGTGTTTCTATGTCCACTAGGATGGTGAGAAATGAGAATATGTTACCCTTGTGTTCTATCCCCGCAAGGATGTTGCCTTTAATTTTTGGAATTTACATGCAAATGAGTTGCTTAATTCATTGTATCGGCTTATTGAACTACTACACGAAGAGGAAATGCAAATTCTCATATTCATTCACGATTTAGGACAGTTTGCCATTCTACAGCTAAAAGTGTTGAAAGTTATGACTTTGGGACCAAATCCAACATTTGATCATGTTCTGTAGAACAATAATTTATGCAACTTGATGAATTTTGATTAAAGCAGTGTTAAGTTAGGGTTTGTCCCTGTTTATCTCCTTAAAACCAGCACAGTAGACGATTTTATTAACGCTAAACACCACATTATATTATCAGCCAAAACTAACACTTTAAGCAATAGTTTTTTACGAACCCAAACAATCCACAGCAAAAACTCAGAAACAGCGTTGACCCAAAAACCTCTCAGAATCAATCAAAACAACACACCCACAAAGCCACCAATTTTCATCTCAACATAAAATCCAAAAAAAAAAAAATGGAAACAAAGAAGATGCATCTTTACTTAGATTAAACCCGAAAAATTGAAAACCTAGATGCATGTACACATGTAAACTAACCCACAAAAAAGAAAAAGAAGTAGGTGAATCAACAAGTCCAAATTAGCAGCAACCAACCATGATTAAAATTTGACTTGAAATCAAAGACCTAACACTAGTGGGTAAGCAGAGTAACATAGCATTTGCAGTGATTGATTACACACCAAATAAAAAAACCGTTCTTTCTTGGATCCCTGATTTAATCTCACCAAAGGGTGTCGTAAAGCGGTTGGAGTTGTGTTATTCACGAGTCCTTGGAGGAAGGCGTGACCTGATCGGAGGACTTGGTCGTGGCGGCGGTGGCAGTGGCGGTAGGAGGAGGATCGCGGCGGAAGCGGGTGGCCAAGATGTTTAGGAGACTGTAGAAGTGGTAGAACAGTTGCGCACTAACGAGCAACACCAAGATAAAAACGATGAAGTCCATTTTCGAAGAAGAGGAACAAGATTATGGTTCTATCGATGGAAGACGAAAGAGAACAGAGGAAGAAGATGGGGTTGAAAAAACCACGAAGCTTCCTGCAACCTTTTTTATACGGTGGAAATTACATAAAGGGTCCTCTTTTGCTTATAATATTTCATGTCGCTCTAATCTCTCAAATTATTCTTAATTGTTATATTTAAATAATTATTTTAATTTTATTATGATTACATGAATAATTATATTGTCTATACTATTATATAGATATATTCTCGTACATATTTTGTTTTTAATTTTATTTTTTAAATAGTTTGTAAATTAAAATAATTATTCTATTAATTTTATTCATTTTAGCGACCGTTTCTATTCAAAATTTATCTGTTTTTTATTTTGATCGGTTTCTTTTCTAAATTTAATTATATTTTAAAACTAAAATAATTAGTATAATAAAAAAATTATCTTTGTTATTTAAATAGAATTTTCTTAGTGTATACATTTTATTTTCAATCTAATCTTTTAAATATGTTTTTAAGCCGGTTAGATATTCTCTCATAAATTTTATTCTCTGCGTGCAGAATATATAAACAGAAAGCTAAAAGGGAAGATAAAATTATGGACATAAAACGTTTTTAAGCCTTTAAATGATTATCGCATCTTTTAATAAATATTACTCAGGGCATCCGTAGATGCCTAAAAAAAAACTACTTCATAAAGACTTACTCAGATTCCAGGGGGAGAGGGGAGAGATCTGAAGTTCCTCGTTTATTTATGTTTACAAGCAAAGTATACAAGGGGAGAAACTAGAGAGAGAGATTTTTAGAGAGAAGGCAGAGGAGGAGAGGAGTGAGGATTTAGAGAGAGAGAGGGGTTCCGAGTTCTTGCCCAGCATAAGGGTCTTACAGACTCTTTTATAGAAAAATTCTGGACTTGTAACCTGTTGAACCGGTTTTAAATGACCGGTAACTTGTAGAACCGGTTTTAACTGACCGGTTACTTGTAGTGTCTGTCATGAGATGACTGTGTTGTTTTACCCTTCAGTCTATTACTCAGATAAGAGTAAAATTACTGTGTCACAGGTAAAACTTTTCTCTATTGTCCTTTTCTGGAGACCACAGTAGATGTTAAGTTTTCAGGGTCTTCTTCAAGGATTTGATCAGAGTCTTCATTGTCTGAAGGAAAAGAAGATCCAGGTGTTCCTTGTCCATGGATTCCTGTTTCTTCGTAGATTTCTCTGTATATCCTTTCCTTTTCGAATTTTTTTACTAGTAATGGACTAGCTTCAATAGGGAAAGGATGAAATTTATTTCCCATAAACTTTTTCCAATATATCTTGGTGTTTATGGTTTCTTTTAAAAGGATATAATCTGAGTTATCCTTTCTTGAGAAATTCCAGTTTGATCCTTCAATATAGGCCTTCCAGAGCTGGTACTGGTAAAGCTTGTCTTTGTTCAAGGATAATCCTTTCAAGGTTCCGTGTTGCAGTTGGACATGGGTCTCAGGATTAGATTCTGTGTATAGTTTTATCACATGGGTTGCCATGCTATCAGGGTTACTGGCACTCTTGGGAGAAGAGGTAATTTGGAGGCAGATGTTGGTCATGTATTCTGCCTGTATCTCATTTACTACAGAATTTATTTCTTGTGTCAGAGAATTAAATTTTTCGGTAGGAGGAATGATAAGAGTTTGGAGACATCCTGCTTCTAATAATAGAGAAGGACATATGACAACGTCTCTATATAGTTGATTTTTGAAGGTCTTTAAGTCAATTTGGGCCTTCCTAAAGATAAACTTGATCTGACAAGTACATTTTGTGGATACCGTTTTGCAATAGTCGGAGGACTCTTGACAAGGTGTCTTTGTATCAAAATATGTTTGGGGTTTAACAAACAAACCATGGTAATTTTGTGTTTCAGAATGTACCTCAAACAAAAATTCCTGTATGACCTCAAATTTTGCGAGGAAGATGTTTGGGTTTGTTTGTGGTGAAAAACTGCAAGAGGCAGCATAGGTATGTGTTTGGGTCTTGGGTTCGAATGCCATTCCCATTTTTATTTTCTCTTCATCAATAGTTCCTAGTTTTAAAGCCATCTGAGCTTCTTCTAGGGAATTAAAACCTTTGTATGTAGACCAGAATTGGTCCTGTTTTGCCTCAGAGAGGTCTTTGTATGAAGTATATACTCCTTTGTTTGGCCCTGTAATCAAGGCATAGTGTGTAAATCCTTTCCCAGAGGGAGAGGCTGGTGAAGTTAACAAAACTCCTTTGTTATCTGCATTGCAGAAATTGTATAGTGCACTAATGATGCTTTGTTTCACTTTAGTGACTTGGTGTTCATTTTGAACTGTGTATTTTGGAATATTCCATATGTTGTCAATTACAACATTTAATTTGACATTTGTATTTTCTCTACCAGGATAATGGTAGGTATTTGTGAGTATTGGCAATTCTTGTTTGCCATACTTTGTGTATTGTTCCACCACAAAGGGGGACTTTACTAATTTAGGACCTAAAGGCCCTTTCTTTGTGTTTTGTATAAATTCCATTTTGGAATATTTGTACCTGCAATATAGAAGCAAACGGGTTAAGCAACAAAATGTCTAAGTCTTTGTAAGTGTTGTTCCAAAACCAAGATGTTGCCCTTGTACGAGGCAAGTGTAAAAGCATATTGGAAAGGATTGTGTGGGAATAGTTCATTTCTTCTTCGCCTTAATTTGGCTAACTTTCTCTTAAACCTTTTTATTTGTTTAGATAATTCGATGGCAGGATTAGCACTAAAGACAGGACTAATCTCTCTTGGCCGTAATGGTCTGATCCTAACCTGAAATCCAGGAGGGATTTCTGGATCTTCAATGTGTAACACATTCATGTATATGATTGTATAGAAAACTCTTTTGATTCTCTCTTTTGTATAATGTACCTGGAAAGGATATCAGCAAACATATTGTCAGATCCTTTAATATGTTCAAAATTTATAATTTTTCCGGAGTTTATATAGTCTCTGAAAAGTAGCCATCGTCTGTGAGGCTTTTTGTCATTATTTATTTAGTTTTTTCCATAGGAAACAATTGCTTCGCAATCGGTTCTAATGGTTATTTCTGGTTTATTTATTAAAAATAATTTAAATGCTTCCAAAGCATATATAATTGCATTGACCTCATAATCAGTGCTAGTTTGGTAAACTTGTGGTTTTACGGTATATTTTCCAGAAGCATACCTGCATATTTGTTCATCCTTTTTAGACAGATATTTATTTTTCTTTCTTTTTAGGATGGCTCCCCATCCAGCTTCGCATCCATCACATTCAAGAACTAAGTAATCTGAATCTAATGGTAATTGTAAAGTAGGTAATTTATTGACCCTTTGTTTTATATCTTGGACTAGTTTTATGTCTTCAGAATTGAATTTTCTTTCTCCTTTTAGAGAAGTTTTATTGTATAAAGGGGCCGTGTATTTTCCCAAATCTGGGATAAAATTCCTGGCATAATTTAAAAGTCCTAAAAAGGATCTTAGGGTTTTTATGTCTTCCATTTTATCAGGGAAGTCTTGAATTTTCTTAGAAATGTGAGGTTGGAGTTTTATGGTTCCATTACCTATTTCTGTTCCAAGGAATTCTATGAAATTTTTACAGATTTCCATTTTTCCTTTTGATATAATTAACCCATATTTTTCAAGTTTGTATAATACTTGTTTTAGGTGGAGATAATGATCTTCTTTTGTTTTGGAAAAAATAAGTATGTCGTCTATATAGACACATGTAAAAGATTTGCAGTCATTAAAAATATTATCCATTTTTCTTTGAAAAATTGCTGGAGCATTTTTAAGACCAAAAGGCATGACATGCCATTCGTATAATCCTTCAGAACAGGAGAATGCTGTCCATTTTATGGATTCTGGTTCCATTTTTACTTGATGGAATCCACTTTTGAGATCGAATTTTGAAAACCATTTTGCGTTTTGAATTCGATTTATAAGAATTTCTTTAGATGGAATTGTATATCCATCTTCAATTGTATTATCGTTCAAACGTTTATAGTTGTAAACCATTCTAGATTTACCTCTTTTTTGTTCAGAAGATTTATTTACTATGAAAGCAGGACTCCTGTGGGGACTTTCACTTGGAGTTATTACTTTCAGTTTTAGAAGGTGGTCGATGTGCATTCGACATTCTTCTTGTTCCCAGTTATTAAACTGTATATCTTTAGTTTTTATAATTAAATCTGGGTTAATTATGTTTAATTTGCAAGTAATAGGGTCACGGTCCCAAAATTTCGTGGGATCTTCCCCTATTATACTAGTTTTATTTAACCTATCCAAGATCTGTTGGATGTTATCAAAAGTAATTGTTTTGGATATTTTTATGGATGAAAAAGAATCCATAATGTCATCTGAATAATAATCCATTTCTTCTAAATTTTCTTTTATACAATTACATTTTTCTGGGGAATTAGGGTTCGTACATGAGCATTCCTCAGGGGATTGTTTTATATGGCTGTCTCCACTAATTATGGGTGACATTTGTGTTTTGTCACTAATAGTGACGTAATCTTTATTTATAGTAATACTTCTATTTTGGCCTAAAATAAAATCTAGGCCAATGATCATACTTTGTTTTGAGGGGATCAGGTTTTCTACCCGTATTGTTTTAAGATGTATTTTTTGGCCAAAAAGGTCACAATTTGTACTAAATTGAAGAGAAATATTATTTATTTCTTCGTCATTTATCATTATTATCCCAGACATTGTTCTGGTTTTCTGTATATGTTTACTCTTAGTAATCATATATGAAGGTACTTTTGTTTTACAGACAACTGTCTCTGAACATCCTGTGTCTATGAGGGCTTGTATGATTTCTTCTTTAGCAGGGTTTTTGTTTTGTTTAGGAAAGTTTAATTTTACTAACACCTTAACAGATATTAGTTGTTTCGCATTACAAACTAATGGGATACATTCTGTAGTTCCCATCATGTTATTTTGTATGTTGCTTGTTCCAGTATCTTGGGTTATTTGTTCTAGACGAAGAATCTTTTCTTCAAGGTTATTTATTCTGGTTTCTAAAATTGAAATCCTAGTATCTATTATGTTTTTATCTTTTACTTTCTCTTTTTGTTCTAACAAGATTGGTATATCTTGTATTTTTAGATGTGTTGTAATACATTTTATACAAAAATTTTTGTAGCATAGCGGACAATGAGCCCTTTGTGAGTTATGAAAATATCTATCACAATACTGGCAGGGAATGGATGTTGGTCCTGAGAAGTATTGCAGTGTGTGAGAACATATATTTGTTTCAGTTATATTCATTAGATAATATCCAGAATCATCTAATATTTCACCTAATTCATTGTATTTGTCGTTTAATTCGAAATTATTTTCTTTAGGATAGATTTCGATGAATTCATTATTTGTGAAATCATTTATTAAATCATAATTTTTGGGTTGCTTTTCTAGATTAATTTCATCACTGAATTCTGTTATACTAACTACTGATAAAATTTCAGAATCAGTAGATACATCTTCGTCAATTGGAAGGAGATTCATGTGGCAGGACTTTATAAGCTCTGCTTCTTTTGTATAAAGATTTGCTATGTTTGGGCAATCTCTTGAAAAATGTCCAGTTTGGTTGCAAGCATAACATTTTAATGCTTGTTTGTAATTTTTAATTTCTCTAAATTTTCTGACATGCCTGTCAGGGTTTAGAGTAGGTTTTCTAGAATTTGAAGATCTTATTGTGTAAGTTTTTCTAGAATTTGAAGGTTTTTGTATAGAAGATTGAGACCTTTGACTGTAAGACTGATTATATTTAGGTCTTCTTCTTGGGATATATTTTCTGTTAGGTTTGTTTTGATGGTATTGTTGTGGAGTGTATATCTGTTTACAAATTCCAGAATCAGAATTTTTTAGCTGTTTTTGTATTGCAATATGTGTGCAAGTGTCTTCCATTATTTTCATAATGTGTTGTATTCTTATTGAGAGGTTATTTAACATGGGAGTTACCTCATCGTTTTTCCAGGATTCTCTAATTTTCTGACCTAATTTTCCTGGAAGTTTGAGAAACATTTTTTCTCCAATACTTATATCATGAAAGCATCCAGCTATGGAGGCATACATGAGATAATCTTGTAAAAATTCTTTGATTTTTCCAAAATATGTTATAGACAACCTTTCTAGGTGTCCTAGATAAATTCGTTGTCTGAGTGTATTCCCATCGTTTGCAGATTGGGAGGTGAGTAATCTTTGTATTAGAGAACAAAAATTATAAATATTAGGACCAGGTTCGATCACTAATGTATTTAATTCTGCTGGGTATTTTTGTTTAAAAGATTCCCAACATGCTCTTGCTATATCACCTAAATAGGTTTCACCTTTGGCAATCATTTCTTGTGAAGATTGGACTTCTTTTTCATAATGAATACCATAATCACGGATTACAGTAGCAGTCCATTGTTCAATGTATGTTGGTAACAACTGAGGGTCAATTCCTCCTATATTTAATAAAAGATTTGGTAAAGTGAAATTTGGTTCTCTTGGGAGTCTTTTTCCCTGTGTTGTATATTGATTATCTGAAAGAATAATATTTGTTGGATATTGTCTGGGTATGAATCCGGTAGGATATTCTTGTGTGCCCCCATGTTCTAACTGATAACTGTTGGGGTTTACTGATCCTACGCTTTCATTGACGAGTCTATTGTTGATAAAGGTTCTGATATTACTGAAGAGTTATCTTCTTTGTCTAAATTTAAACTGTCAAGGAAATTATTTATGATATCATCTGTCTCATCATAAATATTTTCAGTATTTGTGTTTGTAGTGGGATTCAAAGATCCTTGTCTATACATGGCTATAATTTCTTGATGATGATTCCATTCTTCGTCAGTCATTTCATCATCTTCATCTTCTTCGTATTGTATTATGTTCATCATGGAGATGTGTTCGTTATCAGGTATGGCTGAGGTGCTATACCTATTTTCAACTAACCTATCTTGTTCTAAGTCAATTTGTGGTGTATTTGTGTAATCCACAAAACTTAGACTAAGTCCTCTAGTCCTGTTGTGTAAGATGGCAGATGAAGGTGTTGTAATTGAGTTATTTTCTTCTCTGGGTAAATGTGTTTGCCATAAATGTCCTTCATTTCTTCTTGTGAAGGCTTGGGCTGGTAAGAACTGTGTACCATAAGAGCTAATGGCTTCTTCTAATGGTCTAGTGTTTATCCTATACATAGAAGAAATATGGTTACTTATTCTTCCTATGAAGGTTATGTCTAAATGTAGATTTTCGCCAATCCAATTTGGTCCAAAACCTATTGTTTGTACTTCTAAGTTTATATGATTTATAAAATCTTGTAAAGTTAATGTGAAGTTTGGTGCGAGATAAATAAGAGAAAAGGGTTGATTTAGATCTACCTCTAAAATCCCTATTACACTCTGTGAATCATTATTTTGAAATCTTGAATCGTGTAGAACTATCAAAGCTCTAGCTCCAATCATGTGTTTAGCTAGGGATCTTACTCCAATGGTAATTAATCCCATGTGGACATATCTTCCTTGTTGGTTTTGTAACTGTCTACCAGTTTGTGGAGATATCAGGGGGATTATCTCATATGTGTTGTCGGGGAGATGAAAATCTTCTATTCTCCTATATCGATAGAGGCTTGTTCGTTCTGAACTTAGCCATCCTATGTTGTATAATTGTCTAGGATTCAAGGAATCTATCCTTGAGTTAGATCCTATATCTGTATTTTGTTGTATATCTACTAAGTCTTCTAATCTTCTAACATTAGTAGTTGTTTGTCTGTTTAAGAATCTATCTAAAATTCCTGGATGTTGTATAAGATTTTGACTTCTAGTCTGATGTTCCCTTAGTCTTCTGGGGATTCCAGGGAATCTTTGTATGTTACTAGCTTCTGTTCATATTAATGTTATCAGTTTGTGTTTGTGTAGGGGTATTGGTTTGTGCTATCATTACAAACTATTATTATTGTTTGTAGAGGGTGCTGCGTTGGTACTTGCAGCTTTTGAATCTTCTTTGGTTACCACTTTGATAAACTTTTGTGATTTTTTAAAAGTTGTTTTTATAGGTGTGTGTGTCCCTAAGGACAATTTTGATATTTGCTTTATAAGACCATCCATGTCTTCGGACAAGTTTGTCTTTTTGGTAGAATCAATAATATGATTCAATTTTCTAGAAACTTCTTCTAGAAGAGCTATTATAGTGTTATTTTGTCCTATAAGGACTGTGTGTACAGAGTCTACTTCCGAAGTAGGTTTTTTATAACCTACAGGAGGAGAACTTGTGATTTTTTCAACCGCGGTTAGAGCTGATTTATAGTCTGAGCCTAAAAATGGCTGTATATTATCCATTAAAAGAAAATTTTAAAACAGAAAAATAAGACAGTAGTGTAGGCAGAGCAGAAAAGCAGTATAAGAGAAGCGAGAAAGCAGTATAGGAAAAGCGGAAAAGCAGTAGTAGGAGATAAGAGGCAGGAATCTACGGAATACGCTGTAGAGTAATACTTATAAAAGAATATAAATAATCATAAGGCTCAAAAACTCTTTTTTTTTTTTTTTTTAAACAAATCTGACTTCGTGTACCTCAACTGCGAGCCAAGGGGTTGTTATACCCAAGTGCTGTTAGCACTCCTCTTAATATATACTCCGTAGTTATATGCCCACTACAAGCGATATAACCCAGAATACGCGCAGTGTTTGATTGTTTCTGTCAGATTAAAAGAAAAACATATACAAGAAAATATAAGTGTAAAGAGTGTCGCAATATGCAAAGTATTCCTCAACCCACAAAGGAAGATCATCTGGGACTTATAGTTCTGTCGGCTCTACTGGCCTTAACATGCCCGATCTACAAAACATGCCCGATCTACAAAGGGTATCCTAGCGAATACAAGCCACTTCAATCACACATATATTCAAATAAAGGTATCCAAGGATTTCTCGCTCTGATACCAGGAAAGAGAGCGGGGGGGAAATAAACATAAAAGAGGTAAAACTTATGAGAATATAAATCTGGCAAAGCCGGTTAGATATTCTCTCATAAATTTTATTCTCTGCGTGCAGAATATATAAACAGAAAGCTAAAAGGGAAGATAAAATTATGGACATAAAACGTTTTTAAGCCTTTAAATGATTATCGCATCTTTTAATAAATATTACTCAGGGCATTAAATTTACTTTTATAATTATAATAATCTGTATAATATAATGAGATTTCTTCTTTTAGTGTATATATTTTGTTTATAATTTTATCTTTATTTTATTTTGAAAGAAATAACTACTTTACCAATTTTATTTTTAAATAATCGTTTTTTTTTATCATTTTAAACTGTTTTTTTTTAAATCTAACTATATTTTAAAACTAAAATAATTATTACAATAAAAAAATTACCTAAAAAACAAATTTACTTACAATAAAATTTAAAAAATTATTTAAATTTATTTTAATAATAAATTTATTAATTTATTATTTTTCTTATCATAAAAAAAGTAAAAAAACGTAACACATGTTTTTATCATTAACTAATTAAAGAGATTTATACAATAAAAAATTAGTGAAGAGAAAAGTTAACTTAAAAGACTGAAAAATAATTTTTTTTTATTATAGTAACTTAATCTTTTATTTAAGATTTATATAGTATATTAGTATGTTTTAAAAGAAGATTTTAGAGATTCAAGTTTCAAATTTACAATCTTGACTATAATTTTTGGATTAAAAATGTTCTTTAAAATTCAATAAAGACAGTCATATCTTTCATCTTGAATTTAGAAAAGAAAAATCTAATTTAATCATCATCTCTTCGTTTTCTTCCACACCTTTATAATAATAATAATAATAATAATAATATTTTTAAAATCATCTTCTTTTATGGCAAAAGTTGAAACCAAATTTAAAAAGACTAAGTAAAATGAAACCTGTTTTTATAACTACTAAATTAGTTTGAGGATTTTTCAAATTTAAAAGAGAAACATCAACCTTTTAAAAGAGGACAATTTCCTAGCACTCGACGAAGGTGGCAGCAAAGGAACCCATTGAGTCAACAAGAGGTACACTTGCATCTTGATAAACTGAGGTTGGTATGAACTGATGTTGTGTTGGAATATTGTTTATGGCATGAGCTGGTGTTGTGTTGGTATATTGTTTATCTGTTAAATTGTTCATTATGCTTGAAACACGTTGTTTCCTCCCTCCAATCTCTCGTCACCATGTCGCCCATAAGTGTGTTATTTGAATCCTGCACACAACAAACAAGCTCCTCAATCCATCATCTAACCCCAAATTCATCCTTCTCTTCCCGCAACCAATCAAACAAAAACAGCAACCCAAACTCTATTTCCCTCAACCATCATTAACACACCAAAAAAGCTCATTCTTCATTCAGCTGCCGCAGACCAATTCCTCCAAATATCACCACCTTCCCGCCGCACTCAACACAAACACCAATTCACTCATTATCGGGCGGTACAACCCACCTATACCTTCCACCTGCAGTAGGTCCAAACCGTAGGTCCAAACCAGAACCCAAACACACTTCACAAACAGTTACTTTTTGTATAACGCGTCTTCACCCGCTTACTCGCTCGCCATCATCTTCGTCTCACACCTGCGCAAAAACCAGAATGACACCCATTCTTCACCATCAATATAAAACACCCATTATTTCTGTTACAACCCCATCTCTGCGACTCAACATCACACCGGACCAAAGACTCTCTTTTATCTTCCCCAATCACAGACTTTCAATCAAAAACAGAGGAGAAAGACGGCGAGTCGGACTTCGAATGGCTGAGTGATGGTAGCTCCGGCACGGTTGGGGGCGCTGTAGTGGGGCTCGGTGATGCGGATTCCAAACCTTGGTGACTCGCGGAAGTAGAAGAATGACGGTGGCGATCTGGGTCGCGAAGGCCAGGGGTTGGGCTTCCATGGTGCTCGCGTGTCCCAATCGCGGTGGCCGGTACGGTGGCGGCAAGTCTTGGTTGGCTACGGAGGTGCGACGAAGGAGCCTCGCGCGCAGGAGAAAAAACGAGAAGGGGACGATTCGGGGAGTTGGGTTCTCGCCGGCGATGCTTCCGGTGGTGGCTGACGTCGACGGCGGCGCGTCTCACCGGCCGTGGGACTTGCGGCAGTGGCACCTGCGGCTGGAGTCTTGGTGGTTCGGTGGCTCGAGATTTTGGAGAAGGAGCTGCCGTGAAGAGAGGTTTAGCTAATTAGGGTTAGAGAAAAACAATTGGGTCTCTGTGGTTTTTCTCGGGCAACCCCAATTTTATGTTTCCGCACACCCACGACTTTGTTATGGATTGGGATGGTTATTCTTCGTGCACCTCCATTTTTTATGATCTTACATTCCCGCCTTGTTTTTTGCTTGTTGAGCTGTGTTGCTGCATTATTCACTTCTTCGCACACCTTCACAATTACTAATCCCTCACCTCTAGACACACTTTTTACATCTATTTTGGGCTTGTCACATACTTTTCACACTTATTTTGGGTTTGTTTTATATTTTACTTGCTTCACCCCATTTTTTAATACACACACCTCATTTATTTCGTACACCTCCCAGATACTCCTGCACCTCATATCTTTGTCTATTGTTTTTGGGCTTGTTGTTGTGTTTATTTTGTGCACCCCACTAATCACTCATGTATCCTATATTTTTGTTTTTCCTTTTTATCCTTCTTACATAATTTCATCCTTTTATAAATTTTTTTATTATTTAAAAAAAAAAAACAAACAAATATATTTGAAAATCATAAATATTAAAATATAGAAAAAAATAAAAAAAGTTATCTTTCATTTTTATTGTGTTTGTGCGGCCGCTCGCGTCGTGTGACACTTTCTTCCAAATAATTTAAAAAATACTAAAATAATTTTCTTTCCCTTTTGGTGTTTGTCCGACTGCTCGCGTTGTGTGACACATGTTTTCAAGTAATTCAAAAAATACCAAAAAGATATATAAAATTTCAAAATATAAAAACATCAACATTTTCAAACAAACAAGCCTTTTAAGAACTACGTGATTCTTTATTCTCCACCGTGCAATACATAGGACCAAGGTCAATGATGGTCAGGTTCACCTCCAAAAAATTAAATCATTTTCAAAATAGTTTTTCCAAATATATTTTAAAGAACTATATAACCCTGATTTCTCATTTTGAATGAGAATACGTAGGATCAAGGTCAATCCTTATCGGGCCCAAAAAATTAAAAAAGATATTTTTGTTTCTTTTTAATATTATTTTTTCATTGTTTTTGGAAAAATTAACATTTTGAAAATCACATCAACTTTGCATATTTAACTAAAGGCACCGTCCTCGGGCTGTAGGGTGCTAACACCTTTTCTACGCGTAACCGACTTCCGGATCTAGTTTTGCGCAGACTTGTCTTATCTTCATGGTTTTCCATAGTTTTCCAGAATAACTATGGTGGCGACTCCCAAATCTCTTTTTAAACTCCTTTCTTTTGTCGCGATATCAGTTGTTATAGTTAGACATACAATTTACTTTTATTTACTCTAGGATCATATTCTAATTATTTGAATTTTTATTTATTTTGTTGTTGATGTATCTCTTTATATAATTATAAATTATTGTTGTTAACACTAACATTAGTATTAATATTCACATTAGTATTCTTTTTAACATAAGTTCATTATTATTATTGAAAAAAAAATAACAAACTTTGACAAAGATAAAAAATGTAATTTAGTTATTTCATACTTTTTCTTGCTAATTTAAACTTTTAAAAAATTTCACATAAAAATTTTATATTTGTTGCAAATGTTTTTACGAATTTATACCAGTATAAACATGTTAAATATATCTTAAAATTCGACAGGAAATTACTAAATTTTCTGCTGATTTTTATTTTATTTTTTTCACATGATTTTAATGCAAAAATTATTTATTGTTTAATTTTATTTCATTGCAAGTTTTAATTCACAACAAATTTATATTCTTTTAAAATTTATATATAAATTATATTTGTTAAAAAGTTCCCATAATTATAATATCAACAATATATTAAATATATGGCAAAATAAATACTTTTCAATCATAAATATTTTAAACATGCAAAGGATTTTAAAAATATTAATTTTAAATATTTATTCAATCAAAATTGATAATATTTATTTTTATTTTATTTAATTATTTCTATTACAATGATCATAAACTACAAATGTTATTATTAAATTTATAAAAATATAATATCATATTTTTATGAGGTAATTTTATATTATATTTAAATAAAAAAAATACGTATAGTTTATTATTAAAAAGTTGTATATTTTTTATTACTTTTCTCTTAAAAATTTTATGTAAAAATTAATTACATATTTTTTTATAAATAATAAATATAATATCAATTATATTATTTAAAAAAACAAAAACAAAAAAAAATCGTGGGTATACACGGGTCAGAGACCAGTTTGAAGATAAAAATTGAGGTAACCTAAAATTTTTGTTATTAGAAACTTAACCAACCCTTAAATGATGAAATGAAATTATTGGTTTATTCTTGCATAGAAGGAGTGTAGTAATTTTGTTAGACCGAGACCCAACGAAGCCAGAAGCTACTTCGCGTTGAACAAAAGCTCCGAACTCATTGCTTTAAATATTTAAAGTGAGTCTCTCTATCCATCTTTCACGTTTCATCATTCGTAAGGTAACTTAATGATTCGTCTCTGTGTTGCGATTTTTTAACTGCTTGGTTTTTGTATATGTGTGTATATCTGAATTGAGAAATTTAGATTGTTGTGCTAAGTGTAGGGAAAACCGAAGTGTATGTTGCTTGCACGCCAAGTGTTTGATTATATGCCTGCACAAAGCTTCAACTCGTAGCTTTGTAAATTTTTTGTTTCTGAAGTTTTGTCTGACTTGGAAGTTGTTGGATATGTCCGTCGATTTGAACTTACATGGAATTGCTTCCTCACATTTCATTCGTGTTGTAAAATGTGGATGCTAGTGCTATTGCTTGTAATTAATTATTGTGTCTGTATGCTGTTTGTTATATGGTGTAGGAGGGCTTTTATGATTAACTAATTATAGAGATTTATACAATAAAAAATTGAACCAACTTCATCACTCATCTTCAGTAGTAAAGTTTAGGTCTTTCAGGAGATTGGTATGTGGGGTGAGTGAGTTATGTTCATATGAAGCTTAAGTTTCGGTGTTCAGCGAAAGAAATTATTGTTCCGTCGATTTGAACTTACATGGAACTGCTTCCTCAGATTTCTTTCTTTCGTGTTGTAAAATGTGGATGCTAATGCTATTGCTTGTAAGTAATTATTGTGTGTGTATGCTGTTTGTCATATGGTGTAGGAGGGCTTTTTGACCTTTTTTTTACTGCTACTGATTATCTGTTGTATTCGTGTTAAATGGATTTCTTTGTTCCTTCTAAATGTTACTATTTATTTTTCTTTTGGTCTGCAATATTTGAAAAAGTTGTAATCTAGGATTGATAAAAGAAGAATCTTTCGCATATAGTCCTTTTGTAAGAAATGCATCTCGTGGGTTAATGTTTCCCTAGTCTTGGTTGGACAAAAGCACTATTGAGTTTGGTCCCTTTTCGTGATTGCAATTGGGAGGCTTCAATTTCTCATGCGTGGTTTTGGATTAACTTTTTGGTTTTGATAGAAATTGAAATTCGAAGCAAGCTCACTCGTGCATTTAATATTTAATTGAGTTTGAGCCGTCATTTTAATTCCACTTGTTTTTATTTTCTTTGGGTTAATATATTAGTTTGATTTCCTTTGTTGCATTATAAATCATAGTTTTTATGATGTTTGCAATTTGCTCATGTGGTCTTCAGAAACGTCTTTTTGACATGAGTTGCAGCCTATTCAGTGCACTCACGTAAACAAGTACTCTTGCTTCCTCAGGTCTTAGAGTGGCATATTATTAAGTTTCAGTGTTCAGTGAAAGAAATGAAAAGGGATATGGAAAAACTGAAGGGTTAAACAGAGATGGTTGCAAGCAATTCCTATCTCCCTAATGCTCCTTCTTCTCTTCTTCCAATCTCAATTCACGAGTTCCAAAACTCTAGTCAGCACCACTCCCCCACTTTGAAATTCACCCAACTCAGACCAAAATCAAATGTGTCTTCTTCCATCAAACAACAGATCAACCTCAGTGAAACACAGCAACTCCAAGGTCACTTCATCAAAACCAATTCCAATCGGAGTTTTAGAGTCCCTTTTGAAGCACTGAAATGTTATTCTAGCAATGAAGCAATTTACGGCTTCCTAATTACATCTTACATAAAAAACAATAGCCCAGAAGATGCGGCAAAAATCTATGGCTATATGCGTAGAACAGACACTGAAGTTGACAATTTTATCATACCCTCGGTTCTCAAAGCATGCTGTCTTATCCCTTCAATGTTGCTAGGACAAGAGTTGCATGGTTTTGTGGTGAAAAACGGCTTTCATGGGGATGTTTTTGTGTGTAATGCTTTAATCATGATGTACAGTGAAGTTGGAAGCTTGGATTCGGCACGACTTTTATTTGATAAGATTGAGAACAAAGATGCTGTTTCTTGGAGTACGATGATTAGGAGCTATGATAGGAGTGACTTGTTTGATGAAGCATTGGACCTTTTGAGAGATATGCTTGTAATGGGAGTGAGGCCAAGTGAAACTGCATTGTTAAGCATCACACATGTCTTGGCAGAACTTGCTGAATTGAAATTGGGAAAAGCCATGCATGGTTATGTGATAAGGAATGTGAAGTATGGGAAATCAGAAGTTCCTCTAAGTACTGGTTTGATTGATATGTACGTTAAATGTGGAAATTTAGCTTATGCAACAAAGATTTTTTATGGCTTGTCTGATGCTAGTATCATTTCATGGACTGCTATGATTGCAGGCTACATTCGTTGCAATAACTTGAATGAAGGTGTAAGACTCTTTGTCAAAATGCTTGAAGAGGGTATGTTTCCAAATGAGATAACAATCCTTAGTTTGGTCAAAGAATGTGGCATTGCAGGTGCTCTTGAACTAGGAAAGTGGCTACATGCTTTCACATTAAGAACTGGGTTTACCATGTCTTTGGTTCTTGCCACTGCTTTTATTCACATGTATGGCAAATGTGGTGATGCTAGAAGTGCAAGATCTGTGTTTAACAACTTCAAGAGCAAAGATTTAATGATGTGGAGTGCCATGATTTCAGCTTATGCACAAAACAATTGTGCCGATGAAGCCTTTGATATCTTTGTACACATGACAGGTTGTGGAATAAGGCCAAATGAGAAAACCATGGTTAGCCTCCTTAAGATATGTGCAAAAGTTGGATCACTTGAAATGGGCAAGTGGATCCATTCTTACATAGACAAACAAGGAATTAAAGAAGATATGATTCTCATAACATCTTTGGTGGACATGTATGCCAAATGTGGAGACATAGATTCAGCTCACAGATTGTTTGATGCAACAATGGACCGTGACATTTCAATGTGGAATGCCATGATATCTGGTTTTGCAGTGCATGGTCATGGTGAGGCAGCATTGAAACTGTTTGAAGAAATGCAAGCACTAGGAGTTCTCCCTAATGACATTACATTCATTGGCGCTCTTCATGCTTGTAGTCACTCAGGATTGTTGCAAGAAGGGAAAAGGCTGTTTCACAGAATGGTTCATGAATTTGGACTTGTCCCAAAAGTTGAACACTACGGTTGTATGGTGGATCTTCTTGGTAGAGCTGGAATGCTTGATGAGGCACAGGAACTGATTAAGAACATGCCTATGAGGCCAAGCATGGCTGTGTTTGGGTCTCTTCTTTTTGCATGCAAGCTTCACAAAAATCTCAAACTAGGAGAATGGGCAGCAGCACAGTTTCTCTCATTGGAACCTCACAAAAGTGGGTATAATGTTCTGATGTCAAACATATATGCATCAGAAAGCAAATGGGGTGATGTTGCATACATAAGGAGAGGTATGAAGGATGAGGGAATTGTTAAAGTACCGGGTGTTAGTTCCATTGAAGTGAATGGATCACTTCATGAATTCATAATAGGAGATAGGGATCACCAAGATGCCGAGAGAATTTATGAAATGGTTGATGAGATAAGGAGAAAACTAGAAGATGTTGGATACACCTGATGGAGATCTCACGTCGATTAGCGATAAGAGGATTTCATAGCATATAAGTGATGGAAGTTTCTGAAGTTTTGTAAATTTTTTGTTTCTGAAGTTTTGTCTAACTTGGAAGTTGTTGTATATGTCCGTCAATTTGAACTTACATGGAATTGCTTCGTCACATTTCTTTCGTGTTGTAAAATGTGGATGCTACTGCTATTGCTTGTAATTAATTATTGTGGCTGTATGCTTTTTGTTATATGGTGTATGAAGGCTTTTTTACCTTTTTATCTTTTTCACTGCTACTGATTATTTGTTGTATTCGGTGTTAAACGGGTTTCTTTGTTCCTTCTAAATGTTACTACTTATTTTTCTTTCGGTCTGTAATTTTTGAAAAAGTTGTAATCTAGGATTGGAAAAAAAGAATCTTTCACATTGACCTCTTGTAAGAAATGCATCCCATGGGTTAAAGTTTCCCTAATCTTGAGTTTGGTCCCTTTTCATGATTGCAATTGGGAGGCTTCAATTTCTTATGTGTGGTTTAGATTAAGTTTTTGGTTTTGATAGAAATTGAAATTCGAAACAAGCTCACATGTGCATTTAATATTTAATTGTGAGTTTGAGCCTTTGTATTAATTCCACTTTTTTTTGGGGTTAATGTATTGGTTTGATTTCCTTTGTTGCATTATAAATCACAATTTTTATGATGTTTGCAATTTGCTCATGTGGTCTTCGAAAACGTCTTTTTGACCTGAGTTGCAACCTATTCAATGCACTCACATAAACATGTACTCTTTCTTCCTCAGGTCTCAGAGTGGCATATTATAAATTTGAGGCAGAATGGCTACAACCAAGGCTCGAGTTAGTAGCTTCTCTCGCAATGTATCAACCGTGACATCTCAGAATCCTGGACTTAAGCATGGCCCTAATGGGACAATGCTCCTTTCATCTGGGATTCCTGATCTTGACAGTAATTATCTCTTTGACTTCCTTTTAACTGGCTGTTAGTAAATGAATGAGTTATATTGTTTTATTTGATTCATGTGGAGTGTCTTTTCAGAGAAGATTCTCATGCTTGCTCCCCCCTCAACCCCCCCCCCCCCCTTTTGAATAGAGATTTTAGGTGGTGGTTTTCCATTGGGTAGCCTTGTCATGGTTATGGAAGATGAAGAAGCACCTCATCATATGCTTTTGTTGAGAAATTTTATGTCTCAAGGACTTGTACAAAAGCAACCACTCTTGTATGCTAGTGCATCCAAAGATCCTAAGAGATTTCTTGGTACTTTGCCTAGTCCAGCATCACCCAAAGGGGATAAATCTTCAGATCTTAGCCATGTACTTTTGTTCATCCTTTGATCTTTGCGATATAATGACTTTCTTTAGGATAATTTGTTTAATTTATTTCTCTTACAATTACAGGAGAAGGATATAAGAATTGCTTGGCAATACAAGAAGTACTTTGGTGAGCCTCAGCTGAATCTCAACACTAATGGTACGTTTATTATATTCCTTATCTCTTTCTCTATTCTCAACATGGTCCTAGAGTGGTACCATCCTCTACAATATGTTTTATTATTAATCCTTGCAACATGATTTCAAAGCCCGACAAGAAGGGAACCCTAATCCGAGTTTTTCCTATAGAAGATGTCCCATATTTGACACGTGAGAAACCTGGATTTTGACATATAACACTTCCGAACGGTTGTTGACGTCAATTTAATGAAATGGATCACATTGAACCTTTTTACAAAAATAGAAACAAACATAAGAACCAAAATGAATCAAAGGTCTAAATACAGAGACCAAATTACTAATTAAACCTTAATTATTTCAACATGGTACCGGAGCCTAACAAGAAGGAAACCCTAATCTGATAGGTGTAATTCTTTTAGAAACTGTGTATACATTTGGTTGTTGTATATTATAAATTGTGTACATTTTTTTCAATATCCACTGTTTGTTATTGTTCATCGTCAATGTTTTCCCAGTGAGTTTTTCCGTTTTCAGTTTGATTTTTTTGGCTGGCGATCGCCATCACTGACATTGCCTAGCTTTGCAATGATCGTTTTCTGCTTTTCACAAGTTCCCGTGCCATTTGACCACTTTTGCTTTCCATCAGCCGCTGTGTTGTTGTTTTTTGCCTTTCAGTGACTGTCATGCCCTCTGATAATTTTTGCTCATTGGCAGCTCATGCTCCATCTTGAGGGGAGTGTTAAAAGATATCATTTGACATTATTTACTTTATCAACTCCAATCCAATAACCAATTGAATGATGACATGATTCTCTTAAGGGGTCTTGAGTAAATGACATTTATAACAGGCTTGTCTCATATGGTACCTCTTGAGGGGGAGTGAGTGTTAGATATATGATTTGATTACATTAAATCGGGGGATTTGATGGTAGAATAACTTATCAAATATTTTCCTTGACTAGATATTGAATTTGTTTCTTCTTATTATTGTCATTATAAATAAGAATACTCGTGTGTATGCAACAAACAAAATTCATTTTTTTCCTTATTGGTTTCTCTCTTCTCAACATAGTACCAGAGCAGTACCATTCTCTGAGACCTCTTGTGTCACTAATTCTTTCAACAATTAACATGCATTTGTGATCAATTGGTATAGTGTCCTATGGGAAAGGGAGCCATTTGCAAATTAATGAATATGCCAATCATGTACTGAGTTGACTCTTAATGACATTGTAGGTTCTCAGCAGGATTACTGTAATGATTTTGATTTGAGAAAGCCCCTGGATCGGCATTTTTATAGTGGCAACAATGTAGATTGTGTTAGCATCAAAGATTCTCCAAACCTTAGTGCTCTTCAAGATCGTTGTGCTGGATTTCTAGCTAAACTCTCAAGGTGAAGTGATCTATACCCACCATGTTAGAAATGTATTCTTAGAGGTGTAAGATGATTCCTCCTAGGCCTCCACCTAATAGGTACAGAATTTAGGACAACAGGTTCTTGACAGTATTGAACCGTTCATTCATGTTGCCGCACCTGGTTGAATCACGTTTTTCTGAATAGAATAAAATAAAATGAGATTAACTTGGACATGGCTTACTGTTTGGATTTGATCATAAGGGTATACTGCTCCTTCTAGACAAAAAATGATTAAATCTTTTGATAAATATTTTTTAGCATATGCAATTAAAGATTTGATAGAATACAATGGTATCTTGTTTAGGGACTTTCGTAATTCCCTTCGAATTTCTTGTTTTGTATTGATTAGGTTGTGATAAAGACTATGTTGATGGTTTCTTATAAATATTTTCTTAAAGATATTCTTCTTTCTGCTCACTTTTTCATTTACAAACATGATGATTTCATCAACAGAAATGAAGGCAACATTTCCTCTGCTGGTCGTATTGCTATTCAATCATTCTGTTCTCCACAATGCAAGTATTCAAATGAGGTGAGTTAATATATTTCCTTTGGGTTTTTTCATATTATTTTGAAATAAGTTTCTCCTTTGTCTTTGAGTTGTACACCTTTCTTTGTGACTTTTATATAGCCTTCCCTCTATGAATTAGGACACAGTTTACCTGCTTGCAGATCCTATCTTGCGATCCTAGTTGAATCTCAGACATTGATACCGTTCTTCATTCTATAAAAGTTTAATATTTTTCTAATAAGCAATGTGTTAATATCTTTATTGTAGGAGTGGCATATGCTTTTCTTTATTAGGTCCCTAAAGGGCATGGTCCAGTCTTCAAACGCTGTTGTTGTTGTAACCTTTCCACCTTCACTTCTTTCTCCATCTTGTTCACTAAGATTGCAGCATATGGCAGACACCTTGCTTTCTGTCAGAGCCATTCCAGGTTCATAGTCAACTCTAAAATCTTATATTTCATGTGTTTATTTATGAATTATCTCAAGTTTCAGTACTAGACTGTATTTGTTTCAGATGAGGACAAGGAACTGGCAAAACTCCTCACTGGTTACCAGGATATGATAGGGCTTATAAACATACACAAAGCTGCACGGTTAAATACACAGGTTATATTCATAATTTTTTGATTTATCTTTGAATTACTCCTTCTGCACCAATAGTTCCCAATAAGACATGCATACAACTGTTTACATCCGTTTACCTCAATTGTACCCCATTTTGGTATGTTTTTGCTCTACCTATCCTCCTCTTTCATGCAGTCTTAGCACCTGCATTTATGGCGCTTGCACCCTAGATGGAGACGGATTCAGTAACTTTTTCCCGAAGAAAAAACTCAAAACTTTAGTTAACTTTACTTAATTTTTAACTGGTTTCTTTTATATCTTTTTTTGGAAAATTGAAGTTGACCGACCATTCAACACATGAAAATAAACTAAAGTTACGTGACTTTTCTTGGGAAAAAGGCACGGAATCCATTTCTCATCCAAGACTCTTGAGCAATATCTTTTATGTACATTATCGCCCTTTAATAAATGTGTGTTTGAATTTAAATGGAAAACCTGCCTACATCCATATTTTCAAATCAATTTCACTAAATCAGAGAAGCTTCTGGGAGCTGCTTTCAAATTTAAGAGTATGAGAATCTGAACAAAAGACGCAGTAATTCGTTTCTTGCTGGTCTTCTTGTAATGTTCATCGAATGGAAAATTTTATCGGAGAAATAATCAATTTCTAGAAGCCACTTTCTTCTTTCATTCTGACACATCTACCTTTACCAAATGTCTGACTTTCATCATGCAGGTTCCAGTGATTCTGGAGGCTACAACGTTCTCAATCAAATTGCACAAACGGAGGTTTTTGGTGTTAGAATGTCTAAATCAAGCCCCAGTTGACGGATCAAGTGGAAGTTCATATGGCACATCTGGCGGTTGTTCTGGGTCATCTAAAGTTGGGACACTTGATTTTTAGGTTATACCTTATTTATGACTGAACACTTGTAACAACCAGTAGTGATTCAGGCTCAATGTTTTTCTTAGTGCTTGAAATGTTGTCTTTTAAAATTTTTGTTCTTTTGATAATCTACTTGTTTCACTATTCTGCAATGTACAGATTTAAAAGATAGTGTAGTTTACAATTGAAAATGGTGAGTGTCAGGGAGAAAAATAGCAGACTATAATGACTGTAATTTATTTATTATTATTATTTTTTTAATTTGGTTGCTAAGAAATAGTAACTCTGCATTTTCATGGTTAGTTGTACTGTTTTAACTTCATATTAGGAATCATGGATGTTTTTTTGCGAACAGAAATAAGAATAATGCTATTACCACTGACCATTTAGTTTAAATTATTACAAATTAATCTCTAAAAAGTAAATTTCTTTGTAATTTTCAAATTTGAGATTCGCATATCCAACCAAGAGTGTTAAATTAATTATCAACATTAGTTGAACAAAATAAATTGGTTGATGAGTTGAACCAAACATCAATACTTATTTTTAAACCTTGGTCGTTAGTGGAAAGAGAACTTATCTGCATCCCATTTTTGTTACATAGGTTGCAAAATAACTATACTCCTGAGGAAATTAAAAAAATGTTTCAAGAACAAGATCATTATAAAATTAACTGGATCTACTTATATTTACATTAGTCAATCGTAACAATCTTTTACTACATTCCAACCCAGAATAGAGTGAATAAAAAAAATTATAACAATCTTTAATTCTTGACATTTCTTTATCTTGTTGTTATTGTGTTGTTCTTAATTTGTTATATTCAGATGCAGACCGAAAATCAGAGAAGAGATTCAATATTCTCAAGCAACGATGAGATTCAACCTTATGGTAAGAAAGTTGAAACATTTGAGTCCTTCACATTAAAACTTATGGTTAGGAATGCTTTTAATATAAATTTGAACCAATTACTAATGAATATTCGACTCTAATATTATGATGGATCTTTTAAGACATTCTGGAAAAATTCAACTGCAACAAATCCTAAACCGAACCAACACAAAAAGTTTAAAAGAACTTTTGTAACATCCATGTTACAAAAAAAAGTTTTCTTAAACTTGAGTTTTAAGTATTGGAAAATAAAAGCACAAAATTAAATAAATTTCATAAAAATAAATAATGTCTAAATAATGTTCATTCATCTCAAGTATAATAAATAAATCAAAATAAAATTAGTATGTATTTAAAATTATTATTTTGATACCTTGATTACTACTTTTAATTAAATTTTTCCAAATTAATCCTATTGAAAACTAGGATATTTTAAAAATAGGATATTGAAAATAGAATTAATCTCTCTTAACATATGCTTTATCCATATATTTATATTTTTAGGAATTAAATCTCCTATAACATATTTGAGAGACAATTATCTATTAATCAGCACATACGGATCAAATTAACTGAAAAATGGTGTAACCGTTTGATTGAAAAGAAATTCAATTATTTTTTGGATTCTTTGTCTCAGCACAAGACACTTCTTTTTGGCAACATTGAAACGAGATATCAACGGCTATTTGAAAAATGTGATGATTTATATAATAAAAAGTTAAATATTTTTTAATTCTTTAATTTAATAAAAATTAAAATTAGTTTTTCAAAAAAATTTATATCAATTTAATTTATATTTTTATAAATATGTGAATTTAATTCTTTTAATAAAATTTTATTAAATTTATTTTACTTTTAATTACGCTAATATCTAAGTTGTATATAACATTTAAGATATTTCTGTTTTAATAATAGTGATAAAAATATGTTAAATATTAAATAAATTTAACAAAATTAAATTAAAAAATTAAATTTTTATGTATAAAGTTAAAAACTTAAATCAGATTAAAATTAAAAAGAAAAAAACAAATTTAATTTTCACTGTATTTAATGTGAAATTAGCAGAAGATGTTATGGATAAACAGAAGACTATATAGATTGTGTCTGAACTAAACAACAGAAGATATTAAATTAAGATTTAGCGAAAGATGTTATGGATAAGACGGTGGTTATGGATGGCAATGGCAATGATATAGATGATAATTCTGCACACGACACAACACAACACAGTTTGACATTGTCGTGTCTTGTGTCGAGTTTGGGTTTAACGATAAACCCTCCTTCATGTTCTGTAACTCCCAATGGCGGCGTTTGCTAAACCCTCTTCACTTCATGCTCAAAGGGATAATCCCTTTCTTCCTCCTTCTACTTCCACCAACTTCAAGCTCAAAACTTTCACTTTCCCTCTTAGGAAACTTAAACATGTTTGTGTTTCAAGTTCTTCCACTGCCACTACCTCCCTCAGCAACGACCACACCCACAACGCAAACTCTGATATTTCTCAACTGTGCCTTCTTGGGAACTTGGACCGTAGCATGAGCTACTTAGACTCCATGCACGAGCTTCGAATTCCCGTTGAAGATGATACTTACATTGCCTTGGTACGACTGTGTGAGTGGAAGGGGGCAAGGAAGGAAGGGTCTCGTGTTTATTCCCATGTTTCCAAGTCCATGACCCTTTTGAGCCTTCAACTGGGGAACGCGCTTTTGAGTATGTTTGTGAGGTTTGGGAACTTGGTTGATGCTTGGTATGTTTTTGGGAGAATGGAGAAAAGGAATTTGTTCTCTTGGAATGTTTTGGTTGGTGGGTATGCTAAAGCTGGCTTCTTTGATGAGGCTCTGGACCTCTATCATAGAATGTTGTGGGTTGGTGAGAGGCCTGATGTTTACACTTTCCCTTGCGTTTTGAGGACTTGTGGTGGCATGCCTAATTTGATGAGGGGTAGAGATATTCATGTGCATGTTCTAAGATACGGGTTTGAGTCAGATGTGGATGTGCTTAATGCATTGATAACTATGTATGTGAAATGTGGGGATGTCAGAACTGCCAGGTTGGTGTTCGACAAAATGTCTAACAGAGATAGGATTTCGTGGAATGCCATGATTTCCGGGTATTTTGAAAATGGGGAGTGTCTGCAGGGATTGAGATTGTTCTGCATGATGATAGAGTATCCTGTAGATCCAGATTTGATGACCATGACGAGTGTGATTACTGCATGTGAGCTTCTGGGTGATGAGAGATTGGGGAGGGAGATTCATGGTTATGTTCTGAGAATGGGGTTCGGGAGAGACCCTTCAGTTCATAATTCGTTAATTCAGATGTACTCATCTGTTGGACATATTCAGGAAGCGGAAACAGTTTTCTCTCGTGCAGAATGCAGAGATGTGGTGTCATGGACTGCAATGATATCAGGTTACGAGAATTGTTTGATGCCTCAGAAAGCACTTGAGACATATAAAATGATGGAAGCAGAAGGTGTCATGCCAGATGAAATCACCATTGCCATTGCACTCTCTGCTTGTTCTTATACATGCAATTTAGACATGGGGATAGAACTTCACGAGGCAGCCAAACAGACAGGGCTCATCTCTCATCTGATAGTTGGAAACTCACTCATTGACATGTATGCAAAGTGTAGATCCATTGATAAGGCTTTGGAGGTTTTCCACTCTACTCTTGACAAGAACATTGTATCTTGGACATCAATCATCCTAGGTCTTAGAATCAACAACCGGTGTTTTGAAGCTTTATTTTACTTCAGGAACATGATTCTAAGACTGAAGCCAAACTCTGTTGCTCTAGTTTGTGTTCTCTCTGCATGTGCTAGAATAGGAGCTTTGACATGTGGAAAAGAGATTCATGCTCATGCATTGAGAACTGGAGTAAGTTTTGATGGCTTTATGCCTAATGCAATTTTGGACATGTATGTGAGGTGTGGAAGAATGGGATATGCGTGGAAACAATTTTTCTCAGTTGATCATGATGTTACTGCATGGAACATTTTGCTTACAGGATATGCTGAGCGTGGGAAAGGAGCACTTGCTTCTGAGGTTTTTCAGAGAATGGTAGAATCAAACATCAATCCTGATGAAGTAACATTTATCTCCATATTATGTGCTTGCAGCAGATCAGGTATGGTAGCAGAAGGCTTAGAACATTTTAACAGCATGAAGAATAAGTACTCTATCACACCTAATCTGAAACACCATGCATGTGTGGTTGATTTACTTGGCCGTTCTGGGAAATTGGAGGAAGCTTATGAATACATACAGAAAATGCCATTGAAACCGGACTCAGCAATTTGGGGAGCTTTATTAAATGCATGTAGGATTCACCATCATGTTGAACTTGGGGAGCTTGCTGCAAAGAATATCTTTCAATATGATACAACAAGTGTTGGATACTACATTCTTCTCTCTAATCTTTATGCTGACAATGGTAAATGGGACAAGGTTGCAGAAGTAAGAAAAATGATGAGACAGAATGGACTAATAGTGGATGCTGGATGCAGCTGGGTGGAAGTGAAGGGCACAGTGCATGCTTTTCTCAGTGGTGATAATTTTCACCCTCAAATAATGGAAATAAATTCACTTTTGGAGAGGTTTTATAAGAAGATGAAGGAAACTGGTGTTGAAGGGCCAGAAAGCAGTCATATGAACATAATGGAAGCTTCAAAGGCTGATTTGTTTTGTGGGCACAGTGAGAGACTGGCCATTGTGTTTGGACTTATGAATTCTGGTCCTGGGGTGCCTATTTGGGTGACAAAGAATCTGTACACGTGCAAAAATTGCCACAACATTGTGAAATTTATCTCTAAGGAGGTTCGCAGAGAGATTTCTGTGAGGGATGCTGAACAATTGCACCATTTCAGGGGAGGCATGTGCTCTTGCATGAATGAAGGATACATGAGTTAACCTGAATATCAGGAAAACTGTAAGATATGAGCATCATGGTGAGAAGTTAGAATTGAAAGAAATTACTTCAAAGGCTGTTATGTCTAGTGCACATAGGTAAGTATAAAATTTATGGCGCACATAATTATTTTTTGGGTTAATTATGTTTTTAGTTCCTAAATTTAGACGTGAAATTGAAATTCGTCTCTGTCCCAAACTTTAATATTTTGGTCTCAAACTTTAAAAATGAATGGATATGATCTTTTTAACCTAATGACATTAACTTCTTTTGGTTTGTTAAACGGTGTTTCAAACTTACATTTGAGGTGGAACATGTCAAAACGGTATAACAATTGAAATATTATCCTAAAATGCGTTTGACACGTCAAAAAATTGTAACTTAGTTGGGTTAGGAAGACTATATCCCATCGTTTTAAAGTATAGAGACCAAAATATACCAAAGTTTGGGACAAGGCAAATTTCGATTATACTTTTATGTTTAGGGATTATAAACATATTTAATCCTTATTTTTTTCAAATGTTTCACTCCCTCACCCCAAAAGAAAATGTCTGTTCTTGTGATCCTTGATCTACTGTAACCTAAAAATTGATATAAATAAAATTTTGATGGAGTAGAAACGTATACGGTAGATTCCTTGGTTCCAGTATTATTGTTGGTTTCATATGTGTCTTTTCATTGACATATTATATAGTCTTGAATGTAGGAAATACGATAATAATAGGTGTAAGATTTGAACATGACTTCTCATATATGACAGGGTTTATTCCCACCAAATACCAAAATGTTTTTATGACATTTAGTTAAATGAGATGAATGTTCATTATTTTGTAAGAACACGAATAAAGAACTTGAAACCTGGGGCATGATCATGTAGAAAATGGATTGTCTTTTTTACGAAAACTTTCAGATATCTAGACAAGGCAAAAATGGAAAGTAGAGAAACTGGTTTATTGCTGTAAAAACAAATTGCTTCGCATATTTGACAGTTAAATAAACTTAGCAAATTGAATAATATAATGCATGTATTCTACACACCTATTCCCTTCATTTTTATCATTTTCAAAAGAAAATTTTCATTCAATCATCCAGCATCAGTTAACATTGTAAAAGTGTCGAAAAACTCTTCAGATATCTGTTCATAATTTCACATGACTCTTGCTAAAGTACAAAATTTTGTCTTGGAAAAGGATAATAAACCCTACTCAATGCAGATTGTGTTAGAACAAAAGATTCTCTGAACCCTTCAACATTATGCTGGATTTCTAGCTCAACTTCCACTATGTTAGATGATGTATTATTAGAGATTTAAGATGATTCCTAGGCCTCCACCTAATATCTGCTGATTTTAGGGCAACAGGTTCTTGACAGTATTCAACTGTTTATTCACATTGTTGCACCTGGTTGAGTCAAGTTTTTTCTGAATAGAATGAAATAAAATGAGATTAAATAATACAAGGTTTAGATTTGATCATAACTGTATAATATTCTTTCTAAACAAAATTTTATTAAATCTTTTGATAGATATTTGTTTAGCATGTGCAATTTATGATTTGATAAAATACAATGGTGCCATTTTTAGTACTTAATTTTTGCTATGCTTGCTACTCACTCCATTGTTATGATTTTTGTTCATACGCATTATTATTAATTATTTTTTCTCTGATGGGCACTGTGATCATAAATACAATCCATTTAATTGTCATAACTGGCTTCGAAAAATATTTTTCTATTATTATACCATAAGCTACATTTTTACTTTTCAACATTAGTCGTTAGTGGATGGTTAACTTATCTGCATCTTTTTAGTTAGATAAAATAAAAGTGGCAAAGTAGCTACTACTGTACTTAAATATAAATGAAATAATTAACTTCATACCAATTACAATAATCAGTTAACATTATTTACTTTTTCCCATTTCGATTATAAAATCTTCAATCATTCATCATTGAGACTTGTACACGAATAAAATAATTAATGATAACAGAATTACAGTTAAATAAAATGTTGCAAGAAAACATCTTAATCAAACGGGTTAAATATATTTAGTTCTTATTTTCATATGAAATTAGAATTAATTCTTATATCAAGTTTTGATAATTAGTCCCAAATAAATAAATATAATATAATTAACTCAATGCATTATATATTTATTATAATATGTCAAACAATATTTCAAGTTATCATTCAAAAATTCCGTATATTTAACATATAAAAGAGATAACATTGTTAAATTAAAAAAGTTATATCTATTTTATTTTAAAATTTGAAAACTAAAATATATCAAAATTTAAAATAGAAAAAAATTCTAATTTTGCTTCCTAATTTAGAAACTATAACCATATTTAACCATAACCGAATTAACTTAAATTTATCAATCATAACCCTAATCTACTTATTCATGAATCTACTTACATATAAATCCATCAATCATAATCTTTCACTGAAATTTGAATCCAGAAAGTGTCAATAAAAATATTTTACAAAGACACTACATTGTAACGATGGGGTACAAGAGACAAAGCTAATCCTTTGCTGAGTGAGATCATAAAAAGTTCGGAATGCATTTTGTATCTTCGACTCTAAATTCACGAACATTTTTCAATCGTCTTTCAGTTATAACAGACAAGATAATGTTAAATACAAAATCTATTATGGCATTTTATAGAACTTCATTCATAGGTTAACCAACTCGAGCCTAATTAAACTGCAAACTCGATCTTCCAATGCTAATCATTTTTTTTCCTTTCATATAACTCAAAAGAACCAAGCTCCTTGCCATTTTAATTGTGAGATGGTAGTAAAAAATGGTACAAATTTTGATGATAGCAAGTCTATCCAACAAAACCGTAGTATAAAAAACCCATTTTCATGTTGAGAAAAAAAGAAAGACCCGGTTAACAAGTGGATCTCAGCAATTTTGGGCAAACAAATGGAGGAAGACTTCAGTCAAACATGTAGGGAAGTGGTCTGACAGCCATAAATGCATCCACCATCTGAAAGAATTATGGAAATAGAGAATATGTAAGTTTTGCATCGTATACAAAAATCTTATCTCATAGTAAACAACTTTCAAGTGTTCTAGCAATATTCAACAATATGGGCTTTTCTTAATTCCACCCGAGTAGGGATGACAAAAATATCCGCGCCCGCGGATATCCACGAATAAAATCCGCGACGGATAATTACTACCCACAGGTATTTATTATCCGCGGGTAACGGGTATTTTAATACCCGCTTATAAACGGATCGGGTACGGGTATCATACTATCCGTACCCGCGGATATCCATTACCCGCAAAAAAAAAAAAAAATTAATTTATATTTTATTAAGTTAAATTTAATTAAAATTAAAATTAACAGTATATTTTATTATGTCAAATTTAATTATAATTAAAATTTAATTTAATTTATATTTTTATAATTTTATATTAAAAAATTTATAAAATATATATTTTTTTAAATATTTGTGGGTATCGGATATTCACGGGTACCCGTAGGTTTTAAAAATATCCGCAGATATTTTTTAAGCAGATACCTGACGGATAAACAGGCGGATTTTTTTTTTGCAGGTCGGATTGCGAATAGACACTATTCGTACCCAATCCAACCCGTTGCCATCCCTACACCCGAGACTTTCCTTTCACCCAGGTTAATAATTGGTTTCGGCAATACTCAAGATTATGCAATTAACAATCGAAATGTCAACTTATTTTCCCTGTATAATTATTTCACTCTTGTAGCATAGGCATCTATGCAATGACATCTATTATTGTTGAATGCATACCTCTTCAGTCACAGATGCCCGAGCCCTACGATGTCTCTCCACTATTTCAGTCAAGACTTGTATTAGCCGTTGCTTCACCTCACCCGTTAGCATGCGCCCTTCTCCATATTCCTACAAGAGAATAACAGAACAAGTTAGGGAAAAAAAATAAAGGGTTCCTCATTGTGCTATTTGTATTATTAAACAAATTGGGGAAAAAGGATAGAAACTATACCTTCTTAATGTGTTCAAGTTCAGCATCATCTTCTAAGAAAAATGTCAGGTATTTGATTGGAATATCAACCTGAATCATGTTACAAAATGTCAAAATTCTTGGACTGTAACAGGAGGTAAAGATGGGAGCACTAAAAGAAAGGCAAAAAAATTTATTAGACAAAATAGGGTTTAATCTTTGGTTTTAATTTTATTAGGCATATTATATACATGTGCCTTCTTAATCCTTCTTCATTCTATCACTTTTCATAATTTAGGTGACGGGGGAAAATTAAATAAACGATGAGGTTTATACATCTATTACATGTAAACTGCATTATTTATGAACCGACAATAATTCCGTTACCTCAAGATTTGCCCCCAATTGCCTATGTTTCTCAACCGAATCTTGCCCACCAGAAAATGCATGCTTGTTTACCTGAAGAGAGCGACAAATACACTTGGTGAAATAACCAAATGAAGGCAGGAAAAACCAGACAGATGTTGCTTAGAAAAAAAAAAAGAATTTTAGTGTGACATGTGCAAGATATTAGGGCCCACTTGCCTTTAGAAAATGCACTGTTTTTATTTCTTATTTTTACAGAATAATTAAAAAAAAAAAAAAAACCTTGTTTTTAAGATTCCTGCTTTCAAAGACACCTACCTAGGTTTCCATTGTTTCCTATACAAATATATGAAAATAAAGAAGATAAAGTAAAAGCAAGATGGCATCTTGTAACTACTTGCACAAGCAAATAAACAAAACCAGAAAACAGTACTCAAACCAAACAGATTATCCAGTAAAGCAAACGAACAACATAAAGTAAAAACAAGATGGCATTTCGCAACTATTTGCACAATCAAATAAACAAAATCAGAAAACAGTACTCAAGCCAAACAGATCCTAATTTATCCAGTAAAGAAAAGCAAGATTTACATATGAAATCTAGTATGTGGTAATAAGTTGGAATGAATACTTTTCCAAGGGAAAGAGAAAGAAAGCCCTTCAATAATTTCTGGAAAATTATACACATTACACAGACACCAATGTCAACAAGTAGATTTACTTTGTCACCCGAGATTCCTCAACAAAGCAAGATTTTAAAGAAAGAAGAAACTACTGCTAATTTTTGTCACAATGAACAAATAAATCTACAAGACTTCTAGATAAGCAACAGAATTAACAGGAAAAAAAAAACTTTAGAGAGAGTAATATCAGTATCACCTTGTTCTTTATATCTTTTGCAGAATCAGTCACATATATTGCAGAATTGGGATCACTGGCAGACATTTTTCCTGTTTCCCCCTGCAAACATGTATATTTTAAAGATGTGAGATCATGGTTGACAGAACAAAATCCCAACCCAACATGCAGAGTAGTATATGATTGTGGCTCCCCTCTCTATACTCGTTCATGAACAAAGACACAATGGGGCATTGTGGGAGCAATGTCTCTTTTTGTGTTAGCATACGTTATGTTATTAGATAGTTTTGGGGTTTTGAATTCCAAGTGACCCAAAAATCACAACTAAATTTATGCTCCTTCCTATTCCCATGGAATGTGTGTAAACACCAAAACCCTTTGCCCAAATACAAAACTAAATAAACCCTACTCTCTTTGCTGTCTAGACCTCCATACAAATTGCAGTCCAAGCTTGTGCCATATGCATGAACCATTCTGACCACCATTGTTTATTTTGGTCCAATCAGTGCCACCCCCAGATACATGGAAGAGCCAATAAGCTTCTGTGCATCGTGAGTTCATGTTTTGGTTTTGTCGAGGGACGCTCCAGATTGCTCAATCTTGAAATACATTCCAGATTGTGCAATTTAAAATTAGAAATATAGATTGAAGGTTTTGAATAGGGTTATGTAATCTAGAAAATTATTCCATATATTTTTAAGGTTTAATTATCTGCATTGAATGCTTTTCTTAATATGCTTGCTTTTCTTGTATGTGCAAATTGATATGACTAGGACAAGTGATGGTGGTTCTCAATTCAATGAACGCCAAAGACCAGCTGCCTGACCTAGTAACTCCAGTCAATAAAGATGATGAGAATGTGCATGCAGAGATGCACAAGCACATTAGGTAAGAGTTGACGAAGCCTAGGGATCCGACAATAACTCTTAGTTGACAATGTAAATAGATCACGTTGCGAGATGGAGTAGCAAGAAATTAAATTTCGTAAAGTTATGTTAGCATAATATTATATTTTGAGTTTGTTTGTAAGAAGGTATTTATTGTGGGCTTTTGTATGTTTGTGGGCAGCTGAAGTTGGTGTCCAATAGGCCAGAGAATGCATTGTAAAAGGTGGCCAAGAATGCTTATGGCAGCAGAATACTTAACCCAACAGCTTAGGCTTTTGTAAAACACAGTTCATAATAAAACAAAATAAAAATATACTGGAGAGAATTAAGAGTTTAATTAGGTTAGCAGAATGATGAATATCAGAAGCTCTCTTAATCAATTTGATAAAGTAGGCATGTTGCAACACAAGAATACCTGTAATGCAGGGAAGAATAAAGATTCAATCAAAGCTGGCTTGTTGAAACCCATTCGAGGAGCAACATCACGCGTCATTCTAAAATATGGATCCTGAATGTGACATAAAAAGCTATTACCAAGAATAAGATGAACGCTAGAAAGAAAATAACAGACCATGATGTTCACATGCATTTGAGAAATGGTAAATGCTTTAAGTAGGAACAGATCCTTTTTATGACATTTTTCTTTAAATATTTACAGGAATGAAGAGAGTTTGGACAAGAATAAATTTACAGATACATAGTAATCAGATCTGGCCATTGCCATACAAGGTAATCTTCAGCGAAATCAACTAGCATATAAAAGCATTGATGTCACTTGAGATTAAAGTAAAGAAGATTTAGAGTGAATTTGAGTATTTTCCCCTCTCTTAGGTTTTCATATTTATAGTAGTTTGGGATACATTACATACAATGAATGAGAAGAGACGAGAACTCTAGAAGATACTCCTAGGAACAAGATCTAAAGCATGCTCCTAGGTGTTCCAGCACACAATACAATAAATCCTATTTAAGACTATTTATTCTAACAATGTCCAACTGACCTGGTCAATTGCACAGGGAATTAAACAACGGAGATTCTCTTTTCCAGAAAATAGGTGAGGAAATGAAGTGGGAAATGATGGAACTGCCTGCATAGACAAAAGAAGCACATGCAGTCATTACCATGTAAAAAATTCAAATATGTACTATTATTAAATCAAATGGATTCAATTATAACTAGGAAAAACAAACTTACACAAAGCATTATACACAGAGGATATATATAGTTTCATCATCATGATGCTAAGTTCCATTTTCAATAGTTCACAAATATGTTCAAATAACCTATTTTGAACAAAATATGAATAGTGCCGCTATTACATGTAATTGATAACAATACATTATGTATCAGCAAAGAAGAGAAATGACCAGGAAGTAAACTAATAGCCCAACTACAGTAACCGAAAACTAAAGTTAGGGATCATTCTGTAAAGAGAAGAAATGGGCTATACCTGCACAGGCGGAAAACTAACTTTTCCAATATGATCTTCGCCAGCAAAACCAAAAATGCCAACTGCCTGGTTATAAGTCACACGTGATGCAACCTCACACATGTTCTTGTAGAAGGAACTGAAAAGGAAAATTATCCTCAGACAACAGAATACTCACAGTAAAACAGTAAAAGAAAAAGAGATTGGGAAATTTCTCGTGCGACATTTTATTTCAAACATAAAATATTTACTCCGTATTTTCTCTTCTAATTATGATGTGTACTAAAAGCCCCAAATTAGTTTTAACAGTCATTCATTTTTAAGTATGAGAATGAGACCCAAAAACATTAAAAGTGCTCGCACATTAAAAGTTGCTCAACTTAAAATTTCTGTGAGAAAACTTCATCTTGGAAAGAAATTCTGTGCAATGTTCTTGATAAACTGGAGAACTTTTTGCTGAATAAGAGAAAACCATGCCTGAGATTCAACTAATTTTACTAATGTATAACTAAACATTTTAAATAAAATCCCTTAAACTTCAACTAATCCATGATTTAATAAATCTGCACATATCAGGGAAAACTACATTTATAACTCACCCGCCAACATAATTAAAATCAGAGAAGATGAACGTCTTTGAAATGTCAAAACCACAAGCAATGATGTCCTTTGCATTCTCCCTTGCTAGTCTTCGGCACTCCTCTACAGTAAGATTTTTCCAGAAGAACTTTTCATCATCAGTGAGCTGTATAACCAGAGGAACCTTAAACACATCTTGCAAATACCTACATACCATTTTCCTCCAAGTCAACAAACATCCCGAGCAATAACACGAATTGAGAACTCACCTTTATTTTCAAGCTTGACCCACAACTTAAGCATCTAATTTCAATCAATTATCATGGTAAAACTCTCTTAACCTATCATATATGAAAATGACTACATCAATACAAAAAGCGAACTACACTAACACAGAAATTCTAATAGATATTGCCTACACAATATATTTACAATTTTTCGTCAAATTTCCACTTAATAAAAAATTGAAATCCAGTCAACCTATATAAATTGGTCAAGAAATAAGCCACTAGCGTCAACCAATTCAAGTACCAAATTCTAAGCTCACTCTTTAAAAGCCAATCTTAAATACAAAAACAACATATTAGATTCTCAGTTTTCCATCAACCTGCATAATTCCGTCCTAAAAACAAGCCAATAGAGTGAACCAATTCAGGTACCAAACTCTTAACTAGCTCGCTCACTTGCAATCACAAAAGGCTGCAACACACTAGATCTACAAATTTAAATCAAATTCGTTTTAAATTCTCAAAAGAAGGAAATGGAGACACGCGAACTCACTCACTTAGTGAACATGAAGGGAATCAAATGTCCCAAGTGCAACGATTCGGAGGAAGGTCCGCGCCCGGTGTACAAGTAAAACTTATCGCCTCTCTCGTACGCGTCCAGAATCTCCGCGAAATCGCTGCAACACATAAACGACACTCTCAAATCACCGTTTAAGCAAATGAAGGGAGTGAATGAAGGAAATGGAGGTACCGGTGGGCGAAGAAAACATGGCGTCGTAGAAAGACGTGAGGCGTGCGCGAGGTGAGGCGTTCGAGACGCGAAATGAGAGCGTCGTCGAGCTTCTGGCAACCGAAACGGTCGATGAGTTTGTCGTAGTCGATTTTGCCTTTCGAAGAAACCTCCCATGGATTAACTACTTGTTCGGCCTCCTCTTCTAGATTCTTCTTCTCAACCTCTGTCGTTGCTGCCATTGAATTTCTTCTTCTTCTTCTTCTCTCTCCTTGGAATACAGACAGAGAGAGAGGGAAATGGAAATGTAGTGCCTCTGCAAAGACTTCACCAGAGTGTGTGCCGTAGGGTTTTGATCTTCAGATGTTTCTTGTTATCCTTTAGAAGTGTTTTTTAGGTGTTTACTTGTCTTGTCCTTGTTAATTAGTTTCATACAGTATTGTATTATTTTGAAATATGAAAAAAAAAAATCATGACAAATTTAGTTGTATATATATAGTTTGTAAAAGATATTTTAAATGAATATATTAAATTATTTTTAGTGAGTAACTCAATTAAGTAATGTGATGTAATTTACTTTTATAAACTATGAAATCTCAATATATTAAGAATGATAAATTTTAGATTATTTTATTAAATAACTATTGTTTTTGTCCGTAAATTATTATTCAAATAAGATAATTATATAATATTGAATAATAAATTATGTGCTTATAATTTGTATGAACAAAATAACAAAATTCATTTAATACATTATGGAAAAAATAATATTCTTTATATTATTTTTTAATTACTTAATGATCATGAATGAAAAAAGCAACGGTTATTGTTTTATATTACAAATGAATTTTAATATATTACAATAAATAGTGCTTAAACTTTTGTCTATGGATGAAATCATTCATATTCTAGGAAAGTTATACCTAAATTTATTTTCACATACGTTCTTTTATTATTTTAGTACTTTTAAAAATTAAACGTTTAATTAAAAATTACAAAAATAAGAGTGAAATAGAAAGTTAGAAAGAATGAACAGTAAGATTAAATGTTTGCATTTAAATCGGTTTTTACTTAAAATGACATTTAATTAACAAATTAAAATAGCTAGAAGTTCAATTCAAATTGGATGCTCCTTTTTTTAGAAACAATTTATCCAATCTAATAAAAAACGATCCAAATTGGATGCTTCATTTTTTATCTACAAATCCTTAAATAATTAAATTACTAAATCCATTTTTGGCAATTATTTAAAGAATAAAATACAGAAAATGCGGAAAAAAAACCCATGAAATATAAAAATTAGAATGTATAAATAAAAAAAAAATGTATAAACATCAGTACCCGGAGGCTGAAAAAAATTAAGACATTTTGATTGATAGATTAGTTACATTTTATATTTGGTGAATATACCATTTTTTTATTTATTTTGACAGAGGGTGAATATACCATACTTTGAAATATACAATCAGGTGAAAATCATTCACACAATCCATTCTCTGTTTTTTCCTCATGTTCACCGGTATTTACAGGTTAAAATTTGGTACTGTTATTTGTAATTTTTTTTAATCAAATTCTCCATTTGATGCCCACAACTATAATTTCCTCCCCATATAAAATACATAACCATCAACTTAACTTTCTTCCAGAAGACAATAATAATGATATTGTAGGAGAAGAATAACTAATCCTTTGTTCATATTCTAAGTGACATATTTTGCCTTATCAAAAATCAAAACTCCCAAACAGGTAATTTGAGGGAATAATAAATAACTTGATCTTGTTACATGTTCTACCAATGATTTCAAATATAATCAAGACTACTGAACACTAACATTTAGGAAAGAGCAAAAAGTGAGCACAGTGAACTCACAAACCTATCACTATTGCTGCAGCTTGAGTACTGGGAAGGCGATAACATCTCGAATACTGGGAGAATTTGTCAAAAGCATCACCAGCCTATCAATTCCAAGTCCCTGGATTTGAAAATGGCAATTAAAAGGCCACAACAGAAAAGTCAAACAATGCTAACAAAAATTATTAACATCGCAATTCAGAGAAGTGAAGACATTAGCTTGCATACACCATGGTTGTTGCCTATTACACTAATTATATCACTCATACACAAACATTGAAATTCCAGTAATAGCTTATAATTCAATTCATTTCTAATACATATGTTCTTCAATAAGAAATTTAATAAACTATTGAAAAATAAATTTGAAGATAAAAAGTAAACGTGAGAATCATAATGGACCTTTACAACACTGTATTTATTAAAGTAACAATTTAAAATGAAGAATGATTATGATATAAATTGAACATGATGATTTTGCTCTTAAAAAATGACGCTATCTGGAAATTAATCTATTATTAAGTTGATTTTAGGACCAGATAATTGTTAATTGCATTGGACAGAATCAGTGCCTTCAATACGTGACCATGTTAATACCACAAGAAAAAATAAAGGGTAAGTTCCACAACCATACAAAGATACACAATGAAGACTAGTTACCATACCATTCCCGAAGCTGGAGGCATTCCGTATTCCAAAGCTGTGAGAAAGTCATCATCAAGAGTTACTTCATACGAGTCATCTTCATCTTCCTTTCCTTCCTTTTTATCATCATTTGCTGAAATAGCTGACCTCTTCTTTTCATGCTGTCTAATTTGATCTTCCAAGCGTCCCCTCTACCAAGTTCAGAGAAGAAACCATAATTAAATTGCGACAGTTAATTAAGTAGAATAGAAATAACCATTATAGTTCATTCTTTTTCCAAACAAGTGTGACAAAGTCCATTTTCTATTTCTGGTAGTATCTGGAACAGATTAACGAACCATTCAAGTTTCTATGCATTTTTGGTTCCAAATACCTAACTTGGTTATCCATGTGAAGTTGAAGAAGAGTAGCTGTGAACTTAAAATTAGATGTGAAAAAAAATAGTGAACTTAGAATTATTGGATGTGAAAAAAAAAATGGAGAAATCGCATGTAGTTAATGCACAAAGCACCAATTTGATTATGATGCAGCACCAAGTTTGACTCGTTTTCCTGTTGGTATGTCATCAAATTTTCATAAATGATACTGATTATCCAACATGTCATCTATCTTGTTAAGGTAATTGCAGAAAAAGTAAAACGAAAAGATACATAAACTCCTCTGAACTACCAACCACAAGAATCTAAACCTACTTCTAAACTATCAGAGAATAGTATTTTATATTTATCTTGCCAGGATCTTATTTTCCCCTTTTTATAAGTGGTTGAATATGAGAAACAGTTGATGACAAACACATCACATATAGTGTACCATAAGCAAAATCTACACATGCTATGCAGCTTGGACCTGAAAAGTTTGAAAACTTGAATCTTACCTGATCTATTGGATCAGTCAATTCGGAGAATGCATTCCCCAACTCACGGCCACAAATGAAAAGTTCAAATCTCTCAGTCAAACCTGTGTATCTAATGTAGGATCATGTGTAAGATAGAAGCTACTATCTAGAAACAGAAAATGTGCATCACTTTCTTATTGAGATTGGCTAGGATGCCTTTTTTCAAATAAATGTAATCACTGCATGCCAGAAAGTACGTAGTACAACATTCCCGAGTTCATATCCCGGGGATGAGTTTGAATCTGTGAAAGAAATATTCTAAGTTCGAAAAGATTAATATTTCATAGTAGGTAGAATAAAAATACCTTTAATAACAGAAAATAACATTATTTGATATTTTGAGATGTTTCTACCTTCTATGTGGTTTGGCAAGGGGAGATATCTCAATCGGATAGTCTAGAACAAAAGTAGGTTGGATGAGCTTTGGTTCTACAAAAATCTCAAAGACCTAAATAAACAAAACAAAAACAATTTGGTTATTGTCTGCAAATCAAATTAACAATATAATAAATGCAAAAAGTGCAAAGAAAGGAATACCAAGATAAAAGGAGAAAAAGTTTAATTGCAATAAAGAAATAAATTTATCAAATGAAAAGAATAAAAACCGGATGCTCATGAATAAAGTCTACCTCATTAAGAAGGTGGCCAACGGATTGGCATGCTTCAATGGAACCTTTATCCTTTTTATCAAGATTATTTCCAAGGGTATCCAAAGTAACACGCTTTGCAACCTCAATATCATCTCCAAATTCATTGAAATCGATCCCAGCAATTTCTTTAACAAGATTGTGCATAGTCTCCCTCCTCCAAGGCCTTTCCAGACATATCTCAACTCCCTGTAAGGAATCATTACACCACCTTCAACAAATTTGTTATAAGGAAATAAATTTCAGTATAATGTCATCACTCATCAAACTCAAGCTGACATTTCAAATATTTTAGTTAATGCTAAGCCATCATTGAGGGAACTACATGAGAGAAAATGTCTAGAATATATAAAAAAACTTCATTTTAAGTTTTAAAGCAATATTGTAAACATAATATCCTCTGTTGACAGGATGAGAACAGAAGGGCTGCGGGGAAGAATGAGCAAATTTGAAGATAAATACATAAAATTAGTAGTAGGTTCAATTAAGATTAGAACATAAAAAGGGATATTTGAAAGTGATTGATAATATGAAAGCTGCACTCAAATAATGGATGTATCAGATGAGAATTCTTTACTATTTTGAAAAATAAAAACTAAAAATTTGTACTATAAAACTAGACATGGTTGGTCAAGATTAAAAGTTAGCCGGGGGGTCATGCGTCCACCGGCTATTATCTTGGCCATAAAAATACAATTCTTGACCATACAATATTTATATTTATAGTTCTTATTTCTCATTTTAACAAAAGTTCTCAGGTGGTACATTACCTACATGCATACACATGCACACACACATATACACACACCCCATATGTGTGTGTATAAACACTCTCTGTAGATATATAATGGCTGGATAAACTATTACAAATATATGAAGATAGAATTTTCTGAGTTGTATAATTGATAAAATGATAAGAAGCTTCCTCTTATATCCTGAAAATTTCAAAATCTTACCTATAAGTTATAACTGGGAATTGTTTTCCTTGTGTGAACAATAAATGAAGTTTTGGATTTCCAATTTTTTTAACAAAAGTTGCTGATAAAAAAAAGTGACAAAACTTAAGTGAAGAGAAAATAAAATGCCTGTCTGATTTTGAACATGACACAATGGCAATCAAGGTAGTTTTATCCATGTAACCAATTCACTTGTGGGAAATGGCTTTGGAGGTCTTTTTCGTTGTACGAGAAATAAAAGAAAAATGTATACTTGTATCCAATGTAAAAAGGAAAAAAAAAACACTGAATAAATAAAATAAAATTGAGAACTTATTTGCCTTTTTAATAAAATTATAAATAAATAAACTTTTGAAGAAAAAACATATGTATTGCTTTGGGATTCATTCAAGTTGTTTGCGATCTCGTTTATGATTAATTTTCTTTTTCTTTTTGGCATTAGAGTCATTACTTAATATTGCTTTTATATTGAGTACACATTATTGTATTGCTAAAAAGGTAACATAACATACTATTATAAATTTTGGATGATATTGTAAAATTTTAGTAAGGAATTTTCTATTATGCCTGTAGGCGCAAGATAAGAAGTTAAAATAGAAAGGTGCTGTTGGAAAAAAAAGTATTTATATTATCAAAAACACAAAAAATATACCATACTCGTTTTCTCAAGTGATTTAAATAAAGTATTTACAAATGTGTCTTTAGTACTCTTATTATGTGCCAATAGAAAGCCCCTTTGATTAATAATATATTTATTTAAATTAAGCAATCAGAACCAAGAATATTTTTTTGTCAAATTGAACAACCATATATTTAAATATTATAATATAATATGGTGGTACTCCTAGCCCTCCCTTACAGCTCAAAGTCCCAACATTTGCCCCCAGAATTGGGGATCAATCAAGGAGGGACTAGACCTTCCTATTTAAGCATTGAATAATAAACAATACAGCAACATGTTTTATCCGTTTTAGAGGCATAGGCATCTCTTCTGACACATCTATTCAATTCAATTCTAGATTACATTTAGTAAGAACAGCGTCTACCTGATAATCAACTGTAAGCTTCCCATGAACTGCAAGAGCACATCGAGTGACAATCTCCTCTGCCAAACTCATCATGCTTTGATAATCCGAGTATGCTTCGTACATCTAAAGTTTAACTAATATCAGTATTTAACGGAATGCAATTCAATATATAGTGAAAAAGGTCATGTGCAAATTGAAATATCAAACGATCACTGTTAAAACAATTTGAAAGCCAAATATGGGGAAATGTGCCAAGCTAGTGCAGTGATCCTCTAAACCACCACCAAATTTTCCATAGCCCCTTCTCTTCCCCCACCCCAATTTTTCTCTTATGTAACATCTCCCTTCTCCCCCAGTGAGTCCCAAATCTCCCTACATGCCACCTGTCCCAACTCTGTCATGAAATTCTCTCCTATGCTAACTGAACTTTCCACATCCCACCCTCTTCAGTTATTTTTCTTTTTCCTCTCATATTAACAGCTAGTTGTTATTGGACCCAGGTTTTCCGCTTCTGCTATAGAACTGCAGTTCGGGCCTATGTAACGGAAGCTTAAAAATTCATATCCAGAATCTAAACTCTTACTCACCTCTATAGTTGTAAATTCAGGATTATGTCGAGTTGAAATTCCTTCATTTCTAAATATTCGACCAATCTCGTATACTTTTTCGAAGCCACCCACCTATCAAAAAGAAAAAGATTAAAATGGTCAATGACTTCACTAGAAAAATAACATCCATATTAATCTAGCCAGTTTCAAATTTATAGCTTGAAGAATATATGCCATATTCTATAATTCTGGATGAAAAAATTTTCAAAAAAGTTTGCAGCTAAAATGAATGAAACTATCCTTAAACAGAAAAGACAACATTTTCTAATTGTTAGTATTGTCGAGAGTAAAATTTCAGCATTCCCACGGCATTTTCAAAATTTGATTAAAAGAAACAAGATTTTGACCAGTAATTTTATTCATTTGCATTACATTCAGAATGAATACTTAATGTATTTTCCTTTGCTAAACAAAGAATTACACCCCTACTGTGTGAAGTAAGAAGAGGCAAACCCCTCGATACTTCCTTCCTGTACAAAAATAATGCTTCTCTGAGCTCTTTTCGGAGCATGACTTCACAAATAACAAATATTTCAAATCTCACCAGCATTCTCTTAAGATGTAATTCAGTAGCAATTCTCAGATATAAGTCTCTTCCAAGAGAATTATGGTATGTAATAAAAGGTCTGGCTTCTGCTCCCCCAGCTGCTCCCTAGTCAATGAAATTAATCAGTTTCAGGAAAAGAAAAAAAAGAAAACTTCCATGTACAAATGCCACATTCCTACGTAACATATAATTAGTAAAATTACAACAAAAGGCATTTCAGAGAGTAATTACATCATTTATCACTTAGCAGTTGTATTGAGAGTTGAGACTGAAAGAGCATATGGTACAATCAATAGACAAGGCCCAAAATTTTAATGGTACCTTATTACTATTTTAAAAAATTTCAAAAAATTTCATTATTGTATTTAAGACATAGAAATACTCAAAATAATAAATAATAAAAAAAAAGGAGTTAGTAAATTGGAACGGAAGCAAACATGAAAGCATAAGACATAAATACAATTAAAAAATGATGACAAAATAAATTTCTAAAAACAAATGGCTATTAGATAAATAACTAGCAAATAGCACCACTATAGTTATCATCAAAGGTTTGGTACTTGGTCTTGATTGATAATGAAGGATTAAAACAAATTCAGGAGACAAGCAAAACTGAAACAGAGGTGACTTGGAGTTGCACTTATAACCCAAATAGTTAGATGCGTAAAAACAAAGCCAACAATGGCATAATAAACAGTACAAGTCTGACAAGTTCCACTATGCCATTCAATTGAAATCTTATAACCCCTATATCAATCTGACTTTCATGAGATCCAGTACAATGCATAAATATGAAAATAACCAAACAAACAAGATCATGTATCAAGCTAGCCTGTTAGATCAAAACTTCTAAAAGATCCATGCTCTTTGCATAAATATAAACATCATATATCAAACAACTAGTAGTCCCCAACATTTGAAGATGTACTTCTATGTAAATAAAAATATGCAGCAAGGGTAGGTACATTAAAATCAACAAACCTGTAAAACTGGAGTTTCAACTTCAACAAAACCTAAAGAATCCATTGTCCTCCGTATCTCTGATACAACCTATTTGAATGAAATTGATTAGAAGGTCGATTTCAATCAAGTTACTTGCTCAGGAAATACATAAGAGAAGTTCGTCAATCAAGGTGAGCCTATGATCCCTGAAACCAAAATTCTAAATCTTCTTTCAAATCTTATCCAATCAAATATATAATTAAGGCCCATATAGAAAAGTATCATTACACTCACAGCAACAAGATTTCAAGAAAAAGAACTGTAAACATATGTTATAATGTATTACAACCCAAAATAGACATATTAAACATCATTCTTTTACCAATAGTAAGGAAAATTATGTACCACAACTCCAGAAGGCTCCTTGCTAAGCAATGTTATGGGGGAGGGTCATTACACATATGCAAAAAGATTTTTTCTGGATTCAAACCCATTACGCAAGACCAAACTGGTCACCAAGGTTGAACTTTACCATCATAGTTTTATCAAAATTCTACACCAAACAACATGATGACCATAATTCTTTTACTCTTTTAGTCTAGCTTATTTTGTAAGACATACTTAGAACTCAAAATGCAATTATAACCTAATTGTCTGTTATTCACTTATTCCACCGAGTCCAATTCTTAGACTCCCTTCACTTTTTCTCAAGAATTGTATTTTGACCCTTGATATCCTCCCATGAATTTATAGAATAAATTGTTCAGCTTGATCTGTTTCCCTATTCCACTTATCTATAGAAAAGAACAATACTAGATAGAAAATAAGCACATCACAAGAAGGTGAGAATAAGATATATCAATTAACTCAATAAGAAACACGAAAACAAAAAATAGTTCTAACTCAATTTGGAGACATGGGAACAGGATGGAAAATAAACTTAATGAGTCTAGAACATTACAATTATTTAATATCAAATTTAAAACAGTCGAATACCATTGGGTTTAAACTCTTAAGAGTTAACAAAGTTTGGAAGATGAACCACCTTTGCTCTTTTACGGAATACATCTGCTACCTCTGGATTTGCAATCATATCTACATACCTAACCACAAGTCCACAACAAACAGTGAAGAAAATTTTAAATCATAGCTAATCAATTGATAGTCCAAAAGTGTGAGGGATAAGTAGAGAAGACATGCAACGGAGAAGTAATAAGAATTAATTGCACAAAACTAAAAAGAAAGAATAAGATATGATATAAGTCATACTTCACAAAATAAGAAATAAATAAAAAATATAATCCATTAAAAAATTTGAAAGATATATTTACTGACACGAGAAACAAGAAAGAACATGAGTAGATGTAGATATCCTATTACAAAAATTGAATGAACTAGATAAAGGAAAAAAAAAATTAGCATAGAAGGATTGTAATCATAGTCACTAATAAAATAAAAAATCTAGTAGTATATAACAGTGATTTCAATAGCTAAGGAACAAACACGAATATTAAGGCATAAGCTTACCTCTGTCGATAACGTTTATCTATATCAGTTAGTCCATGATATTTGTCAGGAAGTGGAAGCAGAGATTTAGTAAGGATTGCAAAAGATTGGACACTCACAGAAAGTTCTCCTGAAGTAAGACCAGAAAAAAAACATGAGAAGATGGTCAAATGTTTCATAACAATCAGGCTATCAGCTGGCATTTGTCAAAGGGCATATTTGATCCAGCAGAGATAGATTATCAATCTCAGGTGTTAACTATTTCTCAGTCTGCAATTATCATAACTAGTTCCTAGCAACTTGAAAGAGTAATCACAGGTATGACATATACTAGAAATCTCAGTAGATAGACACTCATATGACAAAAAAAAAATCATATATGAAACCAGAGATGGCTGAGCAAACTCCGGTTGAACATAATACAACAACTATCAGAAAATATTTTAAAAAATTATTTGGTTTAATCCACCTAGAGATAGCTTGAGACTTGCAATTTGGGTAAACATGCTGATTAATAACCTCTTTTACCTATAAAGAGAAAACCTTCTTGGAAAAATAACCATGTCCCCCAAACTCTCATAGTTGCTAACATACTAGAATTTGTGTATGTATCACATCAGCAGCAAACTTCCATTATCTCAAATTTTATATAATCTTAGCAAGGGAATATGCATGGGAATTCACAAGCATACAACAGCCATAGAATTAATGCAAGTTCTTACCTTGATTCACACTTAGATAACAGATAATACAGATGAAAATCTGGGATAAATTATAAATTATGGGCACAAGATCTAGCATGTTGCAAATGCAAGCCATGTCAATTTACTAAAAACATATTTTTAGCCAAATCATTTAATAAGATGATTAGATAATTACCTTTTTCTGTGCGTTTTATTGTTCCTCTTACACCTAATATATCACCAATATCAACATGTGCCTTTAACTGTTCAAACTGATCGCCTATGAGTCTCTCCTTATCACAATAGAGCTGAAATCATGGATTTTAAAAACTTGAGTTAGCAGCTATCTGTACCATTCATTTTACTGAAGGACAATTTTTATCCTCTACATGAATAAAATATGAATCCAAAAATCAACTACAATAAGAACAAAGAAACATGATAACATACCATCAGCTTATAAAAGCCCTACATGTCTTAGTTTAAAGTTACTGTTAGAGATTACGTAAATATCCTATTGTCTCTTTATAAGATTTACACAACATGCTGCGAAAGTGAAAAAACGAGAGACATATGATGAATTCGTGAGTTTAAATTACGCTATGGAGGCTCTTATACATAACATGCTTCATAACTACAACGAGCAATGGTTTCCTAATTTACATAAATACAGACAGCTCACAATAGCTTATAAATGTCCCCACTCACAATATTTACATACTCACTACCTTGAATGTACAAAAAGAGTAAAACAAAACCTGAATTGACCCAGAATCATCTCTTAGTGTGAGAAAGGCAAGCTTTCCGAATGCCCTCCTGGCCACAATTCTTCCCGCAACAGATACGTGGTCACTCTCACTATCTTTTTCCTCACCATTTGCCAAATCTATGTAGATATCTTGCAGCTGACTAGCACCGTGAGTTTTGTCCCATTCATAAGCATACGGATCAAGCCCCTTGCTTCTCAATTCTTCAACCTACAAACAACCACAAAGAAGGATTGTCAAAAATGATAAGCCTTTCTCCAAAAAAGAAGACAATCTAAAAACAAGGAATCTCAGTTTGTTAGTTCTCTGACAAACACTCCATCTCAACCAAAATCTTCACATTGTCCCAACCATGCATTTTGCATCCTATCCCCCAGCAGAAAAAATGCCGCCAAGTAAAATTAGTCTTAAAGTATTCCTTTTTAACACACATGGTATTCTCATTTGGCTAGAACTGTAAGTAAACAAGCCAGGAGAACAGATAAATAGAAAGATAAGTTTTGATAACAAAATTAACTACCAGGCAATCAATATCAGTCCTACATTAAAGCTCAACAAAAAACCACACAACGCACAATTTTCCAATTCAAAACTCTACTTCAATTCAGCTTTAAACTCGTCCATCACGAAGCACAGCACAGCAATTACAACAAAACGACACCGTTGCAAGTGAGCGAGAGCCACGTACCTTCTTCAAGCGTATGGCTCGAATGGCATCCCTATCGGAAGTGGAAGTGGTAGACGACGACGCCGAGCTCCGGCGATTGCGACCGGCAGCCCTGGTATCAGTGGTGGTGGAAGATGAGCAGGCGCGGACAACGAGCGTCCGAGGTGTTCGACGAAATGCGTGAGAGTGAAAGAAGTGCTTCACTGGGTTCCATGTTAGAGTGCACACTCTTAGCGCTTCCATTCTCTCTTTCACTACTGGGTCGTACCAAAGTCTGTTTATTATCTTTCTAGCTGGGATGTAGGTACGACGCAACAGTTTGAACAGCTACAATATCTAAATTATTATATTTTAAGGAAATGGATTTCGTTAATACTTGAGTTTACATAAATAAATAATTATAGAAAATATGATATACTTAAAAAAGAAAAAAAAAAACTTCACTACACAAAAATATCGGTCATTCAATCGCAAATTATTTTATAGCTTAATTATCACATAACATTTAAAATAACTTTTAAGTCAATGTTATTTATACATTTAATATATATATATATATATATATATATATATGAAATTTCCTATTTATGTCCACTTTCGTTTTTCATATTTATCTTAAAGTTATTGTTTTATTTAAATTTAATTAATTTAATTAACTTTTAAAATTTAAACTTTCTTTAAATTTAACTATTTTTTAATTAAATAAATAAATTATTTACAAAATACATACAATGCAGGAATTATTTATATTTATTTTATAATTTTATAATTTTTTATTTTTAAAAGAAAATGAACACACATATTTTATATGTATGTGTTTTCACTAATATATATATATATATATATATATATATATATATAAAGATAATTTTTTATACTATTTTTATTTTCATTTGAATTTTATAATATAATTATTTTATTAATATTCAGGTATTTTTTATTATTCTCATTATATATATATATATATATATATATATATATATATATATATATATATATATATATATATATATATATATATATATATATATATATATATATATATATATATATATATACTTAATCAAATGTATATATATTTAAAAAATATAAGCACTAAGATGTCACATCGCCATCTCTTATGTTTACACCAGCATTAGTTAAACTTTTTATGGAAAGCATGTACAATTTCTCAATAACAGTTTCTATTTTTTTAATTTATTTAAACTAATATTAATACTTTCTTTTAGGATGTGTTTCTACGAGGGTACGGGGATTGTGTGAAGATGAATTTGTGTTAATTTAAGTGGATGAATTTATGTGTTTTTTTGGATGGATTTAGAGGATAAAGTGGATGAATTTGGAAATAAGTTTTATGAAAGTTAGTGAAAGATTTAATTGATGTGATAGATAAATTAAATTGTAAAAATAAATAGAATTAGAAAGAAAAAGAGAATAATTTTGTAATTTGATGTTATAAAAGTAATTATAAATAATTAATACAAATTTTAAAAAATATTAAATTATATGAAATATTAAATAAAAAAATTAATTTTTATGAATGTAAAAAAATGTATACAATTAAATTTAAAAAAAAAAGTTATACAAATAAATTTTAAACAAAAGTTATACAAATAAAGTTTAAAAAAAAAAACAATATACACACGACACCGATGTCGCAACCGGTGTCAAACTCTTTTATGCAAAGACATTGGTTACTTAACTGGTGTCATACACACAAACACATGCACCACAGCGGTTAGTTAACCGGTGCGCATATCCTATGCACTACATGACTTCATTCCCACCACCTCCTTCATCTAAGTCTGCCACCACAACCCACCACCTCCATCATCTTCCTCCCCCACCACACCAAGCACCTCCTTCATCTTCTTCCCCATCCATGGATGCACTCACCATTCACCACTGTTATCAATTCACACACACCCAAGTTTTAGAAGTAACACCATCATTGACCTTAGAACGATTCACGCACCACGGTGAAAGCAAAGAACATTCACAATGACACACTCTGACGATATGCCCATTTTAAATCGTAGGGTGTGGTTTGAAGGAATGCATGCAAGCTCAGGAATCTAGCAAGGAGAGTAAACAATCACAAAATCATGACATGGCAGAAAGTTACATTGGAAACGAGAAAAGATAGGGTAATCTCCCTCAAATTATATGAGTATCACCACACTTTTGGAGGGATGGCCAAATCCGCTCTCTGATTTCGATTCAAATCGTACCAAAGGAACGCATTGGTTGGCTGAAATCCACGCTCCCAAATTCGTTTGCACAATGCGACCCCATCAAAGGAACACTGGATTAAAGTGAGGTATTTGTATAAACGGATGTTGTGAGTTAATTTTTTTATATGATCATCAATTATTGGAATATATATATATATATATATATATATATATATATATATATATATATATATATATATATATATATATATTTCAAATTTGTTTAATAATTAATAGTAAAGATAATTTTGTAGTTCTAATAATGCAATTTATTTTATTGTGATCATATTTATTTCTCATAAACTATTACATGTAATTAAGAAAAGAAAACATAATAAATATAAATTGAGTTCAAACAATATTTGAACTTTAATAAAAGAAGAGTATTTGTGAATATATTTATTAGATTATTAGGTCTATCAATCTTCTCCACCAACAAACATATCTCATCGCGATCAAACTACATTTTAATATTTATATGTTTCATCTTTATGGTACACTAAAACCAAGTGAATTATGCTTTAACATAAAAAACGCACTATCATGTTTGTATGTTTGACATAAAATCACCACCAATACTTTTAAACCAAAATATTTTTTTAAACTTGTGCAATTACCTTTAAGCATGAACACATAACATGTTAAGAGCCTCGTATAAGCATAGTTACCAAATCACATGACACAATTAATAACTTTATCATAATTAACTATATCAGAGTGTTTTTCATATGACAAATGAAGTTTCATAATAAACTATAATATAACTTTTTCGTATTGTTTTGTTTGTCGAAGAGAATGTTTTAATGATTTTATAAACTACATGGATGAAATACCGATGAATTTAGTTTAAGACGAAACATAATCTTTTTATAATAGTTGATAGATAAAAAATATATTTAATCCCATTTAATAAAATTTAAATTAAAATGTAAAAAATTATTACATTATGTACCTATCTCTCTCTCTCTCTCTCTCTATATATATATATATATATATATATATATATATATATATATATATATATATATATATATATAGAGGTTGAATTAGTTGGATGGTACATATTTCAGTTCATATTGTATCTATTTTTAAAAAATTGTCAATCTAGTCCTAATTTTTGAAAAAATGTCTTAATCAGGTTCCTTACAGACAAAAATTACTAAAGTCGTTAACTTAATTCATAACTTTTACCATTAAGTCTTAATATAAGTATCAATACTTAATTTTACAAGTCATTTTAAATATCAATACTGTTAACGGTTTTAATAATTTTTTGTCAAAAATGGCCTAATTGAGACATCTTTTCAAAAGTTATGACTTAATTGACACATTTTCAAAAACAGATACCAAACTGACACATGTAGATGAAAATGGATATCATCCAACTAATTAAACCATATATTTAATAACATAATAATGTAAAATCCAATCAAATCGAATGCAACCTTACAACTCGAATATTTATATACATATATGATTATAATTGATTGAATGACAAATATTCATTGATAAATCATATATCTTATTTAATTTAAATATGTTTTCGAATATTTTCCCTTTAAGGTCAAAAAGACCTATAAATACAGAATGATCATAGTTAAAGTACTCATCATCCAATTCTCTTAGTTTTATTATAATTATTTATTTTGTACTCAGTGACTTGAGCATCACAAGGAGATTAATCTCTCTTCATCTTCTACAACAACTCAATAATCAATTCTTAAAGTACAAATTATCTTCCTAATCACCTTCTCTACCTCAGGTAAGAATACATCCATCTATTTATATATAATTCACATTTGATTAGTTTAATTGTTTATAACGGTAAACTATACTAAATAAAAATTGATATAACTATAATGTAATTTAAGCGTGATTTCATACACATGTTTGTGAGTTAATGAAAAGATTTACAACTTAATCATAAAATTGAAACAAATCAATTAAGATGAGTCACGGGTTTGGATTTTTCTTTAATAGAAATCTCTCTATAAATTGGTACAGCATAGGAGTAAAAGGAGAAAAAGAGAAGAAAAATCTGGAAACAAGAAGAGGAAAAATAGTTGTTAAGGTAATATTAAGAACTTTATTTTATGCATCTTTTCTGATGTAGTCTTATAATTTTTTTGTTAATTTTTTTATATTTTATATCGTTTTATTTGTTGTCTGAAAATAAAATAGTTGATATTATAAATACATACTACAATAGTTTAATTGTAGGTACAAGGTAGATGATTACTTTTTTCTAATCTATGTGAGAGTCTTTTCTTATTATATTTAGTTTATTTTTTATTTTTGTTTTGCTTTACTATTTTTTTTTTGTTTTTCTGATTTTTTTTTATATTGTTATCCTCCATTGTGATTGCAAAATATTATTAAAATTAAAATAGAAAAATAGTTCATAAAAATGAGAGAATCTTTATTATTTATTACATATAAAAATGAAAACCATGTGTTAATTATATCATGTGTGTTCATATTTTTATGATAAAAAATAATTACCACAATTTGAAAAGTAATTATAATAGTAACACTTATATCATTTCTTACAAATAACTATACTCTCACTCTTATTAAAAAAACACAATGTATAGAAACACAAAATAATAACCATATAATATATAATTTTAAAACTTAATTAATAAGAAAATATATATACACATAGTTATTAAAATATATACTTTTTATTAATTGTTATAGATTATAGACGATACACTTAAGTAAATTTGAAAAAGAATAAGTTTGTAATTTTTTTATTTATTTTTGTAGTTATAATAACTATTTATTATCATGGGTGATACTTTTAGTATGTTTATTTATATTTCTATATTATCTTTAAAATTTTAGATTATTACATTATTGCTTTAGTTATTTTTTTATCTGATTTTTCTGAAGGTTAATACCGTTCAATACTCAAGTTTTAAGTGTTATTTTGATTTATTTTATATTTGTTTGAAATTCGTATTATTAATGTGCATTTATTTCTTCACATTTTAATAAAAAAAGTTGTCTATTTTCTTAAACGTTTATGCTAATTAAATTAAATGTTTTGTTTTTTATGTTATTTTCATGCAGTTTATATTTGTTTCAAATTTATTATATTATTAATTAATATAGTATACATTGATAAACATTTTGATTATATATTTGAATTGATTTAATTATATTAAATTACTATTATTAAGAGTTAATTATTTTATAATCATGTGTTACATAATATATTGTTAACATTTATGAAAAATGTTATTTTGCATGGTATATGCAGGATTTGAAAGATAGAAAATGAGTTCAAAACAAAAGGATCAAAAGACTAAGAAGAAATCAAACTTCTTCAAAACTATATTCTCACTTCCAAAACTCTCAAAATCTGGAAAGAAGAAGAAAACTGCATCAAATGCTCCAAAAGAAGATGTTTCAGAAAAAGATGCTTCACACACTCCAAAACACTATGGTGAATTTTCAAACACTATCAACAATCATGAGAAGGAAGAAGAAATTTCAAACACTTTCAACAATCATGTGAGGAACAAGAATTTTCAAACTATTTCAACAATCATGTGATGAATGATTCTCCTCTAAGATCTTCTATCATAGAAGCATCTCAATATCATGGAAGGAGTGGAGAGGAATTTCTAAAAGCAACCTATTACTTCAATGATCATTACTCAGAAGGATGTTCTATTATGTGATTGTGCACAATTGCACAAAATAATTGGTAGTTTCACAAATCGTTTTATGTTTTTAGAAATTTAATTGGCATGAATAAGTTGTTTTTTTTTTTTTTACATTAAGTATAGGTCAATTAATATATAACAAGTTTTATTCCATATCAATACTTGCTTTAATTATTGTTTTTTCTTTTTTTGTAAATGTTATAATGCTTAGCATTGTTATTGAAGATAAGAATATAATAATATTGTTTCGATACATCCAATAAATCTCTCATCATCCTTTAAGAGTTGAGGTCATAAACAATTTAAATACTTTTATCTTCATCTACCCTCCGACGTGCCTTTCAATGATGAAATCATTCACAGTAGTCCAAAGTGATAATATGATACATTTTCATTAAAAAAATAAAAATATTTAAAATTTAACTAAGTCAATTTAAAAAAGGGTTAAATATATTTTTAGTCCCTTAACTTTTAGTGAATTTGAGAATTAGTCTATTTTGAAACTTTAGACTAATTTAGTCTTTCGTCTTCTGAAATACGTGGATTTAGTCCTTTTAATCAAATTTTGTTAAATTTATTTGACATTTCAAGCATGTTTTATAATAGTATTTGACTTAACATTAAAGCAAAAATGTGTCAAACAGTATAAACAATTCAAATACAATCCTGAGATGTATACAAAACATCTAATAAACCTAACAAAATTTGATTAAAAGGATTAAATCCACATATTTTGAAAGATAAAGGACTAAATTAGTAAAAAAATTCGAAATTGACTAATTTCAAAATTCACTGAAAGTTAAGGGACTAAAAAGATATTTATTCGTTTAAAATGTGAAAAATGAAAAAAAGAGAGACTAAAACTTGATTTAAACCTTATAATTTGTATAGACAACATACAAATGAGTTCATCCATGAAAGAGTGATTGTTGAGCTCACTAACAATGTAATCCCTCATGAAGAATCGTCACATCTAAATAATTATTAGTACATAAATATATATATATTAATTAATTAATTAATTACTGAAAGCATATTCAAAAAGAAGTGAAACATTCATGTTCTGATGAATTTGAGTCATCACAAGGAGAATGGTTGTGTCTTCCTTCGTAGGTTGTTATTACCATTCGACAATCTTCTGAGAGTCTTTCAACCCTTTTCTTCACTCTACAGTTGTTATGGGTACAACGGTAGTAACTTCTGTTCATCACATCCAATTTTTTCAATATCAATTTCATACCATAACATAAAAAAAAGAAGTTAAAAATAAATTTATTTCAAGAAAATAAATACAAAGCAGGATTTGATCTTGTTATATACATATATGAGTCTTAGTCGTCTAATAAATATTATTAAAACATGGTGTTTCACCAAAAATAAAAATAAATATATTTTTAGAAATTAAATTTTAAGTTTAATTTAATCCCACCAAACCGTATACTGTGTATGGGTGAAATTGTCTGTGTATACAGTTTGTATATACCATAAAGTTGTAATTAATGTGAGGTTTACATTCCACTTTTATAATATGAATTATCTTATCTTTAATTAATGTAAGAATAAAAAAAAAATATATATATATATATATATATTCAGATTTAATACAGTGATTAATGAAAAAAAAACATGAATGTAAATAGTGTTGATCAAAGTTTGGTAGTGCATCTTTTCAGGAAGTTTTCAATTGTTCAACTACACTTGTTAGATTTAGACAAGTTTCACTGTTAAATTATTATTTTTTTATTATATTTTCCAAACATATGAATGTTCCTAGTTCCTATGATCCTGAATTTGACTTTTTATTTTTCCAAAGTAACTTTTTCATCTTCCTAATTCCACTTCTAAGTACATACCTTTAAGTACACTTTTGTAATCATGTTCTGCAACCAAACCAAATTAAATTTCTTTTCTTTGGGATCATAGATCCTTTCTTCACTTTAACCATTTTTCTTCTCTTCATCAACTATATAATATATATTATTTCTATTTTTCTCTCTCTAAATTATTAGTTAGTAACTTTTGTTTTCATCAAATACAACTTTTGTTTTATCTATCATGTTTCCTATGGATATCCTTATTTTTTTTGTCATTTATTTTACTTCATTGTCAATAAAAAGTTGTTGGAAAATTTTATGATTTGGTGTGCATGCTTAAGCAGTTAAATACTGAAATTAATTTGGTTCTTAAATTGTACTTTATCCATTGATTTCACTTCAGAAGGCCATGAACACTAAGATTTTAAATTGGACTTAAATTGCAATTTTACTTGGTATAGACAACATAAGATTTTTTATTTTGTAGTCACTTGATTTCTTTATAGATTAATACTTTTTTTGGGTACATATTAAAGGCTAGTATGACATTACAAATCTTTTAAATAATCTTTTTAAGAAAATTTTCCTAAATATTTTTATATTGAAGGTGTCATTGTTGTATCTTTTTAAAGATTTCGTCACACATATATATAATGTTAAATTTTTTGAAAGAAAATAATAACTTTGTTGATTTCTACATTTCAAAACATATTATAGATCTATGGGCTGAGAAAATATACCAAAAACTAATGATATAATATTTTCTTTCATAACTCTCTCATGGAATCTTAGATCATGGGTACTATTTCCTTCTATTTTTACAGAAAATTAATGAAAATTTTTGAAACAAAAAGCTAATTAATATTTATTATTAAAAGTCAAATTTTCTTCAACTAAATAACAAATGCATCATTATTTGTGTTATATGTATATATTTTCTCTCATCTAAATATCATAATTGGGTTTAAATACATGTTTGAGCCTTCTGTACACATTTTATTTTTTAATAAAATTTTGTCTTTTATTTGTTATTTATTAACTTTCAAGATATCATTATTATTATTGTTTTAATTGCAATCTTATTTTTATTAGTATTTACATTAAAATAGAAAAAGAAATCACACAACTTTATAAAGGAATAAATAGAGTATATGTTAGTAACAAAATATTTTTAATAATGCCTACGTAAAAGTTTTTTCTATTTCCAAAATAATTAACTTGTGTAATAATGCATGTCTTTTTGACTATATAAACTTATCATCATAACAAGGATTTCCTTGTCAATTATTGTAGGCTACATGACTTGTACCTTAACATTTGATTTTGCTAATTACATTCTAATTAATCAATGATCATGTATACAGCACCAATCTAATTTTTTCCCTTTAAAAAAGAGATCATATTTAATATAAATTCTTATAAATTACCTCCTCAATAGCTACAGTTTTGATCTTTAGAAGAAACTAGACGAAATGATTATCAGTTTTCAATAAAATACATTAACCTTTTTATTTTTAATTTACTTCAAATATAAATCACAGTTTGTGCGTATCGATGAATTTTAAAATAGTGAAAAAAAAATTCAAACAGCAAACAATCTTGGAATGGATGAAGTTTAATAGTCATAAAAAATTGTAATATACATGATAATTAAAGCCAAAAAAAAATATGGAGTTAGAGATTCTTTACTCAGTGAATACTGAATTTGAAATTAAAAAATATATTAAAAGAATTTAATATATCAAACTTAATGTATTTAAAAAAGGTTAAATATATAAAAGTTAAGACTAACAGAAAACCTAGATAAATCATTATATATAACATAACACATGGAGAACAATTTTTTTATGAAAAAAAAGAGAAAAAAAGAAGAAATGTTTAGGGTTTTGTTTCACATTTTGGCCTTGGCAAGAAATTGGGTAGAAAAGATTAATTAGGTTAATGTTAATGAAATTAGAATGAATATGAAAGAAAATGTTTAGGTGGAAGTGAAGGGTAGCTTTTTAGTGATGGGTGGAAGAAGTTGGTCAGAAAAACACAGCATGAACATAGGACAAAGGAGGGGACCCTATACCATGCACTATTGTCAAAACTCTAATAATAATAATCCACTAAATAATATTCTCAACAATTTTTTTTTTTTCTTTTCCTTTTTACTTCCCAATGAACTCATCTTTTTTAATTAATTACCTCAACAAATAAATAAATAAAAGCCTATTTTTCAGTCTGTACCATCAATCTTCTCTCTTCACAAGTCCTCTGAAAGTAACACCCTAAATCATTCCTTCAGTTTCAGCCAAGATTCTCTTCACTCTCTCTCTCTCTCTCACTGTTTTCAGTTCTTAATTAATGTTTAAAACAAAATCTATGATAATTAGGTTCTAAATTGAGGTTGTTCCACCACCGACACATATATTTTTCCAAAAAAAGACATCTTACCTTCATTTCTCCAAGTATAATGCCTATGATGTAGCTAAATGCACTCAATCATAGTTTTCCATTTTTGCATTATTTGAAAGAGTTTCACACTTCTCTCAGCAATTATGTTATGTAAACAATCTTATATATATGCATAAGAACACACACATTTATGAACATTATCAAACTGCAGAAAAAAACTTCCTTCACAATCAATTTGTATATATGTTCTTCACACTATATATATATATATGTAATCAAGAAAAGAAAAAGGGTTAATGAGATTCAAAGGTTTTTGCTATTATATCATTACCTTGGGTGAAGGCTATTCTTCACAACTTTCTGACCATACTTCCTCCATTTGTAACCATCATCAAGCACATCCACATCACTTCTTGTCTGAAAACAAAACCTTGGTTCCCTCAGCTTCCTCCTCACTTTCACCTTGTTCTTCTCTGACCCTGGACTTCTCCACCTACCATCACATGAACACAGTAACATACAATTTCAACATACTCCTATATATGCAATATGCAATGTGTTTGTTTATATATATCTATATACAGATTGCGACAAATCTAAGACTCTAAGTCAATAAGAACAAATCAAGTGATGTATTTGTATACTCTCAACTACGAACATGTGTCATAGAGCAACGACTAACAAATTCAAATATATAAGATTAGAGAGATACAATTAATTTTTTTTCAACATGTATGTCTGCCTTTGTATATAGATAGATATAGATATAGATATATCACTTATCCTCAAGTTCTTCAAGATTAAACAGCTTTTTTTTTCTTAATCAGTTGAAAGCAAGATTAATTAACCTTAAACCAGAAAGTTAACAAACTAAACATGACAGCAAAAGTATAAAATTATGATCTGTTTGAAGAATATATGAAGCCTGATGGACTAGTGGATTCGAGTATCAATGAGTATCAAGACTTTTGAGTACCATGCTCTTCCTCACACCCCAAAAGAGAGAGAGAAAGAGAGAATAACTTGGAGTACAAAAGCAAACTCAGAAAGAAAAAGAAGCAGTCACTTCCATATATGGTGAAGACCTTCAGATTCTTCGCAGAAACCTAAAGAATATCTTCTGGGGCATCAAAATTAAATATTTACGTGCATGCAGAGAGAGAAAGAGAGAGAGAGAGAGAGAGATTAAAGTCAGAAAATTTTGTTTGCAAGACGATGTTACTGTGTATACCATGTGTTGTTGCCATCACTTGTATTTCCGGTGCAAGTTTCATCATTGACAGCTTTAGGATCCAGGGTTCTCACCTGAAAGTTCATGGTGTACCATTTATATAATAAGCAAAAACCGTTTCAAGGAAAAGTGATCAAAACAGCATACCCTAAAATTGAAAGAGACATACATAAAAACAAAATGAATAAATCCAAGAAACAGAAACCTATAATTAGGTAAAAGATCATGGTTTACACGAATAGATAGATAGATAGATATAGACATGATGAGAATAAACCAGTCACCTGTTCATTGTTCCAAGAAGTTCTGGAAGCAAGGTCATTATGGTTAAAACCAACTGATCCAGAAGTAGTAGTGGTGGTAGCGACAGTGGTGGTGACTGCGGCGACGGTGGCCGTGTTGTCACGGCCGCCGCCTCCGGTCAGAGAGAGGTGAGAAGATTGGGATTGAGCTGAGGGTGTTAAGAAGCTAAGAACCTGATTTTCTTCAAATGGGACAAAACCCATTTCATGGATGGCTTGAGGGGTGTTGGTGAATGAAACTTGAAGATCATAGCTGGGATTAACACCTCTCTCTCCTTCCATAACCCCTTTTAATCGATGGCTTTGAAACAACCTTGATTTTGGTTTTTCTTGATCTTATGTTCTTGTTGTTGTTATGTAGCTCAATCTTGAACAAGAAAATTCTAGGCCATGTGAACATGGAAAAAAGGGTGGATTCAGAAGACAGAAGCAGGAAGCAGGTGTTTGTGGTTTGGTCAACACAAGTGTTTGTGTTTGTGTTTGGCGATTAAATTGTGAAGGGAATGTTTTGTAGGAAAATGATTCCTTCAATAAGCTATGGTTAAGGGAGTCTATTCAAAGTGTTGTGCACACTCTTTTTTCTCTCTCTGGATTACACGTGCAGTGTCCTACAAGTGTTTTTCATGTGGAATCTATCTTCAACAAGTGCCAGAAGGAATGAAACTAGGTATTGTCGTTTTTATATGAAAATGATTCTTTCACATCACGCCAGGTTTATACTCATCAATTACCATGTAAGTTGTTTCTTGGTATATATATGTGTATGCATATCAATAGTAGTTTTTTTCAGACATCATGTCTGATATTTTCGAATCAAACAAGATTTCATTACAAGTGATAAAACTTTTTGTTTTTTTTTTCACTATTTAACATAATCGTTCTTTAATCTTGGAGAGTAATGCACAGAAACAAAAGTCTTTTCCGATTTTTTTTTCTTATTTAATCCTTATGCATGTGCTGCTTTTTATTGTAAAAGAAATATATCTTTTGAGTACATTATTAAAAAAGTAAATTTTAAGTTTAACCGAATCTTTCATTTTAACACATCTTTCTCATCATATACATATGGAATATGAGAGTAAAATATGATTCGATAGTGGTCACTTAAACTCATCAAATAATAAACTTTGTTATAATAGGCTTTAATTCATGTTAAGAAATAAATTTTAAGTTTATTGTTATGTAAGATTTGCACAACTTACTTTATATTTTGTAAATTGGTTTTATTTTTAATTGATATAGGACTTCTGATCTATATTATCATATATGATATCTCAGAAGAAGTTATAATAGTCCCCGTAAAACCAAAAAAAAAAAAAAACATAAAAAAAAATCCATATTGTAGTGAAAAATACATACTCTTAGATTTTTTTTATCGGCAAGAAAATATATATAATATAAAAGAGATATTAGGCCAAACCTTTATAAAAAAATCTACTATGTATGTAAAAAACTACATAACCACAATTGTCACTCTCTGACAAAATATACCCTAAGATCTAAAGAACATGATATTTTTATATAAATGTGCAAAACGTTTGAAATCTAGTGTACAATATATGGTAATATATGAATCCACTAGCCTTTATAATTACAATTATTTTTCTTGTGTATGTATATTTACTTGTATACTGTAAAAATATCCCAAATGTTCTCTTTATTAAATTATTTGCTATTGTTGATTAGAAAAAAAAATATTTAACATAATCGTATATATCTATATAATTTGAAGTTGAAATGTTGATATTTAATCTTCTTGAAACAATTTCATACAAGTTGATCTATAATATATTGTTAACGTGGGTTGGTAATAATTGTTTACCAAGCCACTGACTAAACAATACACTTTAACCCTATAATTAATTCTTGTGCAGTTTAAAAACGTTTTTGTGGGAAGTACTGTTGTGTAATTAAATATCAATTTTAAATATTTTCATGGAAAAACTGTGAAGTATTTGATTGATTGCACAAACTATAATGCAATTGTAGTTTGATTTATAACACTCAATTATTGTTAATTACGTGATCAACTTGCACTTGGACGATCTAGAAAACCCTATTGCTGCTGTCTTTGATGTTGTTAGATTCGTTGAATTTTGGTTTCTAAGATTTTTAAGATTCTCTGTAACTGATTTTTGAGTTCAGATCTTTTACTGATTTTGTTGTGTTGTTCTTTGAGTATTCAAAATATATTGTGTTAACCTTTTAATTATCTTTTTAATATATTTGAAAATGTCAAAATTAATATTAATCAATATATTATGAAGAAACAATAAAATAATAATACCAAAAAATCCAACAGAAAATCTAAATTCCTGATTTTTCTAATCTCATGGTAAGTGTAACAGGTAAAGGTTTTTTGGAATATCCTTCTCCTTGTTTCTAAACCGTAGAATAGCTAACCATTTAGATGAGAAACCTTTTTTTTTTTTTTTACTTTGAACTTTTTGTGTAGACAAATTTCAGATATTTTAGGCAATTATTGCTGAATTTGAATTTGATCCCTATCTGATAAAATTATTATAGTGCACCAATTATGAACATGGACCTTGGACTCAGCATGATTTTCTAACAGTGTTTAGCAATATCGTTTTTTTTAAACACTCTTTTCAATGACAAATTTATAAAAAAAAAAATCATAAAGTTACCAATGAGGTTTATTAGATAAAGAAAATAAACCCACTTAATTGTGATTTTTAACAAAATTCAGTTAATAATATATTTACTAAAAAATTTCATATTACATGAAATTTTCTTGCAAATTTATTAAAAAAAATTGCAAGAAAAGACTTTTTCTTGCTATTCTTTTAAGAATTTTAATTGACAAGTAATTTTTTCGTGGGTAATTATATTTTACAAAATTATAAAATTCGCAAATATTTTCTACAAAATTTATTACGAAAAGTATTTTATAAAAAATATTTTACAATAAAATTAACAGCAATTTTCTGCAAATTTTTTTCATAACAAAATTTATAAGTATTTTCTGTAAAAAAATTTAAAATAAAATTGACAGGAAATATAAACATTTTTAATATTGCGTACTTATGAAGTCCATGTATTAGAAATGCATTTAATTAGTCCATTATAACATTATCAAATTACATTGATAAAATCAATCAGCAACACGTTTAGCGAAAAAATCTATTTTTCATGCAATAACCCAACTCATAAATGTGCAATTCATATATTTTTATGAGAGAAAATTTGTTAAAAAAGAAATAAAAAAGAAATATATATATATATATATATATATATATATACATGTATATGTATATATATATATATATATATATATATATATATATATATATATATATATATATATATATGTATGTATATATATATATATATATATATACATGTATATATATATATATATATATATACATATATATATATACATATATGTATATATATATATATATATATATATATACATATATATATATATATATGTATATATATATATATTAGCACTAAAGATCAGGTTTTGGAGTTGTGTTTACTAAAAATCTTAGTCGTTCAAAAATTGTAAAGTTAAGATAGCTTGGTGTAAACAACAAGGTTTACATTGAGAGAACAATCATTAATTAAGGGAAGTGTTAAAATTAATATGATATTTTTTACTTAATTTATGGAGCAACATTATTGTTTATTTGCTATATTAATTAGTTTATGGAGGGTATGCACCATGTTTATTTTAGTTTAGTGATTTCTACAATTTAATTATTATATAAGTACTTATTGTATAGCAACCTTAATTGTTAACTTAGAAAAAAAAAAACATAACATCGATAAGGAAGAAATACAAATAGGTGTTTCGCACCATTCTTTCTCCTTATTTTATTTTTATTTTTTTGTCAATTTCAACAAATGGTACAAAGAATTGGTTAACAATCTACTTATGAAAAACTACATTATATTAAAAATACCGTATCATTGTAAATACATTACTATTTTTCAACTTTTGAAAATTCAAGGTACCATATATAGAATGTTAACTTTGCTTGGAGAATAAATAAAAAAAAATTGTAAATACACAATGCTAAAAAAATTCATTTTATTATAGAAACAATATGTCACAAACAAAAGGAAAATGAAAGTTTAATCACAAATCAATGTATATTTAAACGTGTTTGACAATTTCATTGACAAAATTCTAATATTTATGGTGGAAAACATCATCACAAATTCCACCACAAGAGTATCAATGTAATATTTATAATGACAAATTCTAATCATTTTTTTTATATAAACGGATTTGACAATTTCATTGACCTCTAAGATAGACAAATTGAAATCTAGGACATGTGACAACACTAAATTTAACTTTTTTCTACTTTGTCAGATGAAGTTTATTCCTTGTTCACAATGGTAAAAAAATAAATTTGGTTATAAACAATTTATAAATGAAAACAGACTTAAATTAAGATTTTTTTCATTCTAGAAAAACCTATACTTAGTATGAGAGCTATAGTCATTCTTTTTATGTCATATATTTTGGCAATGCATTTGTATTATTTTATATTTAACTAACACATTAGTTAATTAAACTTTGAGCCATTTGAAAAACAGAGAGAGAGAGAGAAAGAAAAGCATAAGTGAATGGTGAAAGATAAGTATAGGATAGGATTCATTCTAAATAAGGAAATAGAACATATTATGGATAAAGTGGTTGATTTTTACTTTTATTTTATTTAACATGGTTACTTTATTTTTCAAAATCATAAGAACTATTGAATAATGTGTTTAGTTTTACACATTTTGGCATTAAAAACCTTAGAAAAAGTTTAAGAATGACAATGCGAGATAGATCATGTGAGCTGCCAATAAACTCCAAGAAAAAGTGTGGAATATGTTGAATTTTTGAGTCTCTTGACCTCTTTGGCTAAAAAATTATGTTTTTTATATTAAATGGAAAAACAAATTTTCCATGATACAATAAAAATATTTGTAATCATTAGATGTGTATAAATATAAACGTTATTAATTAAACATTTAGATAAATGCGTAAACATAACCATTATGATTAATAATCCTCCTAATTTCAATAAATAATAATAATAATAGCTTGGAAAAATCAGGATTCAAAAAGTATAATTGTTATTTTGTTTTGAATGGACATTTTATGTTTTTGCGTTTAAACTACGTTTTTTTATTCTTTAGACACAATATATTATGCTTAATTAATTTAAAATAACAAAATTAGAAAATAAACAATTCTTACGTAAACCGATCCATAAACCTATGAGCCAAATGTTTTGTAACATGAACCAATTCAATTTGTCCAAATGCAGGACATACTAAAATGGAACAAACCGACCCACCTTGTTGTAAGAAAACATACTTGAACTCAAACCATACATGGAATGTTAAACATCATTGTACTTGGAAATATATTGTCATTTTTTTTAGAAAAAATTGATGAATATGGTAATTTATTTTAGTTGAATCCTTTTCCCTTAACTTTCCTTTTTAATTAATAAACTAAAATCTAAAATATTATATGATTTAGAAAGAAAGAAAAAAATTAAAAAGAAACCATAATCATAAATTCTCATATTATTACTAAGATAAATCGATCTGTAAGGTCCATTAAAATTGTTTTATTCTTTTCTGCCCTAAAGTAAGGGTTGCCCCTTGTAATTGGGCCTAGGACTGGCCCAAGTGATAAAACCAAACTCTAATCTGCCCGCCCTAACACACTCACTCTCACTCATTCACAGATTTCAGCCGTCTCTCTCAACTACACCAATAGAGCTCTGCTAGGGTTTACTCCCAACCTAGAACCAGTGAGCTCAATTACGTTTCCTAGCCTCGTGTAAGTGCTCTACACCTCATGTCTTGTTTTCTTTCCGCTCACATGTTTGTACTTCCAGTTGGGGCTTCGTCGTAGACTCACGTATATTCTTTCACAACTGTTCTTCCAGCTCAGTAAACTGCATTTGGAGCTTTCGCGTTCCACTGTTGGAGACGCAGCCCTCTCTTAGTCCCTTCTAGGTACGGGGAAGTTAGGGCTTACTATTTTATTTCGTGTTCTTATATGCTTGGTATTGTTTCATGAGTTGAATGCTGGGTTGCCATTACAAACTGTGTGGGAGCTATTAAAAACATGTTTTGGTCTGTTTGAATGTATCTGCCTGCGTGAACAGTGACGGGTTCTGGTTGTCTCGCCCAAGCGAGTACATCTCGCCTAGGCGAGATTAATAGTAACTCGCCCAGACTGCTTAAGCAAACGGTCGCCCAGGCGACGAGCGCCAGTTTTGAGCGAGAACCCATCTCGCTCAGGCGAGGTGGTCTCGCCTAAGCTAGCGGGCGCGACAGTGCCACTGTTCCTGACTTGAGCCCTCGCCTAGGCGGAGGGTGCTCGCCTGAGCGAGAGAGACCTCTCGCCTGAGCGAGGCTCTTCTGCCTTAGCGAAGGGCTGAGCGAGGAGTATGCATGTTGATGAATTTCTTTGCTCCTGGATGTTGAATGCATGTATGAATTGTTTATGCCTTTCTAAGTATGAATTGAGTGGCTTTGCATGAATAAGATGGATGATGAATTATGATTCATGGGTCTTAACATGATATGAGTATGCTTTTGGTATGGGATAATTTATGGAATTAAAATGATGTGTTGGTATGGATTTGGCATGAGACAAGAGTGAAGGTTGGTTAATGAATATGACATGGTGTCGGTATGAAACACACTCTTACTTTCATGGTTAAGATTTGTGAATGAAAGAGATTGACATGGGATACAACGGAGGATGGAATTGCCAAGGTTGGCAGGGGATATTTACTTATGTGTGTTGAATAATAACTTGTTTTGATGATGATATGGTCTATGGTCAGTGCGTAATTCCTTGGAATCCCTAGGTGGGGTTTTCAGGGTAGTGCTTCAGTGGTCGGGACGTAATTTCATGGCCCCTATTAGTGGGTGTCTATGGTGGTGCCCCATCTGTATAACTTGATAAGAATTCAAGGTAAGGTTGCATCCTGACACTCTAAGGAGTCAGTTAGTCTCACCTAAAGCGGACTGACTCATGTGGTGAGAGTAGCAGGAGGCCTGAAATTCATTAAGGGCTAACCTTGTGGTGAGGGAAATTGATTCATTATAACACTTATAACACATAGCTTAGGGTGAGCAGAGCTATCCACCACAAGTGCAAGCATCCGTTGAATCCGACCAGGTTATATGTATCCGGATGAGTCGAGTCGTGTCTTAGTGTAAGGCCTATGAAGTCATAACATGCTTGGTTGATATGTGTATATGGTAATGTGAAAAATATCTTTGATTGCATGGATAGAATCTTTTGTGTTCTAGCTTACCCTACTTGTTTGTTATGTGTCCTGCTGTGTGGTACTCTCCTTTGCGATGATCATCAACTTGGTGTGAGCATATGCGAGGAACATTCGTGGGCAACAAGGAGGTGATGGTTCCGTTGCATAGTCCGCGTGGACTGGGCTTAAATTTTCTTTATGGGCTTTTCTTTAGGACTATGGCCCATGTACTTGTTAGTCCTTGGATTTATATACATTTTGTAGACTTTTATCCAGTTTTCTTTTGGGCATCATGGTGTGCCTTGGGTTGTAAGGAGTTGAGTTTTAAACTTCTCGACTGCGTTAGTACGTTATCTTTATGTGACACTTCCTTTAATTTCGCATATTAAATTAAATGGGTTGTTACACTATCAATATATAAAAAAGACTTGGAGTCTCGATAAGAAATTTTATATTGTGTTACTACATATAATTTCATTTAACCTAAAATATTACAAAAAATTATCAAAAAATTACATTTTTCCTCTCTAGAGTCTATGTATAAAATAGATAAAACAATAGAGAAAATAAAAAATTTATGGATTCTATATAAAACAAAGACAAAATCATAAAATACATTGGACATTCACAGCTATAATAGATATATATACTCCTACAAAAATAATTGGACAAAGCTTATCTTCCACTGACTTTCATATCACACATGAAAATATGTCTTCAGTATATAATTTCTTTCTTAATCCTCGAAAGAATATCCCTTTTCTTTACAAAATATAACATCATAACAAGAAAAATGAAAATTGTTGACACTAGGAGTTGGAAAGCACAATATAGAAGAAACAATACTGAAAAAGAAAAAGAAAAAAACTTTTATTTTTAGCTCGTGAGACATGTTCTTACAAACATAAATGCATTTAGGTTTGTTTCTCGAAAGGACTCAATTTTGATGTTCCTAATTTGACGAGTCATACATAGAATTGACCTAATTAATGAATGTGTTTTTTCATCACAAAAACCATATCCAGCATTTACCAAACAGATCCATTACTGTAACCAAAATGCTATAATGCTATCTTTTTATAGATAGCTTAAAGGCTTTGCTCTCAAATTTATCCCTAAAATGCATCTCCAAAAATGGTGAAGATTATATAATGCTACACAGTGGAAGCACCATACAAAATTCCTCTTAAGTATTATTGAATCAGAATTTATCAATCATAAGAAAAGGACATACATATATATATATTTATATTAATTAAATAATTGAGTACCTGATTAGTCCTAATCTCTTGAAGAAGCATTCTATTATATATTTGTGATGCATTAATTAGCTTAAGTAAGCATGATTACGATTACATTGTTTCATAAAATGTGTGAGAAACACTCACAAACACTAATTTTTTAGAAGGTCAAATTTCCATTATCAAAATTTACTATTTTTTTCTGTTGCTTTTCTCCCTCAATTATAATCAAGATAAAATAGTTTAGCTTTGACCACTGTTTCCATTCCACCAAAAATAAATATCTTTTAGACTTGATTTAAATCTTTTTGTTGGTATGTTTTTTTGTTTAAAAGTTTAAATTCCTTGCACTTAAAAGAGTTGTACAGTACATAATTAATAAAAAAATTTGCTGTTATAATATGATTTTAAAAATAGTTATTATGAAAATAGAAAATATATAAATTTGTTATGAAACGACAGTAAAAAAATTGGAGTAGCCCTTGATTTATTTTATTTATTTACTTTTATAAGCGACAGAAAAGAAAAGGATAGATGATTGGCACAACATATATGAGAATGAAGATATGCATTTATAACTTAAAAATAATTAAAAAAACAAAATATCACATTTAACCTAAAAACAATAAATTTGTAATTCTCTTATATATTGTTTATTTATTTTATTATTTTTAACAATTGTAAGACTTCTAACTTATATACGTAAACTATGAACATAATTAATCTTTAAAATTACATTTTAATAACAAAGTAGACTTGCAAGTTTAAATAATATGATTTAATTAGGGAATTTTTGTATATTCAAGAACTAAAATAAATATTTGTGTTTTCTCAATGATTAAATTCATAGAATTTTATATATTTAAGAACCAATTTGGTTATTTGTGTGTGTATAGTGACGAATAATGTTATATAATATAGTTGATAAATAGTTTCAGGAATTTAAAATATTATTAGGGTTTTGATACTAAGCTTAATATAAAGTGCTCATTTTTAAATATATTTTACTATCTTGAAGGAATACTTCACCTTCACAAAAAAACAAAACAGCATTCACTCATTCTGAACATTCAGGTGACAATAAAATCCCAAAACCTCATGTGAATTGTAAATATCTATCAAAATAGTATAAACAAAATAAGAATAATCAAATGTATTTGGGACATTTATTAATATACTTAATATCAATTATCATTGTATGCACATGCAAAGATCACCTCTAGAATTAGTCAAAATATTTACTTTATTGTTTTGGTATTGTTTTATGCTGAATATTAAAATACACTATATTATTTTTTTAATATATTTTAAAATTTTAAAATCAGAAAATTCAAATCCCTCTAGAACAAGAAAGAGAAATATGTTATCTCAACTTTGTTCATAAGAAATAGGTTTATATGAACAAGGAAAAGGAAGAAGATGAAGGGTAAAGATGAATAAAAAGTGAGAGAGATTATGCAAATAACTAATGTTTTTGAGAGAATGAAGAAAAAAAAAATGGAGAAAGCAAAAAAGAGAGGCTTTCAAATCCATGCCAAATCATATTCCAATAAGTACACATGTGTCCACTGAGACCACCCTTCTCTAGACAAGGAAAGAGAACCTGTAATTATACCTTCCACACTCACTCTTGAAAAGACCCTCCACAAATTTTCCTTTTTTTTTTTTTTTTCTTTTTTCAATCTTTCTCTTTCTAATTCATTCTATATCATACCCTTTTGTTTTTAATTTATAGGTTTAATTATGCCTTTGGTCCCTATTTTGGAGTCAAAATCTCAAAATGGTACCCATATTTTTAAAAATCTCAAAATGGTCCCCTTTTTTGTTGAAACGTCTCACGTTTGCCCTTGCCGTTAAGTCAACGTTGACACCTTTAGAGAGGGTGCCACGTGTCAGTTCCTCGATTTTTTGAATTTTTTTATTATTTTTTTTTTAAATTTTTTTTTATTTTTTATTTTTTTTTGAATTTTTTTTAAAAAATTTAAAAAAATTGCCACGTGTCAAGCTGTCATCGTGCCACGTGGCAGTGATAGTGACACGTGTCAGTATTACGCCACGTGTCATTTCCTTAGTCTCAATTTGGTCCCTTTATTTTAATTTGTCTCAATTTAGTCCCAATTTTTGTAAAAATGAGCAATTTTGTCCCTCTCCAAATTGAAATCAAATTTAATTTATGTATAAATGTACACAAATATTTCCATCAAAATTGATATTTCAAGTAAATATTTTTAACCAAATTAAGTTCATTTAATTAATATTTTACATTGAACTTTATTTAAAATGGTTTAAAAGTTGTTAATAGAAAATAATGTTCATAGAAAAAAATTCATAAATTACCTAGTTCATGTTACAATAAAACACATATAAATTTAAAATTTTAAAACAATTTTAAGTAAAGTTGAATGTGAAACATAATTTTAACTAAACTTAGCTATGTTAAAAATATATAATAAAAATATCAATTTGAATACAAATATCAAATTTAATAAAAATATTTGTATAACATTTATATAAAATTAAATTTTGTTTCAATTTGAAGGGGGACAAAATTGCTAATTTTTACAAAAATTGGGACTAAATTGAGACAAATTAAAATAAAGGGACCAAATTGAGACTAACAAAATGACACGTGTCAGTATTACGCCACGTGTCACTGTCACTGCCACGTGGCACGATGACAACTTGACACGTGGCAATTTTTTGATTTTTTTTAAAAAATTAATAAAAAAAATAAAAAATAAAAAAAAATTCAAAAAAAAATTCAAAAAATCGAGGAACTGACACGTGGCACTCCTCTAACGGCGTCACCCTTGACTTAACGGTAAGGGCAAACGTGAGACGTTTTAACAAAAAAGGGGACCATTTTGAGACTTTTAAAAATATGGGTACCATTTTGAGATTTTGACTCCAAAATAGGGACCAAAGGCATAATTAAACCTAATTTATATTTCAATCTCCAAGTTTCTTTCTTTCCATAGTTTACCACCATATTTTTCAGCTTTTACATAAGTTTATTTTATAGAACCAGCTTTGAAAATTCACAAATTTAATCAAATCAATCAATAACATCAACTTCAAGAAACAATTGTTATTTTCTTAGGAGTCTATAAAAGTTCTTTTTAGTGATATTGTAAGGAATTATATTTTTATAAGTGATCAAATATAGAGTTTAAAAGAATTATAATTATGTTTTAAGTTAAAAAAATTTATATATATATATATATATATAAAGAGATTCTCTATTTTGTATCCATAATTTAAAATTTTAATTTTATCTAATAAAATATAATTATTTATTAAATTTTTAAAAACTAACCGTCATTTTTATAAATTTTTTATAAAATTGTTTATTTTTGTTTTTTCTCTTTTTTTTAATCTATTAGTTATTTTTTCATCTTTTCTGATATATTTCACTTTATTTTTAATAAATACAGTTTTATTTTATATATTAACTTAATAACATTACAATATCATCATTTACTAATATAATATCACGCATATTTAAAAAATTGTACATATAAATACGCTAATACATATATATATATATATATATATATATATATATATATATATATATATATATATATATATATATATATATATATATATAAAGAGGTTTACTTGTAATTTTTTAATATTTGTTTCTAACTGTGATTATCTTCTTGAAATACTTTATGATCATTTTTCCTTTTCTCTTTCTAAAGTTACGGGCTAAATGGTTGAGAACATGCATGACTTAGTTAAAAAGAAAGGGTTTGATTTTCTCAAAGCAATCTAGAAAATTTTTAAGTATTCTCAACTCATTTTTTCTCTTTAAAATGAATTCCTTTAAAAGAAATGTCTTCTCAGATAATGAAAACTAAGTTGAGTTATTAAATTTTATTAACGTGTACTTATAATTAAAGTTGGTGGATTGAACCTAGTTTATATTTGAGAGAATATTTTATTTAATGCTATCAAAAGTTTGTGTGAGTATTATGCTGTAAATTTATGTGATTTATATTTGAATTTTTTTTCTTACAAAATAACAATTGTTACTTGATATTGATGTTTTTTTTTTTTGATATTAAGAACTATTTTTGTCATAATTTCTTAAAAACTTAAGATTTGTTGAAATATAAATAAGTTGAACCTCTGATAAACAATCTTAATAGCTAAATGTCCTTGTTTTAAATAATTTTGAAAATTTTGATTAATTTGGATTAAATGGGTTTGATTTTTTTAATAAGAAATAATAAAAATGTTTAAAAGTAAAAGGGTTGAATTTTTGTTTGATGGTTTTTTTTAGTATTTGTATATTACTTAGGTGACAAGTTGTCCATAAGTGATAGTGAAACAATGACTTATTAAATTTTATTTTAAGATCTCTTCACTTAGTATCCAAACATTACAAGAGAAAACTAAGCTTAATTATTATAAAATATTTCTCACAATTTTTTTTTCATGGATTACTCACAAATAAAAACTTAAAGAACTAAAATCATTTTTTTTAATTTAAGGAAATATTTTTTAATTTAAAAAATAAAAATAAAAATCATCCTAAATTTAAGATGGTAAAAAAATAATTAAATATTATTATCATTATTATTATTTTAACATCGATGTTAATCGATGACTCTCATTCAACATATGCTCAAAAAGATGTCTCAAAATAAGTTAACATATTTGAAAAGCAACTTGACAAAAAGAAAAAGGAGAGGATAATAATTGAATTTATGACTAGGAAAATTAGCCTTTATCACCCTTAATTATTATATTCTTATTAAAATTTCAATAGAACTGTTATACGTTGAAAATGAAAAGTGGTTACTAATTTTAGTCACTGAAATGTGTGACATTGGTATGAGATAATCAAGAAATAACTTATTTTAACTACTTGTTAAATGAAACGAAATTTTAAATTAAAATTAAGAAGTATATCCGAAAAGCAAAATAAACATTTAATGCATAAAATTAGAACAATTTCGTGTGTGCCCTTTTGAAAAATGGAGAGTAAAAATGTAAATATCTATTTTCTTTAAAAAAAAATCCTAGATATTAATATAATATATCCATTTTATAATGAAAATATCCCACTTTAGTGTTAACTTTTTTTTATTGGATATTACAATCTTTATCTTTATTGAGCAATTCTCATCAATTAATTGTATACTTCCACCTATTATGTAATTAACCTTCATAGTCTTTTCTTACTTTTATTTTATTTCATTTATAAAAAAATATATAAATAAACACAAAAGTGCCTCTCTTTTCCCTAGTATAGGTTAAAGTTTTGTGCAAAGTTTTTCAAACACTTTTTTTTCTCTTAAATTTGTGTCATTGGAGAAGCAACTTAGTAGAGAGTATCTTTGAAAGATGAAATGATATAATATTACAAGAGAATAGAGATTTGAAAATGGGTGGGTTGTCCCCATTTTTTAAAACATGGATCCATTCTTAGGTCCCAAAGAAAGGAAGTTTGATAGACCAAGGATCAAACATTTGACATCATTGACACATTAGAATCTTAAAAACCTTATTCTTCTCTAATCCCAAAAAAAGTTAATAACTATCTAATATAATGTAATAAAATAGTTTTACACTTTTATTTAATCATGTGAGTGCTAGTAATATCAACAACATTCATAAATAATACACTATTCCATTTCAAAATTATCGTAGTTTAATCTTTTTCACACCAAATAAATAATAATAACAAGAGTTAATTAGTCGGATGGTATCCATTTTCATTCAGATGTGTCAGTTTGGTACCCGCTTTTAAGAATGTGTCAATCGAGTTTCAATTTTTGAAAAAGTGTCTCAATTAAGTCTCTTTTTGCAAAAAATTATTAACGTCGTTAACTTTATTCATGACTTTTACCACTAAATTTTAATATAAATATCAATACTTAATTTTGTAAGGCATTTTAAATACCAATATCGTTAATGGTGTTAATAATTTTGTTCTAAAATGGATCTAATTGAGACATTTTTCAAAAATTGGGACTCATTTGATACCTTCTTAAAAGCAGGTACCAAACTGACACATCTGAACGGAAGTGAAACTATCCGACTAATTAAACCTAATAACAATGATAAATGAATTACTTGTTGACATAATTTTACTCAAATAACTTAATTCTCTTAATGAATATATGCACATTATTTTTCTCACCAAATACAACCATGGTTGATAATTTATTTGAAGCCAAATTAAAAATAAGAAATTATTATTTCATTAGAAACTCAAAAAGTTGGTCAATTTATTTTTTAAAGTTTAAACTACACTTATTCTAGTATAAGTAGAGCACAATAACCACACACAAAGACAATGATTTATTGAAAAATTCAACATTTTGTTTACCTCATTCAAAGCATAATGAGTGTGTTTTGTTTTGTTGATTAAAAAGAGGATTGCATCAAGTATTACACTCTCCTCCATTCACTTACATTTCCTTGCTCCAACATTTTTTTGTATATACTATGAGTAATGTAAGACCCCATATGCATTTAACAAATTAATAAATTTTACAATAATTATCTTAAGAATCATGCACCATTAAAAAAACATATTTTATAATTTTTTTTGTGTGAATATTGCATTGAATCTTATAAAATTCACATGAAAATTTAAAAAAAAATCAATTTTCACTATTTTTTTATAAAAATTATAAGAAATAACTCATAAAATATGAAAAATATGTATAAAAGTGTTAACAAATTCAAATGTGAGTTCAAGTCTCATATTGAGTAAAAATAACAATTGAGAAAAGATACTTAAATTTATTATCTTAGGTTTTTGGATTTGAGATTATATGATTCTTTTATAAGTTTTGTTTGAATCTCTTATTATTGATTTTATTTTAGTAAATCTACTTGAAAGATTCATCAATATTATTAAAGTGATGACACGTCTTAACGATTGACCTAAACAAATATAATATAATTGTTGTAAAAAAAATTTCGTAACCGATAATATTTAGAAAAAATTAATGCTATTCATGAATATATATATATATATAAAAGGTAAACTTGTTCTTTTCGTAAACAAAACCAAAAAAACTAAAAGAAGAGACCCAGCAACCCAATATATTAGTGATATGGATAATGATAGAATGCCCCCTTTTTTTGACCCCCAAGTTACCTGCCTACGTGGCACTTAATATTTTAATAATTTTTAAGGAAACGGGACCAGAAACGCGTGAGAGAAGTTGGAGTGAATTGTGAGGTTGTGATACACGCGCAAGAGAGGAAAAAGGAAAAGTTAGAAAAACAAAACTTTCACTTGCGGTTTAAACTAAAGGCGAGAGTGCGGCTTGAGTGCAGCGAGAGTGCGGCGAGAGTGCGGCTTGAGTGCGGCGAGAGTGCGGATTGCTGCCATAGCTTCGTGCGTCGAATTGGAAGCCCTAATTTAAAGTGTTCTTGTTCTGCAAATCAATTAGTGCTCTGGTATGTTTTACTATCCGATTACAAACCCCTATTTTTATGATGTTCTTCCCCAAATGAAACCACTATTTTTGTGATGTTTTTCCGAAAATGAGACCCCATTATCGTATTTTATTGTTCGATCATTGAAATGGCATTTTGATGAGTTGTTCCCCAAATTGATGGTCTGTAAATCGTAAATGTTGTCGTGGATAGTTAATTGAAAATGTGAACTGTTTTGTGTAACCAAAAATGTGAACTGTTTCGACAGTTAGGGTCGGGTGGCTACAAAAGGTGATGGCGAGCGTGACAAAAGTAAGAGGAAAGAGTGTGTCTCTGGTGGAACGAAAAAGAAGGAGCATCTTATGGGTGTAATTGAGCATCAAGAACATGATATTCGTGAACTTGGTGGAGCGATTGCTAAATTGAAATCAACTTTGGCTGAGAGGGAAAATAGGAGTAAAGATGAATTTGTTTCTCCTATGAATTTGAATGAAATGGATGTTCTAAGTGAAGCTGCAGAAGACAGAAATGCAACGAACAACGATATGTACGTGCGTATGAGGAATGATCCACGGTTATGGTTCAAAAGTCGTGCAATCCAAACTCCGTTCGCAGTTTATAGTCGGAAGAAGAAAAGGATACCGAAATAGTTGTTGGAGTATGAGCAATATGTATGTATTTTGTTTTGTTTGATGGAAATGAAATATCATTTTCATTTGTTTAATTATAAGAACATAGACATATCATTGAAACCTATGAAACATTAAGTTGTGTACCATTCTATTTGTTATGTTTCTGTTCTGTTATGGTGCAATTAATAAATAATGACTTTTCTAAAGTGTTTGTGGTGTTATGTAGTGCATTTATTTAGTAATTAAATTGTATAAGTCTGTGGTACAGAATCCATATCTCATAAAGACAGTTATTGAATTTTAAGAATTGTTGTGTTGTGGGATTATGGTGATGGAAATATTAGGATGACCATTCAATTGTGTCGAAACCCTGTTTCACGTAATAATTCAGTATAAAATCAGTTGCAGTACTAGCAGTACAAAAAGTTCAACGTAAAAAGGCAGTTATGGAATCACAAAAGGACACTTGATTATCGAAGCAAAAAAGTTGGTTTTTAATTGAATCTTGAATTCCAATTACTTATTTAAGTAGTTTGGTGATGATTCATGGTGATGGTATTATTTGGATGGCCATTCAATTGTGTCCAAACCATATTTGACGTAATAATACAGTGTAAAATCAGTTGCAGTACTGCATGTACAAAAAGTTCAACTTAAAAAGACAGTTATGGAATCAGAAAATGACACTTGATTATGGAACCAGAAAAGTTGGTTTTTAATTCAATCTTGAATTCCAATTACTTATTTAAGTAGTTTGGTGATGATTCATGGTGATGGTATTATTTGGATGGCCATTCGATTGTGTCCAAACCATATTTGAATAATACAGTGTACAATCAGTTGGAGTACTGCATGTACAAAAAGTTCAACTTAAAAAGGCAGTGATGAAATCACAAAAGGACACTTGATTATGGAACCAGAAAATTTGGTTTTTAATTCAATCTTGAATTCCAATTACTTATTTAAGTAGTTTGGTGATGATTCATGATGATGGAATTATTTGGATGGCCATTTGATTGTGTCCAAACCCTATTTCACGTAATAATTCAGTGTAAAATCAGTTGCAGTACTGCATGTACAAAAAGTTCAACTTAAAAAGGCAATTATGGAATCAGAAAATGACACTTGATTATGGAATCAGAAAAGTTGGTTTTTAATTCAATCTTGAATTCCAATTACTTATTTAAGTAGTTTGGTGATGATTCATGGTGATGGTATTATTTGGATGACCATTCGATTGTGTCCAAACCATATTTGACGTAATAATACAGTGTAAAATCAGTTGCAGTACTGCATGTACAAAAAGTTCAACTTAAAAAGCCAGTTATGGAATCACAAAAGGACACTTGATTATGGAACCAGAAAAGTTGGTTTTTAATTCAATCATGAATTTCAATTACTTATTTAAGTAGTTTGGTAATGATTCATGGTGATAGAATTATTTGGATGGCCATTCGATTGTGTCCAAACCCTATTTCACGTAATAATTCAGTGTAAAATCAGTTGCAGTACTACATGTACAAAAAGTTCAACGTAAAAAGGCAATTATGAAATCACAAAAGGACACTTGATTATGGAACCAGAAAAGTTGGTTTTTAATTCAATCTTGAATTCCAATTACTTATTTAAGTAGTTTGGTGATGATTCATGGTGATGGTATTATTTAGATGGCCATTCGATTGTGTCCAAACTATATTTGACGTAATAATACAGTGTAAAATCAGTTGCAGTACTGCATGTACAAAAAGTTCAACTTAAAAAGACAATTGTGGAATCACAAAAGGACACTTGATTATGGAACCAGAAAAGTTGGTTTTTAATTCAATCTTGAATTCCAATTACTTATTTAAGTAGTTTGGTGATGATTCATGGTGATGGAATTATTTGGATGGCCATTCGATTGTTTCCAAACCCTATTTCACGTAATAATTCAGTGTAAAATCAGTTGCAGTACTGCATGTACGAAAAGTTCAACGTAAAAAGGCAGTTATAGAATCACAAAAGGACACTTGATTATGGAACCAGAAAAGTTGGTTTTTAATTCAATCTTGAATTCCAATTACTTATTTAAGTAGTTTGGTGATGATTCATGGTGATGGTATTATTTGGATGGCCATTCGATTGTGTCCAAACCATATTTGACGTAATAATACAGTGTAAAATCAGTTGCAGTACTGCATGTACAAAAAGTTCAACTTAAAACGGCAGTTATGGAATCACAAAAGGACACTTGATTATGAAACCAGAAAAGTTGGTTTTTAATTCAATCTTGAATTCCAATTACTTATTTAAGTAGTTTGGTGATGATTCATGGTGATGGAATTATTTGGATGGCCATTCGATTGTGTCCAAACCCTATTTCACGTAATAATACAGTGTAAAATCAGTTGTAGTACTGGCAGTACAAAAAGTTCAACGTAAAAAGGCAGATATGGAATCACAAAAGGACACTTGATTATGGAACCAGAAAAGTTGATTTTTCATTCAATCTGGAATTCCAATTACTTATTTAGGTTGTTTGGTGATGATTCATGGTGATAGAATTATTTGGATGGCCATTCGGATGTGTCGAAACCCTATTTCAAGAAATAATACAGTGTAAAATCAGTTGCAGTACTGGCAGTACAAAAAGTTCATCGTAAAAAGGCAGTTGTGGAAACACAAAAGGACAATTCATTCAAATACCAGAAAACACAAATATCAGATTTTTATGAAAACCTTAACTTTCATTACATCACATGTAATTGTTTGAAGATCATAATTACTCGTCACACAAACATTTGTTGACAAAGACTGTAATGAATTCATAAGCATCAGCGTGATCCACTTGAAAGAGCACACGATCCCCTTCTTTGAATTGATGTTGATTGCAAAATTCCTTCCAGCCCTTCCCTATCTTCGTCAAGCGGGGTGAATCTGAAATTAGAAGTTTGCAAACAAGAGAGCGCCCAACCAATGAATCAAACGGTACCCACCACTTTCCGCGGAAGCCGCCGCCTCCAACAACCCAAACCACTCTCCACACCTCCGTTATCCGCTTCCACTGCGACCCACAACACCAACCTTTATGGAACGATAGGCTTTTTGGGAACACAAAGCATTACGATTCAAAATAGGTTTCTGGTTGCTTGTGCGTCTCTGGTCGAAGAAGAAAGTGCAGGGGAAGAAACGAGGGAACTTGCGAATGAATGTGTTTTTTTAAAAACTTTATCCAATGCATAGCGCGTGCACATCACGCAAACTTTTCCTTCTCGCTGCCTTCATTTCCCGTTTCCTTAAAAATTAATAAAATATTTAGTGCCACGTAGGCGGGTAATTTGGGGGTCAAATAAACGGGGCATTGTATCATTATCCTAGTGATATTTAAATGCAAAGTTCAAAACTGAGTATAATTAGACAAAAGGACATATAAAACTATTTACTAATTGTCAGGTTTTACAGAGGGAATTTCACTGGGGAGAACAACACCAATACAATCTGAGCCTAACCAGATAAGACACTGACACCACTCTCAACCCAAAATCTTAAGGTAATGAGTTTATGAGTCTTTATTCTTATATAGTGGGACTTAGACTCACACTTGGATTCCTAACAATCTCCCCCTCAAGGGTGAGTCCCTTCAACCACATTAGTACACTCCCCTTCCAGCGGAAGCATTCCCAATCACGAGTACTCATTTTCTGTCCTTTTCTGTACCGCCGTTATTTTTAACGGGACACGCTTTACCTGGAACCCTTACCTGGGACCTTTGCTAGAAAGACTTTCGATACTAGGACCATACTGCACTCGTCTGAGCCAGTTTTAACCATCGGCTCTGATACCACTTGTCAGGTTTTACAGAGGGGATTTCACTGGGGAGAACAACACCAATGAGATCTGAGTCTAACCAGATAAGACACTGACATCACTCTCAACCCAAAACCTTAAGGTAATGGGTTTATGGGTCTTTATTCTTATATAGTGAGACTTAGACTCACACTTGGATTCCTAACACTATTTTTTTTTTCACTGTAATTTGGTTGATATAGAACATTTAGTTTAAAAATTTAGTTTATTAGTTCAAAATCTATAAACAAAAATCTTTTTGAATGTTAAGTAACTCATTAACTAGAAATTAACGTTGTAAAACAGAGATTTAAAAAATGATATTGAAAAGTTGATGGTTATATAGTAATGTGAAAGAAAGAAGAAAGAAGAAAGAAGAAAGAAGGAAGCAAGTAGCAGAAAGTAGTGTGGCATAGTATGTGCTGAATTCCATGCAGCAATCATGGCTTCCCAATCAATTTCCATAGACTTCCAAAATCTCATCATGGTGGAGTGAATAATCAGATATTTCATGGGTCCCCATGTTTCTCAAACAAACCTCTTTATTTATTTATATTTATTTATAAATAAATAAATAATAAAATATTATATTTCTTTAAACTTGTAACACAGCAATGGTGGTTTCTTCAAAGCTTTTAAAGGAAATGTTATTGTTGCAGGTGTGACTTAACAATCTTCACCAAACCATTTTGCCCTAGTGTCTCTACATCATGATGCATTATAGTCTTACTATACATAACATTTATTATTTCCATAAACATGATCACTGTTTTTAGACCTAAAAACCTCTTTTTTTTTTTTTTGTTTCAATTAGTTGCAGCAAGGGCTTTTACAAACTAAATAAGTTTAAATTTTATAATTAATTTTGCTTGGTCTTTGTAATTTGGAAAATTAAAGTTATATATATCTCATATGCTTAGATAGATACGAATTTAGATTTTCTGCTGAGTTTTATTTATGTTGTTTCTCTATTGTGTCTCCATAATATATGAATTATCACTAATTTTGATATTTTAAAATATATTAAAAAGATATTTAAAATGTCAATACAATATATTTTTAATGTTCAGTATAGAACAACATCAAAAAAATCAGTAAAAAATTTACACTCCTTATATATCTTCTACCTAATAAGTAACTACTTTCTTGAAGAAAATAAATGTTATATAAGATTATAAAATCAAAGTAAGTGTTTAAGAATTTAAACTTAATTAGTTGTAATGTAAACAATATGTCAGGGGACTAGTTTTAGTTTCTGAAATATATAGAGTAAAATATTAATTTTAATTTTTTTTTTAAATGAAGTATCCCATTTTTTAAGGAATTAAAACATATTTATGTATTTTATTTAGAGAAAATAGTTATTAATTATGAAAAATGTAAATAATCCCTTCTATAATTTTGGCGTTTCTGAAAAATAATTCATTTACATTTTTTTATAAGATAATTCACATCAATAACTTATATATAAGGAAATGGAATATGTATTTTTGAGTGTAGGTATGAATAAATGAATATATTTTTTTAAGTTATTTATTTTACATGTTAAACAATGTTCTAGGTTAACATTTGTTCTTGAACGAAGTGATAAATTGTGTAAAAAACAATTCAAATGTTACTATTAAATATCATTTAATATTTATAAAAAAGTTAATGTTATTGAGTTAAAAATGACTATATTCATCTAATTTTAAAATTTCGAGATCAAAATATATCAAAATTCAACACATTAACAAATTTTAATTTTATATTTAATAGTTTAGAAATTAAAAATATATTTCACCTTGCCAAAAACCTCTTTGAGTTAAAAAAAAAAAATTAGTTTTGTAAAAAATAAATGAATCAACTTTTATGTACGGTCCCTTAAATTTTTATACATTGAACAATCATAAATCATATTAGGCAAAAAAATTAATGTAGGTATTATAAAAGTGATCAATTAGACAACCTGTTCATTTTGCTACTTGATGATACTAAAAAACTCTTTACACTTGCAAATTATTTAAGCCTGGTCATTTGAAAGAGGTCATTTAAATTTGAGATGAAATATTTTTATACATTGAACTAAATCTCATTATATTTCACATTGAATTTTAAGTTAGAAAAGTATTAATGTACCCTTTCTCTCCATTTCAACAGAAGAATAATATTAAATACATTTAAATATTCTCGTAATATGTACGTATTAATAAGGATTAAATATGTTGTTGTCTCTTAACTTTGAGTGAAATTGAAATTAGTCCATCTTCAAAATTTTGGCCTAATTTAGTCATCCAACTTTAGAAATATTTGGATTGAGTCTTTTTAACCAATCTTTTTAAGTTTATTTAATGTTTTAAACGCGTGTTATGAGACCATTTGAGTTGTTTATCCCGCTTGACACATTTCTACTTTAATTTGGTCTGGTCAAAATTTTGAAGATGGACTAATTTCAATTTTAACTAAAAGTTAAAAGATCAAAAACATATTTAAACCTATTAATAAATATCATATTAATTATGAACATAATATAACGTAAATCCCAAAAAATATAAAAATTGATCATATATGAAAATAATAAATTAAATATCAAATATTCTTCAATTAAATTTATTTTGACAATCGATTACTACCTTTAAAAATTTTATTTACCTTTACCTGTAAATATAACACATTCTGAAGTATGGGTTCAATTTTCCTCATACATATTAATCTTAAATATTCATATATTTTATAATATATATATATATATATATATATATATATATTATTAGTCAATTTAAATATTTTAAAAGTTATTAACTTAATGCGAGTCATTTTAAATTCAACATTGGCATAACAAATAAATGACATAACAAATATTGTTGTTTATGAGAATAATGTTGTTTTAAAATTATATTTTAATTATAAAAAATAATTAAATATTAATATGTAATTTTGAAATCGGTATAATTTTGAAATTTAGATGGCCAATTGAACCGAGTCTAAAGTCCAATAGTATTATTTGTAGATAACTTCCGTTCAAATTAGGTTTATATCCTTAATCATATCTCTTCTTATGTGAATGATAACGAGTCTAGTCAGAGGTACCGTAAGTGCCTACTTGTTACTCGATTCATAAAAAAAATTCAACTCATTACTTACCCATTGAATATCCATTTTACAAAAATATTTGTGAGAATCTCTGGATACCACTAGGGATGTCAACGGGGCAGGTAGGGTACGGGTAGTAGCTCCCCCGTACCCTACCCGCTGGATAAATATTTGTCTCGTACCCATATCCATATCTGTCAGGTATTCGTTATGCGGGTACCCGTCTATTTTTTTCATATCCGCGGGTATCCACGAGTACCCACAGGTATTTACAAAAATATTTTAAAAAATAAATATTTAACCATAATTAGTGCTTAGATCAACAAGTCCCTTTTCTCCGATTGATTATTGAAAAAAAAACAAATAAAAAATCACTACCAATTTATATTGTAGTTTATTTTTGAATAAAATATTAAAGAAATTACTAACTTCATCAATGTCCACCTCTTGCAACATTGTATAAAGTTTCATGTTAGTCCAATTTTAATCTAGAAGAGCCTTAAAACATAAGTTCAGTAAAAATTTCTAATAATCACTTAATTAAAATATCTAAGTAAAAGTGTTAATTTCATTACCTTCCATGTTGCTCCATAACCAGTCTTAGAGACACATCAATACCTCCAAAGTATATGGAAGTAATTTACTCATTTGTGGGATAAGAATCTGACCACCATTATTGGATGAATACTCGTAATGTTGTTTACTAATATATATATATATATATATATAAGGTAAATTTTAGCGGGTACGGGTATCCACGGATACGGATACTATGATACTCGTACTCGCCTCGTTAATATGCGGGTATAAAAAATTCCCATATCCGCGGGTAGCGGGTATCCATTTTTAATATCCATTTCTTATCCGTTGCGGGTTTTATCCGCGGATACCCGCGGGTACGGATTTTTTTGACATCCCTAGATACCACACATATTTAAAAATTATATTTTATAAATTTTGAAAAATAAAACTCATCATTTTAACCACTAGACCACCTTATCACTCTTGCTATTTGATATTGTTTTTGGCATTGCTGAATCTTTTTAGAGAGAATGAGTTTGAATGATTATTTTCAGAGTGAGTATTCCATGCATAACACTATGTGTATTTATATGGTCTCTCTAAACCTTGAACCTATATGATAATGAGGTAATATTTTTATTATGACAACTTGCCTCAAATAAGTATAATAACAATAATGTGATATATTACTTAAATATAAGAGAAATAAGTATAATAATAAGGTGGTATGTTATCTCACATACTAAATATTTTGGGGTATAAAGAAATATTAGGATGTGATATGTTAATATTTAGCATAATATTTAGTATTATACTTGTCTTAAATAAGTATAATAACAACAATGTGATATATTACCTGAAATAAGTAAAATAAGTATAATAATAATAAGATGGTATGTTACCTCATATATTAAATATTATATTAATATTAATTAATATTTAGTATAAAGAAATATTAAGATGTAATATGTTAATATTTAATATTAGAATGTGTTCACATTGTCAAAATTATTACGACTGTAATTAATTTATGGACATCTTCTCCGATAGATAAATCTGATAATATTTTATAATCATAAAACTGATTGGATTGGACGGAATAGATACAAGGTTATTTATGAGAAACAATTTCTAAAAGATATTTCACGTATGTCGAAAAGTTTATTCCAAAAAACTTATTTTGGAAAATATTCTGTGTTGTGAAAATTTTATTTCGAAAACTTATTGAAAAGTGCATTTCATACATTTCAAAAAAGTCTTACTTTAGAAATCCCATTCCAAAAAAATTATTTGAAAATTTTGAAAGAAATTGTTCCAAAAGTTTTCCAAAACATATAATTAATTTGTAGATTATTTTTACAAAAGCCAAAACAATCATTCAAGTTTGGGACTGCGTGAAGAAAGTGCGGGGTGCGAGAAGTAAAATCTGAAGAATATTAGAAAAAAATGATAATGAAAGCCCACCTAAAATTGTACAGCATAAGAGAGTTTTTGACAGGTAAAAACATTAATACACACAAAAGTATTATAACTGATGGACTCTTCGTATTTAAACTTTATTGTCATCGTCTTAATTTAAGAATGCGTAATTAATAAAAGAAAACTCTATATTAATTTTAATCATCATAATTACATTAATTTTAAAATAGAAACAATTAACCTGATCAAAATATATAAACAGACAAACATATAATAAAAAATATATAAATATATCATGTAAACAATTATATAAAATATGTTCATTATAATTAATTTAATCATTTCAGTTGAGTATTTTTATTAATTGAAAAGATTTGCAAAATATTTTAATAGAAGAAAAATCTTTTTTACATGACACTAACCTTTTCTAATAAAATAATAATAATAATAATCATCTATAATAATACACAAAGATATACTCTCTTTTTGTGTCCACATTTTATTATTCCAGTTTTAACCACAATAATTTTAAAAATTAATTATGTTATAAATAATTTAATTTTAACTGTTATTGTAACGCCCCATTTAATTATTACGCGAAATTAAAGGAAACGTCACACGAAATAGTACTGTAGCGTAGTCCTGGGGTTTTTAACACAACCTCTACAACCTGGGCACACCACGATACCAACGGAAACCAAATACAAGTCTAGCCAAAAGAGAAAAGAATAGCAAGGCGTAACAATACATGGGCCATAGCCCTAACGAACCATGAAAAAAAATAAAAAGATCCAGCCCCGATGGCTAAGCAGCGGAATCGCCATTTCCTTGCTGACCACGAGAACCTCGCCCATTTGCTCCCATCAATAAAATTGATGATCATCGCAAGAAAGAAGAACCACATACAAGACAACCACATATCAACAGGGTAAGCTAGAGCCAACAACATTTTATCATACAGTCAAATATATATATTTTCACCATTCAATATCCATACAACATCCCAGCATGTTATGACTTTCCAATCAATACACTAATACTCGACTCGACTCATCCGGATACGTATAACTCGGTTGGATTCAGTGGATGCTTGCACTTGTGGTGGATACCTCTGCTCACCCCCGAGCTATGTGCTACAAGTGTTACAATGAATCAATTTTCCCTCACCACAAGGTTAGCCCTTAATGAATTTCAGGCATCCTGCTACTCTCACCACAGGAGTCAGTCCGCTCTAGGTGAGACTAACTGACTCCTTAGAGTGTCAGGATGCAACCTTACCTTGAATCCTTACCTAGTTATACAGATGGGACACCACCATAGACACCCACTAATAGGGGCCATGGAATTATGTCCCGACCACTGAAGCGCAACCCTGAAAGTCTCACCTAGAGACTCCAAGGAATTAAGCACTAATACGGACCAACATACATAAACAACCAAGAATTTACACATACGTTGCACATAAGATTTCAAACCAAAATCCATAACCAAATCCTCATTTCTCATCTGTTGAATCATTACCAACTCGTTATTCCCAATCATGAGTAAAGTGTTTCTCCTCATACCAAAACCATACCAAAGGTTTACCAACCATCAAGATCCATTGTTGCTCATGCCAGGTTTGTGACCACACGCACATACATATGTATCCAACTTCTCATGTACAATTCATGTAGAAATCATGCTAAGCTCACAATTCCCCCACATATAATCTCCTCCCAACATGCATAATCATTTATTCAATTTATAACACAGATCATACCATGCCTTTCAATTCACAAACTTCATACCTCATACAAAACACATCATAACCAACAATCTAATTACCAATTTAAGAGAGTCATCCAACCTGCAGCATATCTCGCTCAAGCCAAGAGCCCTCGCTCAGGCAAGAGGGGTATTCTCGCTTAGGCGATAGACCCTCGCTTAGGCGAGATCGCGACAAATGTTGGGATTTCCTCGCAGGCTCGCTTAGGCGAGTCCTGGCTCGCCTGGGCGAGACAACCTCTCGCCCAACAGTGGCGTCCCTCGCCTGGGCTAGACCACAATAGCGTTCTAGGCCTTCACTCCTCCTCGCTTAGGCGAGTGGCTCTCGCCTGAGCGAGACTGGCCTCGCTCAAAACCAGAGTCGTCCGCCTGGGCGAGAGTTCGCGAAACCCTGGTTGCTCCTGCAGGTCTCGCCTGGGCGAGTTACTCTAGCCTGGGCGAGATTGACAGATCTCGCCACTGCCTTTCCTGCAACAGTCACATATCCATATCCAAGCAACAGTCCAAGATCGTTCACACATTCATCACAGACATACAGTTCATGCAATACCCAACAAGCATCAAAATCAGCCAGAAAATCGTTCAAGACTCGAAAACTCTAACTTCCCCGTACTTGGAAAAGTTTAGCTAAGGCCCTGACGGCACGACCACAAACGCAACAGCTCTAAGGATGGACTATGGGCTGAAATAGGGTGGAACAGAACCAGACAAATGACGTTAACAGAGGCTTTCAACCGAAATCACAAAAAGATGGTAAAAAGGAAACCAATACGGCTAGAAGAGATACTTACATGGAGCACGAGTTCTCTTAGCTCAACGTGACAGTGGAAGCAAAACCCTAGCGGAGGGGGTTGACGACTGCAATTTAGGTTCTCTGAAATGAAAGGAAAATGTGACTTAGGGCAGCTGAGAAGGGTTTTATCTACTGGGCTAGCCCTTAGGCCCACTTACAAGGGCAGCCCTTTAGTTTAGGACAGGAAAAGTAAGGAATAATATTAACGGGCCTTACAGTTATTCTAAAAATCTATTTTATCTTAAACCATTTTTTTTTGTATACATATTTTATTTTTTTATTTTATATTTAACAACTATTTAAAAAAATAATTATAATTATATATATATATATATATATATATTATTAATTTTAACTTAAATTTTTATGAAAATTAAAAAATGCAATCACACGTACACGTGTGTTTGTTAGTAACAATAATATTGATTGATTATGTCAATATAATAAAAAGTAAAGCTAAATTAATATATTATTTAAAAATAAATATATATCAAGTATATTCAAAGTAAAACTAATAAGATATTTTTTGTTTTCAAGAGAAATAAAGGACAAAGAAGAAGAAAGAAGCACGGAGAACTTAAAAAACCCTAAGGACGTTGTTCTGCAAATGGACTCATCAATGGAGTTTCGGGGTAACTTTTTCTCTCATCTTTTTCTTTTTCTATGCTTCATTCTTTTTCTGTGTCATCTTTTGCAGTATCCTTCGAAAAGTGCTAGTCCATTTTTTTCTGGATACAAAGTTCTAATGTATCATTCCTTCATTTTACGCTTTGATTCATTAATTTATATTGTTATTTTTTAGAGAAAAAGTAACGTCTATTCTAAAATCTTTATGTGAAGGTTTTCAAAAGGCTTATTGATCTTATTTGTTTGTAACTTATTTATTTATTTACTGAGATTGTGATTGCAATTGTGGCTCAAATAGACCTAATTTGAGTGCAATTTTCTGCATTATCGATGAATGTTAAAACCATGGTTCTAGACCTATTTGGTTCATGTTAATGGTTTGTTTAAATTTTTTATTGTAATGGTTGTATATTTGTGGCATTGAGATAAAGATTTTTTTACTAAATTAAAATTCAATTACATATTTGATTCATGTTTCACTTTTCCTTAACTTATGTGTTGTGTGTTATTATTGACGAGGGTAACATTTTTTACTTTTATGGTGAGATCATTCGTTTCTCTTTAAACTATTATTACTATTCTTTTATGTAATCTGTTTGCCCAAGCATGGTTTTATTTGGTGTAATTTGAAAGGTCAAGATAATGTTGTATTGTAAATATGTTTTTAGTTGTCTTTATTAGCATGTGATAGCTAATAGTTAAATTCTTTTAAGAAAATCTATAACTAAAGCTAAAGGTGCAAAGGTTACCAAGCCCTCTAAATCCTTTTCCATGGAAAATGCATCGGCAAAATAAGTAAAGATTGGTGGTGGCGGTTGCAATTGCAAGGGAGGTGATGGAGGTAGCGATGGCAGTGACGATGGTAGTGGTAGTGGTAGTGGTAGTGATAGTGGGGGTGGGGGTGGGGGTGGTGGTGGTGATGGTGGCGGCGCTAGTGGTAGTGGTAGTGATTGTGGCGACGATTTTAGCAGTTACGACAAGGATGGTTACAACAAGGATGGTTACGACGAGGACGGTTACAACAAAGACAGTTACGATGAGGACGGTCATGATGAAAATGGTTACAATAAGGACGGTTACAACAAGGACGATTATGACAAAGAAGGTTACGACGAGGACGGTTATGACAAGGATGGCTACGATGAGAACGACTACGATGAGGATGGCTACTTTAAGGACGATTATGACAAGGACGATTACGATAAAGATGGTTACGACAAAGATGGTTACGACAAAGATGGTTACGACAAAGATAGTTACGACAAGGATGGTTACGATGAGGAAGGTTACAACAAGGATGGTTACGACGAGGACGATTATGACAAGGACGGTTATGACAAAGATGGTTATAACGATGACGGTTACGATAAGGACAGTTACGATAAGGATGATTACGACAAGGACGGTTACAACGATGACGGTTACAACAAGGACGGTTACAACAAGGACGGCTACAACAAGGATGGTTACCACGAGGACAGTTACTTCAAGGACGATTACGACAAGGACGGTTACGACAAGGACAGTTACGACAAGGACGGTTACGACAAGAACGGTTACGACAAAGATGGTTTTGACAAGGATGGTTTTGACAAGGATGGTTACAATGAGGACGGTTATAACGAAGACGGTTATGACGAAGACGGTTACAACGATGACAGTTATGACAAGGACGGTTACAACGATGACGGTTATGACGAGGACGGTTACAACGATGACGGTTACAACAAGGATGGTTACGACAAGGACGATTACGACGAGGACGGTTATAACAAGGATGACTATGACAAGGACGATTACTTCAAGGACGGTTACGATAAGAACGGTTATGACAAGGACGGTTACGATAAGAACGGTTATGACAAGGATGGTTACGACAAGAACGGTTACGATGAGGAAGGTTACGACATGGATGATTATGACAAGGACGGTTACAACGATGATGGTTACAACAAGGATGGTTACAATCAGAATGGTCGTCACGGTGTTGGCGATGGTCGCAATCATGTTGGCGATGCTGATAATTGTTATTGTCGTACTGGTGGTGTTGGCGGTCATGGCAATTGTGTTGGTGGTGCTGACGGTTCTGAAGGTATCGATAATGATGAACTTGAAATTTCTGATGAGGTATATTGGTCACTAGTGATTTAAATTAATGTTTTATTTAATCTATTTTATTTGTATTAAAATGCATTATTTTGAATATCAAAATACAATATAAAATACAATATATAGTTTGTTTAAGTAAGATATTTTTTTTCCTGTTGTATCATTTATGTATTTTTTTGATTTGTCACAAGATATACTGTCTTTTATTATAATAATACATAGAGTTTCTAAACCAAATCATAAGTGACTAGAGATGGCAAATAAACCCGTCCCCGTGGGTATTGCCCGAACCCGTCCCCGTTTTGACGGGGAATCCCCGCATTGACTGGGTATGGGCATGGGTATGGGGAATCCCCGACTTTTTCAGTTGGGTATGGGGATGGGTATGGGGATGTACATATACCCGCCATAATACCCGTCCCCGTCCCCGTCATATCTTCATTCTCGTTTAAATTATTAAAATATTCACAATTAATCAAGTAACCCATATATATATATATATATATATATATATATATATATATATATATATATATATATATATATATTCTATTTTTTATTTCTTTTAATTATTTCATTTGTCATGAAACTCATTCTCATCTCCAATATATTTTTTATCTTATCATAACCTTTATGTAATTATGTTAAAATGATGTATGTTAATTTAAAAAAATTATGCCTCACATTTTAATATTTATATTATTTTTTAATATTTTTATTTATTATAAATTTTCCTTTCACATGAGAATGTTTATACTCTCAATTTAGGGTAATATAAAAAAAATTATTTACTTATTATTATTATTAATTTTTGTTTAATTTGAAGAACTCTTTTGTTTCATTAAAATAATTTTCGTTATTTTTAAACCATTAAGTATATATGTTGATATTTGAAAAGTTTTCTTAATTCTCTAAGATATTTTTCGTCTTATCATACCTTAGTTATACATTTGATTTGTTTTTTTTTTCGATAATCTCTCAAATTATTTCTAAAACACACATTTGTTAGTTTTTTAATATTTTTATTTATTGTTTTTATTTTCATCATGTAGAATAATATTTCGATATATTTTATCTAATTATTTTTTATTTTATAACTCATTATTAATCATAATGTAATTTTTTCACTTTAAATTCTGTTTGAAGTGGTTAAAATTTTGTATATATATATATATATATATATATATATATATAATGATATTTAGGAATAGTATATGATAATTCACTAGAAGAAAAACATGAAATGGTGACTGATTTAGTCAGTAACCCATATCAGTCACTATTTTTCGTCATTGGTGGTAGTAGTTGATTTATTGTCTGAATCAATGACTAAATTAGTGACCGATTCAATGATTGAATCGGTACTTGATTTAGTGACCAATTTAATTACTAATTTATTTGTAATTTAATGACAAATTTTTTGGTCACTAATGATATTTCTATTTAATTTTAACCACTTCAAACATAATTTAATAATTAGTTCTCTAAAGTATTTTTCATTTTATCATACCTTAATTATACATTTGATTTTCTTTGTACGATTTCTTTCGATAATCTCTCAAATTATTTCTAAAACACACATTTGTTAGTTTTTTAATATTTTTATTTATTGTTTATTTTCATCATGTAGAATAATATTTCGATATATTCTATCTAATTATTTGTTATTTTATAACTCACTATTAATCATACTGTAATTTTTTTAACTTTAATTGTATAAATAACTTTTATTTACTACAATATAAAAATTTAATGTAATTGCTATGAATATTTTTTTGTCACTATCCAACATATATTGAAGTTCAAAAGATACAAAATCTATGTCAAAATTTTATTATTATGTTTATTATTTGTTCTTTGTGTCATTTTGATCAAGTGATGTATTATAACTTTTATTAGTGTATAAAAAAGAGATTCATTATAATTTAAAAAATTGAAGTAAACAAACATTTAAAATATATTTTAATTTGAATATTTGTTTTCCTTTTATTATTATGTTTATTATTTGTTCTTTGTGTCATTTTGATCAAGTGATATATTATAACTTTTATTAGTGTATAAAAAAGAGATTCATTAGAATTTAAAAAATTGAAGTAAACAAACATTTAAAATATATTTTAATTTGAATATTTGTTTTCCTTTTATATATTTTTGAAATATTTTTTAATTTTATCAACTAAGTTCATCAATGTTGTAGTTTGCAAATTTAATAAATGTTTTGGTTCAGATGAAATTTTATTTGGTATTCTAATATAAAATGTAAACAATTATAATTTATTTTAAGGTATTTGGCATCGAAGAAAATCCTCCTAATATTGAATATTTCATAATATTATGTTTTCTTTACCGTAATTTTATTTGTTTTATAAAAATTAATATTGAAGTAGTTAGAACACGGGTACGGGTATGGGTACGAGATTATACCCGTTACCCGGTGGGGATGGGGATGGGAAAAAAGTTTGATACCCGTTGGGTTTGGGTATGGGGATGGGGATGAATTTTTTATGCGGGGATGGGTATGGGATAGCGAAACCCGTCCCCGCCCCGCCCCGTTGCCATCCCTATAAGTGACTCTTTTGAATGTGGATCAGGGCAAGAAGAGACCAAATACATTTGTTTCAGAAACTCCTTCCTCTTCTAAGAAAGTTAAGAGTGTCACTCTTGAGAAGACTGGTATCATATTTCTTTTTCATATGTGTCTACATATACACCGGTGCATCTTACATTAGTCTAATAAATGCATTTGAATTGAAGTTGTATTAGGTATATCACAAAGTATTCATTTTACATTTGTGATCTACTTTCCGTGAAATTTACAAATACTTATTGTTTATTATTGATAATTCTTCATATTTAACTATTTCCTGAACTTGTAAAAAGTACATTGTATTTAAGAAAATAGTGCTAGATTTATGGTTGATTATTGTATGGTTTTGTAGGTTTTTTGTGAAGGAATATGGGTTGCAACAACATAAGAAGGTAAAGTTAGGGATATTGGCTTTTACCGTACTCATGTAGTAGTAATTTTCCCTCGGATTACTATGAGTAGTTTCAATATGTTTGAATTTTTTATTCCAAGGGCTGGGAAACCGTTGTTTAAGATGTTGAATTTTCTTTGAATTCTACTCTGATTTTGCTTCATGTGTTATTGTTTCCATTTGTTGAAATCTTATTTTATTCTAGAATTTACTCTATTTTGTATATTTAGTTCTTGAAAGAGTACTGAATTGATCTAACGTTTGAAGTATATTGATATAATTAACACTTAATTTTATTTTTATTCATTATCTTAGATACTATGTTTCTTAAAGAAAATTCTTCTATTCTATCTGATTTCCCTATTAAATATCACTAATATTAAAAAAATTAATATAACTATTATTATATTTAAATAAATAATTTTTTATATAATTATATTTAAGTATTAGAATTATGTATAGTTATAAATGTAGTAATTAAATAAAGAGTTTATAATATATATATATATATATATATATATATATATATATATATATATTACTTTTTTTTATTTCATGAAAAGATAAATTATGGGGTTAATTATTAAATGGTTGAAAAAATTTTACATTCAATTTACGCAGTTTGAAACATTTTATTATATTACAGTACAATGAAATGAAAATAATGTCGTTTTTAGATATCACTTTTCGCATTGAAATTTTTTTAAAAATAAATAAATTATATTAGCTTAATTGTTATTAAAGTGTTATTTTATATCACAAATAACGGTTGTATTTAACACTACTGTGTAGTGATATGCAAATGCAAAATCTCTGCCGTAAACTCATTCGATGGAAAACAAACGTGAAGATCCGTCATCAAAAAACAATAAAAATGGAAAAAAAAAATCTTTGTTGGATCCCTCTCGGCCATGATATATATTATCATTTGATTTGCATAGTCGTAGTGAAAGTATGCCATCATCAACAAAGAATCAAATGAAGATTAATCACATATGAGATATTAAGTATGGTTTACCTTAATTAACTCATTGTCTCTATGATAAGAATGATTAAAGGGAATTGGGCCTCACAAAAACCCAAAAACGAGTCTTGGCCCGTTAGAACAAATATAAATAAGAGTGTCATTAGGTAAGATAATTTATCGAACACTCTATACTAACACTATCAAGAAAATGACTTGAATATTAAAGTATTGCAAATATTTATGAGACTTTTAGCCTAAAAAACACTTTCTATTGAAAATAAAATTTTGCAAACATATTGAAATTAATTCTACAATATTCCTTTCTAAAAGAGAGAATTAGAATATTTTTAGGTAAGAGAAGAAAAAAAAAAAAACAGCGAAATGAAAATGATTCCAAAGGCCAAATGCAGAATATTCGTTCGTGAAAATTAGGGTTAGGGTTGGAGTCCTCATCAGCACCGTATATAAATACCCCTTTTCTCTCCGACATCTATATCGTATATCTCACGCTCTCTCTTGCTCACTTACTACTAAGAACACCAAAATCAATCATCTAAAAGAGAGAGATGGCCGAGCAAACCTTCATCATGATCAAGCCTGATGGCGTTCAGAGAGGCCTTGTGAGTTTCATTCTATCTTAACATTTTTTTTTTGGTTCCTTTTTATTCGTTAAATTTCACGTGGGCTTGTTGAAACTATGGATTTGTGAATGAATTTCGTGAAAATTGTTGGTACATGTGCTTGTTTGTGGAATTTCTAAGCGATTTTTTTTTTTTTTAACTGGGGATTGTTTTTGGTTTTATAGTGTTTCTTTTTAATTCCAGTTGTTTATTTGAACTGGGTTTTGGGAAATTTTGTGTTTTGAAAACATGGGTTGGCTATTCAAGATTTTTAAGGAAATTTGGTCGATGGCTGTGCTACTTTTTCGGTTTTGCGAAGTTTTGAGTAAGTTGGTTTGATGTTTTGTGTCGGTAATTCGTATTTAAACGTTGATGTTCTGACTTTGAAGGTTCATGCGTATTAGTTTTTGGCTGATAAGTGATTCTGTTTCAGGTTGGTGAGATCATTGCCAGATTTGAGAAGAAAGGTTTCTACTTGAAAGGTAATTTTTAGTTAACTGCTCTATAGTGTACTGAATTTTTGTTGTGAGTTAAGTTCAGAACCTATTGTTTTGTTTCTGATCTAGACTAAGTTATAGTTCATGTTTTTTGTGAATTTGTTTTGCTTGGTCCTCATTTTAGAACTGAAGTCTCATCCAGATACATGGTTGTCAACTCCAAAATCTTGTTCATAGTATGAGTTATGATCAAGTTTATTAGCTTTGAAATTGTTATTAACAAACGGTTGTTTTTTAATGGGATTTGGTATCAGGTTTGAAACTAATCAGCGTGGAGCGTGCTTTTGCTGAAAAGCACTATGCTGATTTATCTGCCAAGCCTTTCTTCAGTGGATTGGTGGATTACATCATCTCTGGCCCTGTCGTTGCCATGATTTGGGAGGGCAAAAATGTTGTGCTTACTGGCCGAAAGATAATTGGAGCCACTAACCCAGCTCAATCTGAGCCTGGAACTATTCGTGGTGACTATGCTATTGACATTGGAAGGTATAAATTTGTTTTCTACACAATCTTGTTCTTCAATCTAGTTATCTTTTCAAGCTGCAACCAAATGTGTTTCCATCGTTCCTTGTATTCATCGAAATAAAAATTGTTGGTATTTTAGTCAATGTTTGTCAACATGGCTCTTTTCTTTCTGTAGTTTATGTACAAATCCACATTTTATTAATGTTTTAGATCAATTTGAAGTAAATTTTATACCTTTTCAAATGGGGTTGTGAATCACAATGAATTTCAGTGAACAGTGTTTCTCTTTTTCAAATGGGGGTTGTGATTTTCCTATGAATTTGAGGGAAGTTTGGTAGTTTTTCTGATGAAGTTGTTGTTGTTGTGTAGGAATGTTATCCATGGAAGTGATTCAGTTGAGAGTGCTCGCAAGGAAATTGCATTGTGGTTCCCTGATGGCTCTGTTAACTGGCAAAGCTCCCAACACTCTTGGATCTATGAGTAAACCATATGCCTCAAATTGTTCTTACCTTAGGATGATCCAGATTATCTACATCTTCTGTTTCTGTCCATTTATGGACTTTTGTTAGAGTTTGGTTGGTACCTTGGTTTTGTATCTCAAGTCTATGCTTATGCCATGTCTGTTGAAAACATGCTCACAGTCTCATAAATCAAAATCTCAAACTACTTTTTCTTTACCTCATCGTTTGTTTGTTGGTGTTTTTGCGTGATGCTTTTGTATGATGCAGTGCTGTTAAGTATAAATCTCTCATTACACATTAACTTACAGTTTTCATAAGTAACTTGACAATTATTATTACAGCTTATGCGAAGTTAGTTTCATAAATTGAATATATGTTTAGTTTTTAAACTATTTGGATGTAAATTTGTCATTTCACAATTTGATACATTTTGAATTTTAAATTAATTTTAAGAGTTAAATGTTTTTAATCCCTCAAGTAATGTTTCAAATGTGATTTCTTGTGTAAATATTTCGAATACAAATGTGTAAATATTTTAAATGCTAAGATGAAATGATACTAACGTGAAATGTGTTTTAAACGTTATAATAAAATTTTGTTAAAATAATTAAATTTATGTATTTTTAAAGATGAATGATTAAATTGGTCTAAAATTTTGAAGAGGGATTAATTTTAAATTTTACTAAAGTTTGCTTAAGGAATAAAATCATATTTAATCTTAATTTTAAAAATAAATAAATTTAATTTTCTTGATTTAAGACGATGTTGAGTTATTATATTGTTTTGACACGGAGACATTCAATTGTGACTTTGAAACAAAAATTTTAATATTATCAAATAAATTTGAAACTAAATTTTTTAATGTAATAATCGTCTTCCAAATTAGTTTAAAATAATTTACTTGGAATGGTAATAAATCGCTTAAAATTCCGATTTTCTTAATTATGCTTTCAAAACATTAATAACTGCAATAATGTTTGGTTGTAGAACGTGTAAGATTAGCCACAACAAATATTGGTAGGCACCCTTGTTAATGTTAGGTGAAAAGCAAAGTGAAAAAAGGTTTGAGACAGAATATCAAAACTCTCAAATACAAAAGCTTCAATAATATTCTTGTATTATTATTATTATTATTATCACTATGATCATCATAGAAGGAACCTTCGTGTGCCTTTCAGAATCAATCATGTACAATTGTGTATGCTAAGATCAGATATGATCTGATAACATTTTTAATTATTTTGAAAGTGTGCTTTCGTCCTTTAAGAAATGATGATATGTTATAATTGCTCAAATTTTATATAATTAAATAAATTTATTACCTATTAACTACGACTTTTCCCCCATCCCACTTAACGATTCTTAATTTTACTAATAACTAAACTTTTTTATTCAAATCGCTACTATATTTTGTTAAGTTGCTTTGCTATGTCGGCATGATCGTAATGCATGACATTTTTTAAAAGCATTTACAGAAGATCTAAATATTTATCATAAATCAAAACTAATTTAGATATAATATAAATTAACCTTTTTGGAAAATTTATGATTATTGAAAGTATTGAGAAAATTAATTGATTTGATTCATTCGCAAACTAATTTTTCGTAACCTTATTAATTCAATGTAATTTAACATTATTTATTGTTAGAACTTTGATAAGTAAGTAACACATGAAGAAGTTGTGACCTTTTTTTTCCATGTCCTGATTACGGTGAATGATCTTTTTAATTGACAGGCTCAAAAGTCTTGCTTGGTTCATCGAATAAAGTGAAAAAAAAAAGAGAGAAAGATAAAAGATATTTTTTTGGTAAGAGAAAAGTAGAAATGAAAGAGTTCTTTTCTTTTTCTGTATATTATTAACTGAATATAAAGTATATACAAAATTAAGATGTATAAATAACCTAAAAACCTCTAACTAAGAAATGAAGTTTAAAAGTTAATTTTTTAAGTGTAATGTATTTTTAAAAATATATTGAAATAAATTAAAAGAATGATTATAGATTAAAGCAAACAGTGGCCGACGAAAGAAAAAAGCAATAAGCGAATGATTGTCTTTTTACACAACTATATTACTTTTTTTTTTGTTCTTTCCTCTCGTTTTGTTCAAATTGGAGGGAACACGTTACAATTACAAGATTCATTAAAGTTTTGAGTTATAATTAATATCTTTGTTAATATTATGTGTTCGATTTTTTAATTTTTAAAAAAATTTAAGTTAAAATTAATAATATTTACTTTCAAAATATATATAATAAATTTTAAAATAATTATTAAATATAATTATTAAAATAAAAGTTTATTATAAAACAGTGAAAATAAAAGAGATTTTTAAAAAAATTAAAAATAAACTAATTATAAAATAATTAAATTTTAAAATATGAATTAAAGATAAAATTAGAAAACAAAAAGTGGATGAGAAAATCCTCTTTATATATTATGATAGATATATCGTTATAGATATGATAATAATGCCTTGTAAATAAATTTTGTCCAAACCATTAAAACAAGAAATTGTTAAGTTGGTTAGAGAAGCAATATGACGCACCTACCTTTGGGCTTTATCGTATATTCATGTCTTCTTAGCAATATAAGATCTGTTTCTAATCAGGATTTATATATGTTGTACTTTTATCCTATGAAACACGTATACTTAAAACGACAATGGTACACGGCAATATCTTTATATTTAGGATGGGATACAATAAAGATATATTAACAACAAATTATAAAATGCTTTATATAGATGTAGAATGTTGATAGAAAACGAGATATTGGTACCTTTTCCTTAATTTGTTACTACAACGATCACAATTTATAAAAAGGTATTAGCGATCATAACCAAAAAAGATATAGTTTTTATCTGAATCTGGACAATAACTTGTATAGTGGGAAAAATAATCATACTTACATGTTATATCGGTCTCATACACATATAATGGTAACTGATTGTTGAGTGTAATTTGTCCATGAAAATGTGCTATTAAAAAATGACTGCTGAACAGAACTATGAAACTGAAAGATCATATACAGAGAGTTCATGTTTAGAAGTTTCTGGAATAAATGTTAAATGCAGCATTGATTCTGACAAACAAATATGCAGTGTATTAATGAAGGTAATAAAAATGAAATAATGGTTTCTGAAACACATTATTACCTCAAGCTGCATTTACCCGTTAATACTGCAAGGAAATATATGGGTAAAGTGGCAAACCAGAAATCATAAGTATCAAATACACCAAGCAAACTTACATTTCAGGCAACAAATATCATCTTTCAACTTAACTGCTGAATCTCAAACCTTGTTGAGATCACGTATAAGGATTTAAGCTCATGATATCAGTTTTACATGTTATATAGCTCATTCTCGCTGAAATGTCGTTAAAATTGCTGAATTAAGAAGAAGAGTGGAAATTAAGATAGGAGCATGGAATGATATACAAAAGCCTCATGGCCAAAAATAGGAGACTGATACTATCGGGAGAGTAATTTGTAAGAGGGTAAATCTTCAAGCCGGGTTATGTCTTCAACCAGAATCTCTTTCTCTAGCTGACGTCGTGTTGCTTTCATCACTGCCTGTCAGAATTTAAGAGACAAAAGGACCAAAATTTAAGTGAAAAAATTACCAACATTAGTATTTTAGAAGACAAAAGATCAATATGAATTTTAGTAAAAACATGAATAACCAAAAATATATTTTAGTCATAAAGGATCGTTCTGGTTACTCAATGAAGTCAACATAAAATTTTCAAACTAGTTTTCAGTTCCAGGATATCTTCCATCCATTTTGAAAGATGGACAAGTTTTACTAGTTTTCTATTCTTATCAAACTTCTACACTCATGAAAAAATTATCTGTGCACAGATTTTCTACAGCAAGCTGAGGTCATAGAATACGTACATTAAAATCCATGTATGAGGCCCGCATAGAAAGCCATTGATGATCCATTAGCTTGAAAGTTATGCAATAGAGAAGATCAAAAGCTGATTCATTTTCTGTCAGATAAACAGAAATGAATTTAGTTACTCGAACAGCAAGCTAAAAATAAAATGAAGGCTCCAACTTGCAAGTAAAAGCTATAACATTGTAAATAATTCCTTTTCATTTTAACTAGAGTTTCAACCCTCCCTGAGCCTGTTCCAAATTCAACAAGACGAAAATAACGAATCGAAAAGGGAGAGTTAGGCTACCTGAAAGAAATTTTAGAAAAGTTGCTCCAACCAGATTGCGTGGCTTGACTGTAAAGGCAAAGCATATTATTAGATGTTGCTGATCCACATACTGATTCAATGTATCACACTATGGCACCATCAATGACTCAGATAGTGATAGCAGGTGACCTTTGTTATACGGCTTTATGCAAAAGTAAAATGTCAACATACAAATTGACAGAGCACCTTAAATATTAAGTAGACTTTTATCATGGGTACCCAGTGAAGTTGACCATACATAACCCAATTCTTCATTTTAGACGTGTCAACAACACAGAACAAAGAAGTAATAACGGCGAACAAAAAAGTCGGAACAACAGAAGTAACAAACCCGCTTCAAGATCCAGCATTTGTATCAGCATGTAAGTGATATTAACACCAGCAACTGCAAATGGATATTCCCACACTGATCGATCTCCTTCCTGCTTTCGTAAAAGATCCTGGAAGGATTTCTACAAAAATAAAAGGATAAGATAGAGAACATGAATGGAAACAAGTGATTAGATTTACGAAATTTTTTTTTAGTTATCCGGGACCAAAACAACAATTATTTACAAACACGAACTAGTAGGGTAACGAGGGTGACTTTTAGGTTAGCTACAACTGTAAAATATGGAACAATAATGTTTTGTGGACACCAAAAGCTAGTCTACAACTTGAGAGAGAATGACAAAGAAGGGGAGAAGTAATAATGAGATAGGTATTACGATATGACAAGATGAAAAAGAGAAAAAGAAATAAGAGGTTGAAGTGTCCACATATCATTGTTGATTATGGAAGGCCTAAAGCAATAAAGAGGATTAAATATGTTTACTTTTGGAGTCTTCAAAGCTTCCTTTAGGTGTAATTTTAAAACAAAGGCAAAGGCATAAAATGAAATCAATTAATTGAAACATCGTTCTCCTTTATAATGCAATCTCACTTGCTACTTGACCTTTATCTCAGAAAGCAAGAGAATGTGCAATATATGGCAAACACAAATCGTACAAAATATATGGCCACAATTCTTGTATCATGGATAAAGTTCAAACACGAATACATAAACATTTTGCTAAATTATTGAGAGACTATTTTCCTACGTCAAAATTCACACTTCATCTGAAATCGTTACAGAGTGAGAAAACCAATAACATTATATCTACAGAAGTCCCTTTCAATATTAGAAACTAATAACTAAAGGTCTATTCTCTTGAAAGAAATACAAACACTAATACAATTTCCATGTTACTTAAGATGAGCTCTTATTTATCATGCTTTCCATTGTAAACTTAATTTTGGTCAACAAAAGTAATCTATCAAATCATACAAGAGTGAAAAGCCCGTTAAGAAATCGTACCGGGAAATTCCTAGCGAAGTAAAGAAAATTTTCCAATGATATAAAACCACCACCCCTGCCAAATATATAGAGGAAATCATTAACAATATTAGCTGGAAAGAGCTCAGCAGTGAAAAAACACGAGGACAATAGGTACCTAAAATCTGTTGATGGATCTTTCCCTTGCCAGCCCATTTCCTTCCACTGCTCAGATATCAAGCCATGAAGCTCTTCTTCAGGAAATGCAGCATTCCACAACGCCCTGAGGGCATCCTAAATGTGTAAATTGCACTATTAAGACATTGAAGGTTTCACGTACAGCAATAAGCCAGTGACAGCAGATAGAGCTGAGTACATAGATTAAAGTGTACATCGTAATGGTTGCCACATTGCTCACAGACTTGAAAAGTAATAATATCAAAGGTACCTGGTGCTCAATAATAGAACTATCATAGGGAACATCTATACGTCTCTGCAGCCTCTGTAAGCATTCCTCCTGAGAATTGGAAATTCAACACCATGTGGTATAATTTATAAACAGCAATATTTACCAGAAAAGTAAGTAGAAAGTGATCCACAAATTTCATATGGTAGAGGGAGCTCGAGTTTCTTGTTACCACTATACACAAGAGCTGACTAGCTATTGGCAGTCACGGTTTAAATTTCCTCGCACTCCCAAACCATACAAAATATATGGATGATAAACAAATGAACAAATATAAAAAAAAAACACGTAACCAGAAATACAATTTAACACTATGTTTAATATTTGGTAAGACATCATTCAACACAAACCTAAATCGTAAAATGTTTATATTGCCTACCATGTATAATATGCTCATTTGTTTATTTATTCTATAAAAAACTGTAGTATCTTTACACTGCTAACAGAGATACTTGAACAAGAAACTAAGCGCTGCTACTGATAACAAAAAAGTACCTGGGCGAGGGTTAAATCGAAAGAGTTAGAAGCATCACTATCCCTTCTTTGTACACAGACACAAGACAGACCTCGACCAAGCCATGCTGCTGACCCTGCCACAACCTCAGCTGCAGCAAAAAAAAAAAAAAACTGCCATCAATGAAGATTCTAACCAAATTTATCTTGTGCATATTTCATCCTAAGTAAATGGATCAACAAGCAGTGATTCAAACAACACGGAAAGTGGCAACATTCTATTAGTTTTCCGAATTTACAATTTATTGTAATCAAATCCTCATACACGTAACCAGAAAGCCTTAAAATACAAAATAATACAAAATTGCAGAAAAACCAACATTCCAATCTCCCCAAACTACAGTCTCTTATGGGCTGTACAGAAATTTCAATAGCCGGGCAAACGAGACACAATCTTTAGCGGGAGCTCAAAAAAGCTTTATCTACAACTTATTTAGGCTTACTTTATGACAGAAGTACTTGCACAAGTGTTACAAAGATTCTGATAATAATTTCTGATGTGTATATCTATAAAACTGTTGTCAGATTATTTCAACAAGATCTTCAAGATAAGCTCATCAAGACATCAAACAACCTAAAGCAGTTCAATTCTATTCAATGATCAATTGTAGAAGCCACTTACACATAAGCGCTTATACCATAAACACCAAAAAAGCTCTATTTGGATAAAATTCTCAACAAGCACCAATGAAAAAGAAAAAAATAAGATGGAGTGAATTAAACTTTTTCTAGAAATTAAAATCAACATCCAGGGAAGCCAAATGAAAGAGTTTCTTTATAAATGAACTAATGAAGAAGCTGATGAACTTGTAGAAGCACCTTAATTCATTTCAATTTCTTATTTTCTTTTCCTATAACTGCTGAGTAAGAATTTCATCATAACTGAGTTCTATTCAATCCTAAATGCCTCCATAACATTTAACAAGTAGTTTCTGTGTTCCCAGTAGGGTCAATCCAGAAACTAAGGCTATACCTGGATGTGGACCCACATGCCACATCGTCCCTTAAACAGATAAACACACATTAACAATAATAATAATGAAAAGAGCCAACGCAGCAGCGCTTAATCATAGGAGATCTCTGCACTGCTTTACTCTGAATCATAACTATTGGCACCAGCTTCAAACACAGCACGTGAACAGCATTTTCCAATACACAATACCAACAAAACCCAATTTCACGAACGCTAGATCTACGGGAACAACCAAGCCTCACAAACTAACATCTGAATTTGCATAATTCTAGCTGCAAAAGTTACACAAGTTCTTTTTCTGAAAACAAAACACCAAAAAATAATAATAAAATAATAAATAATTTAACAAAAATGAATCCGGCATCCCACCAATGCAATTAAGAATAGCAGCAAACATCACGCAACTCGCGTTTTGATTCGGTCTATTCTAAACGGTTCGATCTCGATCCCGGCCCATATATTCGATACTACTACTACTAATAATAATAGTAATTAATTAATGGAAATTTAATAATATTATATATATATATATATATATATATATATATATATATTATAATTTTGCAGAAAAGAGTAAGAGAGAGAGTAAAAAAAGCAAAAGGAAAGAGGAGGTACAACACAACACAATACAAAGTACAAGTACAAAATTAAACCTATCAGAGAGAACAGTGAAAAAAAACTTTCAAATATACATAGAGAGAACGAAATTAACGAGAAAAAAAAACTAAAATAAACGAGAAACTTCGAAGCATTTTCGTTTTTCTATATTTATTTTGTTCTGAAATTTACCAGAATTTGAATGGCAGGTTTCTCCTTGAGGAATTCTCCTCACAGCAACGAATGAGCTTCCTCTATCCTCCATTTTCGTGTTCTTCTTTTCCGAAAAAGCTACTATTACTGCTACTGTAGCATCGTAATCTATAACCTTGAATCTCTCATTCTGGCGAAATCCGAAGAACGCGAATCGAAGTGGAAAAAGTTCCGCGCGAAGATCTGAGAGTGCGGAAAACAGTTACAGGTTCACGGAAGAAGGAGAAGGAGTTTTCTATGTGTGTGAAGTTTTGAAGTGTATATGAGAGAGAGAGAGAGTGTCGTTTTGGTTATGGTGTTGGCGTTTTGTTAGATATAGAAAGAGAGGGAGACAGTGAGAGAGAGTGGTTATGGAATTGATTTTTCAACACAATAATGGGAAACGACACTGTATTTAAAGAAAAAAGAATATATGTAAAACGGAAGCGTTTTGAAAACGAGTAAGAGTGCTACTGCTACTATTGCTGCTACCGTTTGTGACTTGGAATTAAATGTGGTCAAAGCTGTCATAAATAGAAATGTTTTATTATTACTATTTTATAGAATATCTTTGTTAAATACACTAAACAACGAATTAGAAAGGAAAATATTATTTCAAATTTAGATCTATATATTTAATACAAATTTTAATAAAAATAATAAATGTTACTTATTTGAGAAAGATTAAACAAAAATGACCAATTAAAAAATATATAAAATTAAATACTTGGAAACTCAATTAACGATGTTTTTATTTCCAAGTGTTTCGAAACGTAATTGAGTATTTAAAAATTGTTTTTAATTTGGAAATTATTATTTTTATTTTAATATTATATGATTTTAGTACTTAACAATTCATGCGTTAAACAACATATCTATCTATATGAGTATTTCTTTTTATGTTATAATACAATGTTATTATGTGATACCTAAATTTTAATATCTATAAAATAAATGTTATTTATTTATTTTAGATTAAATGTAAAAAATTATAAATAGTGATTAGAAATTAAAAGATGAAAATAAAACAGTTATATTTTACAAAAACTAATATCAAAAATCAGCTATTCGAAAAGGAATAAAAAGATCATTTCGAATTTTATAGAAATAAAAAATTTACTAGTTTTACAAAGTTAAAAAGATATCATATCTTTAAAGTAAAATGTTAGTATATTTGGTAAAGTAATTCTTTTACCGCAGTTCAGTAGAATAATTAAATTATTGCAATATAACATTTAAATTTTAGATTTGTTCATACTACATTTAGGCTTACATATGATGTCGCATTTTTCCATTATTTATTATTTTTTCATTTATTTTTTTTCATTTATCTTTTGTAGCTTTTACATGGTCAACGATAATAAAAAAGAAAATTTTTATTTTATTTCTAACTTGATCGTAATTTGTCTCATATAAAAATTTGTGAAATGAAGAAAAAATCAAAAGAGCTATAAATGTCAAATTTTCTATTAAAATAATTCTATCGCTTTAAATATAAAATGTTTTAGTTCCAGAAAGTTCTAAATATTTGGTTTTAACAAAATAAAAGAAATAAAAGAAATGTTAACGCAAAAAATAGAATAAAAAATCGTTGAACCACGCTGAAACCAAATACACTGCGAAAACTATTCATTAAAATAATTAATTCTGTAATAATTTCAAATATAAAGGTCAAATGCATTAAGTAGCAAAGAGTACTCCTTTAAAACATTTAACTATAATTAAATACATCATTATTATTGCTTAAAGAAATGTATATTATTGTTTTGGTTTCTGAAATTATTAGACATTGTATTGTAACTCTCGGTCGAAAGGAAACATTGTAACTTTAGTCTATATTCAAACTAGGTTTTTTAGTTGTTTCATTCAAATGTTTATTTTATCAATGCTTTATGTAATAAAAAGATTTAATTGTAGAGAAATAATATTTTTTAAATAAATAAAAAATAAAACTATTTAATTTTCAATTATAACTTTAAAGTTTAACTTAGAACATGATTATCATTATTTATCAATTTTTGAAATCTAATACTTATGATACTATAGGTTACACTAGTATACTTACATTTTAATCCACTATGACGGTGGTTTACAAGCGAATCAAAAACATCTTTTCACTAACTCATAATAACTAAAATATCATATGTGAAGATATAAACAAACTTATTTTGAATTTGAAATTTTCAAACATATTTAAGTATATATTTTTTTTTTTATAAATTCAGCCAACTCAGCTAAAAAAAGTAAAAAAGAAGAAGAAAGAAATATAGCAAATACAAAACTTCAATAAAATTTAAGAACTAATTGATCCAATTAAAAAACCATGAACTAAATTACAATTAAATTGTAACATTCCAGATCGGTATAATCATTTACTAATTTCAAGTATTTCAAATTTAATAAGTTACATAATAAAAAATTCCTAAACATAAATGTATTTTGAAATTTAGAGAAAAAAATCTAAAACATACATATATATATATATATATATATATATATATATATATATATATATTTTTTTTTTTTTTCATGTATGTTTTAGATTTTTTTCTCTAAATTTCAAAATACATTTATGTTTAGGAATTTTTTATTATGTAACTTATTAAATTTGAAATACTTGAAATTAGTAAATGATTATACTGATCTGGAATGTTACAATTTAATTGTATATATATATATATAGAAACCCCATCCATATCTTTCCTTTTTTCACTCCCACCCATGTCGCCCCCGTGTGACGATATGGATGGGGTGAAAAAAGGAGCTCCTATCAACTTGTTCCGACCTAGGATAATAAGCTCATGAGTTTAGTCTTACTTCACCAGCGAGAAACGAAAGAAGACTTCCATCTCCAAATTTGATTCAGACATAACTCGCTTCTTTTTGGGTGTGAAGCAGTAACTCGCTTCTTTTTGGGTGTGAAGCAGTGTCAAACTACCCAACAAGCATTAGCTCTCCCTGAAAAGGAGGTGATCCAGCCGCACCTTCCAGTACGGCTACCTTGTTACGACTTCACTCCAACCCATTTCATATGATGGGAGTTGCTGGTGTATTGGGCGCTGCACTACTATGCGCTATTCATGGTGCAACCGTAGAAAATACTTTATTTGAAGATGGTGATGGCGCAAATACATTCCGTGCTTTTAACCCAACCCAAGCTGAAGAAACTTATTCAATGGTTACTGCTAATCGCTTTTGGTCCCAAATCTTTGGGGTTGCTTTTTCCAATAAATGTTGGTTACATTTCTTTATGTTATTTGTACCAGTAACTGGTTTACAAATAGTGACCCGTGTAACATCCCTTTTTTTTAATAAACTGTATTATTTATTTTAAATAAAACAATTAGAAAATCTTCTATTTTTTTTTACTAATGTTTCATATTTTACTATGATGTAGTTTAAGCATTAAAAATATTATTAAATAGGTATGTAAAAAAAAAAATATATGAAGAATTTTTTAAAAGAAAAAAAAAATAATAGAAAAGAAAAAGAAAAAAAGAAAAGAAAAGAATAAGAAAGGATAAGAAGATAAGAAGAAAAGATAAGAAGAAAAGAAGAAAAAAAAAAAAAAAAAGAGGATAATGATGATTTTGCACATGGAAAGGCTTATATATATATATATATGTAGATGGAAGAAGAAGTTACGGGAGAAGGAGAAGGTAAGAAAGTGAGAAAAAGAGAGAAGAAAGAAGGAGAAAGAAAGGAGAGAGAGAAAGAAGAGAGAGAAAGAGAAAGAAGAGAGAAGAGAGAGAAAGAGAAAGAAGAGAGAGAAAGAGAAAATAGGGTAAGAAAGTTTAGAGCAAAGATTCAAAGAGATCCTAGTCTTCTACAACTATTATTAGTGTGCTCTTCAATCAATAAGGTAAGGGGGAGTGGGGTTAAGCTCTTATATATTAATCTTGATAAGCTCATGGGTTTTATACTAATCTTTTATTTATTTTGACTCATATATTATTCTTTTTACCTTCATTTAACTTATTTTCATTTATTATCCTCTTATATTTATTTTATTTAATCTCTAATTATATACTGATCCTGTTTATTTATTTAATTTAATCTCTAAATATATATTGATCCTGTTTATTTATTTTATTTAATCTTTAGTTACGCACTGATCCTATTTATTTTATTTTATTTTATTTTATTTACCTCCAGTTACGCACTGGTCCTAATTATTTATTTTATTTTATTTATCTCCAGTTACGCACTGGTCCTGTTTATTTATTTTATTTTATTTATCTCCAGCTACGCACTGGTCCTGTTTATTTATTTTATTTTATTTATCTCCAGTTACGCACTGGTCCTGTTTATTTATTTTATTTTATTTACCTCCAGTTACGCACTGGTCCTATTTATTTATTTTATTTTATTTCCAGTTACGCACTGGTCCTGTTTATTTATTTTATTTTATTTACATCCAGTCACGCACTGGTCCTGTTTATTTTATTTTATTTTATTTATCTCCAGTTACGCACTGGTCCTGTTTATTTTATTTTATTTTATTTATCTCCAGTTACGCACTGGTCCTGTTTATTTATTTTATTTTATTTAATCTCCAATTACGTACTGGTCCTGTTTAATTTATATTTTTGTTTAATTATAACGTTCTTACCCTTATCTAATTATTTATTTAAAGTTCTTGCTTTGATTCTTATTTTATCATTATTTTTACAATTAAAAATAAATAAATGTGAAGTGAAAGTATATATTATTTTATGAGCTTTGATAAAAGAAAAATTGCATGTACATTTTATCGTTGTTTTATATTCTTTGTGTATAGTTTATACAATGACATGATTTGATAGTCATCACATTTTATGACCCTTGAAAATATCCAAGAGTATGTCAGTTGAGTGAGAGTTAAGTTGGTTTCAATAAGTTGAGATTAAACCAGTGTCAAAGTGTTTGTATTTGGGAAGTCACAGTTTGGTACACTGCGGGATGAAAGGCAGGGACCATGGTGGGGTCTAAGGAAGTTTTACCAAGTAGGTGAATATCTGGATAGTTCAGAATAGCGCCCTGGACTAGGATATTCATAGGCCAAACTTGGGACTATCCGATACCTGCTCGGCATCGCCAAGGTTAGGTAGTGAGTATATATCTCTTTTGTGAGCCGATGAATGACTAATATTCTCGAGAAAGAAATAATTATGATTGTACCAATGTTTTATGAGAAATACTCAACTACCTAATCACTTCCCAAAGTAACTTTTGATGTTCAGATTGGATCATCAGAAGTGGAATATGGATCCATATGTCTGGTAAAACAAGATCAAGTTTTGTGGTTGTAGGTCCAAATTTAGGCCCCCGGTGTCTGCATTGTTTGTTGAGTTTATTAAGATTGATATTTAAGGCTTATAAAGACCTCACTCCTTTCATATTTTTCTTTCATATGTACCTATTGCATGAGCAGAAGAGGAACCTGCTCAGTGATAGTTGTTCGGGATATTATTGGTGGATCTTCTGAAGATTGACTCATGGATAATTTCTATTAATATCTTTAGGAGATGTTAAAAATATAAAAAATCTTCTATTCTGATGTAGGACTCTTAATATTTAACAAATATATATTTTTGTAATATTTTATGAACAATTACATAGATGCAAACTACATATATGAATATGAAGTTATGTTATTATTAATGTTCTCTCAAGCATAATCTCAAAAAAAAAAAATTGATTTCATATCTTTTTATCAAATAATAATTATTTAGTATAGTAGTCGGGGTGTCACATTTAGTGGTATCAGAGCAGTTCCTTCTGTCAAGACCTTGGGTATGGTGTCTTCCATGTTTGTAGTCTCTACTAGTAAGTAGAGGTGCAAGTTGTTTGTTCTTACATTTTTCTTGTAAAAGAGAAATGCAAGATAAATAGACTAATAAAAGTAAGTAATAACAACAATTAATACTTGTAATAAGGATAAGTTTTAACAATAGTTAAAAAAAAAAAATCTAAAGAAAACTAAGGAAATTGTTCATTCTTTCAGGAAAAGATGGATAACGGACCAAACTTTACCAATGAGTTGTTGGAAAGAATGACAATTGTCCTGGAAAATATGAGCCAAAAACAAAATGTTGAACCTATGGAAAATCAAGGATTAGAAACCTTTCGCAGGAATAATCCACAAAAATTTAAAGGGGGATTTAATCCTGAAGGTGCTCAGTCATGGATAGCAGAAATTGAGAAAATTTTCATCGCAATGACGTGTGCAGATGCAAATAGAGTCACATTTGCTACATTTATGCTCGTTGAAGAAGCTGAAAACTGGTGGAGATTTACAAAACAACAATTGGAGGATGAAGGGAGACAAATTACTTGGGAAGCCTTCAAACAAAAGTTTCTGGAAAAATATTTTCCAGAGGATCTTCGGAGGAGGAAAGAAGTTGAATTCCTTAATCTTCGTCAAGGAATCATGTCTGTAGGAGAATATGCAGCAAAGTTTGACGAGTTGTCAAAGTTTTGTCCTTACTTTCATGATAGAGTTGATGAACGTTCCCGTTGTTCCAAGTTTGAAAGTGGACTGAGACCTGATATTAAACAAGCAGTTGGTTATTTAGAGATTTCTTCCTTTCCCACTCTTGTAAACCGTTGTAGGATTTATGAGGATGATACTAAGGCAAGACAAATTCAGTGGAGACAAGGAGGGCCTTTGAGGCACAAAAGAAATGATTTTAATAATAAGAAACCTTACCAACGTCCATCTCATGCTTCGTGGAATTCTTCAGGGCAAAGACATTCTTCTACTGCCAATAATTCAGGCGCAACCAACCATATCAAATGTTTCCACTGTGGAGGACCTCATCTGTTAAGAAACTGCACCACAAGGACTATAACTTGCTTCAATTGTGGGAAATTGGGTCATTATCGTAATGAATGCAAAGAGTTAATTAAGGAGCAAGGAAGTGGGGGAAGCAACAACAAAGGAAATAATCAACTTGGAAGACCAAAGACAACCGGGAGAGTCTTCACGATGAATGGTACTGAAGCTGTTCAATCTGAAGATCTAATCCAAGGTAAATGCATCATAAATGGTCACCATGTTAATGTACTATATGATTCAGGTGCTACTCATTCTTTCATATCACATGAGTGCGTCAAACATTTAAAGTTACCTATCTCTTTATTACCATATGATTTAACTGTGTCTACTCCTACCAATGTTCCAGTCACGACTTCACTTGCATGTACAAATTGCAATATTTCTATAGGGAATAGAAAATTTTCTGTAAATCTTATATGTCTACCCTTGTCTCATTTGGATATTGTTCTTGGAATGGACTGGTTATCTTCCAACCATGTTCTCCTAAACTGTCACGATAAGAATTTAATTTTTGAATCACACATAGGTGAAGTTTTTGACTCAAAAGAATTAAAAGAGAGTACTACCAACCACAATGAAATCCCAAAAGGATCTCAAGTATACATGATCTTAACTTCTTTAAAAGTCAAGGAAATTCTAGACATTAATAAGTTTCCTGTTGTTTGTGAGTATCTTGATGTTTTCCCTGAAGATGTTCCTGGGTTACCTCCACAAAGAGAAATAGAATTCACTATAGACTTGGTACCAGGATCAAGACCTGTGTCTATAGCCCCTTATAGGATGTCACCCCTAGAGTTAGCAGAATTGAAAAAACAAATAGAAGAATTGTTGGATAAACAATTCATCAGACCTAGTGTTTCTCCCTGGGGTGCGCCAGTATTGTTAGTCAAGAAAAAGGATGGCACTATGAGGTTGTGTGTGGATTATCGTCAGCTTAACAAAATCACCATTAAGAACAAATACCCTCTACCAAGGATTGATGATTTGATGGATCAATTGAGAGGTGCTGTGGTATATTCCAAAATTGACTTAAAATCTGGTTATCATCAGATTCGAGTCAAGGCGGAAGATGTTCAAAAGACAGCTTTTAGGACAAGATACGGTCATTATGAGTACTTGGTAATGCCTTTTGGTGTGACCAATGCTCCTGCCATTTTTATGGATTATATGAACCGTATTTTTCATGAATTTTTGGATAAATTTGTGGTTGTTTTCATTGACGACATTTTAATTTATTCCAAAAATCATGAAGAACATGAGAGGCATTTGAGGATTGTGTTACAAATTCTAAGAGAAAGACAATTGTATGGAAAATGGTCAAAGTGTGAATTCTGGTTGAGAGAAGTTCAATTTTTGGGTCATGTGATATCACAAAATGGCATTGCAGTTGACCCCTCAAAGGTTCAAGCGGTATTGCTTTGGGAACAACCAAAGAATATCACAGAAATACGTAGTTTCTTAGGATTAGCAGGCTACTATAGAAAATTCATTGAAGGATTTTCTAAATTAGCATTGCCTTTGACTAAGTTAACACGTAAGGGACAACCTTTCGAATGGAATGAAGCATGTGAGTTTAGTTTTCAAGAATTGAAGAAAAAATTAACATCTGCACCTGTTTTAATCCTTCCTGACCCTACAAAAAATTTTGAGGTATATTGTGATGCATGTGGACAAGGATTAGGATGTGTGTTGATGCAAGAAAGAAAGGTTGTAGCTTATGCTTCACGACAACTCAAGCAACATGAGCTTAATTATCCTACACATGATTTGGAATTAGCTGCAGTGGTGTTTGCATTGAAAATATGGAGACATTACTTGTATGGAGCAAGGTTTGAAGTTTTTAGTGACCATAAAAGTTTGAAGTACCTTTTTGATCAGAAAGAATTAAACATGAGACAACGTAGATGGATGGAATTTCTTAAGGATTACGACTTTGAGTTGCAATATCACCCTGGGAAAGCAAATGTTGTTGCCGATGCTTTGAGTCGAAAGTCTATACATGCATCCATGATGATGGTGAAAGAATTGGATTTGATAGAATCATTCAGAGACTTGAACTTAGCTGTAAAACTTAGACCCAACAGCATATGCTTAGGAATGTTAAAAATATCAAGTGAATTCTTAGAAGAAATAAAGAGAGCTCAAGAAAGAGATCAATTTTTGCAAGAAAAGTTGATAGCAAAAGTTGAAGGAAAGGAATCTGAATTCCACAAGGATTCAAATGGAATCATCAAGTTTAGAGATAGAATTTGCATACCTGCAAAAGAAGAGTTGAGAAAGTTGATAATGGAGGAAGCTCATAAGAGTAGCTTAAGTATTCATCCGGGTACTACAAAGATGTATCAAGACTTGAAGAAAATGTTTTGGTGGTCTGGGATGAAGAAAGAAGTGGTGGAGTTTGTTGCACGTTGTCTAGTGTGTCAGAAAACAAAAGTTGAACATAGAAAGCCTTATGGGGAACTACAGTCCTTAGATGTCCCAGAATGGAAATGGGAAAGCATATCCATGGATTTTGTGACAGGTTTACCAAAGACTGTGTCTGGTCATGATGCAATTTGGGTCATTGTAGATAGATTAACAAAATCTGCTCACTTTCTACCTATTAACATTAGATTTTCCTTAGAAAAGTTAGCTCATTTGTACATAAAAGAAATTATCAAGCTGCATGGAGTACCTTCTAGTATAATTTCTGATAGAGACCCTCGTTTCACATCTAGATTTTGGGATAGTTTACAAAAATCCTTGGGAACAAAAGTTAGGCTTAGTTCAGCTTATCACCCTCAAACTGATGGACAATCAGAAAGGACTATCCAATCTTTAGAAGACTTGTTGAGAGCCTGTGTTTTAGAACAAACTGAAAGTTGGGAGAAATTTCTACCACTTATAGAGTTCACTTATAACAACAGTTTCCACTCGAGCATAGGAATGGCCCCATATGAGGCTTTATATGGGAGAAGATGTAGAACCCCGTTGTGTTGGTATGAGAATGGAAATTCCTTAGTTTTGGGTCCAGAGATAATTCAACAAGCAACTGAGAAGATTAAAATGATCAGGGAAAAGATGAAAACTTCTCAAGATAGGCAGAAAAGTTACTATGACAAACGAAGAAAACCCCTTGAGTTTGAAGAAGGAGATCATGTTTTCTTGAAAGTTACGCCTGTAACTGGGGTTGGTAGAGCTCTCAAATCTAGAAAACTTACACCCAAATTCATAGGTCCTTATCAAATTCTTAAAAGAATTGGTTCTGTCGCATACCAAATTGCTTTACCTCCAAACCTTTCAAAACTTCACAATGTTTTTCATGTGTCTCAACTTCGTAAATATATTCATGACCCTTTTCATGTGATAGAACCTGATGTAGTACAAATACGAGAAAACCTTACTTATGATGTGCTTCCTGTAAGGATTGGAGATCGAAGGATTAAACAACTTCGGGGAAAGGACATACCTTTGGTAAAGGTATTGTGGAATCAACAAGATGAAGGTGATGCAACTTGGGAATTAGAAAGTAATATGAGAGAGATGTATCCCCATCTTTTTGCAACCACGTGAATTTCGGGGACGAAATTCCTAAAAGGAGGGGAGAAATGTAACATCCCTTTTTTTTAATAAACTGTATTATTTATTTTAAATAAAACAATTAGAAAATCTTCTATTTTTTTTTACTAATGTTTCATATTTTACTATGATGTAGTTTAAGCATTAAAAATATTATTAAATAGGTATGTAAAAAAAAAAATATATGAAGAATTTTTTAAAAGAAAAAAAAAATAATAGAAAAGAAAAAGAAAAAAAGAAAAGAAAAGAATAAGAAAGGATAAGAAGATAAGAAGAAAAGATAAGAAGAAAAGAAGAAAAAAAAAAAAAAAAAAAGAGGATAATGATGATTTTGCACATGGAAAGGCTTATATATATATATATATATATGTAGATGGAAGAAGAAGTTACGGGAGAAGGAGAAGGTAAGAAAGTGAGAAAAAGAGAGAAGAAAGAAGGAGAAAGAAAAAGAGAAAGAGAAAGAAAGGAGAGAGAGAAAGAAGAGAGAGAAAGAGAAAGAAGAGAGAAGAGAGAGAAAGAGAAAGAAGAGAGAGAAAGAGAAAATAGGGTAAGAAAGTTTAGAGCAAAGATTCAAAGAGATCCTAGTCTTCTACAACTATTATTAGTGTGCTCTTCAATCAATAAGGTAAGGGGGAGTGGGGTTAAGCTCTTATATATTAATCTTGATAAGCTCATGGGTTTTATACTAATCTTTTATTTATTTTGACTCATATATTATTCTTTTTACCTTCATTTAACTTATTTTCATTTATTATCCTCTTATATTTATTTTATTTAATCTCTAATTATATACTGATCCTGTTTATTTATTTATTTTATTTAATCTCTAAATATATATTGATCCTGTTTATTTATTTTATTTAATCTTTAGTTACGCACTGATCCTATTTATTTTATTTTATTTTATTTTATTTACCTCCAGTTACGCACTGGTCCTAATTATTTATTTTATTTTATTTATCTCCAGTTACGCACTGGTCCTGTTTATTTATTTTATTTTATTTATCTCCAGCTACGCACTGGTCCTGTTTATTTATTTTATTTTATTTATCTCCAGTTACGCACTGGTCCTGTTTATTTATTTTATTTTATTTACCTCCAGTTACGCACTGGTCCTATTTATTTATTTTATTTTATTTCCAGTTACGCACTGGTCCTGTTTATTTATTTTATTTTATTTACATCCAGTCACGCACTGGTCCTGTTTATTTTATTTTATTTTATTTATCTCCAGTTACGCACTGGTCCTGTTTATTTTATTTTATTTTATTTATCTCCAGTTACGCACTGGTCCTGTTTATTTATTTTATTTTATTTAATCTCCAATTACGTACTGGTCCTGTTTAATTTATATTTTTGTTTAATTATAACGTTCTTACCCTTATCTAATTATTTATTTAAAGTTCTTGCTTTGATTCTTATTTTATCATTATTTTTACAATTAAAAATAAATAAATGTGAAGTGAAAGTATATATTATTTTATGAGCTTTGATAAAAGAAAAATTGCATGTACATTTTATCGTTGTTTTATATTCTTTGTGTATAGTTTATACAATGACATGATTTGATAGTCATCACATTTTATGACCCTTGAAAATATCCAAGAGTATGTCAGTTGAGTGAGAGTTAAGTTGGTTTCAATAAGTTGAGATTAAACCAGTGTCAAAGTGTTTGTATTTGGGAAGTCACAGTTTGGTACACTGCGGGATGAAAGGCAGGGACCATGGTGGGGTCTAAGGAAGTTTTACCAAGTAGGTGAATATCTGGATAGTTCAGAATAGCGCCCTGGACTAGGATATTCATAGGCCAAACTTGGGACTATCCGATACCTGCTCGGCATCGCCAAGGTTAGGTAGTGAGTATATATCTCTTTTGTGAGCCGATGAATGGCTAATATTCTCGAGAAAGAAATAATTATGATTGTACCAATGTTTTATGAGAAATACTCAACTACCTAATCACTTCCCAAAGTAACTTTTGATGTTCAGATTGGATCATCAGAAGTGGAATATGGATCCATATGTCTGGTAAAACAAGATCAAGTTTTGTGGTTGTAGGTCCAAATTTAGGCCCCCGGTGTCTGCATTGTTTGTTGAGTTTATTAAGATTGATATTTAAGGCTTATAAAGACCTCACTCCTTTCATATTTTTCTTTCATATGTACCTATTGCATGAGCAGAAGAGGAACCTGCTCAGTGAGAGTTGTTCGGGATATTATTGGTGGATCTTCTGAAGATTTACTCATGGATAATTTCTATTAATATCTTTAGGAGATGTTAAAAATATAGAAAATCTTCTATTCTGATGTAGGACTCTTAATATTTAACAAATATATATTTTTGTAATATTTTATGAACAATTACATAGATGCAAACTACATATATGAATATGAAGTTATGTTATTATTAATGTTCTCTCAAGCATAATCTCAAAAAAAAAAATTGATTTCATATCTTTTTATCAAATAATAATTATTTAGTATAGTAGTCGGGGTGTCACAACCCGGACCTCGCTGATATTTCAATTCCAGCTAATGATGATGTTATAGCCTCAATTCGATTAATTCTTAACAAATTAGTTGAATGAATACTATAATTTACATTTCGAACAGGCATGAATCTAGCATCTATATCATAACTTCCGTCTTGAAAGTTTTTTAATGTTTTTATACGATATCCACGATTTCTCTCAATTTTTAATTCAATACACAAATTAACAGGTTCTGTTACGTTGGCTATATGTTGTCTATTATCAACGATTTCCACCGAGGGTGAAAAATTGTTATATAATAATCCAAAAACAACAACAAACAATATACCAGAGAATGCAGCGGATATAATTTCCCCTAACTTGCAAGAATCTATGAGGAGCAATAATCAAAGAGCAGCAATAATAAATCACCAAAAGCACAAATAAATGCACTAAGATTTTTAACGTGGAAAATCCCTCAAATCAAGGGTAAAAACCACGAGTCGTCCAGACCAAAGAAATAGCTCCACTATGATCAACAAGAGTACAAAAGAGTCTTAATCAATAGCACAAATTAGTGTCAACACCCAACCAAATAACAAAGCAACAAAGCTTTCAAAATAGAGAAGAACAAGAGAGGAAAACCTCTACAAATCACTGCTGCAGTGCGAAATTAATATCTCCCAACTCAGACCTCGTATCAAAGATCCGACCAGTCAGAATGAAGAGCAATGAGTTTCGAACCTGCTGTAAAAATTTCAGCCCGATCCAACGGTGAACGAATTCGCAGCGCCGATTCTACTGTGACAGCTCTGTGAAAAATGTGAACAGAATTTTTAGGGCTTTCAGTGTGTTCTGACTCTATTGTTCTGCCTCTCTCTTTATTTTATAGCCCCCTCTCCACTAGGTTAAATGAGACATGGACTTCTCAAGTTTTGGGCCTTTTCTCCACATAGGAAGGGGGCCCAATACCCAACAAATCTCCCCCTCACAACTATGTGGAGATAACCGCCAAACCGGTGATCTCACAACAAACTTCAAACTTCCCTCTTGGCAATGCTTTAGTCATCATATCAGCACCATTATCATCTGTATGAACCTTTTCCAACTCCAACAACTTAGCATCCAAAGCATCATGTATCCAATGATACCTCACATCAATATGTTTGGATCTAGAATGAAAAGTTGGATTCTTACCAAGATGGATAGCACTTTGGCTATCAACGAACAATGAATAGTTATCTTGCCTAAAACCAAGCTCCTGCAAGAATTTCTTCAACCATAACAACTCCTTGCATGCTTCAGTAATAGTAATGAACTTTGCCTCTTCAAAACACTCAGGTTCTCCACCGTCAGTCAAGGTTATGTACTCATCACAAGAATACCTTGTAGAAGGTTGTTTCTGTCTATTAGACCTCCTGAGTTGGACTTGAGGTGATTCAGGTATATCACCAAGATCATCATCAATATCATGTTCCTCTTGAGCATCATCAATTAGAACCTCTACTCCACTTCCAAACATTGATCATCAAAATCACCATGTTGCTCATTGTCTTGAGCTTCCGTTTCAACATTCTCCAAATTGTGAGCGGGCAACCTCATCGGATTACCATCAGTGAGATTACTATCTTTCTCGGGTGTGGTTTTCTCCACCTTATCAATGTCTTTAATGGTCTGGTCTTCCATGAATTGTACATCATGGCTTCTAACAAGCTTCTTCTCAACATGATCATAAAACCTGTAGCCAAATTCATCCTCACCATAGCCAATAAAGATACATTGCCTTGTCTTTTTATCTAACTTGGATCTTTCATCCTTAAGAACATGAACAAATGCCCTGCAACCAAAGACACGTAAATGATCATAGCTAACATTCTTACCAAACCAAATTTTGTCTGGCACCTCAGTATTCAAAGCAACTGCGGGACTGAGATTAATAACATGCACAACTGCAAGCAATGCCTCTCCCCAAAAGTGCTTAGGCAACTTTGCTTCTGAAAGCATACATGTAACCCTTTCAACCAAGGTCTTATTCATCCTCTCCGCTAAACCATTCAACTAAGGAGTTTTAGGAGGCATCTTCTCGTGTCTAATACCATGTTGCCTGCAATAAACATCAAAAGGTCCACGGTACTCACCACCATTATCACTACGGATGCATTTCAGCTTCTTGCCTGATTGTCTCTCAACCATAGCATGAAATTTCTTGAACTTTTCAAGTACTTAACCTTTCTGCTGAAGAGCATAGACCCATAGCTTCCTGGAGCAATCATCAATAAAAGTAACAAAGTAAAGTGCACCACTAAATGACTTTACCTTTAATGGGCCACAAACGTCAGAATGCACCAATTCAAGCAATTCTGACTTCCTTGAGGGTGGATGCTTCTTAAAAGATACTCTGGTTTGTTTACCAGCCATGCAATGAGAACATTTCTCCAATTCTGCATTTCTCAATCTCATAAGCACATCCTTTTTAGCTAAGCAGTTAAGCCCTTTTTCACTTGTATGACCAAGCCTCCGGTGCCACAAAGATGCCTCCATATACATAGCATTCACACTGTCTTTAGCAACCAAAGCTTTAGTCCAGTACAATTTAGATTGTTTCTCCCCTTTGGCCATAACCAAGTTACCTTTAGTGAGCTTCCATTTACTAGAACCAAAGTGATTGTCATAACCACAATCATCAAGCAACTGCACAGAGATTAAATTAAAACGGACATCCGGAGCATGTTTGACTCCTTTAAGCAACAACTGCACTCCCATGTTGGTTTGCAGGCAAACATCACCAACACCAATCACTTTAGACTCACCATCATTACCCATCTTCAACACTCCAAAATCACCAGAAGTGTAAGATGTGAAGAACTCCTTCCTAGGTGTAACATGCAGTGTAGCACCACTATCAATAATCCACATGCTCTCATCAGATACAAGATTAACGGACTCAAAGTCATGAAGAAGAACAAGATCACCATCTGTAGTAGTAGTGACACGATCATCATCATCATGATCATTCTCTCTCTGTTTGCCCTTCTTGTCTTTGTTCTCCTTTTTCCACTTAAAACAGTATTTCTGAATGTGCCCAGTTTTATGACAAAAATGGCACTCTAAATTCTTGTATCTTGACTTGGACTTGCTCCTACTCTTCTCTCTACCACCTTTATGTTCCTTTTTCTGACTTCTCCCCCTAGCTTCTGTAACAAGCATCTCAGACTGAGATGAAGAACCATGTGCCTTCCTTCTCATCTCTTCATTAAGAGCATCGCTTTTTGCCATCTGAAAAGAAACAACACCATTCGAGGCAGAGTTCGTAATTGAAACCCGAAATACCTCCCAAGACTCTGGTAGAGTATTAAGCAACCATAATCCAATAACTTCGTCATCAAACTTTATGCCCATTCCAGACAATTGATCTAGGAGCCCTTGAAACTCATTTAAGTGATCAGAAATAGAAGAATTCTCCCTGTACCTCAAATTCATCAAGCAATTTAACAAATACAATTTATTATTGTCCGACTTAGAAGCATACAAAGACTCAATCTTCTCCCACAAAGCTCTGGCATGTGTCTCATTAGCAATATGATTATAAACATTATCTTCAACATATTGCCGAATAAAACCACATACCTGTTGGTGCTCAAAGTCCCATTCTTCTTCAGACATAGAATCTGGCTTCTGTGTAGTAAAAACCGGAAGATGCAATTTCTTGACAAATAATAAATCTTTCATCTTGCCCTTCCACAAATGATAATTTGTACCATTCAAAGCAATCATCTTTGCATTTGCCTCCATCATTCAAGCAAGTAAATATAGCCCAACCAAGAGCTCTGATACCACTCTGATGGGGAAAACAACAACAAACAATATACCAGAGAATGCAACGGATATAATTTCCCCTAACTTGCAAGAATCTATGAGGAGCAATAATCAAAGAGCAGCAATACCAAAAGCACAAATAAAGGCACTAAGATTTTTAACGTGGAAAATCCCTCAAATCAAGGGTAAAAACCACGAGTCGTCCAGACCAAAGAAATAGCTCCACTATGATCAACAAGAGTACAAAAGAGTCTTAATCAATAGCACAAATTAGTGCCAACACCCAACCAAATAACAAAGCAACAAAGCTTTCAAAATAGAGAAGTACAAGAGAGGAAAACCTCTACAAATCACTGCTGCAGTGCGAAATTAATATCTCCCAACTTAGACCTCGTATCAAAGATCCGACCGGTCAGAATGAAGAGCAATGAGTTCTGAACCTGCTGTAAAAATTTCAGCCCGATCCAACGGTGAACGAATCCGCAGAACCGATTCTACTGTGACAGCTCTGTGAAAAACGTGAACAGAATTTTCTCTCTACCTCTCCCTCTATGTGTTAGGGCTTTCAGTGTATTCTGACTCTGTTGTTCTGCCTCTCTCTTTATTTTATAGCCCCCTCTCCACTAGGTTAAATGAGACATTGACTTCTCAAGTTTTGGGTCTTTTCTCCACATAGGAAGGGAGCCCAATACTCAACAATAATGTCAGTTTAACTTATGGCTTCGCCAGAAAAGGGGTCTCACCCTATATATCCACCATAAGAATCTCCTTTAACTCTCACCATCGAGACTGCAATACTCTACGTGAGTTTGTAAGTCTACTAGAGTTTAGGATTACTGTTCACCAACATGTATCCCTAGTCAATGCATAATACTAAATTTATAAAAGTATTCTTCCTCCTTAGAAACACCACAATCACAAAGTATGCATATGCAAGCACCAACTTTCCAATCCATACATTTCTTTACATCATCAGAGAGACTACATTCATCTTAATTCTGAGTAAACATTACCAAAATAGTAAACACATTCACAACAAAATTGCCAAAGAACAACATATCACACATAGCTCATACATCACCTTCTCATATAATATTAAATCATCAAACATTATCATACATATTTATTTTACCTAAATTCAAGCTAATATGATAACATAAATCATCTATTATTTATTTCAAATTACATGTTTATAATTCATCATTTATTTCCTATTACATTAACATAACATTCAATTACAATATTTTCATATTACGGTGAAAAAAAGTTCTCTATCCACTAACCTCTAATCAAAGATCCCAATGGTCACATTAGAGAATCATATGTCTAGGACCAACTATAAAATTTTTAGCTCAATCTAATGGTTAAGAAATCAAGAATAAAAATTTTACCGAGACTGCCTAAAACCCAAAACAGGGTGGCACAAAGCGCCCTACATATGACATTCAATGCCTAATCTCCTAGTGCTCAATGTGAAGTGAGCGCACAACGCAACTAGGAGACTACCCAATGCCTAAGACCTTTGGAGCTCACTATCAAGTGAGCACCCAAAGTTGCGCTCGACGCTCTAGACCATAGGGGACTGCCCAATGCCTTAGACCTTTGGAGCTCTTGGTCAAGTGAGCACCCAAAATTGCGCTCGATGCTATAGACCATTGGAGCTCACTAGTCCAGTGAGTGGCCCACAACGGTTTTGTGATACAACCCAACACTGTATCAATGTTTTAACTCCCAAATGAACTTGAATAAGTTGTCCAACTTGATTATATTTTTAACTTTAGTTCCTTCTTAGTTTAAAATACCTTATTTTAGTTTACAATAGGCATCAAATATATCAAATTGGACAATCCTAACCAAATCAATTTAGCCCCACATACAACAATACTAAAATAACTAAAAAACAATGGTCTAAGCAATAAAAAACACAATTAAATCTTATCATTATACTAAATAATAGAACTCACAAACACTCCACATTGCTCATCACATATTTGTTTCTAATCAAACAAAATCATAATCAAATAATCACATAATCTCAATCGAAACCAATACACAAGTTAAAACATATATGAACAAGTATAAAATTACTACTAGCTCCCCTTACTTGGATAGATACTCCTAGACTCATAATGTGTTCCCCACACCTCATACAAATTGTTCTACTTGCACATAGAAAATTATGATCAATGATTAGAATACATCATAAAAATCATAACTGAACAAATATTCATCTTGAGCCTTTAAACTCCACATGCAAGCGCCATAACTCCACATGCAACATATTTCTTAAAAGATCAAAAGAGAGACAAAAGATAAACTTACTTTGTTAATGATTATGATCAGATATAATCGTAGATCTTGATGCTAGGAGTCTCATGGCATACTTTGATATTCAAATAGACGAAGCACGCAACCAACGATCTAAAAAGAAGATAAAGAAAGAGTTTATAACTAAAGCTTTAGAGAGATCATGGTTCTTATAAAATGAAGCTCGATTCATAAAGAAACTATTTATATATAGTTAAACTTTTTATAAATAAAAAAATTAAATATCATCATTAAAATCACTATCACTCTTAAACTATTTTCTAGATCCTTAAATAAATTACACAAAATTTTTGTCAAAATAGAAAACTAAATTTCAAATATAAACTAGTAATTGTCATGATTAGTTCCATGAATAGACCCACGTATATTACATTGATTTATAGATAGGGAATGAATGATGATGATTCATCATGATGATGCCAAGTTCTTACAAGAGATTTCGACGTGTCCAACGACGTCGTAGGGGCCATATATTTATGTGAACAAAGAAGTTGTTCTAAGTCATATTCATGTTTCTGACATGATGTTTTATTTCAGTCACATAAACACATGAGATTATATACATTTCATAAAATTGGTATGAAAAATAAAAAAAAGTATTTTGAAGAAAATTATAAAGATGAGAATCTATAATTCAATTAAAGACTATTTTTTATTTTGTTATTATAAAGTATATTTTGTAAAATTTTATGATTTTGTATGTTTAAAGTAAGAGTTTAGTATTTCATTATATTGTTTTAGAAGGGAATCATAATATACTCTTGAAAGAAATAAATTATTTTTTTATTGACAACTTATTTGAATAAATTTTAAAATATAAACTACTTGAAACATTTTTTTATTTGATGTTTGTAGATGAAATTTTAAAAGATAACAAATTAAACAAATAGTGTATTACTCTTATAAATATTTAAGTTTTAATTAATGGGCATTGTAAAATATTTCAGTGTATTTCTTCAATATGGAGATATGGAAGTAAATATTAATAGAGAAATTAATATCCCGTATTAAATTATGTTACAAATTTATTTTCTGCATCCATTATGTCTATAGTTAATGTAAAATATCAATGTAGAAAGTGTATACCACATTGGTTAAGACTATAACAAATGTAGTGTGTACATTAGATATAAACACAATTGATATAAAAGCATTGCTATTTTTTTTAATGGCATACTACAATACTGTAGTTGCCTCAAAACCCACCTATAAATCATATTACACTAGTCAATAAAAATATATAATTTGTAATTTATGTATAATATATACCTACACACATAAAAATATAAGAACATAATGTTTTTTTTCAAATTATTAACAATAATTTCCTCAAATATACTTTACTCATTATAATTACATATATGCCACCACGTTTCACTTAGTGCGACAAATCTATCATACTTGTCATAATAAGTTTACTATTTTCACTTATTATGTGAAATCACATTTATCCGTCATAATAACTATTATTTTTACTACGAAAATGTCACCGGTCAATTTATTATGACAAATATATTACACCTGTCATAATAAATTCATTTTTTTCCATTAGTGACTTGAGCAAACTCTTTTTTCTAGAGTGACATTACTCTCTCAGATAGATCAAATCTTTCTTGTTTGAGAAACCTTACATTGTTTGAGCAACACCAACTTCAAATAAAGGATTTATAAGGTTGGTCTAGTGGTAAAAATGGTAAGGGAGAGTGAAAGAGGTTGTGATTTCAACTCTCTTCCCTAACACTTAGAATAAAGAATTGTCTAAATATCTCTTGCTTAAACATAAAGTCATATCTTAAGTAATATGTGTTGTTGTTTCAATGTTCATGTTAGCATGTAAGTGATGCATGTAAGATTACTCACCACTCGAGTGACAACTCACTACTTGAATGGTACTAATAGCAATAATGTTACGTTTTAGTATAATTACAACTATTACCAATTATATTTAATTTTAAATTATTTGAAACACCTATTATACACTATTAATAATTATAATTATTTTTTTAAATTCCATAGTAATATTTCAATTCTCCAACAATTCCAAATAAACTTATATATAATTATATCTTAATATCTCCACATAATTATATCCATTTGTACATAATCTTAATTATCCCAATTCCATATTCATGTTACAATCAATTCACAAGAATACTCAAATTCTATTCCTAGAGCCTTTGAGCCTATAATCACTCATAAAGTTTCAATTCCTTGAATCTTCAACAAGTGAAATCATGCATTAGTTTCAAGAATCATAGATTACTAATGAACCAAGTTCTATTCCTAGATACAAGCATCCATTAGGTATTTAATTTCAAATCTAGATTCTAAAGATATTTTTCAACACCTCAAGAATCACAAATCAAGCATGGGAACAATCCACATCAAGCATTAAGCATGTCAATCAAATACTAACATGAATTGGAAAAGCATATAAATTAACAACACAATTTTACACAAGAATTCAATGTTTTACATCTAATCTCAACAAATAGAAATTTCTCTCTATGGTGGAGAACCTAGGATTTTACAAAATTGAAGAATAGGGAAGAAATTGGAACTATAAAGTAGAAACAATCCCTCTCCCAAGGTTCTTGAATATTGCTTCATGCTCTAATTGCGCCTCCCATTCGCATCTTCGCCTCCAATTTTGTAGCCCATCATCCTCTCCAACCCAAAAGGGGTAAAACCTCCATGGATGAAGAAAGAGACCCAAGAAGGAGAAGGGAGAGTTTCCCAACACCCCTAATAGCCTCCAAGAGTCTCTCCCAAGCACCCAAGGTGTTTCTATTCGTAAAAAATGAGGAATCTCCTAATACTCTCGTAGAAACATGATTAAATAACCATATTCGCGTATTGGGGTCGATATTCTCGCCCAACGGCTTCACACTCGCCCAACGAGGCCTAAAATCGACATTCTCGGACATGTAACTCGTTGGGCGAGCCATATTTTTGTCCAGCGACTCAAATACTACAGTTCTGGTCTGTCATTTTCGCCAACGAGCTACCAGCTTGCCCAACGAGTGACCCTGGCGCCTAATGGTCATTTTTTGGCCTTCCAAGGTTGGTCCAAGGCAGTATATACATATAGGTGAGTCCTTTCTCGATGTTTGCAGTGCTGGACTTGATCGCGGTGCCCCTCGACATGGGTATTTGTGTAAAAGTCAATCTTTCATGTCCAATCATGCTTCCTTGAGTTTCAGCTTATTTTCCTCCACCAGAATTATTTCACACACTCACAATAGAGATTAGAAGTAAAACAACATAAAACAACTAAAATATGAAACAATGTAAAAACAACCTAAACTAGAGGATTAAACAAGATACAAGTTATGTAGGAGTTGATTTTATTCACAAAACTTAACATCAATAAAAGGTAGAAAACAAACGTTATCATATATATATATATATATATATATATATATATATATATATATATATATATATATATATTTTATGTATTTTTTTTTTCATTTTATAAATTTGTTTTGATAAGTGAATTATCATTTATATATAGTTCTATCTCTTCACCATTACTTTACTGATATAAAAACAGTTTTAATATTTAGTTGAGGACATTAAAATAAAAAAAAAAGTTTATAAAAATAATTTTAATATCTAGCTGAGGCCATTAATATTTCTCCTTTGTTTGAAAATATTCATTATTTCTTCATTGTAAATAAATAAACACAAACTTTATATGAAGAGCCATGTACGAATGTTTGTTCAAATAAATAATTAAATAGTGACAGAAATTTTATGAACCTTGAATATGGACATATCTCTTCAATTAAAATAGACCCCAAACCCATTAAAAACCTCTGTTTTTACAAAAGTCATGTCCAATAATTTAAAATAGAGACCCAACTCTGCATCTCTATCAAATACACATTAATTTGTCCAACACAATCATATATACTTTTTTTATTTTCCTTTTGCAAACTAATATTTGTCCAGCATTATTACGAGACCAAATATTGATACATTCAAGTTTGTCCCACAAATAGTGGAGCAACGTAGTAATAGGTAGGTTAAAAATGTTCTAACTAGTTGCACAAAAGGGGAAAAAATAACTTTAAATTATTTGCAAAATAACTTGGCTCATAATCTGTTAACCAAAATTGGAATTTGATTTTTGACCCTTTTTTTTATAATATAATGAAATTTAATATTAATCAATCCAAGATACATATTACAGTACCACATTATATAAAGAGATGATAATAAAAAAAAGGTTAAATATGTTTTTTGTCCCTCAAGTTTTAGTGAATTTTGGAATTAGTCCCTCTTCGAAACTTGATACCAATTTAGTTCTTCATCTTTAGAAATGTGTGGATTTAGTCCTTCTTACCAAATTTTGTTAAGTTTATTTGACATTTTAAATGTATTTTATGATAATATTTAAATTAACATTAAAGCAAAAGTGTGTCAAATGGTGTAAACAATTCAAATACTATCATGAAATGCACTTGAGACGTCAGATAAACTTAACAAAATTACAAAATTGGATAAGAAGGACTAAATCCATATATTTCTAAAGATGAAGGACTAAATTGGTATCAAGTTTCGAAGAGGGACTAATTTTAAAATTTACTGAAACTTGAGGGACCAAAAACATATTTAACCCTAAAAAAATGTTATTTACTGATTTCAAGTTTATTGAAATAACATAGTTATGGTCAATAATTACATATCCAAAGTATTATTTGTTTTTGAGTTTAGAACTTTTGTTGTGATTTTGTATTTTAAAAATATCTTGGAGTATTGAAGGAGGAATGTGTATTTAAGTTTTTCTTGATCTTGACTTCTAAGTACATGAGATTAATAAATGTAACAAAACATGTGCCACAATCAATGGATAAAGGTTTGTTCCCCACACATGACATCAATATTTTGATCTTCATTGAGATGACATTATTAATATCAATCACCACATATGAGATGTTGTTTAATGACAAAACCCTGATAGGAGTTTTGCACTCTAAAGTGAACATTACCTCAAATTTGGTGATTGACTTAAAAATGTTATCTTAACAGACTTAAGGTCAGGACACTGTCATATGTGGAAATGAAAAACTCTTGTGACCCTCAACTTATTGAATAGTCTCACATCACTTAAGAATCAAAATCAAGAGTGATTTGAATATATATTTTTCTCTTACAATCCTTCAAGACGCATTTTAAAAATAAAACCATGACAAAAATTCTAAATTTCAAAACGAACAATACCTCAAATATAATAATTAATCATAACTATATTATCTCAACGTATTTAAGATTGAAATATTTATATAACTAGTGGAATACCATTATACATTCCATACTTAATGACACTTAGCTTTCTCACTTCTATTATATATGAGACACAAAACTTTTATAAATTCACATAGTATAACTCGATAGAAAAGAATATTATATTTTCGTAAAACATGTCATACATATTGGATACATTCAACTTTTGACAATGTAGTTAAAAAAAATAGTTCACAAAAGATCAATGATTTATTATGTGTCCAATAAAAACTCAATATCTTTTTAGTTAAATTTGAAGACTCAAAACCCCTATTTGAAGCTACCTTTCATAGTTTTATGATGTACAAGACATGGCACCTTAAAGCAAAGAAAGAAGGCTTAAAAAAGTTAACATTGATCACAAAGCAAGGGTGTGGAAAAGAAGTAGACATGATTGGTGGTGGTTTCCATTTGATGTAATAATAGAAACACACTAGAATTTGTGGGGGAAGAGATATAGAATGATGTGGCATTTCACTTCACATGAGGGCATCACCCCAATTAGGGTACAAGTAGCTTTCACTTTGTCCAACAAGCAAACCAATGATCTAGACAAGAGGCTATGGCATTCCATTTGAAAAAAGAATGACATGGGTCACAAAGTTGAAAATGTTCATGTGGAGTGATATTGGCATGACCAATGAGAAGCAAGTATGTGTAGGGGCATGGTGCTCAATGATGAAGCATGTCTTAGCTTCCTCCAATGTTAGTGAAAATGTGGTACATCTTTTTGTCCTATTGTGTTCATTGGACACTTTCTTATCTTCTTTGTCAAGTGGACAGGTTGGAAAGATAGGACTTTAGGTCTTTGTGGTCTCACATGTCACATATATATATTATGTACAAAACCTTGTGGCCTTCTCAATGCTATAATAATTTAACCAAACCTTCCCAAGGCCACACACATGAACACTCATTCCTTGGATGGAGAATTTGCTCAAATTATTAATATGTTAAATCATTTGTTCTTTTGAGAATCTAGAATGAGTTTGAGTGGTCAAATCAAATCAATTGGTTTCAAATTAAGGTAGAGTGGGGTTTAACTTTTTTTTTCCTTTTTTTTTCAAGTTAAAATTGTAATGATTTTTTTTGTATAGTTGGATGAATTTATACATATGTTATATTTAGAAAATTAGAAAATTAGAAAATATAAAAGAAGTTTGTATAATAAATGAATTCTATGTTTAAAAAAAGTTCGTTCATTGTTTTTTCTAAATCGAGTGTTTTTAACTCATGATTGAGTATGAACTACCTTGGCAAAAGTGACAAAACAACTACTTGGTTCGATGCAGACCATGAGTTACAACTCAAATAAAAATAATGTTTTTGAGTTTAATCTGATCTTATAATTTGTTGCTAAAGTAAAGTCTGATCTTAACGATGGTGGTGACTTTTTATTTGATTTTACAAGGTTTTCTCTTTTCTTAATAATTAAAGAAGGGTTAAATATATTTTTGGTCGCTAACTTTTAATAAAAATTAGAATTAGCCTGTCTTCAAAACTTTAGTTCAATTTAGTCCCTCAAATTTAGAACTGTATGGATTTGGATTTAGTCTTTTTCACCAAATTTTGTTAGGTTTATTTAACGTTTCAAATGCATTTTATAGTAATATTTGAGTTGTTTACCTCGTTTGATACATTTTTGTCTCAATGTGAACTAAGAAACAATCATGAAACACATGAAATGTCAAATAAACTTAACCAAATCTGGTTATAAAGACTAAATTCACGCAGTTATAAAGTTGGGGGATTAAATTAGACCAAAATTTTGGAAAGGGACTAATTCCAATTTTCACTAAAATTTAAGGAACCAAATACATATTTAACCCATTAAAGAATATATATGGATTTTTATAATGATTTAAATTTTTTGTTTGTTTTATTATCTCATATCATTCAGCCTAAATAATTTGATTGTTTAAAAAAATATTATTTAATAAGAAATTTAAAAACAAATAAAGAATAAAAGAAATAAGTTTAATTTTAATGGTTAAACAATTATTCACAAAGTAAACACGGTTTTTTGTGGGAAAACACGTATATTAATTATTATTTATTGAAAATGTATTATAATAAAAAAAGAATGTTAACGAAGGAAAAGATAAGTTGGTGGTGATGCTTTTTCTATATTAGGAATGTATTGAAAACCGATAATATATTTAAATATTTTAAAATTATTTATATGTTTTGTTAACTTTGAGATCTTAGTTCGATGAACCAACCATTTGACCAGTATTTGTTTATTAGATCAATATAAAATATTAGGTATCTGTATAATCTCGATGGAGTATAATTTAGTTGTTTAATGTAAAAGGAATATCGTCATTAAACATTCGAAATTAACATTATATTTATTTTAAACTATATTAGTAAGAATTATTTTTATTTGAAAAAAGTCAAGGTACCTTTTCATTTTCTTATGTCTCATATTTTCCATTTTAAAAATATAAATGATTTTGTAACATCTCAAAAACATAAAATGTAAATAATATACGAGTATTGTATAAGCTTTCTTTAAACATTTCCACGTTTCTACATGTAAAATATTCAAATTGAGAAGAAATTTTGTTGGAAAGTTAATAAATGAGACAACTCATGTGCCTTGATGTCTCTACACCCGAAATATTATTTGTTTTCCCTTGTACTTAAATTACCAAATGGATTCATTCCATCGGTAGCTAAGCCAAAACGAATATTTCTACATTCTTCACCGAACTTGGAAAATTCCTGATCAATATTTTTCCATTGCATTGAATCAGCTGGATGACGAAGGAGTCCGTCACATCTTCTCTCAGTTGCATGCCATCTAAGGTTTTTAGCGTCTTTAGGATTTGCAAACAAACGCTTAAGTCTAGGCACGATTGGAAGGTACCAGACTACTTTCAAAGCAGATCCTTCCTTCTCTATTTGACCATTATCTTCACTGTTTCTTTTCTGCTTGTACCGTGATGACCCACACTTTGGACATTTTTTCAAATCTTCAAATTCTTTTCTGTATAATATGCAATCATTAGGACATGCGTGTATCCTTTTATACTCCATACCCATCAGACAAAGAATTTTCTTGGCATCATAGTTTCGAGTGGGTAGAGTATTTCCTTCGGGAAGAATTTCATTCAAGAGCACGAGCAATTCTGTGAAGCTTTTATCTGTCCAACCATTGGTCGCTTTCAAATTCATAAGTCTTAAAACCGCTGATAATCGCGTGAACTTAGTTGAACCAACATACAGCGGAGTTTCCGCATCAGCAGACATCGTCTCATACACATGCGCTTGTGCAAAAGCTTCTGCGCCAACATCCCATATCATATCCTCTATATTGTCTTCTTCTACTCGCTCTTCACATCGCTCTTCCCGTCGCTCTTCTCGTCGCTCTTTCATGGAGGAATTGGCAAGATATTCAGATCGAGAAACAGTTGGAATGTGTATTAATTCGCCGTGCCATGTCCATATTGTATAACTTTTAAGGAAACCATCACAAATAAGATGTTCCCTAACTTGAGTTGCATTCAATTTTCTTCCATTCAAACAGTTGACACACGGACATCTGAACTTCACTTCATCATCACTTCTCCCCTCATAACGTTCCGCAAATTTTATAAATTCTTCTACTCCATTCTCATACTCAGCGCTAATACGTGGTAAATTAATCCAATCTCGATCCATACTGAAATTGCGTGAACAATTTCAGTAATCTTTGAATCAATGCTCACGTCGTAATCAAGGTGTGACCCTATCCCATTTAAGAAGATTCACTTTCCTTATTTTATTGGTACATATTACTTTTAAAATACATATCTTAAATTTCACGAAATTTTGCCAGCATTTCGCATTGGCCTTCAGGATACACGAAATGAAAGTGATTATAAACCACAATCAAATATGCACCCGAAGATCAATACAAAACACAATTGACAAATATTCATGAATTTTAAGATATGTATTTTAAATATATATGCACTAATAAATTACTAGAAAGTGATTAATCTTCTTAAACTGTCCAATCGGACAATTCAAGATTCAATACATTTAAATTATTAGTATTGTATCCCCTTATATCTAATTTTAAAAAAATGTAATTTTTTCAAAATGAAAACTCGGGGACAATACATAATTTACGTATTGAATCTCAAACGGGAAACTAAGGCTAACTCACATATAAGAAAAAACAAACAACATGTTTTAACAAATAATTAATAAAATATATAAAGCAAACAACAGATTGGCATAATAGGAAAATATTAGAATTAGGAACCTGGGAGCGCGTAAAAAGAGCAGATGACACTGGAAGATGATGCAATTCAACGCGTTCGAAAGCTACAAGAGATAACAAAAAACACAAGAGAAAGTCATAAGTAACAAATTAAAGCAAAAACAACAATTTCCTTAACATCATATATTACCTATTTAATTATAGTGTTTTTACAATTCTCTTAAATTAAATTCAGACTTAATGCTCTACGTCTGAAGACACAATGCTCTTAAATTGAGACTCAATCTTTTCACAAAATTAATCAAAACACTTCAAACAATTTCTATCTCAATCCAAATTAACACTCACAATAACTAAAATTTAAAATTAACATACACAAAAACAGAAAATCAAACAAAAACGCATTCGAAATTTACCTTAAAGAAAACCGCGGCGCGACAATTGCGGCAAAAGAAGGAAAGTGTTCGCGTGGTGGTAGAGGGACCCCGGAACACTTGCAGAGAGACAGAGAGAGGGACGAGACAGCGGCAGTGGTCTCGCGTGGTGGTGGACGGACGCCAGACGAGACAGAGCAAGAGCTCGCGTGGTGGTGGCTGGAGGCGCGACGAGACTGCGGTGGCTGGATGCGAGACGAGACAACGGTGGTGGCAGGAGGCTCGCGTGGTGGTCTCGAGTGGTGGGCTCGCCGGAAGTCGCGGAGAGAAGAACAAACAGCGTCGCCGGAATTTGCAGAGAGAAATGGCAGCTGCGCGCGCGAGGAAGAAGGGGTTCTGTTTTTGAGCCCTAATTAAACGATATGGCCTCGGTTCCACGCAGAACCGAGGCATATAACCCCTCTTTGGCCTCGGTTTCCTAACACCCGAGGCCTATAAACCCTCTTTGGCACCGGCTTTTACCTAACCGAAGCCTATAGGTCAATTTCTGGCAACCTTTTGGCTTCGGGCCTCCTTAACCGAGGCCTATAACCCCTCATTTGGCACCGGTTTCTTAAGAACCGAGGCCTAAAGCAGCATTTGGCATCGGTTTTTGACTGAACCGAGGCCTATAAGTTGCCTTTAATTTCAAAATTGCCACCGCCTCCTTATAGGCTTCGGTTCCGCCATAACCGAGGCCTATAAGGCGAGGTAAAATCCCAAATCTGCACTAGTGGCACAATCACAGCAATGTTGGTAAATAATTATAAGATTTTGATAAACAATTTATAGGATGTAATGTTTTGCAATTTACTCGATTTATAGAATATTCAATTCAAAATACTTTAAAACAATTTTAACATAGAATAAACAGAAAACTTACTCCTTTTAAAAATAAGGTTAAATATGTTTTTAGTCCCTTAAAGTTCCAGTGAATTTTGGAATTAGTCCCTATTCGAAATTTGATACCAATTTAGTCATTCATCTTTAGAAATGTGTGGATTTAGTCATTCTTACCAAATTTGTTAAGTTTATTTGACATTTTAAACGTATTTTATAATAATATTTGAGTTAGTATTAAAGCGAAAATGTGTCAAACGGTAAACAATTCGAATACCATCATGAAATGCACTTGAAACATCAGATAAACTTAACAAAATTTGGTTAAAAGGACTAAATTCACGTATTTTTAAAGATGAATGATTAAATTGGTCAAAAATTTTGAATAGAGACTAATTCTAAATTTTACTGAAACTTGAGGGACCAAAAACATATTTAACCCTTAAAAATATAATAAAATAAAGGTTAAAATACTCCAATGGTCCACATTTTTGTTCAAAAATCTCAATTAGGTCCTAAGATCTTTTATAGTCTTAATTAGGTCCATATTTTTGAAAATGTGTAACAATTAGGTCCATTCCGTTAGTATGGTGGTAACGATGTTAAGGATATGCCACGTGTCAGCTCTTCATTTTTTGAATTTTTTTTTGAATTTTGTTTGAATTTTCTTTGTTTTCCAAATTATTCATGCCATGTGTCACGTCAATATTGTGCCACGTGTCAAGTTAGTAAGGTGACACGTGTCAAGTCATTGTCTCAATTTTAATTTGGTCCATATATTTGTTATTTTGATTATATTTCAGTCCATTTTTTTTTAAATTTTCAATTTCATCCTCTCAAAGTGAAACCAAACTTAACTTTTATATAAATTTTATAATGATATTTTTATTAAACATTTTTATAATATTAAATTTATTTAAATTTTTATTTTACATTAAACTTTACTTATATTTTGTTTTAAAATTTTAAAATATTTATTCTAACTTGTTACAAAATTGTTTTAAATAATTTATATACAAATGTTATGGCTGGTTTAAAAATAACAATTTTATAAATTCAAATATAAAATTTTAAAACAATTTTGTAAAAATTTAAAATAAATATATTTAAAATTTTAAAATAAATGGATTGAAATGTAATCAAAATAACAAATATATGAACCAAATTGAGATTCAGACAATGACTTGACATGTGTCACCTTGACTGACTTGACACGTGAGACAATATTGACGTGACACGTGACCTGAATTTTTTTCAATTTTTGTCTAAAAATTAAAAAAAAAATTTCAAAAAAATGAGGAGCTGACACGTGGCACATCTTTAACACTGTTACCACCATATTAACAAAATGAATCTAATTGTTACGCATGACCTAATTGAGACTAAAAAATATCTTACACCCTAGTTGAGATTTTTGAACAAAAACGTGAACCAATAGAGTATTACGCATGACCTAACATACGATATGATCCTGAAAAAGGAAAAGAAATGGGATGCGGGTTACCAATTATATTAACAATAAAAAATCAAATTCAAACATGTTATAAAATAAAATTAATAATAAATAAAAGGAATAAACAAAGAATAAAAGATGAGAAATAACTTTTTTTGTGTCCCGTTATTTATAAAAAGAGTTATATTTATAGATATAACTTGATAATTCATAACAGATACAAATCAAATAATTAATACAATACTAATTACAGAATAATGAATTATATGAATATCAATCACATGAGTAACGATATCAAATTAATGGACAACCATTACCTCATAATAAAACTTAATACATATCGCAAGGAAACATTATATGTATAAATTTGAAATTAATTTAATAGTACTCCCTACATTGATTATTTTTTCTTAATCTTAAAAACTCAACTAACTGAAATGCATAAAAAGCACATGAAATAATAATGAAAAAGCTTCTATCCATAAGATATTGAGCATATTTTTTTGGTGCAGCTATCCAACAAAAATGAAACAGTTCTCAAGGTCTTCCAAAGATTTGGTTTGTGTTGGTCAAATCCTGGTGGGACTCCTAGTTTTTGTTGTTAAAAAAAATTATATCGCAATTTAATCTCAATTCATTTTCTATAGTGGGGTTCTATGTTATTGTAACACTTGTCGGTGTATTTATTTTTTATTTTTTTTATATTTTTATGTAATTTAGTGGTTTTTCATTACAAACAATAGAAATAATAAATAAACACATTGTATTACTCACTATCACATTCTTTCAATTTCCACACTCAAATGTCTTCGATTCGAGACTAGTTCTATTATATTGATAATAGAATATATATTTTTTCATAATATCAACTTTTTAAATATGAAATATGAATTATGAAGGAAAGTATTAATGATAAGATGTTGTCTTTGATTTTTTTAATTTTATGGAAAATAGGTTCAATAATAATGGAAAGCAGGTTACATAAAAATAATATAAAAAAAATTACATTCAAATAATGGTAGTTGAAACGTCGTATAACGCATCCGTAAACTGTAAATAATGATATCTTTAGATATTGTATTTCGCATGACAATTCTTTAAAAATAAAAAAATTAAGACGATTTTCACTGTCATTATTTACGCACAAAATAAAGTGGTTCGAACTGCCATTATTTGTGCAATGCATTTAATGGTGGGTGTTGCAGCGTTTCGTCCAAAATCGCTATCATTGTAGTGGCAAGATATTTGGCGGTATCCTTACCCGCGCAAAATATGACAGTCAAAACTGTCATTTTATATCTTAAATAACCGTCGTATTTAACAATTTTTTTTTTGTGCAACAATAATACTAATTTTGAAATTGAGAAGTGATTTAAAAGTAATCCTCATTTACATAACTATATAGTTGAAGTAGCAATACCTAATTTATTCTAGATTCTATTGTTTTTGGTTGTTGGATTATATGATGTAAAAGATGAATGATGTGAATATGTGACACCCCAATAGTAGAAAAAGTTTTTTTTTTTTTTTTATGTGAGCTGTGTCATATATGTTAATAATGTCCATCCAATATGAAAGTACATGTAGAAAAAACATACATGCGTATAATTTCCGTATAAAGAAACATATAATAATTAATGAAACTAATTTTTCAATAGTACGTTCAATCAAACTTTTTGATCCTTATAAATTTCACCCATTAAAGTTTGATTTGTTAGCATCATAGCAACCCTTTAAGTTAACTTTAAGCATTCAAAATAAAAGTTAATTTCATTTTTTTTTTGTTTTTTTCTCTCCTAAAACTTTTATAGAAAAAATCGACCAAACATATATTTAATTGGGTTAAGTATGTTTTTAGTCCCTTAACTTTGGCAAAAAATTGGAATTCGTCTCTAGTCGAAATTTTGGTCCTTAAATTTTAAAAATGAATGAATATAGTCATTTTTAACCCAATTACGTTAACTTTTTTCAACATGTGGAATGTGTTTCATGTTAATATTGGAGTTGTTTACCCCGTTTAACACATTCTCGGCTCAATATTTACTGAGCAATGCGTTCGAACCTAAAAAAAAAGTTAACAAAATTGGGTTAAAAGGACTATATTCATTCATTTTTAAAGTTTAGGGACCAAAATTTATTGAAGTTTCGACTAGGGACGAATTCCAATTTTGGGTCAAAGTTTAGAAACTAAAAACATAGTTAACCCTATTTAATTTCACACAGAAAATATCTAGATTCAAAAGGATATTTATATTTAATGCTTTAGCATATTTTAGATACATATCTTTTGATAGAAATAATGCATATATAGCAACGCATTTACTATTGTTATTATTTATTTTGATATAAAATCTTACTAAAATAATTGATTAGGATTAATTATTATATCTTATTCGAATATAAAGTATTATGCATTTATTATTTTTATAATAAAGTTGCACTGACTTATATCTAGGATCAGTAATAATTTAGTCATGTAAATTAATAATCATGTAAATTAGTAGTGACATATCTACGTGTACATGAGAATAAATAAGTACACCTCATAATCTTATTAAAAATATTACTAGGTATATAAACAAATTTTATTTTGTATCTCTTAAATTTATATATTTCACTACTAAAAAAACTCATATATTCTATCAATTTTGTTTTGAAAATTTTATCGTAGAAAATACTTACAAATTTTGTTGTGAGAAAAATTTGCAAGAAATTGCGACAAATTTTCTTATAAAATATTTTGTATAAAACACTTTTTGCAACAAATTTTGTAAGAAATACTTACAAATTTTATAATTTTGTAAGAAATGATTATCCACAAAGGAATTACTTAACAATTAAAATTCTTAGAAAAAATGGCAAAAAAAGTATTTTCTTACAAATTTTTTAACAAATTTGCAAAAAAAATATCATATAATATGAGAATTTCTAATAATGTTTGTTTCCGCTCTACATATTATTCACACTAACTTAGAGTTTTATATTCGTCACTAAGTATATGGATTGTTGGTACATGTTAGGTTTCCTTGCTGCACCCTTTCCTAATCAAGGATGATATACATATCATTATTTTAAAACAAAATATAGGGTAAATTTATTTGGTTGGGTCATGTACCAATGCACAAAAATATGCTAAGTAGTAGAACATCATCAAATATTGCTACAAATAAAATGCTTTTAAATATATAATTTTTTTAAAAATATATGTCCTTGTTATACATAGTGTGATAACCTGCAATCACATATATATATAAAGAGACATATATACCTATCATTTTCACTAGTGGTTTGTAGCTATCACCAACACATCTCCATCATATTTAAATGTACAATGCAAACCCTTAACAATGACCAAGTGTTTTGCTTTGTAGACAAATTGATTCATGTGTATCTTGATAAGATATGTTTTATTTATGTTTGTCCTACAAAATCAACATTCTTTGAGATTTAAGAAATGTAAACTTAGGGTTTCAGGCAACATCTTAGATATATATTTGTGAAATTGATTAGGAAGTTGGAGTTAGATAAATATATGGTTGGTTAATGCACACATTTTTGTTTTATAAGGAATTGATTCTTTAAATTTATATGATACTTTTTTAAGTCAATAATACTCTGAAAATATTAGTAACATACTCCATTTTTATTTAAACATAAAATATTCATATAACTAATTTCAAATAAGGTCAAGGCTACGTTTGACACCATTATAAACTTTTACATCTCAACTATATTGACACATTAAAATTTATCAATTATTTATCATCACATGAATATTTATTAAAAAAATAAAATAATGCAAGACAAGGGAAAAACCACACATAACCATGATGAATTATATCATACATAAACTATACATGTCATGAAAAAAATCTAAATAAATATTATACATATTCGTAACTAATTCAAGCTTAAATTTTTTTTGTTAATTTATTTAATAATATTAACTTGTTTTTAGCCGTCATATTTTTCAAAAATGCCCTAAAATACGGCGAGAATATAATAATAGTAAGGAAGCTTTAATTTTTGAAACAAAATGATTGAATTCTCTTTTGTTCTCATAAGGGAGAAAAAAGTGATAGTTCATGGTATTTATTTTTATAAGATAAAATAATTAAGGCTATTTTACTCAAAAGTAATTAATGCAAATGATTGATTGGAAAAACAATAAAAAATTTTGAATTTTTAAGGATAATATCTTATAATTAAGGAGTGGTGTATAGCAACAAACTACTTGTATTTACACAAATATTTGAGCCCGCAATAATGAATGATTAAATAAAAATAATCTTGAATGTTTAAGTACATAATTGGGTGTTTAAATGCATATTACTTAATTAGTGAGTACCAATCTCATTGCCAATGTTCATGTACTTATGCTCCAAACTAAGTGGAAGCCTGTTCAACACCATTAATGTCCTCCTAGTGGGTCTACAAGCATGATTAAAAGAAAAAATAGGTTTTGGTGATTTTTTTAGGATAAACTTTACTAAACCTACACAAGACATCACACAATAATTTTCTAATAATTTAATAGGCACGATTTACTAATGCACACACTATGCATGTACCCACTAGTTCACTCCATTCTAACACTACAATTTTATATTATTCATTTATAACCTAACTTGTTGATAAGCAATAATACATGTAGCATGGATGAATGAGTGGTGAAAAGTAATGATTCCATGTCACAATTTTATGAGAAAATAATAAGTTTGGTTCTTGATTTGGTGTAGGGGAAAAGTTGTATGAAGATCGTAAGTACATAGATTATAAGTTTAACAAAAGGAATAAAGAGACTTAAGAGGATTTAAAGAATGTATGAATAAAAGTCCTTTTTTTAAGAAATATCTAAAGGAATGGAATTTAACTAACAAACTCCTACAATTATTCATTCATTTATATAATTTCTCATGTTATTCTCACAATTCAAAACATGTAGCCAAAGTTAAAACTAACCAAAAGCAAAAATTAAGCCTAATTGATAATTATTGAAATAGAACCTTTTAAAACACCGCTTCTTCACCAATTAGTTTGCTTTATACCTTAAACACATGAAGGGTATCATCAATTTTCAAACTGAAAACCCAATTTAAATCCTAAGTTAATATTGAAAGAGATGGTTTCTTTTAAATTATAGTTTCTGTAAAGACTTAGGTCTTCGGAGTTGTTCATGAAGTAAAACATCAAAAGGACTTGTTGATTAATTACTCAAACATAAAAACTTAACCATCAACCAACAATGTTTAATCTCAAATCACAAATGAAATTCCCTTTTTCTCCCACAATTCTCCGCATAGGAAGAACAACATAAATTAGTAAAAAATAAAGGGGAGAAAAATTTACTTAGGACAAAAAGATTCCAAAATGAAAACTATACTGAATATCTTTAGCTTAAGTCCCACATCGACTAGAGATAATACTATTTCATTATATATAAGTGGGGTGCAAACCTCACCTTAGAAGCCGATGTTGAGTTAAGCTTAAAGTCTACTTTTTTTACTATCCTGCATCCTATTTTTCTTCTAGCACCCTAGTTCTACAAGTACCTTAAAATTCTCCTTGGTCAGTTTATCATATAAATCATGAAACTCCTACCTACAAATAATAATGGTGTGTTAGGATCAAGTAATTTAAGAGAGTAATTCATTTATTTGGAGAATTTGAAATTCACTTAAAAAAGAAAGAAATTGAAATTTTACAATTTGTGGAATTTCTTATTGTTCAAGATGAAAAAAGTCGAGGTGATAATCGACTAGGACTAACTCAACCAAATTCAGTAAAATTTCTGTTGGTACGAACTTAGCCAAAATTCTGTCTGGACTGAGTCGGCCGAATTCAATCAAATTTTGGTTGGGACCGACTCAATCGAATTCGACCTAATTCAACGAAATATTTGTCTAGGGCCAACTCTATCGAATTTAGTCGGGGCCAACTCGACCAAATTTGGTCAAGGACGACTTGATCGAAATTTGGTCGAAACTAACTTGACCAAATTCAACTGGGGCCTTCTTGACCGAGTATGGTCAAATTTTGGTCATGGTCAACTTGACCTAATTTGGCCAAAGCAGACTTGGCCAAAATTTGACTAAGTCGTCTGCAACAAAACTTGACTGAATAGTCGAAGTTGGACTTGGTCGAATTCCACTGAAACAAACATGTTTGAAATTTGACTAAACTTCCTGTCTAAAATTTGACCAAATTTAATCAAGTTGACATTTGCCGAAATGTGGTCGGATTAGGTCAAAATCATGCAAACTACACGCCCATTCTGAAGCCGGGGAAATATGGAATCCAAGGAAATTGAACTTAGGCAATAATAATGTTAAAAAAAAATATGGCCAAAACAGTAAGTGAATGTTAAATTAATGGTGCAGAAATGATTGTTTGTGGTCTTGCAACACATTTTTTTTTTCCTTCATTGGTATGCTAGCTACCACTGTAATTATGGGTTCTTTGTGGCAAGTAGTGGCTTCTATAGTTACTTTGCTTAAACTTAGTCATAAAAATTTGTGTGCACAAATACTGAAAAATTTACTACAGTTTTGAAATAGAAATGGTCAGCCAAATGTAATCTGACCTGGAGATTTTTTCCTATCAAAATCTAATCTGCAAATTGAAAGTATGTTGTGAAATATCTATGGATAAATATTAAGAAATATATATTTTGAACAATTATGTTGTGTATAAAGTAAGCACGATCACCTCTTACTTATTAATCTTTCCATATTCATCTGAATCAGATCATAATGAAAAGAAACCCTCAATTGTTGTACATAAAAATAATAAATATATGATACTTGAGAAATAAAAGTGAATTCTATTTTGATAATAAATTGTTACTATTTGATTTTATAAATACCTTTAACTTGTCTTGTGTCTTCTCATGACAAGGTTCAAAGTACTCCTTCATAAAAACAATAAATATGGTATTTGATAAGTAAAGGTGAATTCAGTTTCAACCAAAAAAGTTCAAACTCAAATCACAAAAAATCCATTTTTTCCCCACAAATATCTACATGCATGTGTTTAATAGTAGAAAATAGTAACAAAGAAAGGAAGAAAAATTTACACAGAGAAAAAAAAAAAAAACAAAATGAAACCTCTACAAAGTCTCTTTAGCTTTAAAAATGAAGAGGTTTTTGATTTTCAATTTCATGAAGAGAAGAATCAACAAGTTTTTGATGAAGAAGAGTGAAAAAGAAGGGAATGAATGTTTGTGATTTTGAGAAGGAAAGAAAGAATTTAAAAGATTTCTATTGGCACCCCAACTTCAATAAAATAAACTGTCAAAGAAGCCCAAATCTAAAGCTCACCTCACACATTGTTAAGCTCACCTCACACATGGTTAACTAAATCTATCCATTTTTATTAATTGATAAACTATTTTAAGAAATTTATCCTTCATGATTTTGATAAGAAAATTATTCATTCCATCTATTAATATTTTTTCACAAATGAATGTCATTCACCTAAAATCTATAATAGACTACATCCAAGGCATAAATACATAATTACGAAGACTAATTCAAGTAGTTAAATTATTTAGTTTGAATTAATAATACAATAAATTTAAATATTATTTTAAAGCTGCCTATAAGCTAATTAGTTTAAGTCTTAGTTATATTTAATGATACTATTGATAACTGAATATTTTTCAAAAAAACAATGATGACTTTATATATATTTCTTTCATATTTTGACTATAGCAAGATTTATCATGTTCTATATATAAGAGAATATATAATTATAGAATTTCAATTTCAAACTCATTCAACCAACCAAATAATATTTTTTAGCACACAACTTTCTTTAGTAAATTGGAAGGATTAGATAATCTATTATGTGCTAACTAAATATCTCTTGATGATAATATTCATGATATGTTTATCAAAATAAATACAAAACAAGATATGATATATGTAAAACGATAAACCACACATTCAATACTTGATGTATTGACATATATTTTATCTCAAAAGCATAATGAAATCATGCTTTTTCTTCTTCATATAAATGAAGCATGGAAAAAGGTTATAACCTAGACTCCTTGAACTCCTTGAAGTAGAACTTTACTCCCATGATAATGGCAGCAGTGAACACCATGAAGCAAATTGCCCCTCCACAGACAAACAGAAGAGAAGGGATTTGAGTTGAACCCCACAGAACACCAGAACCAGACATTGCTTCTGCTAACGCAAAAATGTAATAGATCAGAAGTAACATCTGGATTGAGTTTGCAGGTCCACGAAAAGCCAATGATTGTGTAAGAATTGTGGTGTAAATGGAGTTCATGAAAAACATTGCACTCAATGTTATGCATGGGAGAAGCACATGAACTGCTTCTCCAAGATTCATAATTGATTGCTCCTTCACCTTACCACTGATTCCCAACTTCGGTAACTTGTCGAAAGGATTACCCAAACAACTTGCTATGCCAATTTGTGCTGTGTAGAAGGTAGCCCATATAGTGAGATCTTGTTTTGGGTGTTTCTTGTGAACTTTGATGTGGTTTTGTGTCATATCTGGATCTCCATTTGCCGCCACTTTCTTTCCATCAATATTTATCCGAAGATCAGGGGAATCAGATTCCTTCTTTATCTGTAGATTGTGAGTAAGGCATTTTGATAAAATAATTCAAACATATAAAAACACATAGGTTTTGTCATTCAACAAAAAAAAAAATAATTGTAAGAATTTTCAAGAAGATTGATAAGCATATATTTAAGACAAAACGCTTCTTGCAACCAGATACATAGAAGATATGCGAAAATGAAGAGAAAAAAAAGTAGCATTTTATACTTATATATATATATATATATATATATATATATATATATATATATATATATATATATATATATATTCTCCACTTCAAGATGGTGTCTATGAAAAGAACAAGAATCATGGAGTCATGAAGATGGATTAATGTTGAAAGAGAATTGTTTTCTACTATTTATGTACTATAAACAAATTATACTTTTATTAAATGTCCAACTGACAAAACTCATATCGGAGTTTGGAGTGGACACTTTACCGATTTGATTAGAAGTTTATAGTAATAATTTGCTAAAGAAAGAATCACATAATTACAGAGACTATGACCAATATCTTGATGGAGCAATATTGCCCCTAATATATTTTTAGCAAAAATCCACCAGGTTCTTTTATATATTATGTCTCTTTCATTGATGATTTTAATAGTTTCATTTAGATATTCATTTTATGAAACGTCAATATGATTTTTTTATAATTTTCAAAAATTTTAATGCTCTTATAAAGACCCAATATTATACTACCATAAAAACCTTTCTTTGTGGCTTGGGGGTGAATACACTTCTAATGGTTTTACCACTTTACTTGTCTCTAATGGAACTATACATCAAACTTCTTACATTGACACTCCTCAACAAAATGGTGTTGCTGAAAGAAAATATCGTCATCTTGTTGAGACTACAAGATCATTTTTGTTTTCTATTGAAGTTCCAAGTGTATTCTAGGGGAAGCTATTCTTACAACAACTCATGTTGTGAATCGGATTCCGACTGCACATAATTCTGGTTTGTCTCCTTTTGAAAAATTGTATGACCATGCACCTGATCACTCTGCTTTGCGTGTTTTTAGATGTACCTTTTTGTTTTGAAATCACATGTTGAGCACACTAAATTATCAGCTAAGTCTGCTTTGTATGTCTTTTTGACATATGGTCTTGGTCAAAAGGGATATCGTTTCTTTGATCTAGTTAGTAAAAAATTGTATGTCTCACGTCATGTTGTGTTTTTAGAACATATTCCATTCTTTTCTATTCTAGCTAGTTCACATTATTTGACTACATCTGATGTCATTAAAATTGATCATTTTGATATTGATGAACTACACCTACTTCCGTACCAACTTCAGAACCTGTCTTAGCACCAATTACAAACACTGCACCGGAGATTGTATATGTTAGTTTCCCTACTACACCTGCTCAATCATCTCTTGAGGTTGTTGTTCGTCTGCCACTTGTTCGACTTAGTCGTAATCATAAGTCTACTTAACCACCAAATTTTGTTTATTCCTCTTATTTTAGTTCATTTGTTGCTTTTATTGCCTCTATTCATCATCTTCATGAGTCTCCATCCTATAGAGAGGTTGTTTGTGATCAACTTTGGCAAAATGTTGTGGCTAAGGAATTTACTTCTCTACATCAGACTCATACATGGGACCTAGTTCCATTACCACTAGGAATACATCCTACTGGATCTCGTTGGGTATACAAAATCAAGATAAAATCAAATGGTTCAGTTGAAAGGTATAAAACTAGAATTGTTACCAAAAAATATACCCAAGAGTATGACATGGATTATGAGGAGACATTTGCTCCCCTGGCAAAGATAAAGATGACTACTATTTGTACCTTGATTGTTATCGCTTCTATTTTTCAGTGGAAGATTTTTCAAATGGATGTGAAGAATGCCTTTTTTAACGGGGATTTACATGAGGAATTCTACATGATTCCGTCACCAGGTGTCTCTCACAAATCTGGTGAAGTTTGTAAACTTCAAAAAGCCCTCTATGGTCTTAAACAAACACTCATGCTTGATTTCATAAGTTTTCTACAATAATTGACTCTTTGGGTTTTGTTGTTAGTAATCATGATTCTGCATTATTTGTCGAGAAAACTAATGCATGACGTATTTTGCTATCCTTATATGTTGATGATATGATTATTGTTGGGGATGATTTTAATGGAATTGCATATTTAAAAACTACATTATCCCATCGTTTTGCTATGAAAGATTTGGGTGTACTGCGTTACTTTTTGGGTACTGAGGTTGTTTCTTTTTCCGAAGGTTATTTTCTATCTCAGTCCAAATATATTGCTAACTTATTTGAGTGTGCTCGGCTTATTGGCAAAAAAATTGTTGCTACTCCCCTTGAGACAAGTGTATGATATTCCCCATCTGATGGTGTTCCTTTGACTGATTCTACTTTATATCGAACTATTGTTGGGAGTCTAGTTTATCTTACTGTAACTCGTGAAAAGTTGCTCATATTGGTTGTTATTGTTTCTATATGATAGTAAACGTTAAATGTGAATATGGTTCAATAAACATAGTCATACAGTATGAATTAACTTAAAAACCTATTAGAATTAGTAACAAGTTTCTCACACTGTTCTTCTGTTAATATTTTAAGCAATTTGGCGGTATAATTTAATTTGATTAAGAAAAGCTTACAAAAACAACCTACATCTCTACCCATAACCAATCATAAAGTTATGTATCCTATACTTTGATTGTGAAATCATCTTTTTAAAAATCTTGATGTGTTTATATATAACTCTCCCATCAGCTTTATAATTTCTTGATTCCTTCTCCCAAACTCTCTTGGTGTGCTTCATCCCATCTTACCAACTTGACTTAGATTTTGTGTTTCCCACTTACTGCAATATCAATCGGTAGTCAAAAGTGACATTGTTGAATCTTAGTCAATGTGTGTTGTTGTTTCTCCTCTATTTCTCTTCTACTCTATCGGTTGCATACTTCCTGAAACATTAGGATTTGCCTCAGTGTCAGCCATTACTTCAGCTTGTTCTTTTTAACTCGATGATGTGTCTGCGCTACGTTACCCTGTTTATAACCTGTTTGTTAAATTTTCTTGATTTATTGAGTACCGAAAAGTTTTATAATTTTCAATTGAGTTTTCCCGTCTAATTTTTATTAAAACTGAGTGATGTGACCGACATATTATCCTGTCATCTTTCTTACTTTTTTTCATGTGTTAAGAAATGTGAGATTTTGTTATTTATATTAAAATGATATTTCAGATAATATAAAACAAAAAAGACTTTTGTGACTCTCACTGAAATGTTTTTGGAAAACAAGAAGGATCCTATTAATGGTTGGGGATAAAGATAATCCCTTGGTCAACATAGGTGATGATGTGGAAATCATCCCATGAATGACACTTACAACCTAATTTGACATCATATATATAAATAATAGTTATCGAAAACAATATCAAAATTTGAGTCTTTCATCAAACAACTCAATATTATGCTTTTACTTAAAAATCTCTTATTTAAAGACTTTCAAACTGAACTGACCCTAAAATTTATACTTCAATTTCTAATTGACGTAATAAACTTTCTTAACAATCAATTATGTTGATAACTTTTTAAATATTTAAGATTTTCATTTATTTAAAAAATATAAACTAAATACTTATTTTTTCCAATTTATTAAATAAAATCTTAATTATCTAATAATGATAAAATATTTATTTTTTTAAAATTATTAAAAAAATAATAATAAAAAATACCAATAAAATTTAAAAATAAACATAACAATATGATAATGCCAATAATCAATAAAGATGGGTATTTGTAACAACAAAGGTGAGGCGAACTTTGTGACATGTCTTATTATGTTTTTTAATATCTATTAGAAAATTGACTAAAACATAATCTTTATTCATATTATTAGTTTCATTTATCAAGTGTAGACTAAAACAAATAAAGTTATAGATAAAGTGTTGTATAGTTAATTTCAGAAACCTCTTTGAAAGATAGGTGACAGAGTAATTGGTTCATGAGTTCGTTTGAAAGCCAATCTCAGCCTAATCTCTGACTAATCATATTGAATAAAATGAAACATTACATATAACTGTAACTAGGTAAAAGGAAGTAGCAGCATGGTTTGGTTCTCCAACTCAATCATACCTCCAAAACCTAATTTAGACAGAAGCATCTTGTGAAGTAAAGCCTTACCCCAATGGTTTTGCTAATGCTGAAATGTAATTGTTAAGTCCCCAATTCAACGTTTTTTTTTTTTAGTTAATACACTCCTTTTGGGGCCATTTATAGTTCTTATATGCTTTTTGATAGATTACATTTGTCTTTTCATGTTAAAATAGTTCTTTTGATGAATTTGTGGTAATGAGGTATTTTTAGATAGTTTTTAGTCTTAGGATTGTGCTAGTCTTGTTTTAATCTTTGTAAGTGTAAAATTTAGTTTTTGAAGCTAATCTCGTGAGAATTTCAGTCCCAACATTTTAGTGCAAAGCAATTCAGTGAGGAACCAAAACGAAGGTAATGTTTGACAGAGAAGAGAGAAAAGAAAAACAGAGAAGCTGATGCAGAAAAGAGAAAAACTGTGCAATATTGTGTCTTGTGTTTATTACAAGACCAATGAGCTTGTTAGGTTTATTAAGAGGGAGTTTCGTTGGGAGACACAACGCCAATGAGACCTGAGTCCAATCACATAAGGTATTGATACTATTCTCAACCCAAAATCTCAAAACCTTAAGACAATGTATTTGTAAGATCTTTATTCTTATATAGGGCTCTACTTTCTCACAGCTGAATTTCTAACAAAGATATGTTTTCATTGTGAATGCAAAGTAACCTCAGAGAGGAGAATGGAACCAACTGTACTTTCTTCTGAAATCAATACAAAGTCTGCTATTTCTTCTCAATGCCAATTTACTTTCTTGCACTGTTTTACCAAAACTAGGGTTTAGCCTTTCAAGATTGAAATACCAGTGCTGTTTTTCTTTCTTGAACATTAAGCTTTAGTTTATGTTTTATTTACTTTAAATCTATTTCCATAAACTTGTTCTGCTCTTTAATACATTTTTACAATTTACATGTTTAAATTTTCATTCCATTTCGCCTACTCAAATTACTGCTGCTCACATTGCATCATGTTAATCTAGTTAGGTAAATAGGTGATTTCAGAATTGTAGTTTTAGATGTTTACTTTAATTTTTCCATTCAAATTCTGTATTCTTGCATTCGTTTTACTTTATTTTTCATTAGTCGAACTTGATAGTAAAATAGAATTTGATTCTTAACCCCAATCAAAGGTTCTGTAAATATCAAAACATCAGTTTCTCATTTTAACAAGTAAGTAATTATGTTAATCTGCATTGATTTAGAGATTCTGATTATGTAACTCTTTTGTTTCAATTGATTAACCAGTAAAATATGTTTGTATTTTGCATTGCATGGTTGAACCATTCCATTAGACAGAATTCAATTCATGTTTGATAAACTGCTGTCAGGTTTTAATTAGTTATTTTTATTTCTGCATGCATTTCTTGTGATTAAACTGCATCTTAAGACTTTTCCATTCATTGCATACCCTTCTGTCATAATTCATTCTAGGATAGTTCTTCTATTAGAATCACCAGTTTTCTTGCATTTTAATTCATTTTATGATTCTCACATTTTCTAACACCAGTGCAGAAGGGGATTTAACCGCGGTTCTTTTCTTTATTTTGCACTGAGACATATAAAGCGAGTTAAAAACTAGAATCTGCACTGATATAGGACTGAATTTATACAAACTTTTCATTTAAAATTACTGTCATCTCTTGAAATTTGAGAAGAAGTCTTTTCTAAACTATACATTAGGTGAACTTTGAAACGTGAGAGAAAAAACAGTTCATCAATAATAGACTAGCAGTTTATCTTAGCAGCTGAAATAAGGTCACTACAAGTACACGAAAAGAGTAAGAATTGTGGTTTAAATGAAGTTCACGAATAAATAAGATTGTACTCAATTATGCATGGGACATCTTCTTCAAATTTGTAATTTGGATGTTTGTTGTGGAACATAAAACCAAAAGGTTTTGTGCCATATTTGCAGCCGCTTCCTCTCTATCAAAATTTATTTGATGAAAGGGTAACGAGATTTATTTTTTACATGAGACAATAATCATTATAATGAAATATTTAGCATTTTTTTCTAGATACAATTATAAACTCTTGCAAAGTTATGTGACATTTATCATTATATATAAACTATGTCTTCCTGTACAGTATAGTGTGTTTGAAGAACAAATTTATGGAGAGCAGACGCATTTATAAACAAAAACAATACGTAAAATGTTGAGACTAAAAAAAGTTTTGCATGATTTATAGTAAGCTTCACAAGATATGTATTTCTCTAAACAACAATATAAATTAAAACTTAAGGTTAAGATGATATTTTATTGTCACAAATAAGTTTTAATCATTTAAACAATAACAAGTGTAACAATTTAATTTGTGTTGCTATTATTAGAAGGCATTTTTGACATTAATAAACTATTACAAAAACTCATACTTATTTGTATGAGAACTAAAATTTGAACTCTAAATAGACAAATACATATAATGGGGTAACTAATAGACAAAAAAAGGAATATAAAACTGTATAACAAGCTTCGAATGATTTGCGATGATGACATTTCAAATTATTCATTTTAACAATAATATATCACAACAAAGTAAGAAGTGTATTAAGAGGTAACACTAGAATAAAAAGTAAAAACTAATCTTATCATACATATTACTAGAAATTTTCACATTACATAAATTTTTTTTTATAAATTTGTTAAAAAATTTACAAGAAAAGATTTTTTTTCTGTCATTTTTTCTAAAAATCTTAATTAGCAGGTAATTCCTTCGTGAATAATTATTTTCTACGAAATTATAAAATTTGCAAGTATTTCTTATAAATTTTTTTACAAAAAGTGTTTTATACAAAATATTTTGCCAAACAATTGGTAGCAATTTCTTGCAATGTTTTTTTTCACAATAAAATTTGTAAGTATTTTCTACGAAAAAAATTTTAAAACAAAATGGACAAGAAATATGAGTTTTTTTAGTAGTGACGTATATAGAAACTTCTCATTTTAAAAAATAATATTGTTTACGGTCTTTCATCATTTTCCTATGGTTGCTGCTTTAGAATAACATTCTTGGTTTTCATTTGGATGTATTTAAGTCTCACACATTTAGGTTTCTGATTAAGAACCTAAGAACTCCAAACTCTGTCTTACTTCACAGTTTTATATGATCAGATTGAAGCAAGAATCTTTAATTCTGAATTACATTCCGTGTTGCTTTTCTCTTGCATTTTAAATCACAGTTTCAGATTTCTTAACTTACATCTAGTGTCATTATTTTGATCTTACTGCTTTCTATAATTCGCTGCAAGTTACATTCATATACAAGTTTGCTAAATCATTGCATCATGTTAGTTTAATTTTGATATTGAGGTTTTAGGTTGTGATTTTGAGTTTCTCATTTAGATGATTCTGAATTCTTCATTATTTTTACCTTCTTTTACCTCAATTAAACTTGTTGGTAGAGTGGAATTTAGTTTATAACCCCAACCCCAGCTTCTGTTTCTTGCACCCCATCATTACTAACTTCACATGTCAATAAGGTAAAAAGAATAAAAACTCTTACCATTGCGTCATCCCACCATTATGGTTGCCATCATCGCCATAGCCATACCACAGGAAGAAAGAGAGAATGAAAACACTACAAAGGAAAAAGAAGAGCGAAAATGTGAAAAATAATTGTTTTGATTTTTATTTTTATTTTTCAAAACGTATTTCTGGGTTTCGTAATTTTTTTTTCCGAAACACAATTCATGTAGGAGTGTTTTGGAATACAATTTATGTGTTTTATAAAGTTTATTCTAAAAAATCTCATTCCAGAAAGCATGTTTTGAAATATAGTTCATGTGTTTTGGAAATTTATTTTTGAAAATCTTGTTTTAAAATTCTGTTCCGGAAATTTCTTGGTTGAGAAATTTTGGAAAGCTTGTTCTAGAAAAATTCGGAACATCTAATCCATAAGTCACTTTGAAGGATGGTATAATGGTTATTTTCAAAATCTAATTGCGTGTACAAAGAAATTATGGGGTGCAGGAAGTAAAGACCCACTGAAAACTTTCTTAATGAATTTTTGGACTATTTTTCCTTTGGGCTTCTGTTGGCACTCCCCAGATGAGAATTCCATCCTTGCTTCCTGTAGCACCATTGTTTCTAAAATTCTAATTATACTCATGCTAAAATTAATAGAAAAGGGTAGCGAAAGATTTTTCAAGTGTTTTAAATTTATATTTTAGATCGTATAATTTTTAATGCAAATTTACATTTTAAATTATATAATTCATAATGCATAGTTGAAAGACCATTTGATATACAAATTACATTTTTTATTTGATTGTACAATGCATAATGTAAATCATGATGCAATCCATCTATGATATAAATTTGTATATAAAATATAAATTATATTTTGAATCGTACAATAATGTAAATTTACGTTCTTAATTATATAATTCATAATACAAAATTGAAAAACAATTTGTAATGTAAATTATTTTTTAATAGAGGGTAACTAGGTCATTTCACTAAAACCATGGTAGTGCAGGAAGAAAACATGGGGCAGATTACTTTTGGGCTTTCTTTTCCCGAGTCCCATGACTACTAAATACACCCGATACTACAAGCAAAAGAACTATAATATAATTCCTCACTGTAGCACATCAATGTTATTCCTGCCATCACAGTTGCACTAATTGGAGGGAAGAAAAAGAAAGAGGACGATAGAATTTTGTATAAAAAAACATACATAGATAAAAAATCCCAAGATGAAAACTTAACAAAATCTCTTTAGTTTGGAAAATAAAGGGCTCGGGATGAAGAAGTTTTTGGCTCTTACTTTTATGAAGAGAAGTGAAGAAGAAAAAGGTAATGAATGTTTGTGATTTTTAGAAGGAAAGAAAGAAATTTGGAAGATTTTTATTGGCACCCACCACTTTTCTAAGATAAACTTTCACTGTTCTTAAACAAGCCTAAATTATGAACAGATTAAACCCATGACGATCTCAATTTCATTTGATGGCAATCGCAACCTAATAACTACACACCCTCAATAAAAGGAATGGTCACTGATTAGTGTGACTAGATAAGAGGAAGTAGCAGTGTATGAGAAAATCATTGATTTAGTTGTCAAACATATACCCAAAAAAATTTAACCTATTTTGGAGAGAAGCGTGAATACTTCAGCCCAGCGATGATGAAGGCGATAAGCAGCACCGGAACAATGGCCCATCCACAAACAAACAGAAGAGCAGGGATCTGAGTTGAACCCCACATAACAGCACAATCAGACAATGCTTCTGCTTCTGCTAAAATGCAATACACCAAAAGTAGCATCTGGATTGAGTTTGCAGACACACGAAAACCCAATGGTGCATGAATTGTTGAGAAAATGAAACTCCCAAAGAGTATTGCGTTCCATGTTATGGGTTGGGCAAACACACGAAGTGCTTCTCCAGAATTTATAACTGATTGCTGCTTTACCTTACCCGTGCTTTCCAACAATTTTGGTAACTTGTCGAAAGGATTACCAAAAGAACTTGCTAAGCCAAATTTAAGTGCTAAGAAGGAAGCCCATACAGCATGATCTTGTTTTTTATGTTTATTGATATCTGGATTCCCATCAATTGCCTCATGAGTATGATCTTGTTTTTCATGTTTCTTGGAAGTTGTGATATCTGGATTTCCATCAATTGCTTCATTCTCTCCGTCAATATTTATCACTCTAAATGAGGGATCAGATCCCTTCATTATCTGGGAATAGTCACTTGGTTAGTAAGAAATTTGATAAAATTTGTTTATAGTATCAAACATGCAAAAATAAAAAAACATAGGTTTTGTCACTCACAACAAGATATGAGAAACTTCAACAAAATTGATGAGTATAGAAGTAAAAATTTTATTAGGAAATGTTTTTTCATTTTGACTTTTAAAGAAAATCTCATCTCTTAATAAATGAAATGAATAGATGATGAAAGTTATAACTAAATTTGGACAAGCTTCTTCTTGAAAGTAAAAACAACATAGAAAGATATGGTACTTGAGATAATAAAGATAGAATCCAATTTCGATCTACAAGTACCTTGAACTTCTTCAGTGTCAGCTTCTGATATAAATCATCCATCCCCTACATTCAAACAATAAATATATGGTAATTGAAAAGTAAAAGTGAATTCAATTTCAATAATATTAGTTGTATAAGAAAATGGAAGATTTGTTTTAGTGTCTCATCCAACGTAAAAATAATAAAATATGGTACTTGATAAGTAAAAGTGAATTTCAATTTATATAATAATTTATTACTAATTATAAATTACCTTTAACTTTTCATTCATCTCAGCAACACGATCTTCAAAAGACGATTTAAATCCCTAAAAGCAATAAAATATGAGGTAATTGAGAGGTTATGGGATTTTCCAGATATTTGATGAAGTTTCTCTTGCTACTTTTAAAAGAGATAGAAATGCAAACAACCTTCTTCTTGAAAGTAAAAAGAATGGTACTTGAGATAATAAATATAGAATCCAATTTCAATAATAAGTTTCTATTAATTGGTTTACTAATTATAAAGTACCTTGAACTTTTTATTGAACTTTTTATTGATCTCAGCCGCGTGTGCTTCAAGAAGAAGTTTATACACCTAAAAGAAATAAATATTAGGTAAATGAGTTATTTGATTGAAGTTTCTCTTAGTACTTTTGAGACAACCAAAACAATTTATTACTAATTGAGATAAAGATAGAATTCAATTTTAATAATAAACTGTTATTATTTGGTTCCACAACTACCTCAAAATTCTCCTTTGTCAGTCCATCAAATAGATCATCGAACTCCTACATTCAAACAATAAAGATATGGTAATTGAAAAGTAAGAGTGAATTAATAATAGGTTGTATAAGAAACCGGAAGATCTCTTGTCTCCTTTTCGGTGAAAATAATAAGAGTTAAATGTTTTTTATTTTGATATTGAAATTTGTCTGTATTCAAAATTTTGATATATTTTCTCAAACTTTATTCTGATAGATGTCTAGTTTACTTAAAATTACATATCACCTAGACACCTATCTTGTTTAATTTTGATATAAATTTTAACAAAACAACTTCTTTTACTTAGATTACATGATAAAGAGTAAAGAAGTTATAAAATGTGAAAATTGATATTTTTGTGTTTTTTTTCAAGAAAAATGAAGGAAATTGAGAAGTTGACACTGAACTCCAAAGTTGATATTGAACCCCGTAAGACATTTATGAAGATTCAAATATAAATCATGCGGCTAGGCAACAAAATTGATATTGAGCCACATATGAAGAAACTTTCATTGCAAGAAAAACTCCAACTCCAAATTGGCAGCTGAGCCTCAAAAGAAAACTCACTTAGGAAGGGATGTTTATGTGCCACTTTAGTAACACTAAGCTAGAAGCCCAAGCATAGAGGAAATCCACCTAGAGAGGAAACCTCATGCTGACCTACACCATGGGAGTTGAAGGTGTAAGCCCTTTTTCTTTTGTCCCAGAGGTTTGGGCCTGGCCCTTCGTAGGCCCAAGGGCAGCCCCTCTGAAGGACACCCTACCCTACCATCCCCCCTCACATTCTCACTTACCTCTGTTCCAGAAAAACAGTTTGCTCTCATCTCTCTCAACGAAAACCAAAGGGCTCTGTTAGGGCATAAGTCCCCCCTTACCAGCTAGCTCCAATCTGCTCCGTACTCCCGGCTCCGTAGCTCGCTTTAGTGCCCTACTGTCTTAGTGGGTTACCATCCCTTGTGCTAGTGTCTAAAGAGGTAAGGGAAGCTAGATTCATCGGTCTTAAATTATTCTTGGCTGTTTTTGGTCGTTTTCATGTTTATATGCGTGCATAGTGTGCTTTTGTTGAATGAAACTGAGCTGCATGTGTATTTGGGTGTTGATCTGGGCTGTTTTCGCTACTGCATGTGTGCTGACAGTGGTGAGACCTGTTAATCTCGCCCAAGCGAGCTTGTCTCGCCTAGGCGAGAATAACAGGGCTTTTGCTTAAGGTTCTGCCTCGAGAACTCGCCTAGGGGGCCATTTTCGTTTCTGAGCGACGCCTAGTCTCGCTCAGGCGAGAAGGCCTCGCCTGAGCGAGATCTCGTAAAACCTCCACTGTCGCGCGTCTCGCCTGGGCGAGAATTAGCTGTTTCAGTGAGGACAGCTTCTCGCCTGAGCGAGTTCGCGAGAGTGTGCTATGTTTCCTTGGCTGTTTGAATGATTTGTTGCATGTACCGTTTAAATTTTTCTTTCTAAATATGATGTGCGCGAATATGTTTGAATGCTTGGATTAATGTATGGCTTGGAACTGTTGGATGGTGAAAATGTGGAATGAGAATTGAATGTATGAGATGAAAGTGGTGGTTGTAGCATGAGTAACGCGACATTTATTTGTACGTGATAGACGTAATTCCATGAGTCTCTTGGGGAGACCTCATGGTGGTGTGTAGTGTATATATTAAGATATGGATTCAAGTAAGGATTGCATCCCGAAGCTCTAAAGGGTCAGTGAGTCTCAAGTAGAGCAAACTGACCCAAGTGGTGAGAGTAGCGGGAGGCCCTAGTCTTTGGCAGGATAATGGCCTTAGACGTTTAAAGGCTAATCTTGTGAGTGGTAGGGTGAAACCCATTGGCAATGGCTCTGCAGAGCAGTAGAGGCCACCACAAGTGCAAGCGTCCAGTGAATCCGATCTTAATATATGTATCCGGATAATTGAGTCATAGTGTCTTGCTTGTTTGCCATAACATGACTTATGTGTCTCTGTGTTGTATGTCTGGGAATGTTTATGCGCTTATTCCGTTATACCATGATAAGTCTTATATTGCACTAGCTTACCCTTGCTTTCTGTGTATGTTATGTCTTGTGTCCTTCTCTTTTGCGATGATCACCTTACTGGTGGGAGCAGATGGAAGGGATGTTCGGGATGGATCTGGGGGCAGCAGCGGTGCGGTCTAGATTTTATTACCTTGAAGACCTTAGGATCAGTTTCATGGCCATGAGGCCTTTTTGTATTAGTTGCCTTGAGGGCAACCTTTTTGCAAGACTGTTAACCTTTTAGATTGTGTTTTCTTATGGCATGGTTGTATGCCTATGACCCCTTTTAAGTATTTCTGGATGACTGTAATAATTATCTTTTCTACGTTTTATATTTCTCTGAGTGCTTTTCGTTACTATGATCTTGTGACGTTTTATTTAGTAGTATAATCTTTCTAAAATGGGATGTCACTGAAGGAACACTTGATTTTTTTTTTTTATAAATAGAGCATACTATTGTTATAGATATGATGATTTTCTATATTCTTTTAGAGGGATTATAGAGGGAGGCTTATTAGAGTTCCTAGACACTTATTGTTGTAATATCCTAAGAGAGAACCATGGAGGAAGGAAGTATCTCATTGTGCTTATTGTAGAGATCATCATGAGCAATTAATTTCTATTCAAAAAAAGTATATAATGATTTATGAATTCAATACATGTTAGTAGAAAGATGTATATTTCTTGATAGAAAGATGTATATTTCTTGTTAATTATCAGATAATTAGTTATTCACACACCGTGTAAACTCTTTATATTGCACTTTGTTATTTGATTTGCTTTTTTATCAATCATGTACTTCATCATTCATCAACATAAATGCACTAAGAATTGATTTTGAGTTTATATCCGATCAAATTTCCTAATGTTCGATAAATGCATAGAATGAATGTACGACTTGAGTCGGTTCATTAATGAAGGGGTGAAGGGTCACACCTTTAACTTTGTTTCCAACTCAGCCTCAAAACGTAAAAACCGCACCCGCTCTGCACACAAATGAAACAAAATATGTACATGAAAATTGGTTGTTAGAAATTATGTGGCATTCAATCAATTCAACAAATTTCTTCCCAAACACTCTTAAAATGTTCGGAAAAGTAAAATTAACTTATTTATACATTAAAACGAAAATTTGAAAACCCTGTGTGACGATAATGCGAAGCTTCTTGAATCCATTGCAATCATAATATTCACCAATTGAAAAGGCTTATTGAATACATAGCAGTAAAAAACAATTTTTAAATGACAAAAATGCATGATAATGAATTTTGAGCGGAGAGAAAGCAGCATAATTATAATTTTCTTTCTCAATTCAGAAATTGCAGTTGCAAAATGGTCTTGAAGGTAAAGAGTATTAGTACCAACCCAGGTATTCCTCGATTTTCTGTCTATAGGACTCCTCCATTCTCTGTGGCTGAATTTCTGGCGGAACTTCAGGAAGGGACATAGCCGCTGAACTGCTCTGTTCCGTTTCTTGCGTTTCACTCAGATAGCTCAAAATTTTCACAACCTAAAATCGCTTCTTGCTTCTGCACAAGATTTAGAGAACAGAAGAGTAACCCTAAGTGATGGAAAACTTTACACAATCGCTAAACTTTAGTTTTTCCTGTAGCCCTAACACTTTACCTAATAAAACTTAATAAAATGGACGCTGTAGATGACGACTATTGTTGTCCAACGCGGTATTTCTTTTTCCACGTCACCAAAGCTGTGGGAATAAAATAATCGTTTGGAAAAGAGGGTTTGGTTTCAGACCTTCCCAAATAATCAAGTTGAACCAAATAACTCGTGAGAAGCTAAACCCTAAACGCTACGCAGTGTTCCAAATCATGAATTCCTTCTCCTCGGTAAGTAGTTTATGCTTGATTTTTGGCTCAACTGTATCATCATCATCATCTTCAATTCTTAGTGTTTTCCTCATAAACGACCCATCCATCGGTTTATTATTAGTTTATTTTTCGATCAATTTTGGGGAATCTTGATTTCATACGCCAAAGTCCAATTAATGTTTTTGCAGCTTCTAAATATGTTTGAGGAAATCCTTATAGGAATGTTGAAGATCAACGAAAGGAAGAAGCACGCAGATGATGAGAAAGACAACCTTTCTGAATCACTAAGACGAATAAACAGTTCAAGTGTAAGTTCTTTTCTTTAATTTCCTATCCAAATCCTACAACCAATGAAGAAAAGTGATGTCCTTATGCTAATAACAGTAATTGAATTGCACAGCAAGATGGAACAGAGTTAGAGATATGTGGCGATGTTAATTGTGTTGAGGAAGTACATAGCAGAATACGAATTAACCATTTCCGCAGTAGTTGTGGTGAGAAAAGAAGAACAGCAGAAATGACGGGAAGAACGGCATCATGGTGGGCGGCCTTTGGGTTTTCTTTGTGTTCATTGTCACTGAAATACAGCAAACCAGTTCTCCAAGCACAACCACCTCATTCACTTTGGCTTTCCATCATAGCAATGTTGAGCTTTACATTGTTTGCATGTGCTGCTACTGTTATGCTTCTTGTTGGAGCAAGGTTCACTCATATGCAGATTATTGTAATGCTCATTGCATTCTTCAATATGGTGTTGGCTTAACATGTTTTCAGATTGATGCACAAGTAGTATCTTGCTTTTTACATAATTTCATTTGCAAAACAAGTTTGTAACAAATGTTTGAGTGTGGGACATATCAGTATCAGCAGTTAATGAGATCTTAATTAAGAAAGTCTCTCTATGACAGAGATATGTATTTTGTCTACTGAATGTTTTGCTAATTATACTTTTGAACATTAATACGGCACATATATAGTTGTTGTTTAGACACAGAAAACAGTCAAACACATATTCAAAACTCAGTAGTGATTCATCCATGCCTTTGCTAGTACTTGTGAACTGAGATGACTTGTCAAAGTCTGTATACTTGACCCAATTGCACTGCATACAGGGTATAGCTCATACATGGTACTTACTAATGTTGATGAGTAGAGAGAGTGTGTTGAGTTGCTTGAAAAGCACTTGGAAATGAGTTTCATTTCTTTTATCATAATATTTGGATCTTCATCCATTCCCCATTTTATCCAATGAAGCTTATCAAATGATAGGGGGAATAAAAAAGCAATATCAGTTTCCACATCTTCAGTGAAACCTGCAAATAACTACCTCTGCTGCATCCAAGTTTTATCTGCCTCTTGTTATAGTCTTCAAATGTTCATCCCTGCAGATTTTACCAACTTGACTTAGATTTTGTGATTCCCATTTATTGCAATATCAAAAGTGGCATCCTCTAATGTTAGTCAATGTGTGTTGTTATTTTCTACTCTACTTCTCTTCTATCCTATCTGTTGCATACTTCCTGATACATCGGATTTGCCTCAGCAGCGCTGTATTAGCCTTTTCTCCATATACCATTACTTCACCTTGTTCTGTCTAACGTGTTCATGTGTCCATGCGCTGTACCATTGGATTTATCTCCAAGAAGATGTCTATCTTCAAACCTCGAATAACAATTTTCATTTACTAGCAATTGTCATTCTAAGACAAATAATCCTTACTTGTACTACTTTCATCACACTTTGGTCACAACCACCTAAATAAGTTACATACTTCAACTAACATCATTCATCCTTTCCATAAACTATGATGGCACTCTCACTTCTGCATTTTAATTATCTCCTGTATAGATGACTAGTTACTTTATACAATTTTTTGGACATAGATTTATGAGAGTATGAAAATGTGACCCTTTTTTTAAAATTATTGATCATGCATGTTCATGCATTAACATGAGTTAGAGAGTATTTCTGTTGCAACTGCCCTTTCATTCATAGATACAGTTGAATTAAGTTTCATCTGTAATAAATTTGGATATTTTGAATTGAATTGGTATTCAATTTTCTTGGTGAGTATTCAAAATTTATATTTTTCAATTAGTGAAATCTTTGAAAGAAGTACATAATGTATTTATTTAATTTGAAGTACCTAATGATGTTACGTACTGAGATTTAAGTTCGTAGTGTTTGTTAATTGATTTTAGTTAACACTATTGAATTTAAAATAATCATAAGCGTACTTTTTTTAGTTAGTTAAATAGATAATTCAGAAAAATAAAAGCACATTATCCTTGCTTTGTAAATATCCATTAATTGAGAGAATTCCATTTTCCATACTTTTTCGTTGAATAACACAGATTTATATATATGTTTCCCTGTAAAGTTGTTTATCTTCTTCCAAACTGTCTTTAAAGAAAACTTTTTTCTTCTTCCCTATTGCAAACCCAAATAGTAGGCCTAACCTACACAATGGTTTTTGCTTATTGCACTCCAACAATTACTTATTGCATCCTAGAATAAGAGAAAAAGACTCCAACACTTTTCACTTGTAGAATTTAGGTCCTAGATAAACCAATTTAACTTGTACAAAAGTATATCTTATTTTTATTTCTTTTTATTTTTCTCTAATAAAAAAATTATATAGAAATTTATTCAAATTAATTTTAACATCAAAGCTCAATCTCTTATTGCAATAACAATAATAATGGATTAAGTTTAAGAAATAAAACATTAGATTTCAATAACTTGACAAACTCCACTTTCTTCACTTGTGTTAGGTTTATAAGGAGGGGTATCACTAGGGAGATAAACACACCAATGAGATCTGAGCCCAACCACATAAGGTATTGATACCACTCTTAACCCAAAACCTTAAGACAATGAATTTATGAATTTTTATTCTTATGTAATGTTCCACTTTTTCATTTTTAGTCAATGTGGGACACAAAGTAGAAGTGATTAGATACTTAAACCAAGTTACACAATGTGCATGACATCGTGGGACACAAACATTACAGTGTTTTTTGCTTTTATGGCACGTTAGATTGGATCCACACACGTTGGAAAAGGTTGTTGTGTCTGTATTTTGGAATTTGCTCGATATTTCCAACTAGGTTTGTGTTTCTTCTTCTCATTCTATCTCTTCTTTCTTTCTGCAAAGTTGCTTCACGTTGACTGAAGAGGATATGCAGCCTTGTCGGTCTCTAAAGTGTCCAAAACTTTCATTTCAATATTTTCAATTAATGTTGGATTTGAGACAGAATCATTGGTCTTCAAGATTAGGGGTGGTTGCTATGTACCAATCAACACGACAACAATACCATTAACCAGGTTGGATATATAGCAAAAAATTTAATTAGCCTCTCAATAATAGTGTTTGATGCGTTATATTATAAATCAAAGTAGATAAATAATAAAAGAACAATAAATACTATATTAATCGAACAGTTTTTAATATTTCAAAAAATTGAATATAGAAACGAGAATAAAGATGAAAGATGGGTAGCTAATCATGTACGGGATCATACCCTTTCGTATAACTTTTATTAGTTAATTACTTAATTTTAATATTTTTTATTTTTTATTAACATTTACACATTTAATATATCATGTGTTTGTATAACTATAAATTTAATTATAGGGTTGAAGATCATATATATATATATATATATATATATATATATATATATATATATATATATATATATATATATATATATATATATATATATATATATATATAATTGATTATAGTATATAAGTGAATATAAATTTAATTTTTTAAATAATTTTGTAAAATTAAATTAAATTTTAAGATTCACTTTCATTAAATCTGTTTTAGTAAAGTTTGTTGGACCTGTGATGTGTTATTGACTTTCTTTTGTTTTTCTACCTCGAGATAATTGATTACAAATATAATTAAATTATAATTTATAATATTTAAGTGATTACGAACCTTAATTGTTAATTCAATTTAATAGGATTTTAAGGAAATTTATTTTATAGAAAAGAAATAAAATGGACTATATTTAAGTGGACTATAGTTTTTGTTATAATCAAGTATAATTAAAACCAGTTTTTATTTGAGTAATTATGTCAAAAAGGGTCTTTATTAAATTAGTAGTATTCACATTAGAAAAAAAAAAATATTATGTCAGAAGCTAGAGGAGAAAGAATGGGTCAGAAAATAATAATAATAAAAATAAGTTAAAATTTTCCATATTTTCTTTTTACATATTTCATTATTCCTCTAAATTTAAACAGATATGAACAAAATCTATGATAGAAATCTAATATATCAAAGTTAGATAGGTTCCAAAAGCTTTAAATATTATCACAAAAAGAACAGCATCATTGAACCTTTGGAATTCATTTGGGTCACAAGAACCAATCTTTAACAAAAAGCACCACCCGTATATATAGTGTTTTCCTTTATTCAAGGGAATGCAATATATAAATATATAAATATATAAATGTATAAAAGAAGAAAAACATAGAATAGTAATGGTGTGGACCAACACTTGAAGTAGAATCAAAACACATGCAAGAGTTTCAAAATCCCCACATGTAATCACATGAAAGGGTATGTGACATGACATGCAATTTTTTCACCCTCACAAAACAAATAAATTAACCACAAACCAAAAAATTATTAGATCACTAATTAATCTAATTTGGAGAAAGGGTGATTAATTAATCCATAAATAAACTCACCACCCCCTTCCCTCTTTCACAATTCAAGTTTTGAAATTAGAGAAGAAATCAAAATCATTACCCAACAACAACTCAAACCCCAAAAAGGACACAACTTGCAACCCATTATTTAAACTAATAGGCCCATTTTGCATTAACAAAAGTACCTACCCTTAATTGTAATTTCAATTCACGTACTTTTTGTGTTTGTAATTTTATTCTAACTATACAATATCGTAATATTTGTTAAAGAATATTAACGTGACATTTCATTTAAAATAAAGTTGGATGATTGAAAAACTATCAAAATTTCTGTTAAGCATTGAAAGTTAGGTTATTAGATAAACTAAATTACATAATTAGAATATTGAGAGATTAAATTAGAGGGAAAAAGGGACCAATTTCATGTAATTAAAAAGTCTAAACAAGAATAACACCTTGTTTTCATGTGTGAACGTTTTTTCCATCACATGGTCCAAATAGTTATAATGTTAAGAGGACAAAATAAAAACAATTCATTTATTATATTAAAATATAAAAAGTTCAATAATATTTAAAATATTAGTATTTGTTTAATGTTGAGTAAAAATGATAAAGTTAAACATATTATATATATATATATATATATATATATATATATATATATATATATATATATATATATATATATATATATATATATATATATATATATATATATATATATAACTCATAACTTCATTCTTTTACTCGAGTCGAGTTAAGTTTAGTATTGTGTCTCTTTAATGAAACTTCTTCAAAACTTATCATATAATTAACCTTTTGATAGTATATTTATAAAAAAATGATTTTTTAACAATTAAATTTTGACAATTTTTTTTTTATAACTTGAGATAACATTTTCTAAATGACTTTTCATTTTTTTCATTTTTTTATATACCAAAATCTCTTAGAATGTACTACCTCAAATTCAAGTTTTAACTCTCAAAATTTAGTTGAGAAAAAATATTGTCTTATTTATAATATCTTTCATCATATATTCCTTTTACCAATGATATTCTAAATAATGAGACAAAAACTAATTATTTCTTTAGTAAGATGTGACCAAAACAAAACTCATTTTCGAAATAAAATTTTCTCCATTCACATCATTAGAAATTATACTTCAAACAACACATACTTTAAATAATGGACTCATCTATCTATATGGTGGACCATGTTGCTTTTAACTTAACCTCTCAGTGCATAGCATAGAAAATTGACTCTATATATCTATATATATACACACAAACACACATAAACCCAGATCATGAAAATTTGAAAGATTTGTTGCATCAGAAGAAGCTTGTGATAGTGTTAATGGCGGAGGAGGAGAGTCCAAGTGTGATGCCAAAAGTGATCACTTTCCTCTCCTCCATGCTGGAAAAGGTAGCTGAATCAAACGATCACAACCAGAAGCTTCTTCAGCAGCAGCAGCAGAACAAGATCTCAGTGTTCCATGGCTTAACACGACCAAACATCTCAATTCAGAACTACCTCCAAAGAATCTTCAAGTACGCTAATTGCAGCCCCTCGTGTTTCATCGTTGCCTATGTCTACCTCGATCGTTTCACTCAGAGACAACCCTCTCTCTCCATCAACTCCTTCAATGTTCATAGATTGTTGATCACAAGCGTCATGGTTGCTGCCAAATTCATGGATGACATGTTAGTCTCTCTTCGATCATTCTTGTGATGTTCAATTTTCTCATTTTTACTCGATGTAGAATTTAGACTCATACTTAGATTCTCGATCGATCCCTTGATGAAGTCTCTGATTCTTTTAAAATCTTAAGAAAATAATTTTCCAAAGAGAAATCAAGCACCCAGTAACTGTTTCGATGTTCTTGACAGACATCCAGAATCTGTTTTTCTGAATTCTGAAACTTAGACAAAATTTTAAGTTGACAAATGATTAATGGTGGATCTTACTTTCCCATTCTTGTTTCTTCGTTTTTTCCTGTAAATTATATGTATATGAAAGTGAAATGAGTTGCATTTTTCTTTTCATTTTCCATGAATTTTTCTTGTTCTGGATTTTGAAGTGTTACAGTTACCTGCAGAAAAATGAAAAGTGTTAAAACCCCAGATTGTGAATTGTAGTTTACCCAAAAAAGATTATATCTTTTTCCTTTTGGGTGTGATTTTTAATCTTCTTCATTCCTCTCTGACGTAAAGTTTTGTGTTTATGATAACAATATATTTGCTTAAAAAATATAATGTTGGTTGTGGAAAATACTATGGCCAGCTGGATCTCCATTGAGAAGAGACAATCTGCCATGTGATCCCATGAGTTTACTGCAAATATCCAGCAAATATCTCTTATTTAATTTTATATATATAGGTAGGTAAAAATAAATAGACAGTGTTAATGAAAATAAACTAAAGAAGTCTTAAGTGATTTTGAAATATAAATAAATAAAAAATTACTTAAAAGATATCACTTCATGTTGTAATAGAAAATTGTCAAAATTTAATCGTGATGAAAAAAGGGAAGAACATTTTGCATGACATAGACCTAAAATGTTGTGATGTATGATATTTTTCAGGTATTACAACAATGCATACTATGCGAAAGTTGGAGGAATAACAAAAACAGAGATGAATTTTCTTGAGTTGGATTTTGTGTTTGGTTTAGGTTTTCACTTGAATGTGACACCAGGAACCTTCCAAGCCTACTGTGTCCACCTTCAAAGAGAAATGTTGGTGATGGAACCTCTGAGTTTTGCAGATTCGTCCTTAACTTTAGGAAAATCATTAAAAACTCACTTCTTGTGCTTCAATGAAGATGAATCTCCTCATCAAAAGCAACAACAGCTAGCTGTTTGATTCATTCCTTGCATTTTTCTCACTAGTTGTAAATGTAGTGAATCTATCACAGTCTGGCAAGTAACTACCTTTTTTTATTCTAATTCTAATTCCTCTTACTTTTTCTTCTTTTCTCACTTTTTTTTTATATATATATAAATTTTGGTTTTTTGAGTATCTTATACTCCTTCACACTTCTCTCTGGACAACCCCTACAAGGAAAGGTAGAATTTTTTTAAAATTGAAATTAAATGTTTTTATCCTTTAATCTTTGGTAAGCACCGGAATTAGTGAATTTTTGAAATCTTGAATTAATTTAGTCATTTTCTTATCTAGACAAATGTTTAAATTTAGTCATTTTAACCAAATTTTATTAAATTTATTTGTCATTCCAAACGTGTTTTTCAGTTAACATTGAAGTATAAAGGGTTAAATATGTTTTTGGTCCCTTAACTTTTAGTCAATTTTGGAATTAGTCCATTTCGAAACATTGAACCAATTTAGTCATTGATCTTTCGAAATGCGTGAATTTAGTCCTTTTAATCAAATTTTGGTAGGTTTATTTGATGGTTCGTACGCATTTTAGGATTATATCTAAGTTGTTTATACTGTTTGACACATTTTTTACTTTAATGTTAAGTCAAATACTATCATGAAACGCATTTGAAATGTCAAATAAATCTAACATAATTTGATTAAAAGGACTAAACCCACATATTTCGAAAGATAAAGGACTAAATTGGTCTAAAGTTTCGAAATGGACTAATTCCAAAATTCACTGAAAGTTAAGGGACCAAAAACATATTTAACCCAAATATAAATGTGTCAAACGATATAAACAATTCAAATGCTGTCATGAAAGAAACATCAAATAAACTTAATAAAATTTTGTTAAAATGATAAAATTGACGTATTTTTTAAGTTGAAAAACTAAATTCGATCGAAGTTTTGAAAAATGACTAATTCTAATTATTGTTGCAAGTTAAAGACAAAAACATATTTAACTCATTAAAATTTAACTTTTTTTTGGATTAATATTTCAGCTTGGGTATTAAAATTGAGTTATTTTAGTCTCTCAAGTTTCAATTGGGTATTCCAAAAATTTATAGAAGTATGATTTTTGAAAACTAGAGTAACATGAAGAATGGATGAGGCAGCTTTTTTCATTTGAACTAAGATTCTTAATTTATTTATTTTTTGTTTTGTCTTTCACCAAATTGGGATGGATCTACGTTGTCACGTTTAAAGTAGTTGCTCTCACAAACTTTCTATTATTTTTTTAGTATAAAGTACATGCATCATTATACATTGTCCCAATAATTTGAAATTCAAAAGAAAATTAGTTTATATAATTTGTATGTATATTGTTTCCTCAATATTAGATCAATGATTGATAAATATGTGCTATCACTGAGTTCTTAGGTCTAATGTTGGTAACATCATTTTCAGAGTGGCAAATACTAATTATTTAATTTCTTCAATTTTATTTTTTATTTTTTGTGTAAATTGACACTTCTCATTCTTATCCACGTTTATGTTATAATAGCAACGTATTCTATTCGAAATAAAGGAAAAGGATTAATGCTCTTCTTTTTCTACACACTTTCTTCAAAATCTATTTGAATGGATGTTATTTTAAATTCTTTTATTTTTCAAATGTGTTGTTTGGATACGATAATTTAAGTTTTTTAAATTTTAATTTTATTTCTAAAAAGAGTATTTCGATTATCAGAAAATATAAAGATTAATCTAAATATCAAATGATTATTAAAAATTAAAAATTATTAATATTGATAATCTTTTTTAGTCAATATTGGTTTTCTTAGTCGATATTAATGGGTATTATTCTTCAACTAAATTATTAAGAAAATTTTTAGCCAATGTTAAAGTTTTTTTCATAATTGATATGATTGAGATTTTTTTTTTGTTTGTTTGAGTTTACTACAATTATTTTGACTGACATTAATCAAGATTATTTTTACAATATAATTGATTCGTTTTTTTTATTTTACTTTTCGAACGATCTTGGCTGAAAAATTTCCCTAATCAATATTAATAAGAAGAAGTCCTACTTAATGTTGGTTGAAAGTTTTTAGCCAACTTAGAAAAATAATTCAAACGAACTATTGAGAAAATAATGTACAAAAAAAAAAAGAAATAATCACTATAAACATCAACAGAACATAAATCACTATAGATGTCAATAAAGAAAATCTAGTCCATACCCACTAAAAATAGTCCCCTCAACATTGTGAAGAAAATTTTGCCTAATTTCAAGCATTAAATAATAATCGTATACAACAAAAATATTAAAAATACCCTTAACAAATGAACCCAAAAAATACTTTTATCAACAGAAAAAAATTTATTTTTATTATAAAGCGAAAAGTAATCATCGTGATAACGTTTCGGTATTTGTTAACTGCATGACACGACACCTCAACCAGAATCTAGCCGAAAAATTAATTCAAGGATAAGAAATGTGAATCTGAATTTAATTACATATATTAAGTTGTAGAATTTTAATTTCTCTCAAGTTTTTTACCAAAATAACATTTTATCGTAAAACATCCCAAATTATACATAAAAATAAAGTATCTTTTTAAATATCAGAAAAAATAATCGTCCATGATATATTTGTTAAAATGATCAAATTAAATGGTCATTTGAATTAAGGACTTCGTTTTATGGGAAATGGATATAGTACAAACTAAAGAACTTAGATTTTGTGTTTGAATCAGAATATATTCATAATATTCACAAATTTTAATGTTAGTAAAGCCACCTTTGGTCAACATAAAAGAACTTTAAATCGACAACACTTGTTTGTGTCAGTAATACAATAGAAGCCAGAAGTTTAAGATTGATGCAATAGAATAGAATATTTAATGCAATCACAAAGTCTTTTTTATATGGATATCTTATTTTTTCTAACAAAAATTCAAAAAAGTCAATTACAATACACCAACGTGTAATTTCTTATTCATCAACGTGACAAAGGTTTGGTACTAAATAAACATTTTTTGAAGAAAAAGTCGACACAATTTGAGGAAAGACAATTATAACAATTTTGCCGGTTTTGAATTCATCAAAGAATCGCAATATATTAAAACTAATAATCAAACAATCAATGATGTAATAATATTGTAATTAAAAATTTAAAATAAAAAAAAAAAAGGTTATGGCTTCCTATGAAAAGGGGGCCGAAAAATGTGAGAATACCACAAGAAAACAACCATTTCATTCCCTTTTTACTTTCAAGTTGTACCTATGTCACGTATATTTTTGCTATTAAAATAAAATTCTAGTCAGCAACATGAACTTCTAGAACTAATTATTACTAACATTTTCTTTTCCACAAGCAAAAAACATGGCACAGGGTCATCTGGAACCTAGCTCAACCATGTCAAAAACTAACAGCTAGAACTATTTTAAATTCTAAAAACCTTGTTTTCTTTAGTTAAAATTATACAATAAGCGGAATAAGCAGGAATCTGCTTAGCTTGTTAGTTTAACCAGAGTTTACAATGAAACAATGCATGAGCAATCGACAAAACATTGATGATATACAAAAACCTGTGACAGCGTCCAACTAAATATAAGAAGATTTACCAAATCAAAAATCAAAAAGGGTACCATATATGCAGAGTGTGAGCAAACGGGCTTGAAGAGATCTCAGACCCTGCACTGAGAGAAAGAGAACAAACTGGAAACTAAAACTTAGGTTAGCAGATAACCATCCTCACTCATCCAATTGAAGAATAATTAAATTTAAGAAGACACTATGTGAGAGCAATGGAAACTGAAGTAAGACACCTAACATGACAAACTAAAGCTTAACGATTCTGAAGTTGACACACTTCAGAATATTCACATGATAATAGTCTGAAATCCATGTTATATGCATGATAAATCATCTGATTTAGCAAATCCTAACAAAATTATACGTAAAATCATCTAAATTACCAAAACGCAAATCCTAACAAGCTTTGAAGTCTAAAACGAATAAGCTCACACAGAAAACATACTTAGGCAATACCCCATTCCGTAGGCAATGGCTCCAGTTCCTTCAGAACTTAACAAAAGTAGTTTTTGAAACTCCATACTAACAGGGTATAAAGTTGGAAACACCCACTTAAAGTCTTAAGCATTGAACAATATCAAAACCAAATCATAAACTTTGCCAACTTTTGCCTTTGGGATAGGGTTTAGCTACAATTAAGCAGGAAGGATGGAACAACCAGAGGTGCGTAAAGAACCAGCCTTAATAATTAATTCCATTTCAGAAACTCAGTAACAGGTGATTCTCAACCCTCTTCTGCTACTCTCTATTAATCTCTTGAAGGTAGCATTTCCCCAAGATATTGCAAAGGCAATTGATCTTCTGAGGTCCATGTCAGTGTACAAATGATTTATGGAAATCAATGAAGTTAACTAAGGAAAGATATCAATGCATCTTTAGCATTGTCCTGAAGTCCCCCTCAGCACAAAAACCTCAAAAGTATCAAATCATAGCAGCAATAAATATTACCAGTGCAATATGCTTTTACTATCTTAGGATGACACCAAGTCAAATAAAATCCAATAAACTAATTATTTGACTTCATTAATTGCTGAAGTAGTGCTCTTATTACTACTAGCTCAACAAAGTACTAATTAGTTCACTTCTGTTCTGATCAAATCACGGCAAAAACAAGTAACCCATCCAAAGTAACTAAACATCTCTTTAGAGATTCAAAATAAAGAACCAACTTATTGATAAATTCAGCAGGTAAAAATCCATGAAGCCTTAATCTAACAAGTAGAATCTCTATCCTGGTCTCAAGTCCAAATGAAAAGGAAGATGGAGCTGTGGGTAAATCTTTCATAGTATCCATCCAAGTATGATTTCATAAATCAGGGTTTAATTACACATCACTGCTCAATACTTTTTCCATCTCTAATTAACTTGAGTCCATACAGCACAAATTCAATTACTGATAATACATCCATCCAGAGAAGACCCAAGAAGCTTGGATTGACAAGAGCTAGATTTTGCGATAAATTCCAAAAAAAGGCTATAAATAGCAATGTTCCTTTGTCTCCAAATTTGTAGGCATCACAATGCGCATAAGCTTCAACGGTCATCCTACAGCAGCCACTTTATTATATCAGATCTGGTCATAGATAAATTCACTGGTAACCACAGCGTGCAACCTTCACCAGCCCTTGGGAAAAAAATAGAGATGCTATTTCGAGGATAGAGAAATCTCAGAAAAAATATTCACTAATGTTGGATGCATCCTGATTTAGTCTGCAAAATGCAATCCCGATAATTTATCATATGACTTACCTCAATAATAAGATCCCGATCCACCACCACCCATATAACTGCTACCACCACCCACGCCCCTGCTCGAATACACTGATGAATATGAGCTGCCACCAACCTGCAGAATGGGAAAAACAATAAATAAGAATAAAATAAAACCATATATTCATAGCACAATGTCTTACAGACTGAGAAAGGTCAGGATCATTTACATCACTTCCACGGGAAATGTAATCACTGCCATAACTTGATGAGTACAAGCCACCAACATCACCAGTAAAAGAACCTGACAAGCAACACGTGTAAAATGGTAAGAAAAGAAGCAAAATACTGATTCAGACAATAACAAATCAGGCTAATTGCAAATAAATCACCTCCATAACTCATGCCCTGTCGACTGCTATACATCCCATGTGAATCTTGACTAGACATAGAGCTTCTGCTGCTACCACCATATCCCATACTGGATCTTCCAAGTCTGACAATCAAAAGTATTGAATGGGTTACATGACAATAATTAGTTTAGGGAGGAATAAAAGCATAAAACCTTACTATCAAACAAAACTAACCTATCACCATAAGCATCTCCATACTGTGAAGCACTACCACCATAGTCATAGTCCAATCGAGCTCTTGATTGGCGAGCACCAGTATCAGCATACCGAGGAGGAACATCATCCTTATTGAAACACGAAAGTGATAAGTAAATGATTTCATTTAACAATTAGAGAACAAAATCCAATAACAGAAAAAGGGCAATTATAATAACTACGCAGAAATAATACTCACTATAGCAGCATAAGAACGTTTTGAGCCGGACAGAGTATCATAATCTCGGGGACGTCCTTCACGGTAGCTTAGATGGGGAGGAGGTGGAGGTGGAGGCCTCTCAAATCTTTGGCTATATCCATCATCCACATAGCCCCTCCTAGGTGCAGCCCGAGATGTGCTTCTAGGGAGCTCAGAGTAGCCAGGACCAGGACCACGGACAGGATAATCCCTGTAAGATGGTCTTCTTTCAGAAGCCACCCTTGAGCCATAATCTACAGGAACTCTACTTCTTGGAGGTGGTATATCCTCTCGCCGACTATAATCTCTCTTCATGCTACTTTTTGGATATGCAGGTGCTAAGATAAATACAATAATTTACTTTTTAATGAGAAATAAACATCATTAAAACTAAGTCAACTACTAAAAAACAAACGGAATACATACCAACTGGTCTCCTATCATAAGATCTAGATGGAGGAGGTACTGGCCTACTTCTTGCAGGTATGGACATGATAGGGCGTCTATCCCTCACACTAACTGGTCTAGCAGGTGGAGCACGACTTCCAACTCCTCTTGCACCACGAGTAAAAGTACGAGGAGCAGGTCGGCTCCATGAAGGCCTTGTCATCATTCCAGATCCTCGACCAGAACGATAGTCACCACGACTAATGTGTTTTCCACGACCTCTCTGAAGTGGTCTTGACAACCTTGCTCTAACTTTTGCCTGAAAGAAGAAAAACCATTATAAAATGCCCCATTTGACTTAAGAATATAAGCACTTTGTTTAATATCCAAGACAGACCTTCTTGTCTCCTTCACCCAACTCTGTGCCAGTAATACTATCAGCACATTTTACCGCAGCATCATGTGTGCCAAATGTAACAAACCCATAATCCTTCCTACGAGCAGCTGGCATGTTTCTGGCAAGCTCAACCTTTTCAATCTCTCCATATTTCTTGAGAAGATCTCGGACATAATCTTCATCCCATGAAGGAGGCAATGCATCAATAAACACAGTTTTAACCTACAACACAAACGCTTTATCAGTAAATTGGAGGTTTACTAGCATCGAAACACCAGAGACCACAATATGGATAGTTTATCCACTCACAATAAAGTATCACAGTGACTAGCCTTAAAAAGTAAACAAAATTTGCAGAGCTATTAGCAATTAAATTATCAACCATAAAAGCACTTATAGCTTTTTTCATTTGTAAAAGGGTTGCAGTACCCCTTTGTTCTCCTCTTTTATTAATATTTTTTATTGCTGATGAAAAAAATGTAGCTTCTTTCATATAAAAAACTGTTTAGTTTTAAACTGATGTTGCTAAAGCAAACACATTGTAACCAACAAACCTGCAGAAAACTGAGAAAATGCTCACAGCTAATGTGAATAGAATTTGAAACTAAGTAACAAGAATAATACAATATCCAAAATCCACAATATAGCAGCCAAAAGAGAAACCACTATTGGTGTTGGAACCCAGAAGCGTTTTTTACAGCACCCTAAATATGCTTGAACAAAGCCAGAAAACCACAGTACACAGGATCGGTTGAAAAACCCTTGTTAAACCAAGGAATTGGATTTAGAACATACCTGTGCCATAATTTCATCACCCGGGTCAATAAAAGAATCTGCAAAAGAAACTTTTGCAGGCTTATCAACTCCAAACACAACATCCCTCTTCTGCAGTCGCTTAAAGGCATCCATAGCATCAGCACGAGAGGAAAATTCTAAAAATGCAAACCCACGGTTCTTTCCTTCATCATTAGTATCTTCTACTAAGGTCAAATCCTCAACATTTGTAACTCCATAATGTTTCAGCTTCTCTTTTAACTGGCACCGGAAGTTTCATTTGTGATCAGAAAAAACAGCAGACTTGAATTAAGAAAATAACTATCAAACACAACTTGGAATTTGAGTTCAGAAACTCAGAAAATAAAAATTAACTTACAGCTTCCTTTGTCCATGTCTTGCATATATTCCCCAAATAGAGTGTATCACTGTCCTGACTAGGAGTAACACCACATTGTTTGCCATTAATCTGAAATTGGGGAGATAAAAATGTGATTTATCACAGCATCCTTTTTAGTCTACCCCACCACGGAGAAAATAAAAAAAAATTACCACAGGATTTCTGAGCTCTGCTACAGCTCGTTTAGCTTGTTCCACAGTTTCAAAACGCAAGAATGCAAATCCCTTGTTCTTTTTAGTTTGAGGATTCATCATCAACCTGACCTCTGTAACAACCCCAACTTCACCAAAAACCTTCCTCAGATCGCTCTCAGTAGCATCCTTGTCCAAGCCACCAACAAAAACTTCAAACTCTTTCCGCTTCCGCCTTTCCTTCACAACTTCTCGATGTTCCTCTTCATCCACGTCAGCAAAGTCAGGGTGCTCATGCTCCTCACCAGTATGCTCATGCTCCTCCTCACCCTCAAGTTCGTCATGAACATCTTCAACCTCTTCCTCACCTGTATCACCCTCTTCTTCACCTAAATTATCCTCAGCCTCTTCTTCCTCTACTTCATTGCCCACCTCATGACCCTCATCTTGTTCAATTTCTTTCTCATCATAATCAACTGCACCATACTCCTCAGCTTCATACTCAGGATCATTATCCTCCAAATCTAAGCGTTCATCTTTCTCATATTCATCAATCGATTCCTTAACCTCCTCTTCATTGTCTGTCAAGAATACATTTCAATCAGAACAGAAAAAACTTTTCCAACACCACAGTACTCATTAAATCAACATAGTCCATAATCCATAATCATGTCATTGTGTTCAGAACTACCCCCACCGCAGCAGACTAGCACACAAATGAACTCAAAAATCTTGAACCAAAACAGATTGAAAAATAAACTATCACCATCAAAGCACATGCATCTCATCGAATAGCCCCCCAAGTCAATTTCAACAACTACTACATTTAAAGACACACATTAAACAATTCCTCCAATAGCTCTCTTACTATGAGGTTACATTTCCTCCGTACCTCGTGAACCTCATCTGTCAAATATCACACATTCAGCACCAAAATAAATTCAGATTAACATACCCAAACAACAACTAAAACAATACAAAGTTTCAGAAGAATCCCAAAGTTTTAGGAGCAATGTTTCAAAAACCAATTTGTTATAAACAAGATTTTATACAGGGTTTATTGTGAGGTATGTGCAGCCATATCAGCCCCATATATCCCAATTTTACCCGATATCAAGAATTAGAACAGAACTGCAACTGCATGCGGCATTGATTTGTCCCAATTGTTGGTGTATTGTTCCAATTTCAAAGATTGGAGCAAAACTGCAGCAAATTCTTCCCAGCAGTTTTTCAGCGACCAAATCTGTCCCAATTTCACCCAGTACTAGTGATTGGGGTGAAACTGTCACCACATGGGAAGGTGCAATTTGGCAATTTTCCATCAGCCACAATTGCCCCAACTTCCCGTAATATTAAGGGTTTTGGCCAAACAGCAACCACGAATGACCCCATTGATCCCATTTATTCCAATTTCAAACAATATCAAGGGTCACAATGAAACTAAAATCACAATTGCAACTAAAAGTATTGATTATCATCATCACGCGATATCAAGAACCATAATCAAACCAAAATCATAATTATAATTAAAAAATTTGATTACCATAGCAATTAAACTCAACTCATCATCACAACCAAGATCCTAAACTACAACAACAACACCATCCTCAGCCAAAAAAAAAAAACATTAGACATCCAAAGGCTTGATCATTAGAGCGTAAAGAAAAGAAAATTTTCTTACTTTTCACAGCGGTCAACCCATTAGCAAGATGGGACGCTTCTTCCACAGCCTCCGGAGCCATCTGGTTCATATCAATAGCCTTATCCTCAACCACCACAACAGATTCTTTCTCTTCAACCACAAGCTGTTTCTCTTCAACCACAGGGTGCTCTTCCTCCATCGCCTTGGGTTGTTCCTCCTCAGCAACAACAATGGGTTGTTTTTCCTCTACCTTCAGTACCTCTTCCGCAGCATCATGCTGCTGCTGGCTCTGCACACCCTTGGAGATTCCCCTGCCCCCTCTGCCACCCCTCTTTGAGGCGCTTGACACGGACCCACGCTTTGCCGATTTCGGAGGCATTCTTCAAACTAAAGCTTGAATAGAAAGAACGCCCTAAATTGAACCGCGCTTTGTGTGAGATTGAGAGATCTGAGAAAAAATCAAAAGGAGGACGCTGAAATCAAAAGTGAAAGAGATGCACTAGAGAGCCCAGGAGATGAGAAACCCTAGAGATCGAGAATTGGGGATTGAAAGAGACGAGAAAACCCTAAATAACAAGAATCGATACAAAACCCTATAAGTGAGAGACAAAGAGATTTTGATAGAAAACATAGAATGAGACAACAAGGTCAATTTATTTATTTATGAAATGGATTATTCCAACAAAATTTTAGAAAACAATATCTTTTCATATTTTACTTATTAAAAAGTTGTAATACCTTAAACAATAATTTAGATATAAGGTGAACTTATTTTTATAATTTATAATTAATAAAAAACCAACTAAATTAATAAATTTTTAATTATAAAAAAAATAAATAAAACAAGACAAATCAATAATTACATAAATTAAATATGTAATTTTTGTATTATTTTATTTTATTTTATTATGGGTTAAATTTTTTTCAGGTAATTATATGTTTTTATCTTATTCTTTTTAAAAACATCATTTTGTCTATCCATCTATAACAATATATAAAAGGGATTCCCCCTTTTGTGTCCACTTTTCAAAATACTGATTTTATCCATTAAATATAACAATTTATTAAATTTTTTAAAATTGACCGTTACTTTTACAAAAATTTTATAAAATCAGATGTCTCTACTTCTTCTTTATTTATTAATGGTTATTCTTTTATCTGTTCTGATATATTTCACTTTATTTTTAATAAATATAATTTTAATATATATATTAACTTAATAACATTATAATATCACATATATTTAAAAAATACATACACAGGCGCTATTGCGCCTGTGTTACACTAGTATCTATAATAATAATATCAAAGAGATAATTTTTCTTTATCTATATCTTATTTTTTTATTTTATCCTTAATTATTATTTTAATAATTAATTATTTTATAAATAGTTTATTTTTTAATCGTTATTCTAAAATATTTTTCTATCTTTAAGCGTTATTTTAAAAAATTATTTTGTTTACATGTTTTATTTTTCTAATTTTATATTAACAACAAATTTAAAAATTAATTATACATTAATTTAACTCATTTTTTTATAAAAATTAAGAAAATGCAAACGCACGCATATGTGTTTTCGCTCATATATAAAAGAAGAAATATATATTTTTGTGTTTTTAATATTCTTTTTTATTTTTTTGTCTTCATTACTATTTTTTAAATTTAAATGATTATTCATAATAAAAATATTATTTTTTAATTTTATGATTTTAGTAACATCTTTCTTGAATTTAAATAATTACATAATAATTTAAAATGTTTATAAAAGAACTATTTACTCTTTTATTATTTTATTAATTACTTTTTAAAATTTTAAATAATTATTCATAGTATTAGTTACATAATATTACTTAGAATATTTTTTATTTCAGTAACTGAAATTTATTTTTATTATAGCTAGATCTATAATTATATACATCTTTTGTTTTTTTTATTTATAACTGTATATAAAGAAGATATAATTTGTTTGTATCCTCTTTTTATTTTTTCAAATTTATCCTCTTAATTATTCATTTTTAAATTTACATATTTATTCATAATAACAAAATTATTTCTCAATTATATCATTTTAGAAAATAATTTTTTGAATTCATGAATTCAAATGATTGCATAATAATTTAAAATATTTATAAAATAATTATTTACTCTTTTATCATTTAGTAACTACTTTTCCAAAATTTAAATAATTTTATAATAATATAAATAGAGAATTTTTTACATTTTATAATTTCAGTTTTATTTTTTACAATAATTTTTATTTCAATAAGTAAAATTTGTTTTATCTATAGTTATAATTATAATAATATATCTATAACTACGTTCATTTTTTGTTTTTAGATATTTAAAAAACGTATACACACATACGCTATAATATTTGTGTTACATTATTAATAATAATATTGAATGACACAAAAAAAAAATATATAATAATTATAAAATTTTTGTTTCATCTCATCCTTAATGAATAACGTTTATACTTATATATATATATATATATATATATATATATATATATATATATATATTTTGGCGGATTTTGATCAAGAATTTTGAAAAAGACAAAGTAATATGATTATTTGATTTTGATTGAATCATTAGTATAATGTTTTCAAAAAATAACTTCTCTAAATGAACAATTGAATCATTAGATTGGATCATTAGTATAATGTTTCAAAATATGTGAAGAAGTAGAATCTATCTTGTTTTTCATCTTCACGTAATTTTTCTTTTATCACTTAAAAAAACATTTATTATTTTATTCTTCATCAATATATTTTTTTAAATATATTAAAAAATAATTTATTATAATCTAATAAAAAATTGAGAGACGTAATTATTAAAAGATAAATATATTGTAGTCAAGTCACAATTAAAAATCGATTTTGAAAAAACACATAATACATTATATTTTACTTCTATAATAATAAAAAATAAATATACAAGATACTCATAAGATAAAAATAATAATTTTAATAACTATTAAACTAATATTTTATTATCAAGTAACACAAGAATGTTACATCTTCGAGAAAGGAAGAAAACAAATAAGAAATAATAAGAGTAAAAATAATAAGTATATGTCTAACTTTAATTTTTCTTCAAAAAAAATAAAATAAAATACGAGAGTGAAAAACTAAAAAGGTAATGAAAATAAAAAATATCTTAATAAATATTTTGTTTAATTACTCTTTTGGTTATTATTTTAAAAAATATCAAGGTCCTGCAGTTTTTTTAGTCTCAATTGTTTAGTCACAATTTGATATTTTTAGATGAATACATAGATAAAAAAGTAATTAAACATAAATATTTGTATTATTTGTTATATTTGATTTTATGTTTTACTATTTATTAGCATTAAGTATTGTATTTTATAAAAGAAATAAAAAAAACAATTTAATTTTCATCAATTTCTAAAATATGCTACCTAAAATTTAAAAATTTCAAAATTCTTAAAAATTTCAAAAACATATATGTAATTTAAAAAAAAATCAAAAATATTTGGGAGCATGGCCCCTCCCAACTCCATAGAAGCTCAACCACAGTATATATATACTCTTGTAAAATAATGAAAGATTACAACCAAGGAAACATAACATTATTCAATATTTAATATAAAAAATTATGTATTTCTTTTTCAATATCAAATATTCGTAAAGAAATTATATTAATAAAGTGGAAATCCAAATTTTACTATAGTTTTTAAATTAAGCCTGAGACTTAAAAAGAATATCTAAAATCTCTACTATATTATTTTTTACTAGAAGTTATTTTAACTTCAATTAATAAACCATCACTAAATTTATTTATTTTTTTGTAGTGTTCACATGTAAAATATATAGTCACTTAATGTATACAATTTTTTAAAAGTCTATTAGAAAAAATCATAAAACCAATTGTTAAATGAAACATCAAAGAAAACACTCAATTTATAAACAAAGAGTATAGAGAACGATATGACTTAATGTGATAGACAATCCAAAATGAATAAAACACGAAATTAGTATTTGAATCAATTGATTTTTTTTTTTTTACATAACCAATTAGGAGGTTTATTTATGATAATTAATTATGTATATCAATTTTTTTTTGTTAAAAAATATGCAAATACAAAATAACATAATCGATTAATATCTTGTAAAATAACTTTTAAAAGATTTTGAAAAAAAATTGAGTATTTTTTTCAAATATAAAATATTTATGAATTGCGTATGATGCAAACTAAAACTAATGCATGAATCATGCATAAAAGCTGGAAGTAAACCATAACACATGCAATAGTTTTAAGATATATCATTGAAACCAAAATTCATTATAAAAGTTTATTTTTTCATCTTCTTTAGAAAAAGAGAATGTGGGTTCATTTCCATTAATAATATATTAACAACTAGCATTTAATAGACAAAAATTGAGAGACAAACTAAAATTATATGATGTAAAATTTAAAAACAACAATTATACCTATCTGATCCAATAGATGATTCAGTTCGGTAGGTCCAATCAGTCTTATCTCTAAAGCAAATTATGAGATATTCTAAGATACATATGTTGGGAGAAATAATTGTATAACAAATCTCGTTAGTATGATTGTGCCCTGATATCTTTAATACAAAATATTCACAAAATATTTTGTATATTTGGTAAGGTGTCACGCTATAGCTATTATTATTATTATTGTTGTTGTTGTTATTATTTAATCACAATAACTTATTATTTCACTAACATTGCTTAATATCTTGTTACTTGTTTTATCACACGGGTCTAAGGTCCAAATGGTATTATAAGAAAACCTAATATCACACGAATCAGATTTTTTGAGAAACATGGCACGATAAAATTGGACTTGATTAGACAATATGTATGTATAGTTGGAATTCCTCTGAAATACACTCTCACATTTAATACAATTGATCCATAATATTATATAAAGTACACAAAAGTGTAAAGTTACAAAAATAAAATCAATATTTAAACATATCCCAAAATCAAATTTTATTTAAGCCATTTTCAAATCCTTAGGACCAATATGCCAACCCAAGTTCATATGGATACAAGAGGGAAATATAAAATAGTTGTCTTCTGTAAGATTAAGTACGTCTAAACTTAGGTATCACAAGTAGATCTCAATTTTATAACTCAAAAGTTTAATTACAATTTATATATACACGTGCTAAAATAATTATTTAAAATTTATACATCAAATCACTATACTTAAATATTAAAATATTTTACTTTTTATAAGTGTAAACGCTTTCAAGTATAAAAAATTACAAGTTTAAAAACGTCAAAAATAAAATAATTTGAGTATTTATGTGAGATGATTTAATGTATAAATTCTAAAAAAAATATTTTAACCTATATAGATAAATTACAATTAAGCTTATTTACTAATTTATTCTCAAATAGGGAATGACATAATTGAATCGTTTGAAAGTATAAAAGGACTAAATTGAATAAAAAATGTAACTAGATGACTAAATTGAAAACAACCAGTACCACTACCACGTGACACCACGAATGTAACGTTTCATGTGACATGACTGTAAATTGACACGTGACAATTTCTATACATTTTAAAAAATATATAAAAATTTAAAAATGAAATTAAAAAAATAAAATAAAATTGAAAATTATGTGACTTAACATATGGCATCTACGAATACGATGTTGATGTCAACTTAACGAAAAAGAATAAATTGAACCTTTTAAAAGAATTCGAAGGCTAAATTGAACCAAGAAATAATAAGGAATCAGAATGAACCAAACCAAAAAATTAAATGACTAAATCATTAATTATACTATAATTTTATTTACCAATTAATACGTAAGAAATTTCCTTTGTTCTCATAATCTGGTTATTAATCTATCTCTATACTAGTTTACATAGGTGTTATCGTTCCTGTGTGTACGAATTTTATATATATATATATATATATATATATAATATTATCTTATATTATATATTAGTAGGTAATAATATTATAATATTAGTAAGTTAATATAAAAAGTAAATACATTAATTAAAAAAAGTGAAATAAATGAAGAAAGAATAATCATTAATGAATAAAATAAATTGATAAAATAATTTTATAAAAAACATGTAAAAATAACCATTAGTATTTAAAAAATAAATAAATACTTATATCGTAAAGAATAAATTTAGAATAAGTAATATTGTAAACATAAAAGAGGGATATATATATATATATATATATATATATATAGTTATAAATATATTATATGATTTAGAGATAACCAATAAAACAAAGATAAATTATTTTAATTATAGGTTGAGTTTTAATCCATATTATTAATTTTTTTTTATGAAATTATTTCATTTTTTAAAAGTATTAAAATATATATGATGATTATAATAAGTCTCAATTCAATTTTCAGAGGAAAAACTCGATATTAAAATACCTATTGAGAATCATTTTAAAATATTAAATCAAAAGTGTTAATCAGTATTAAAAAATAGGTTTAATATTACTGTTGATCCCAATATTTATTGAAATTATTCAATATAGTTATTTAAAAAAAATTAAATTTATGTAGTGCTTATATTTGTCAAAAAATAGTTAATTTGGTCCTGTACCTTAAATTAATGTTGACACATTCAATATGTACCAACTTGCCACATGACATTTATATTTCCACATCTTTTAGAAGGTGATAACATGAGAGCATAAATGACATAATTGTTTAACATGATTTACTTATCCAAAGTGATACCAATCTTCATTACCATGTGTCATTTACATTGTTATGTTGTCACTCTCTATAAAAGTGTCAATATTAATTTATTTTAATGGATCACATTGATTTTTATTTTTAACAAAGGACTACATTACATTGAGAAAAAAAATTGTAAGGATCACATTAAATAATTCTAACAAATATAGAAATCAAAATGTAGTATTAAACTTTAAAAAAATATTAATTTAATTGTAATTAATGTCATTTCCTTTGAACTTTAATCAATAAACACTTCAAATAAATGTACAAATTTTTTAAAATTTTGTTTAGGAAATATATTCCACATTTAAATATAAAAAATAATATTCAATAGCTAAAAAAACAACAAAATTAGAGTCTTGTGACATAATCCTTAAAATTAGTAAACTAATTACTTATATGGTGAATTGATGGCATGAAAATTTAGGTATTTTTACTTTCTTAAATATTATAAAGTAATTTTATTTATGTGTCTTTTTTTTATATATATCACTACTAAAAAAATTCATATTTCCTGTCAATTTTGTTTTGATTTTTTTTTATGAAATACTTATAAATTTTGTTATAAAAAAATTACAGGAAATTGCTGCCAATTTTTTTGCAAAATATTTAGAATAAACCATTTTTCGCAACAAATTTTGTAGGAAATACTTGCGAATTTTATAATTTTGTAAGAAATAATTATTTACGAAGGAATTACCTACCAATTAAAATTATAAGAAAAAATAACAGAAAAAAGTCTTTTCTTACAAAATTTTTTAACAAATTTGTAAAAAATTCTCATATAATATGAGATTTTTTAGTAGTGTATACGAAATGTTTCAACTCTTTTCAAAAACAAAAACAATAATTATTCAATCTCAACAGTACAAGAATGCTAGTATTTAGCCACCATGTTACAACATCCGTTTTGAAAAGGAAACTAGTTGCATCAGTTAGAATTTTGGAAATCAATATGTTTTTTTTTTCTTTTCGATTGATCTATTTGGGTATTGTATTGTGGTCATCATTGGTGAGCTTGAAAACCCCAGAAACCCTAGACAATAATATTGCTTTTGTACAATGGAGTTAGGTATCCGAATAAATATTTACAAACAAAACCAAATGAGATTTATTATGATGCACGAATACGATACGTGTATCGGATACGACACGTATCTGACACGCTAATACATTAATTTTAAAAATAATAGAATATGATATGTTATATAAGCATATTGAAAAGTGTATAATATTTTTCAAAAACATGATAAATAAATTAATGTTATCACCTGCATCCAAATTAAAATCATAATTAAGTATTAAAGTTGTCAACACAAAAGATTATACATTATTGTCATTATAAAAATTTATTACTTTATATATTAGATATTTTATTGACAAGTATCACTAAAGTATCCTAGAATATCATATACGAATATGTCTCGAACACGCGATCTAAATTGAAGTCACTACAAAAATAATTATTTTTAGTTGGGGTTAATTTTGGCGTTTCCAGGGGTTTTAACCCCCACTAATGGCTTTACCAGGGGTTTTTTTTTCCCCTGAAAAAACAAGCGTAGCTAAGTGATTACTAGGAGTTTTTAGCAACCTCTGAAACTAGTGCACATTACCGGCGGTTTTCAAAACCCCCATTACTGCTTGGGGTTTTCAAAACCCTCTCTACTGCCTGGAGTTTTCAAAACCTCCACTACTGCTTGGAGTTTTCAAAACCCCCGCTGTTGCCCAGGATTTTCAAAACACCACTACTGTTGAGATTTAGAACCCGTGACTATTTCAAATCCAGTTACTGAATCATTATATTTTTCATTAAGCAACCAAATACACAAAAAAACTAAACTTAAGACATTTAATAAAAAATTCAAACTAGAAAATGCAAAAAGGTTAAAAATATTCCACTGCAAAAGTTCGAAAACCATTTTCCATTTAATCTAAAAAATTCCATTTTCCAATGCAAAAGTTATAAAAACCATTTTCCACTACAAACTAGAAAAGGTTAATCAAATTATTTCATGGTCGAGAAAAGGAACCAGATATAAGACATTAATGGAAAAAACTCAACCATTGCTTGATGCATTTGGAGCAGAGTAAAAAACTTTTGCATTACATATTGATTACATAACTTTGGAGCACTGGGGCTCTTGGCCTTGCAGTATATATCACTTTACATTTTAAAATCTCAATCTAAAACTCCAAATTTTATTCACATAATCATTATCATGACGGAGTTAAAGAAGACCATAGGGCATGCAAACATCACTTATTTCGTTCAACTAGTTAGGATAATAGAGTCTGTAAATACAAAGATTCCTAGCTTCCATAGTAAATTCCATACCTTGACACGATCTGCATTTGACAGTGGCTTTGAGAGCGCGTCTTTTCCCAAAATTTGAGCAACGAGTCAATTACAGGGAGTGGTTCAGTAAACACCATTGATGACATGTGTGAGACAAAGAAGCATAAAAATCGAAAGAAAAAAAAGTAGCATTTTAGTAGACAAATTATTGTGAGTAATGATGGTATTAAAAAATCTCAGCTTGATAAAGGAAAATTAAAAAAACAAAACGATGATATATATAGCAGAACTCTCACCAATATTAAGGGATAATACTCATCTCATCATTGAGAAGCAAGTTATTAAAATTATATATTTTTGTAGTGTATGGTGCATGAACTCCAAAAACAAAATCAAAACAATGAGAAAGATATGTTTCTTCGGTTCCCTCAATTGCATGTTTCTTTTTGTTAGGTGAAGTGGAACTTTATCTTTCAAACTTATTCATATCAACATTTTAAGAATACAAGGAAATCAACCTATAAAAGTAAAAAGTGCCTTTTTTATAGGGGAGGGACACGTCAAGAACCACCTAATTTAAATTGGGCCAGGAATTTCCAAACTTTTGCATTAGCAATACAATATTTTTAGTTCCAAAATCTATAGCCTAATATTTCATCTGCACCCTCTACCCTCTCTAAATAACATAAAAGCATTTAAAAAGAAAATAAATGAAATAAAATTAAGAATAAGGAAATTAAATGTTGGAGCTGCAACAGTGAATGTTAGGATGCACTTGTGCCAGCCATGGCTGAGCCAATTACACTGCTAAGATGTTGCTTCTTTGCCCCCATTGCTTCGCTCCCACCCTTCCCTTGGTACATGCAGCCTCACAACAACAATTTCCAAATTAAATAACCAAAATTTCAACTTCCTCAATCGCTGGATCAGAAACCATTTCCATAGTACCAAAATCAAGAAAAAAATACAAATAAAAACAACAAATGGCCTCAGAATTGCAGAATAACAACAAGGCTTTATGAGCAATTCAGTCCCAAAGAAGGTGTTTGGTAACTGATTTCGTCATCGGCTACATTTTGGTTAACACAGGTAATGAAAATATTTAAGAATAGAGAGACAGAGAAAGAAAGAGGCGGCATCAAAATGAAACTATTATTAAGATTCTTCACAACCAAGCTGCAACACAGTACTACGAATACACGAACCTGCAATGCACATACGAAAATTCGTTCAACTTGTAATCGGACAATGCAAAACAGATTTGGATGAAAGAGGAAAAGTGAGAAATTAACATGAAAGTGAAAATAAAAATCAAAGTCATTACCAATTTGATGTTCACGAACTACAAACACACAAACTACACAAACCAACAACGTACGAACCAGAGCCACTTAACATGCAATCACATAACACAAAACAGATTTTGGATGAATGAGGAAAAATGAGAAATTAACAAGAAAGTGGAAACAAAATCGAAAACCATTACCAATTTCAATTGACCGATGAAGATTAAAAAAGAGAATTGGAAGCAAACGAAATTACAAACTACGATGAGCAAGGGATTGAGAAATTGGAAGCCAGCGAAAGCTTTCGCTGAGATTAAGAGTGGGCAAATGAAAACTTTTTAACTGTGAGACTGAGAAATTGAGAAATGAAGTAGAGAGTACAGACTGTTAGGACAGGAACAAGAGACGAGAGTCTACTCTATGAATAGAAAGGTGGAATTGTGAAAATTTTTGACAAAAATAAAATTTTTCGACGGTTCATTCAGAAAACCCCAACCACTTATTGGGGGTTTAAGAAATCTCTGCGACGCGCATGAATTACTTGAGGTTTTTCTAACCTCCCCTAATAAACCCCTATTAAAATTTATAATTTTTGTAGTGAGTATCGATACTTTCAAGTAAATTTATAATAAAAATGTAATAATGTACTTAAATGTATTTGTATTTGCACGGGCAAGATTATTACAACACATGAAGACAAAGATTTTGTCTCTTAAAATTTATTGATTTTTTTCATAATCATAGTACAAAATACAACAACTTGTATAAATTAAAACAAACATTCAACTATATATATGATACCTAATTACCCTTTACTTTTAGAGAATTTCCCCAAGATTGGGTACACCAAGTGTGAGTGCTCCACTTAGTAGTTTGAGAAGAGTTATTAGGTTGAAACTTCTTAAACCTCTTCCAATCACTGAGCAAAACCTTCAAGTCTCGTTCCTTTGCAGTGATGCTTCTGCAACATGCTGCATGGAAAGTGATGACTGCCCTAATATCTTTGCTATCTTGGCAAAAGGAACTAAAATAAAGGGTATCCAAAAACCTAACCCTAAGTCCTAACTGCTTGATTATGCCACCCTTAATTAGGTCACTCAGAACATCTTGTTCCTTCTTCCCTGTGGAATTGTCCTTTTGTGCATACCATTTTTCGTACAGGGAAATCGTCTTCTTGTTTGATCTCACAAAGTAAAACCCTGTGTTGATTGGACTGCTCTGTAACCATGGATCTCCAAGGTATCCATCTAAACTTATCTGAAGATCTTCTGTCTCGTTCTTCCCCAACATTGTAAATGGGTCTCTTAACCACACTACATCTGTGTCCTGTACAAAACATGTTGCATGGGAATTAGAAGATAAAAAAAAAAAATTAAGTTTGATATGTCTTAAGAAATTAATTTTAATTTTAATTTGTTCTTACAAAACTGAGTTATAAAATGAGATTTATACTCATATTACATGAAAATTAGGAAAAAAAAAGAAACTGAAAGTTAATTGACATATTTTTTTTATATTTAAGTATGGAAGAAAAATAAAATGGTTGAAGTTCAATTATATACTTTTGTACTTAACATAAGATCATACTAAAAAAAATTATGATGTATTTTAAAATATAATGTTAAATTGAATCATCAAACGTTTTAACTTAATTCGTAAGGTGCACTTTTACAACCCTAGTCACGTGAGCATATTTTGAAAAAGCAATTAAAATTGCTTTATCTTCGTTGACGTTCAAAATGACCTAATTTGAGTGTGGACCACAAATTTTCTTATATATATATATATATATATATGTATATATATATATATATATATGTATATATATATTTGTCTTTTCTAAATGCGAAAAAACGTTTGTAATAGCTATATGCACTTTGCACGTAAGTGAATAGTGGAATGGTTATTAATTATGAATATGATATCAATCTACACCTAATAACGTGGTTATTAATTATTGATACCAATTTTTACACTCAGATTTTAATATAAATAAAAGTTAGTTTGCCACCAACATATAATAAAAATTTAGGTATGTTATTTTATTTCTTATACATATATGGATATATATTCGTTATATGATATGATGTTTCGTTAAACATTTACTTAATCTATAACCAATCTAGTGTATTAAATATAAAAATTTTAAACTATATATGAATATATATCATCCTTGTCTTTTTAACTCTTAATTAACCAAATTAGATACATTGGTATATTGTTATTACTACAACTATAATTATTAACTCTAGTAATATTAGTGTTCAAACTTGAAAGTACATAACAAAGTCAAAGGTTTAATGAGAACAATAAAATCGTTTTCGGCACCATTAATGAGAATGTTATTAATTGCTCCAAATTTCAAACAAAGAAAAAAACAAAGGAAATAATTGGGAGATATTAGTATACTTTAATTAGGCGCACAATTAAACCTTACATTACTTTATTAAAATGGTAATAATTTATTTAATGAAAAAATTAATATTAAACTTTCCTTTTGACATTTCACTTGTATACATTAACTACTTACATCCAACTTCACAATAAATATTCCTTTACATCAAGGTAAGGTTAGGTCATTTTAGTATATTCCAAAAAGACTAAATTAAACACATTTTGACTTCACCTTTGTAATGTAAAATGGAAAGAAAATGAAGAAGGGGGAATGTTTCAAATTTTAATTAAAGAAAAATAGAAAATAACGAAAAAAATGATTTTTAAAATGCACCCTTATATATATATATATATATATATATATATATATATATATATATATATATATATATATATATATATATAATTACACCAATATAATATTTTCTAAAGATCAATCACACTAATATATAATATATTTACGTTAATTATTAATAGTAAATTTTTCGATCTAATTAATAGACGAGTTATAATTTTATATGCATGCAATTATTTATGTTAATTTTTTTTTCTAAATTGAATAAATAATAATAAATTAATTTAATAATTATGTTTTGATATATTTCGAAAAGTATATATATGCTATAGTTTAATTTTAATGCATATAATTGATTGAGGCATAACATAATTTCACATTAATATAAATATTTTAACATATAATATGTATCACATGAAATTTTAATTTAATAGTAAGTATTGGAAAAACATGATCCAATAGAAATTTTTTAAATGTTATTATATTTGGTAAAAGCTATTTCCTTGTTCATTTGTTGAATATAAAAAAGTACACATTTGTTTGTTGGTTATTATATCAGTTGTTTGCACTGAAATATGAGAAAGAACAATTGATGATAATAATATAAAAAAGATGAAAGAAGAAGAAGAAGAGAATAACTTACTGTGAAAATGAAATTGTAGCCATGTTTGAGAACTTCCAAGAGGAACTGTGTTCTCTTCCACATCATCTTGACGAAATCTTGAGACATGTAAACTTTCTCACCTTTGAAATCAACACCATCTGTTTCCAATCTGAAGCAGTTGAGTTTCAGAAACTGGCATCGATCATAGGCAATTTGATCAACAGCAACTATGAGAATGTGATGAATGAGAGATCTTGTTCCTTCTCCCAGCCAAAAACTGTTGAGAAATATATCAAGCATGGTGGTGTCACTCTCCACATCTTGCTCTGCATAAGCCCTATTCACTACTGCTATTATCACTGTTTTGTTTCCCATTGAAGCTTTCGCCAAAGCACACTCAAGGGTATCTCCACATGCTTCAGTGTTTGACTTGTTCTACAATGTTTGCACAAAGTTCAATTATGATGTCTGTTTTTGATGTTCAGATTGATGCAAACCAGATTAACAACTATCTGGGCAAGTGAAGATATCTGTTTTTGATGTTTGCAAAAAATTCAAACACTTAACTTTATAATGTGAGATGATGACCGATATTCAGATGAATTTTTTATGTTCATATTCATATTAAGAACTAATTGAGGCAATCGATGTTGGAGATAGAGATAATTGAGTGTAAATCTCACTTTACAAATCAGTTTTGTAAGGTTAAGTTAGACTTAAAGTCCACTTCTTAAAATGATCTATATCAAAATTATCTGTAGTCTATCCTGACAAGATTTGTTGTTTGTTGAATCTATCATGTCATCCATTATCTAAGTGTCAAAACTTTCATTAATCTCAAGTTTCACGCTCGATATGTATATGCCTCAGTGTGGTATTGAAAATCTTACATCGACTAGAGATAAGATACATTTTTAATATATAAGTGAATAGAAAACTTATCTTACAAATCGGTTTTTAGGGTTAAATTTAAAGTTTTCACTTCAAAGAAAATATTTTTGATGCATGTATGCATGATTTATTTTGAGGCAAAAGCAGAAAAAAAGAAGAAGGTAAATTTGAATGAACTTACAAGATTCGATTGGTCGAAGAGTGGTTCCTTTTGCCGTAGGATGGCTTGGTTGGAAAAATAGGAGAAGCATTGGTAGATCAACATAAAACCAATGAAGAGAAGTGATACTGTTGCCAAACTCACAAGAGGATTTTCCATCGTTTTTCTCATTTTGTGTCTTTATCTTTGTTCACAAAAACCAGTAATGAGAGTTATACATATATTAACTATTTTTACTATTTATAAGTACATTTTAAAGAAACATAATAATTTACAAGAGGACAAAATTTACCACATCAATAAATTGAAAAAAAAAAAAACTTTAAAAAGTAATTAATGAAACTACAACTATCAGAAAACTCACCATTGAGGCCTAAGAACCTTTATTCTTATTATAAATGGCATTGCCAAACCTATATTGAAGGATACTTTAAGCCTTTAAGCTATTATTAAATTTAAATAGTTTATCTAAATATTCGTTTTACAGTATCCTTTACGTTATCCTTTGAATGCAACTAAATTTACCATATTTGGTTATGTTTGATGAAGAATTAAATCACTCACATTTGTTTTATTAGATCATTTTGGTAAGTAAACATTAATTTTGATATTAAGGAGTAACGTTAAACACCGTATTACTGTTTATGTTTATTTCAAATTCTTTAAATTATCTCCTACACAGTATCAATTAAAAGCAATGAATTTAATTTTTTTTTCAGATTTAATCATTAATTTTGTCAATTTATTAAAATATATTTATTTTTTAATTTTTTTTTTAGTTTTCACCCAGGTGAAAATCTAGTTCATTATAATTTTGTACATTCTTTTTTCAATTTATTAAAATCTATTTTTTATGCCTAAATTTGGGTGAAATTTTGTTTATTATAATCCAGCCATTAATTTTGTCAATTTATTAAAATCTAATTTATTGATACAAATAAATTTCAAAATAATATTTTTAAATTTCACAAAAATTTTACAGCATTTTATCTTGTTCTTGAAGTTTAAAAAAAAAATAATAATAAATCACAATCAAAGCACTCAAAAAATAATATAAAGTACAGTTAATAAAATTTTCATAAAATATATGAAATGTTATTAAAATATACATGTACTAATAAATTATTATAAAGTAATTAATTTTCTTAAATTGCTCAACCAAACAATTATAAAATTCAATATATTTATTATTAGGATCGTGTCCTCTTAATTTTATTTAAAATAAATTATACAAAAATGTAATCTTAATATTAAACAAAAACTAGATGTGTATATTCAACAAATCAACTAAAAACAAATTATACTAAATTTTTTCTTAAAAACAAAACAATTTGCCAACTGCATACCAATGCATTCAACGAATTCAACATTATAACAATCCAAATAATAAAAAATAATTCAAACAATTTACACATATAACACAATTTTAAAAATAAAAAAACAAAAATTGGATGGAGAAGGAAAAAACCAACCTGAGGAACACTTAGCAGATCAATATTGAATGACGCCGGCGAAGTGGGTTGAAAACAACCACCACAAAGAGAGAATTCACACTCTTCCCTCTATGGCACAACAACCGTTTACGGTGTCAATGAAATCGAATCAAAGACAACAACAACGAATAAAATCAAATATGGGAGGAATAACGAAAATTATCGTCTATCTCATATTAGACGACAATTCTACTAAAACACCGTCATCTAATATGTGATAGACGATTGTTCTAGGACACATCTTGGTTGGTGTTTAGTGAGACTTTCCAACTCTTCTCTCCTATGTTCCCGTCCAATCATTTTATATATTTGACATTTAAGAAAGATTTTATAGTTTTATATAAAAGTTTTGATATCCTAAAATATTTGTTGAAGATCCGCTAATGATTGATTCTTGTTCAACGATACCTATATTTACGCTAAATATTTTAAAAAACACATTACTTTAACATAAACCATAATTTTAGGAAGATCATAGCCATTTTTTGTCATTATTTTAGATTTTGGACAATAAATCATTTTATTAGTTTAGAATATATATATATATATATATATATATATATATATATATATATATATATATATATATATATATATATACTTTAAAAAATTTCAAGAATTTTGAAAAAGTAATAAATTTTGTAATTGTGTTGAAATATTGTATTTCCAAATTCTAATCATGAAGGAAAAGTTATATGTTTTCATTTAAACTTTTTATAAAGAAATCAACTTTTCTAATCATTATTTTAAAAATATTAAATTAAAAACAGAGCTAGTTTTGATGAAAAATGTGGAAAAATATGTTAATTAAAAAAGTTATTTTTGATGAAAAGTATGGTAACATGCTCAAAATGATATATGATACTATTTTTAGGATTAATTATTGTACATGAGGTATAGAGTTTTGGGTTATCAAAATGAATCATGAGTAAATTTATATAAAAAAACGATAAAATATCATTTTCAATTAAAAACTTTAAAATATTGGGTTTATGCATTTTTTTTTATTATAAGAAAGATTTTAAATGATGAAGAGGTCTCTTTTTTCATCCTTAACCCTATATAGGTATTCCAATGCATAATCTATACAACATAATCATTTTCCTATTCATTTATAATTCTCTTACCAATAGTGGAAAAAAGAAAAACTCATATAAATATATATTAACCTTTTAAATTAAGAGAAATATGCTCCATACAAAAATTGGGTTTTTTTTTTTCTAGGTCTTCCCCCAAGATTTTTGACACCAATCATGCTTAGTCCATTGAGGAATATTCAGTGTAGAATTAGGTTGCAACCTCTTAAACCTCTTCCAATCACTTAGGGCAACCTTCATATCTGCCACCTTTGCATTGATGCTCCTACAACAGTTGGCATGGACAGTGGTGACTGCCCTAAAATCCTTGCTATCTTGGCAAAATCCACTGAAATAAAGGGTATCCAAAAACCTAACCCTAATTCCCAATTTTTCAATAATACCATTTCTAATTAGGTCAAGAAGCACATCTTGCTCCTTTTTTCCTGTGGAATTATCCTTTTCATCATACCATGTTTCAAACAAGGAGATGGTCTTGTTGCTTGACCTCACAAAGTAAAATCCAGTGTTGATTAGGTTTTCCTTTGACCTAGGATCACCATTGTACATGTCTGTGCTTATTTGAAGGTCTTCTCTTTCATTCTTGCTCAACCTTGTAAATGGGTTTCTTAACCACATTACATCAGTGTCCTGTCAAAAACATGTTACATTATTTGTGTTGTTTGAAGTCTGGTTCTCCCTCCGATATAAACATATATGTTATTTAACGAAGAACATTTTGATTACTAAATTTTGACAACTTTCTCTTACAACATTAGGTGATATCTTCTAAGTGATTTTAGAATATTGAGAATAAGAAAATATAAAGATAGAAAACCACTTATAAAATGACACCTAAGATTGTAAGAGAAAATTGTCAAAATCTAGTAGTCAAAAATCATTTTTCTTTAATGAAACAGTTCAAGAAAAATTCTAAATAATGACCAATTTTAGTAACAAAACATAATTAACATTGTAGTAATCAATTTAGATACAATTTATAAACTAAAAATTATTAGTAACTAAAATAGTTTTTATTATGAATAATTGATCTTTAAATTGATAATTAAAGTTTTTTTTTTTATGAATTAGTTTCTAAATTGGTCACTAATATTAGTTATCAAGATTTTGACTACTAAAGAAATTGATATTTATTTATAATATAAACTATTTTAGTTACTTATTTAGTCACCAATTATAATTTTTTATTTATAATAAAAATTATTTTAATTACTAATAATATTAATTTATAAATTAATATTTAAATCGGTTTAAGTCATTTAATCGCTGGAATTGTAGTGAAGGTAGAAAGTAAGAATTCGAATACCTAATATTATGCGCAAGATGAAAATATGAATTTGAAAGTTAAATTCTATATAAAGTAAACTTTGGAAAACAAGTGCATGCACATGTAAATGCAAAATGGTTTGTTACTCAATTAATTTTTGGTTATTTAATTTTATCCTTTTATTGGGTTTTGTCTTTATGTCAAATTCATTTTTCTGGTTTTCCTGTATGTTAATTAAATATTTATTGTTGGTTGTAACATACTTTAAATTTAAATTAATAAATAGAATTGTAAAAAATATTTAAGTCGAATTTTTAGCAACCTATAGAAATTTTTAAAATGAAATAAAAGTTTTTTATTTAAATTTAGTTTGCACTCCATTTAATTATGCAATTTTCAATGAAAGAATTATGTATGTATTTGTATTTATCTGTGCTCTAATAATTTAGACTACTTTTTTGAGCATGAATTTTGTTTATTTAATATGAAAATGAAATAAACAAGAAAAAGAAGTTTTAGAGAAAAGTTAAGAGCACATTAGAGGGTTGCATTCTATAGAGAAAAGAAAAGAAAAGGAAGGTGAAAAATTGTTTCTAATAAACATTTTTGTCTGTAACTTAATATTTTTCTTAAAAAGGATACATTAATGTTTAAATCATTTGTTTAATTTTATCAAAATTATAAAAGAAAATCGTGGTCCATTTTTAAACAACACCCAAACATGTTTTAATATTATTTATTGATATCATAAACATATTCTTTTAAAAGAAAAAAAAAAGTCATAAACTTCACTATTTTTAACTACAAATATTTTTAATCTGTGTTATTTTCTACCATCAACATCATGTTTCTGTATTTACTTTATTATATTGATGAGGTTCATTTATATGTTCTCAGAATAGAAATTCTAAAAACAAGTTTTTAATGATAGATAGATATTTTGGATGTGTTTCAATAATTAATGGAATTATTATAATTAATTTAAAGGTCAACTTTCAACAAAAACTAACAGTAAAACCTAACAATGTGCACACGTTTACGTAACTAAGTATGACATGTGCAAGAAGGAAACAGCATAAAATTATTAAAAGACATGATTGAATTAGTGGTATAAAAAAATATTTTAAAATTAAGTAATTAAAAAAAAATCCGGTTCATATTATACATCATTTAAAAAAAAACAAATACTATCTTTTTTTTCAATAACTTCTTCAGGTTTATTATAATATAACTGAAGACATAATTTAAAAAAAAAAAAACTGCAATTCATAACTTTTTTTCTCTCATATAGCTTTTTTTCAGTATATCGATTAGATACTAACTTTTTTTTTGAAAGATATAATATGAGATGGATGAAATACTAAATAGTATTATTTTACACTACAAAATTTTTCGTATTACATTATAGTTTTCTTGCAAATTTGTTAAAAAAATTTGCAGGAATTTTTTTCTGCTATTTTTTCTAAGAATCTTAATTGACAGATAATTTCTTCGTGTGTAATTATTTCCTACAAAATTATAAAATTTATAAGTATTTCTTACAAAATTTATTGCGAAAAAGTATTTTATATAAAATATTTTACAGAAAAATTGACAGTAATTTCCTACTATTTCTTTTTTCATAACAAAATTTATAAATATTTTCTAAAAAAAATTCAAAACAAAATTGACAGGAAATATAAATTATTTTAGTAGTTTTAGATATCATCTTCAAAAGGAAAATTTAAACGTAGAAATCAGAAATACATTACCTTTTAATTTGAATATGGCAATTATTCCATTAATTAACCATATATGATTCACTTCTCCTAGTTTGTGATTAAGTTTTTCTACCACTGTATAATAGATAATATGAAATAAATGAATATTTAATATTTTAAAAAAGTTGATGCAATCAATATTTAACAAAGAAAAAGAAAGGATGAGTAAAAAAAAAAACTTTGTCAAAATTAAACATTAACTATTAAAGTTAATTATAAATCATTTTCTTAATTGATTGAATTAATCTTCAAATCTCATTCTAATTGATATATTGTTCAAATTTCAACTCACGTAACTAAGACATGTTACGTGTACCACACAATAAGAAAAGGTGTGACGTTATGAAAAAATAAACAAATCTTGACATTTGAAAAATCAAAAGAACATTATTCAACTTTCTAACTATAACATATGTCTTCCTTTATATTTATATGTTTTGAACTTTTGTTTTGGCATTTCAGTGTCTCTCTCTTCTTCTTCTTTTTTTAAATATGTAAATTATATTTAATTTATAAAGTATTTTTAAATATGTAAATTATATTTTAAATCTTCAAAAGAAAAGCTTTAATTATGATACAAAATTGTTCAAAATTGGATTTATTTTCTCAGAAGGACAAATTTCATTTTATTGGTTGAAAATTTATATAAATAAAGTTTAATTATGTTTTTTTTTTTCCTAAACTTAAATGCAAAACTATAATACATTTGTGTTCCAAATTTTAATACATTTTGATTCTCAAACTCTAAAAATAAACAAATATAATTTCTTTTAACACAATAATATCTACACAATTTATCATATTCCACTCAAATATCATCTGAAACACTATTTAACACACAAAAAAGTTGTTGAATTAAAAGGATTATAATTATCTATTTTTAATTAAGGTCATTGGATTAAGATCACTATATTAATTCATTTATTTCAAAGTTCAGAACTAAAATATATCAAAATTTTAGAAAAAAACAAATTTAAAAACGAGAAAGTAAACACAAATTTAATCCAATAAATAAAAAACATTAAAAGAGAATTTGATCTCATTTTTTACTATCGATTCAATCCTATACACTTAAACAAAACTAGTAAGATTTAATCTTATAAAACTGATCTATAAAATGAATATTAGTGTGGAAACTATGCAATTTGTAAAACTGAGTATAAATTGATCTTATACGTAATTTATTACAAAAAAATTGTCAATTATCTACTGATTATTACATACAGATTATAATCCGTAAGTAATTTGAGATCTATCTACTGATTCACCTACTGATGTTTTTTAAATATTTTACTTACCTACGTTTTTTTTCGTATGTATCTTTTGGGGTTCAGGATATCATTCTCAAATCAGAACAAAAAAGCAAGAAAATGGAATGGATTACATACCGTGAAGACGAAGTTGTAGCCACGTTTGAGAACATCCAAGAGGAACTGTGTTCTTCTCCACATCATCTTGATGAAATCTTGAGACATGTAAACTTTCTCACCTTCAAAATCAACACCATCTGTTTCCAATCTGAAGCAGTTGAGCTTCAGAAACTGGCATCGATCATAGGCAATTTGATCAACAGCAACTAAAAGAATGTGATGAATGAGAGATCTTGTTCCTTCTCCCAGCCAAAAACTGTTGAGAAATATATCAAGCATGGTGGTGTCACTCTCCACATCTTGCTCCACATAAGCCCTATTCACCATAGCTATTATCACTGTTTTGTTTCCCATTGAAGCTTTCGCTAATGCACAGTCTAGGGTATCCCCACATTCTTCAATGTCTGAATTGTTCTGCAGTGCATATGTTTCCACAGAACTAAAGGTAAATCAAAATGAGAATCAAACTCTTTACATATATACATATACACATGTATATATTTAACATGTGAGGATATACATGAAAAAAGACTCAATAAACTCGTTGTCTTAAAATTTTGGATCGAAGATAATATCAGGTTTCTTATATTCAAAGTCTCATGATTCTGGATTTATAACTCGTAATTTGTAATGTGTAGGGACTCACACTTGAAAAGAAGATACTAAAATCTGAAATGAAGCAGTTTTCATAAAATGGAGTAACTTGTATGTAACTTGTATGTAATTTTAACTTACAAAGTTTGATTTCTTGCATAGTGGTTCTTTGTGGATTAGGAATAACTCATTGGAGATGGAGGAGGACCAATGGAACAACAAAATAACCCCAGCAAGAAGCAAACATAGAACAATTGTTAAACTACCAAAAGTTTGTTTAGGGTTATCCATTGTTCTCTCAATCTAATTTTATGTGCCTTTTGTGTAGAGTTCTTAGTATATATATATATATATATATATATATATATATATATATATATATATATATATATATATAATATAATATATTGGTGGTTTTTCTTAGAGAGGGTGGCTTTGGTGGGAGAATAGTCATAGGATATTGTTTTTGTTGAACGTTGAATGTTGGAGAAGGATAAGATAAAAAAAGAAAAAGAGTATGCATTGGTTAGGTTGATTACACAGTTTAAGAATGCTATTTCTGTGATCATAATAAGAATATTCTTTTTTGGTCTTAATTGCCTACGGTTTTCATTATCATCTTATGGTAAAAGATTCAATCTTTCAGTTATTTTGGGAATTTGATGGTTTTTGTTTGTAATATTTGTAATTTCAATAAATGAATTTCAGATTTTTTTTTATAAAAAAAGATAAGAAAGCATGAATTTAAAATAAGGTTATAATAAATATTTTTACAATAAAATTGAAAGGTAAATTTAAAAGTAAAAAAACAATAACAAATTAATAATGGAACCTATATGGTCATGCCACTCATATTTATAATGGATACCACTTTTTTCTAACCTAAAAAATATTTGGTGGGTTTTCTTAAAAAGTTCTATATATATAACATGACAAAAATACTGATAGAGGGGCTATTACCCTCAAAATCCTAATTAAAATTATTAATTTCACATATTTTCTAGATTTAAAAGTTTAATTTAGCTACAATTATATATAGAAATAATTACAACTAGAGAGCAAATATTTCAATGCTAATTATAACACATATGTGAAAAGAAAATGTGCAATAATACTTGAGAACACTTTAGAAACTCTTGTATGAGTTATTGAAGTTCTTATAGTCTTATTCTAGTTTTTAGAAATCAAGTAAAATAAAGTAATAATTCATCAATCTTTAGTTTTTATATTCTAGATCTGACAATGGAAATTTCATAAATAATACACATTTCTTCTTCATTCATCTTAGTTTTCATCTTTAATTCATGCTCTGATATTTTCTATCCAATAGCTCATACATATTATCTTATTATTTCTTTCATGTTCTTGAATTGCCCTTAGGTCATTCTACAATTTTAATTCATATATGATGTTATTTTGTGATTTAAATTATCTATTCATGCTTTTTTTTTTTAAATTTAATTTCTTGTAAGAAGATTCGACTCTTGATCTATCTATGATTTTAATTAATTAAATGCTTGTGTCTGTTATATTTTCAATGCTTAAGCCAACTCTATATAAATATAACATGAGTAAATTTATAGTACAAATTTGTGTATAATATTATTTTATAGTTGTTTTTGTTCATTTTCATTTTCTGCTGAAAAACAAAAGTAGACAATTTACTGTGATGGCAACATCAATCAACAGATGTATGAAAATCAAATGGGAACTTGAGAAATGAAAAAGAAAAGTCAAATGTTTGACAATAGTCTTTAAACTTGTTTTTTGGGGTATAAGAAGAAAAAATAAAAAAGGATACGATTTCACCGTAAAAGACTGATGAATTGACACAGAAAAAGAAATTAAGTTTGACTTGGAAATATATAACTGTGTTAAATGTTGAAACTCAACTAATTTAAAAAAAGGGTTAAATATGTTTTTTTTTTTCGAATTTTAATGAAATGTAGAATTAGTTTCTCATCGAAACTTTAAACTTTAAATTAATTTAATCTTTAATTTTTAGAAATGCGTGGATTTAGTTCTTAATTAAATTTTGTTAAATTTATTTGAAGTTTCAAATGCATTTTATGATAATATTTGAGTTAGCATTAAAGCGAAAATGGATCAAACGTTGTAAATAATTCAAATACTATCATGAAATGCGCTTGAAACGTTAGATAAACTTAACAATGACTAAATCCATACATTTCTAGAGATGAAGAACTAAATTGGTTAAAAATTTCGAACAAAGACCAATTTCAACTTTCACTTAAACTTGAGAGAAAAAAACATATTTAATCCTTTAATAAAAATATATTATATGTGTATCTTATAGTTTATAAAAAAAGCATTTTGATTCCAACTTAATTATATCTAACAAAAAAGTACATGTGATGATGTATAAAAAAGTAAATTACATTAAACTAATTTTTTTTAAAATTCTTTGAAATTTCATAAATACTTTTTAACAATTAAAACAATCTATTTTATAAATATTAACGATATAATATTTCCAAGGGAATTAACGGAATCTAAAATAATGCCCCCCTCTTTTTTTAATTATTTTACTAATGCAATTTTGTCGTGTGTAAATACAGAAAAATTAAGTAATTGTATAAAATCACTTGAGGAATAATTAATTTAATTTATTAAAAAAATAAATGTATATAGCATTCAAATACATGTCATTTACCTCCGTCACCTAATTTTGTTTGTTTGTTTGAGCATACATCGTATGTGCAACTGATCCTCAGTGTTGTGATAAAATTAATTTTCTTTTTATAATTTGTCGTATGTGATAAAATTCATCCTTATTAGTGAGTGATAAATTTTTAATTTAATACTATAATACATAGTTTATGTTTTCAGCTAATTAAAAAGTACTTTAAAAATGAAAAACGTTAATAAAAATCTGTAATATGTTTGTAAAGAAATAATATTTCTCTCTCTATCAATCGAGTTTAATGGCTTTTCTTTGAATTTATATATGTTGGCATTTTTGAAAAAAAAATATATAAAAATAAGTATGTCTATTATAAGGATTAAATATGTTTTTTGTCCCTCAAGTTTAAGTAAATTTTGAAATTAGTCTCTCTTTAAAACTTTATACCAATTTAGTCATTCATCTTTAGAAATGTGTGAATTTCGTTCTTCTTACCAAATTTTGTTAAGTTTATTTGACATTTTAAATGTATTTTATGATAATATTTGAGTTAACATTGAAACGAAATTGTGTCAAACAGTAACAATTCAAATATTATCATAAAATATGTTTGAAACGTCAAATAAACTTAACAAAATATGATTAAAAAATGATTAAATTTTGAAAAGGGACTAATTCCAAATTTCACTGAAACTTGGAAGATCAAAAACATATTTAATCCTAATAATAACATTTTTCTTTAATGACTTCATCTTTTTATGTTGTATAAACAATAATTACACTTTTAGAAAAGTTACTTATTTTTACAATGACTTCATGTAATGTATAGAATATGTATGATATATATGGGTGTGGTTTTTTGTATTGGTAAGACCATTTATTATTCAAATATCAAAGAAATAATAAAGCATGTAATAAAGGAATTAAAAATCTTTGTGTTAGTGGAAGAAACGTTATGTTTACATCAACCTCTTTAATAGTAAAATCTTCCATGGAGATAGAAATGCATGTAATGTGTTCACAAGAAATTTCAAAGCTCGTCATTAATAACTTTTCTTTCAACTAACATTTATTTGGTATCCAACTAGCTTTTCTTTCACTGTCTTCCATCACAACTTCAAGTTCAAATCTAAAATTAGACTTTGGTACATCTATTAAAAAAAATTAAATGTCAAACAACTCATGAAAATAACATTCACTAAGACTTGAGATTTGAAAAAAAAAAGCATCAAAATCAAATAATGATCCTAAATTGATTTATAGAAGAAATTAAATAACACCATGGTCATAGTAGAAAATTAAGATGGTGGTGTATTATAAAAGAAAAAAGGAGAAAAGGTAGAGAAGGCTCAAAACAAATTATTGATAAATGATTTTGTACCATACATTGGTGAAAGTAATAAAGAGTATATATATTCGCATTTACCAAAGATGGTTTTAGAATCATAATTTCAGAAGTTCAAAGACCAGATAAAATATTCGCATTTACCAAAGAAAAATAGAAAAGAGGTACACAGAAGATAAATCTAATTTGATAAATAAGGCATTGTTACAGACTCTAGGCACACTTTACATCATTACAGATTAGTGATTCAATTGAAGCCAATAATTTAGTTAGAATGGGATCTAATGGGAATGGCCATCAAATAGAAAACAAAATCCATTAGTCAAACACTACTTCAGCGTTCATAGCACTTCCTCAAGTCACCAACATAAAAGGCAGTGAAATAAACTTGTAAAACACCAACTCATGGACACTTCCTTTGGATATATGAAGCTCCATGCTCCTCATACCTGCCACAAATGCATTAAAACGATTCAGCATAATGCATTAAAAAGAGCGAAAATAATAAAGGTAATGTAAATAATGCACTAGTACAATCACAATTTGGTGAAAAGGGGGATAATTACTCGGATTTGGAGAACCACATTTGCTGGAAGGAACCAAGAGATGCCAGTATACTACCCCCTATCCAAACACTGCATATAAAAGCCATTCATTCATTGAGTTAGAAGACAATTATATGTATAATGCACCAACAATTACTACCGCATGAAATGTTAATCTGAGTCCCCCCACCCCCTATTTTGGAGAGGTATGGAAACATAACAATAGAAAGGAGGGGCAAAAATTAAGATGGTTTTCCAAAACTAACAATAAAAGAAAACCACACGAAGGATAAAACAAAGATCCCACTGATCAAACAATTTAAGATCTGCCAATCAAGAAATTGTGCATCTGTGATGTCAACAGGATCTCCAAAACAGGATCTCCAATCCGTTTGACATATGTGATGCATTCTCTTGCTTCTGCCCCGATGATGGTTTCAGAATGAAAAAGTTAAAGCTGTAGCTTACAATAATTCCGAGTTCAATAAACCATACCAAAGACACCAGAAAACAGACATGGATAGCCAAATTAAAGTTTTAATAGTCATAAATTCATACAACAGAGAGAAACTAATCAATTAGACAAGCTTCTTGAGTTTTTTATTTCACTTAGAAAGGCCTAAATCATATGAAGGATTTTATTAAACTAGTTGGAAATTGAATTGTGAACCAGTTTTAAAATTTTAAAAGTGAATGAGACCTACTGACAAATAAGTGTCCCTGTGAATTGTTTATTCTAAGTGTTAAAAAATATTAAATTATAAAATAGGTTAGAAAATTTAATCACTGAAATAGTTTATATTCAGTGTTAAAGAATAAAAAAATTATAAAATAGGCTGCTTATGAAAAAATTGAACTCCACCACCAAAGTATTGAAATAAAGCCTTCAAATCTGTCACAATGGAATGATGAAAACATTGCTTCCCGGATTAATAAAAACCTAGCCACTTCATATACTGATGCGTGGAATTTTGAGGGACTAGAATTAACCATGTAAAGAGAAAAAAAAAATGGAGAACTTGCAACAAACCCGATTAGTCCTTTGCAGGAAATAACTGGGAAAGAATAGTAAAACGGTAAAATGATAATGACGTAATTAATAAGTGCATCGTCACAAGATAGATAACACACCTAAACCTTCTTTCAGTAGCATTCCCACTGGCCAATACTTTTACTCTGGCAGCTTGAGGAGACTCCTGCAATGGAAATGAAATTGTAGTCAATTCTTACTACAATTAATCGTTCCAGCTTCTCGAAAAATAATTAAATGCTTTCAATTAAATTTTCCCTTGTTAGAACTGCCAGCCTGCAGAGGCTTTAGCTAAAGGTTTATAATCCAATATGAGCACAATCTTACAGACTACCATTGTACTTTACAATGATGTGAACTTTTTTTGTTGTTACCGTCATTCTGTTAAAATATAATAAGGGTTAGTTTGAATATTAATGAGTTTGTTAGTCGTTAGTTGATGAGGTGTTAGTCATATATAAACAGAGGGAGAAGGATAGGAGAGGTATACATATGTTCATTTGTAGATTGAGCATTAGCTTTTCATGAAAGAAGAAATCATTTGCGAAGGGAAAAAGGAAACCCTAGGAAGAACAGGGTACTCTCCTATTTCTTGTTCTTTCTTCCTATTCAATAAAATTTTTTCATTTCTCTTTTCAACTCTTGGTTTTTAACAGATCCCAAAAGCAAGTAAAGGAAAAGATTTATGCATTAGCACAAAGAATCTTTCCAATGCCTTGCAAATGAAAGTTCCGTTGAAGAAAGACCTCAATAGAAACAAAAAGTACAGATTTTCTTTCAAAAATATATTTGGAAGCAACAAGAAGTTGATTTTTTTTTAAAATAGAAGTAAAAACACTACACAATCCTTACAGAGAAACCAAATATATTTAATTCTAATCTACAAAAAAGGCAAAGACAAAAAGTTTCATTTCAGCCAATAAATTATAGAATTTATACAGACAAGTCCCTCCTATAAAGCCTTGCACTCCGAAAAAAATAGACAATGGCTCATTTGTTAAATTATGTACCTCTAGCAAGTCTTTCTCAAGTCGTTCCTTCAGTTGTTGCATTGAAGCTGTACCACCAGCAAGCTGCATATGATAAAAGAAATCAATTTTAATAAACCAGGTAAAGAAATAAAATGATATACTCATATGAAATGCTTCAAAAACCAACAAGTGATCATAGACTATACATAATAAGTATGCACATCATGGTTTCAGCAAATAATTCAGCCAAGTTCTTCATAAAAGGTCATTTGTCTAAAAATACAACTCAAATAAAATTCCAATCCCAATAAAAGCATTAAGTTATGATGCGTGAAATATCCTGAAACTCCAACTTTGGCAACACTTCCACCCCAACAACTGCAACCCAATCTCAAAATAACTCCCCGATTTTCCAAAAAAAAGGATGCCCCGGTATCTTTTTTCACACCAAAAGAAAACTTGGCGAGCTAAATAAGAACTACTTGAGTTGAGTGTGTGTGTGTGTGTGTACACACGGTAAAAGAAAAAGAAATAAAATGTAAATCAACTTTACCAGTATACTACTAAACAACTCTCTTCGAATGTCTACATCACACTTGTTAATGCTTTCAATGACCTACAAAATGGTAAAACAGTCAGCAAAAGCAAGTCAGGCACTTCAAACAAACACACGTTAAGATTAATAAATTACCATTTGAGGAAGGCCACGAACTGAAGGAGCAATTTCAGCAAAGCTCTCCATGCCAGGAATTGACTGTACACACCATTGACACTAAGAAAATTAGTAAACAGAAGGGATGAACAGAAATATGTTAAAGAACTGCAGAACATAATAGAAGCACAACATAACACCAAACAGAACATGCAAGTTATGAAATTGAAAACTAAGGCTATATACTGAGTTATTCAATTTTTTTATCATACACATAAAATTTATGACATTGCAAGTTATTGATCAAGAATCCTATTACTCATCAATCTCACCATACATTTAGATTAAAAATTTGATAAAGATGTCTTTCATACAATTCAAATAGTGATTTGACAACCAAGATACTTATTTTAAACCAAACCCGACCTCATAACAGCACACGTCAGCTATATAACCCCGTTAATCTGGATTGCCCAGTGTAGTTAAAGCCTAAAAGGGAACTATGAACAAGAGTCCAAAGCTTTTTTTTCTTTGTGGTGCAAACTTTTTCACTCCTTCACTACTTACTTAAGACAGAGGTGTTCCATACAGGAAACTGACTTGGGCAGTGGACTTGACCCAGTCCATAAAATTGTCAGCCTTCAGAAAAAATGCAATTGAAAAGACTCCCATTAAGTGAGTGTATCTACTCTTAATTTTAGACCACATACCTTATCCACTAAAATGTAGAGGTGAATACATTATGCTTAAAAGACAAATTTGCTTTAGAGGAGCTTTTCCAAATACAACATGTAAGTCATGTAACACAGTAGAGAAAAGAATTAGCCTGCCAAATAAAAAAAAAATGCCTTCATTTTCGTTAGCTGCTTTATACTTAGAAGATTTGGCACTTTCAATTATAATTTAATATTACCAAATTTATTATGTTTACACCACCGAGTGTCGTTTTAATCATTCCTGTTGTATACAACATCCAACACCACCATCCCATCTGTCAGGTTTATTATCTTTGCTCCTGTACTTATTTTCAAATTTTTAATTCCAAGCCACGTTTTACAGTTATATTTGTCTGCTTTATTTTTATTCTCTAACTAATAGTGTTTTCCATATACTTTCTGCATTGTCTGTTGAGGTGTCATTGCAACCTTTCAATAGATTTCTTTAGTTTTTATTCTATATACTTATATCCTATATGTTTTTTGTTCATGTCATAACCTTCAATGTATTTTAACAGGGTTTTTTTAATATAACATAACTAAATTGTATTATTTTTTAACAAAAACATTTAATGATAAAATTTGAATTACTTTTTCCTCTTAATTTCACTGTACATAAGGGTGGAACACAGATTTGGTACACCGAGACATTTTGTTTAATTGAATTTCAATTATTCACAACAAGCTTCAGTGGGACGTGTCTTTTGGCATCTCACCTCTAGACGCTTCAAGTCCTTGGTACATTAAGGGTTTTTTCCTTTAACTACCTTGCAAGAAAGCCTTGGCATATTTCTAAGAACATGAAGTATCATAAATGCTTTATATTAAATGAACAAGACAGACTAATCACATCTATGCATGCAAGCCACACACCTGAACCAGTGACGGATTGAAAAGAACATCTGGAATCTTAAATCTGTCAGCTCCAATTTCAATTGTCCTGCAGGATATATAAACACATCATAAACAACAATAGACAAAAAGATACACTAAAAACCAGAAGCAGCAATTAGGCTATGAAGTACAAAAAGTAGCATATTAAATGAAAGAAGATATTTTGAAGATAAAACAACATTCATTCTATCCTCATGTTTCAACGAACAAGAATAACACCGACTTACTGGCCATCAGGAAGCTCATACGAGGTCATTGGGATGTTTGAATATGCACTCTCTGTCAAATAAAGGAAAAATATAGTTTTAATGTACAGGACTACTGAACTGGTACAGAAAATTTATTACTAAACCAGATGATGGAAAGAACGTCATATGTGGCCTAATTGAAATGTCATAGATCAAGTTGCACAATACATCACAAGAGGCGTCACATACCAAGTTATCTAAGAGGTGTACACAGAGAAAGGAGGACGAAGCAATAAAAGAATGCCACAATAAAGACTAAGAACCTTTTCCACATACCATCAAAGAACAAAATAAAACACAGGAACAACATTATTCAAACAAGAGCATGGTTCCAGTAATGTTCAAAACATTATACAAGGTGCCAACATGAGGTAAACAAACCATCGTAAGGAGTATCTGGAGCACGGCACACACATTCCTTGACATCACTAGCAATCACCCTCTGCCATGAGGGAACAGACATCAGATAAAGGAAATGCAGAAAGTTATGAGATATTACATTGTCATTCACAGACCTGTGAATAGAGTTTGTAGCTTTCAGTTGTATTTGGAAAATCAAGATCTACCGTCTGCAAGGTTCAGAACAAAAAAATAATGAGAAATAATAATCATTTATGCATACAATAGCAGTTGAGATCATATACAAAGGTACATGCAAAAAACTAATTTTGGTGCTAATAAAGTAAAACAACAGGCAATTTTGCTCACCATCATTTGTCCCAAAAATTCTACAAGTTCTTTTAAATATTAAATGAAATAACATCAGATGCAAGGTTATAATGTAATTGAAATTCTCAAATTTAGGAAAAAGAATATTTTATTTCTCATACTGAATAATTAGGTCATTGGACCTATATGTACACAAGCCTGAGGCTATTATGGAAATATCAATAAGCTAATTCTAAGGAGACAAATCCCAATAATTATGGGATTTATTCTAGAAACACAATCCTAGCATTAATAACAAATAATCAGCAGTAATACAGAATAAAATTTAACATTTCCTAAAATAAATTAATCAACAATTCTGATAGAAATAAAAAAGTAAAGTAAGAAAACTACAACTCACTCTTTCTTCTTTGTTCTGATCCTTAATTATATACCTAAAAAACTAACAACATTCCCTCCTTTATACACTTGAGAAAAATAGATAAAAGAATAGAAAATGAATTTGAGAGGATGTTTCCCTCTCTTATGTTGTTGTATTCATAATTCAATGATTTAGTTAATTGAATTAAAGAAATGAGACTAAAGGGACAGACAAAAACAAAAAGAATAGATTTGAAGTTTAGAGAAGGAGAAAGGGAAACTCGACCAATTCATAGAGAAGCTACTTTAGATCCATTGGCTAGGGTTATAAAATGAGGTGTTTTAGGAAAGGAGATAGAAGAGAACAAAGAGATATTACCAGAAATATAATCAAATGAACCTGAATCAAATATCAATGGATTTTGACTCTCCACAAATTGTGAAATGCAAGTTGTTAACAAAGTAGGAGTTGTAGATTATTGTGCCAGGATATTGGATTTCAACCTCAAATATTCTCGATACTCTTCATTAGAGAACTTTGGCTCATAAACTTCAGATTACAAAATAGAGGCTATCTTGTCAAAAAAGTCATGCAAAGAGTAACAATTCTCTTGGGTGATACTCTTCATTAGAGAACTTTGGCTCATAAACTTCAGATTACAAAATAGAGGCTATCTTGTCAAAAAAGTCATGCAAAGAGTAACAATTTTCTTGTGTGTGGCCCATTCTTTTACAATACGTACATTGAGGACGCCCTCTACCACTCCGTCCTCCTCCCGTGCCATGACCTCTATTTCCACAAGTAGAAATCAAGGAAAAAGACTCAACAGATCCTTCAATATTTCTACTCTTAAGAGTTGGAACATGAAGAAGTCATGTTGTCAAGTTTTCCACAAAAGGAACTTCTTGACCAATTAAAATTTGATCTCTAACATGATCAAAATTTGGATTCATTTCACGGTGAATTATTACACCATGTAAACCTTCTCGGACTTCTTTTTTATCTCTTCCCATTAGTCAACTTCCAAGAACATCTTCAATTCCTCAACTGTTATTTGAGTTCAGCAATAAAAGACACTATGTCATTATCATATTGCTTTAGAGAAGCCAATGATTTTGAGTATTGTTTGAAAAAACATTTTGGGCCCTTTTACAGAAGGTGTTACAAGTTTTGAAAGACCTAAGGGAGCTCAAAATATTTGGAAGCACAACCACCACGGTTGGATCACGCTCCTTGAGGTGCACCGGACCCAAGAGTTGGTGAACAAAAGTCCAGCTGCAGACGATGACCAGATGGCAATTTCTTTGTTGAACATAGACAGGCAGGGTGGGATTGACTCACTCTAAGACCAACTTGAGAAAAATAGAAAATGAATATGATTTTCTCTCTCTTAGGTTCTCATATTTATAATAACTTTGAAATACCATTTACAATGTGTGAAAGGAAAGAGAAGAGAATAGGAAAAGAAATATCTAGGAACCAGGTACAGAAACTTTTCAATAAATTCTATTTAAGACAAATTAGTTTAACATATACCTTAAGTTTAAAACTAATTGGCTGACTTGAGCAAACATTTGGTACAATGTCAAAATTCTAGTAGATTAAACAAGAGGATAATTATTTGGTTCAGGTCACTGCCAGCAGTTTACTGGCACTTATAAATTTTAAGATTATATCCATAACTGAAAACAGTTCAAGAATACTCAATTGAAAGAGACAATAAAAACCATATTGCAACCATCCAGAAGTCCTTGAGGAACAAACAGTACCGAAAATACCCAAGGAATGGAACTAGTCCTGCTTAAGTTCAAATTTTAAAGAGAACAAAAGGAAAAAAAATCTGGATGCCTCACACTTTAATGATTGCAAGCAAGTTTAATAAAGAAAATGTTACTCTTAAGTCATTACGATGAAAATGCATTATACCTGAAACTCTCCGGGGCGTATTTCCTTTCTCCTAAAGGAATAGCGCGGTTTCATCTGTGACAAAAAAAAAGGGAAATCTCAGGCATATGAAGTCAGAGCATCTTTATTTTATATGATCACTGACAAATATAATAAGTAATGTCACCCACCGTAATACCCTTGCTTTCCAAGCTTTTCATCAAGCAATCTGTAAGAAATTCTCCTCCAATTGGAGAAGTTGCCACAGCCTTATGTTGTAAACAAAATAGAGATATGAGCAGACAAAAAGACCCACAGTATTAGCCAAATCTCAAATATCAATGCTGAGTATAATGAAACCTAATTTGACATGTGTGTATGTCGCAGAAACATAACATAATGGCAGATATCATGCAAAAGATACATGAAAAAATATTAGTTTGTAAAATGCCTATGCAAGCAATAGCACCTCACCTATCCATAGTCCTTCTCTCTTACAATTTTGATAGTAGTTGTAGTTCCATTAAACACAATCTAATGACTGAGTAACAATATAGAGACTATGGCCAATATATAAGAGCACCAGTTTATTCTTCAAGATTTCCTTTCATACATTTGATGTATATATTTCGCATTGTTAATCAAATAATCACATCATTCCAAAATTATCTATAACCCATGTAGTGTTAGGAGATCCTTTTCAAGTACCCACTTCATCCTTCAAGCCTTAAAACCTTTCTACAGAGTGGTGCATACGGTAAATTGGATCAATGCAGGTTCTTATAACAATATCAAAGTCAAATTTAATAAATTGGATAAGAAAACTAAATATTGAAATTCCAATGTCAATTTTATTGGATTCAGTAATAAGGAATACCTTCTGAAGAACATAACCATCGTGTACTGGTGCAATTGTAGTTGACCCTCCACCACTGAAAGCAATGGAATAATGAAGAAAATGTTATGTTTCTAGCAGTCTAACATATTAAAGTAATAGTAAATATAGAATAAATATTGAACTTTAAAAGTTGCACTCTTTTTCCCTCCCCTTTTCAATTTTCTCAATTGAATACGCTTCAAAGTTTTTTAATTTAGTCCACCCATTCCAATATTTTGAATGAAATATTGGCAAAGTTTTATTGCTTGTTACCAAACCCAAATGATTACTTTAAAATGGTTGAGCAGGAAAACAAAAATCTTTAGGCATGTTAACACATACATAACAGAGAAGCTTTTGAATTGTTATTTCTCAACTTCATGTAGCAGATTATTTATTTAACAATGATTTAGAATAAGTAAAACCCTGTTGGTATTTATTTCACACAGTTAACTGCAATAATTGAAAACTTTCTATTCCAGAACTGAAATAAAAAAGTATAATTTCTTATGTGTCATTGTCAATTCTTGTTTGATTCAATGATTTCATGCACGTGAAAATATCATTATCTTGCTACGAAAGCAAAATATCATGCTCTCTGAAGCTTTGTATGACTACTGCTTCCAGCAAGTATAAGGGAACACAGGCTGAAGAGGAATTTTAACAGTAAACGGTTGTAACAAACCAGACTAAGACTGATTGCATGGCATTGAGTGTCTAAAGTCCATTATTTGTTCTCTAATTCCAAATTCCTACTTTATTTCTTACTATACATGGTAAAAGCAAGCCATATAAGGTCTAGTTAAACAAGACAAGGACAAATATAACTTCGGCCTTCTAAATATAATATTTTGAAATGCAAGCAATTATTAAACGGAAATGAAGGAAAACACCATTGTTCACAATGATACTACCGCAAAATAAGAACAAAACTACCATTGAGTAACCTCATAATCTCTTACCCATCAACAACCAATGATGTAGCACGCCCTGAAGCAAAGGAAGTCAGAACCTGTATGTGAACACCAGGAATAAACTTTCAGTACCTTTTCATTCTCACTCCATAACAAATATTATTTTATGAAGTATAGGTCAGCAAAGCACTAACAGCATTCTTCGCCAAAAACAATGCAGGCGCTTTGTACTTCTCAAACATAAGCTCTGCCGTCCTGCGACAATAAAAAACATAATTACTAGTACTGACAAATTAAGATGAGCTCATAATTTCTAGACAATAAATTATAATCAGAATACCTTTCTCTCTGCTGTTGAGAGTTTGAAGAAGGTTCTGCCAGGAGCATAGGATGCTCTTTAGGATCAATCAATAGGCACTCCCTACAAAAAACAGAAAGCATGCCTGATCAATAGGCAATGTCTACCAAAAAGAAAGAATGTGCAGCCAGAGACAAATAAAATAATTCCTAAGGTATATGAAATATGTAATAATTGTCAAAACCAGACTATAAAAAGAACTAACAAAAAGAATATAATATCTTAATGTTGCATGGTGCATGAATTGTCACGTATTAGAATGCATATGAACTAAATTATAATCAAATTGTAGAACTTAGCCTATTATGCTCTTAGGTAGAAAGAATTGCACCCTAACTATTAGCTATATTGGCATAGTGATAAGCACTTGATCCAACAAGTGGTATTAAAGTTAAGGTCAGGAGTTAAATTCCTAGAGGGACAATTTCCGAGAGAGAGATTATTGCACCAATTATAGTAGTGACTATGTAAGCTAAGTCACAATAAAAGAGTTTGATTCGTACTGAGGCAATTATTGGAGAGAATTGTTGCAAGGTGCATCAATTGTGTCATGACAAAGGTCAAAAGGGTCAAGTCACTATCAAATGGCACTTAAACTACTACGCTCTTAAGTAGAAAGGATTGTGTCCTAATATTAGATATAGTTTTTATGTATAATGGTATGTGCTTGATCGAAAACTTGGTAATAAAAGCACTTTTTCTATATCTATCATTCACTATATAGCTATTTGATAGAATTTTCTCTTTTAGTTTGAATGTGACCTTTAAATTATATATATGTTAACTTCACTCAGTTTGATTCATATGCACTTCTCACCTTCAATTTCCCCCATTATTTTCTAAGACAGATCCAAAATACCTAAGGTGCCACTTGTGGTATGATTTGATCCCCATGTTTAACCTCCCAACTTCACTCTTGCTAACTATCCCTGTGTTCATGCAGTGTTGCCAATCCTTACATGAAAGAGAAGGGCTGAGTGAGGCCTTGTACACCTAATAAAAAGTAAAAATATGATAAATATTTATGGTACGGACCATCAATGTTTGGAAAAGAATCTTCATTGCTATCAAACATTTATTAGCCACCATTAACACCGGACCCTCTCATGTATTTATGTGCTTTAGATATAGGTAACAGATCAACTATTCTTTGGACCAATGCTTTTAAGAGGAATCATCAAATAATCAAAAACAGGAATCACATGAACTTTATCAAATTCCAACTATATCTGCCATAAAATAATCAACCGAAGAAAGGAAAACAACAGTCCTACAATAGATAGTTCAGAAAACCAGTATTGACCTGAAGGCATGATCCCATATGCTATCAACAATATCCCAATCAGCTACAATTCCATCCTTAAATGGAGACAGCACCTGCCAACATAAAAATATAAAATAACTACAACTATTCATTATTCAAAATAAATTACTAATCCTAATCCAATCAAGAAGAAAGCCAAAAGGGTTACCTCCATATGATCTCTACGGTACCCCAACGACTGTGATCCTACAAACAATTTCCTCTTTCCCTTAGCCTTGTCAGAATCAGCATTTCTAAGATTATTCTTTGATTCCCCAACTGAGGCAGAGTTCTTCTCAGCATCATCATCTGCTTCATCAACATCCATTTGATCAATTGCTCCAACAACCTAAGTTCACACACACCAAAGACAACCACCAATTCATTATCAACAAGCAAACTACCCATAAATTTTTCAGATACCTCCCTATCAACTATAATTTATAAATACACCCAACTACACTATCAAGCAGTACTAGCCGACCACCACACAAAAATGTCAGTGTCCACATTATTATAAACTCAAAGCATAACAAAAATACTCTATCAACAAAACAAAATGGAAGCAACCTCGTCCTACCAACAGAAACAAATCTCAAATTTCAGAGAAGTATAAAGAGGAGAAAAAACACTTACAGACGGAAACACGGCCTTGGGAGCATCTTCACCGGCATAACCAGCTTTACACGTGTGTGAACCCAAGTCAATTACAATAGCTGATACTTCATCTGTAGAATCAACCAAACAAAAAAAAATGGAGTTCACGAACTCGGAAGAAGAAGGAAGACGATAATAAGGAGAATATGTTTGGATACTCACCACCGCCATACATGGCTGTGACTGTGCTACGAACTCGACAGGTGAATTAGGGTTTTAGAATTTAAGGTTTAGGAATTTTCTCTCTCTCAGATTCCAGTCAGATTCCAGTAGAGAGAGGGAAGCTGCGGCGAAATGGGACGCCGCCACGAGAATGTCCGGCGAGGTCGTCGGAGGAGGAGGAAAGTAGAAGTGAGAAGCGCGCGCGATTTGAAGAAATAAAAATTAGGGTATGGTAAGGGCTACGATAATTGGATAAACCCACACAAACAATTCACAGTGGTTTTCACCCTTGTGTCCACTTTCAGCCTTCTGGCATTTTTTTTTTTTTTAGTAAAAAATGTAATGTGACAAAATAATCCTATTTTATAATAGGCAAGAACAACAATTTATCATTTATCTATGGATTTTATATTTGACTTAAATTTATGTATTTAAAATATTATCTTATAATAATTTTGATTTAATTTTTTTTCATTTATAACATAATGCACAAAAATAAAATTCTCAATAAATAAATATATATATATAATTAAAAATACACTTAATGAAATTCATAAATATGATTTTTTTTTATTAATATTTATTGTATGATTAAAATTATTACTTTTTAATAAAATTCTATATGAATAAACTTACTAATAAAATTGTATACAAATAAAATATAAAGATAAAAAATATGGAATGCTTTTAAACAAGTTTCGGATTCACGATACTAAATTTATGAACAAAGTCACCAATTTTTTTTTCTCAATCATTTAATTATGTTTAATATTCTAAATTTACTGTTTTTCTTTTCAATAATAATGTAAAGTTGTTTATTTTATATTATTGGTACTTAATATTTGAACTTTAATATTTTGTACCAAATTTTAATAATCAAACATCTATATTTTATTCAAATTATTGTATAATTAAAATTATGAGACAAATAAAGCAAAAAATATTACGTTATAAAAAAGTATATTTCATCAAAAAATTATTCAATAACTATATCTTATTTGAAACAAAGTTACTATTTTTAATAAAATTATATATGAAAACAACACAGATAAAATATATAAAAAAAAATCTTTATTTAATTAATTAGTAAAATGAACAATTGTCTTAAAATGACATTAATAAATTTTCAATGTATACGGTAGTATTTTAATTTTAATGAACTAATTTATACAATTTATACAATACTATTTTAAAATAGATATTTTATGACATTAGAAAGTAAAATTTAAATATAATTTATCAAACAATATATACTACATACACCACAAAAGTTTCAAATTTTTTAAAATTTAATTTAGCATAAACTTTACCAAAAAATTATTCTGTGAAAAATTCAAAATAACTTTTATGTGATTAATATATTTTAATTACTAATAAAATATTCAAATCAGCTCTAATTTATTTAGAGTTAGTGTTTAAAAATAATTTTAAACATATTATATATATATATATATATATTAATAAAATTATATAATAAATATATTACAATTTTCTCAAAAGGAAAATTACACTGGGTGAATATTTTACTTTTATTTACATTAAGGTTTTAATTTATATAATAAAATTAAGTAAATACTCTTAAAGAAAACATAAAAAAGACTTACATTAATTGAAAGAAATATATTTTAAACAACATGTTTTTATTAAAAAATAAAAAAAAAATACATTAAATATGTAGATGAACTTTTTACATGATATAGTTTAATATTTAGTAAAAAGAAAAACTTGTGTACCATAAGTTATAATTTTAATTATAAATTTAAGAAAAATTTATGAAAAAAGATTTAGATAGTTTAACATTTAATTATAAATGCATATTTTTATATAAATTAAAATTTAAGATTTAATTAAGATTTGTATCATTAAAACTATTTTTTAATTAAAAACATTATTATCAATATTCCATTTATAATATGCATTAATAATTTGAATATCAAAATTCATTCCTTTTATATAAATTAAAACTTAAAAGGTTTTACAATATTCCATTTATAGTTTTTTCATTCCTTTTATAGAAATTTTTCATTTAATATATGAATCGTTATATTTTCAATTTTATCTGCAAACAATACATGTAGGTGTGACACAAATTCTATAGGAAAATATTTTTAATTAAACAACATCAAAGTATTAAATACGATTAAATTATACTTCCACAATATTATCTTTCAACAAATAAATATATTTATATCAAACTTCGTTATTATGAATAAGTATTTATAATCAATTAAACAGTATGATGGACAAACTTTTAAATAGATGCTTTAATTCGGTAATACTTCATTATAATAAATGGACTATGTTGTTTTAAAATTGATATCTACTTTATTATGTCTATAATTCATTTAATTATAATCTAAGTTTTTCTTCCTTTTCTTTTCATAAAGAATTAGAAAGATAATCATTAAAGTTATTCAATTATTATAATTATTTATATACCTAAACCTAAACCTAAACATTTCACATAATGTATACACAATTCATAATTAGATATTAATATGTTTTATTATTATATGTTTATTAATGATACTAATATGCAATTTAATCTTTAGCTAAACACAATTGAATTGATTTATTTTATTAATCAACAGATTAAAAGTTAAGTAATCATGTAAAAACCTAATACAATTAATAAGTCGTATGTGACGAATATGATTTTATTAAGAATGAATAAGTTATACATAACAAAGACCAACTCAGCAAAATATTAATATAAATTAAGTGGTGTATTTTTTTATAAAAAAATGAAGTCGTATATGACTTGGACAACTTGGGAAAGAAATTAGTATTCTTTGTTAACGACTTCTTGAGTATAAAATTTTTGGTTGGTATATATACGACTCTCATTGGAAAGAAATGTAATTGAATTCATATCCATGGCGTACAATATTTTCAAATACTTGTTTCACCTATTTCTCATACAAGTTGTTTGTATTTTTTTAGTTTACCTCAATTAAAAATGACAATTTTAGTTTTATTAAAACTCATGTCTAATTATTTTTATACCTAATAGGTTGTATTAAAACAATATAACATAAATAATTGAAGACATATTATTAAAAATCTAAAGAGACTACAAACAAAATTGATATTATCGATAGTCAAAATTTGTCAGTAAATCAAAATTATCGACGACCAAAATTTATCGATAAATCATCATCAGTAAATTTTTACCGATAGAACAAGAAATTTGTCGCTAATACTGACAAAAAATTTCATAAGTAAATTCGTCGGTAATTATAGATTAAAAAAATTGTCGATAAATACTTTGATGTGGTTCATTTTCTTCCTCCTCCCTCCATCTTCTTTTTCCTTTTATTTTTTTCATCTTTTCTTATTCCAATACTTCATCCTTTCCACCTTTTTCGTCGCCATTAGTTGCTGCCTCTGCCACCACTATTTTCGTTCGTCATCGTCGACTCCTCCTTCACTTCCTTTTCCTTCTTCTCCACTTCTTTCTCTCACTTTTTATTTTTTCTTCTTTCTTTTATTTATGCTCCTTCACTGCCACTACACCACCATCGCGTTGTCGTCGCGCCACCAATACGCCTTCACCACATTGTTATCGTGCCTCTGACATCTCTTCCTTTCTCCGCCTCCCTTTCTTTCTCTTGCTTCTCTTCTTTCTTCTTTTTTTTCTCCTTCTTCTCTTATTTTTTCCACCTCCAGCTTAACTTATTATATCTATCTCGTCATATTTGGACAATAATTTTGCCGCTCTTTTTACCGATGGATTTACTCATGAAAAAATTTGTCGATGATATTAATTGTAAATTACCGAAGAATTTATCAATGATAAAATATGTAATTATCACAAATTTTTTCAGTCGATAAATTATAATAAATCCATATTTGGGTGGGAATTTGACCACATTTTTTACCAACAAATTTTACTGACAAAAATAAATTCGTCGATAATTAAAATTTTAAAATTAATCAATAAAATTTGTTAGTAAATTTGATTTACCAATAAATTTATTTCAATCAATAAAATTTCATCGATAATACCAAACATTTTTGTAGTCAAATAAGGAAAAAAAACATTATTAGAGAAAAAGAACAAAATATTATTAGGGAAAATGATAAAATATATTATAAATTGTGATATTAATTTTAAAGTTCTACAATAAGTTGAGAAGTGGTGATTTGACTACTATCTAAATGGACACTTTCTTCTATTATGACCTTCACTTGTGTTTAGTTCTTCTTTTACTGTTAGAGCGGATGATGGTAGGGATGGTTTGCGAACAAAAAATGGAAAGAAAACTACACAGATTATGGTGACGCTTCTGATTATCGGCGTCGTCTGGACAATTTCGATCGAATGGAGGAGTTGCGGCCATGCATGGTTTGTTTGTGGGGTTGGTTTGCATTGGACATGAAGAAGAAGGTGCCATTTGCATTGGTGATTAGGTCAACAACAACCGCGTTGCCGATAAAGGCTTTGGCACGATGGAGGCGTTAGATGACCGCGATGGAGGTTGTGAATGATGATTGGAGATTATAAGAGATAGAATCACAATCTCACAAGAAGGAGGGCAAGGGCAGCACCGCCACGGTAGACCCTGGTCGTCGCTATTGTTGTTGGCTATGTCTTGATTTGGTCGGTGGTGGAAGATGTATTATTAGATGGTCTTGGAGGCAAAGCTCTTGTGATGGAAGAAGAAATGAGCAAAAAGGTGATTCATAATACTCATTTCTCGTCGGTGTTATTGGTGGCGTCTCTCGCCAATCATAGGAGTTGCAACGACATGAGTCATCAGCCTTGGGAGTATAAAGCAAACGCGTGTGTGAGGGAGAATAAAGTAATTTTGGGAAGGGTTTTTTGATTTGAAGAATAAAATGGGTTGGGCTTAGCCCACCACCATTCTCTGCATCCCCTATATAGTATTTGCACTAATTACATAACATTCACACCCATGTTTTACTTCCCTACAATCGTTTATTTATTTTGTATAATTTATGGGTTGTTAATGCATGCAACCCCATGTTTATTATGTGATATGATATGATTTACAGATGAATACATATACACACAACATGTTCAGTGAAATTACTAACAACACAAGAATTTTGAAAGAAGAAAAAACTTATGTGGATGAAGAACGCTCGAGCATGTGATTGACATTGAAACAATTGCAGTGCATGAAGAGGAAATGAAGGAACTCACGCCACTTGGAGATGAACGATCCAAGATGAGTGGAGGTATGAGTCGCCACTTTAACAGTAACAAGATAAGACTCGTGAAGGAAGAACACCTAGTGTAACATCCATTTCCGGGTCTTACACTTAGCCACTAGAAAATCTCAACAAATATTCATTTCAATTCTCATCAAAATCTGCTTCATGTACAAGTATTACTCTATATTTGTAGGAAAAAAGTCTTATTATAGTTACCTTTCTAATTATGATTAAGAAAAATATATGATACAAGCTACTCCTAAATCAAAATGCATGAAGTAAGCTAAAAGGAATGTGCATGACAAGTTTTGAATTGTCTTGGAATCCTAATGTTGTAATGCATGCTTTCCTCAAGTTGGCTAAAGAGACCCAGTGTTGAGCGCCCTTATCTTGTCGTTCAACGTTACAAACTCTCCTAAGATTTGCACAATTTTAAAAAGGATTGTTTTGTGTCATACTTCTTGTCACCCTTCTTAGATTCATTGGCAAGGTCGCATCCTACTCCACACGTGTTAGAGAGAATTCATCCACGAATTCGGAGATACCTACAAAAGAAATTAATATGTTAGTCTAAGATTAAAAGGGAATGCATCTTGTCATTTAATGGTGAATAAAGGTGTTATTGCACACAATTGAGGTCCAAGAAAAAGTTTTTGTGGGCCAACATTGATGAATATTTTTATAAGTGCATGATCCATAAAAGACGGATATGTCAAAATAGTGTTGTTCACACGCTCCATTTAAAAAAAATGGATAATAAAACTTTTTCACTTAAAGATCGAAGGTGTTGTAAAGGACTATGTGTGATGTGCTACTAATTTAGGGACTCAAAGTTCTTACATTAAAAAATTGTGCAAGAATTTACAAAAATTTTTGTAGTGCTTACCATGACGTGCCACTCAATGAAGTCATGAAAAAGTTGAGAAATGTAAGGGTGTAAAATGCCATGAGGTACCTTAAAACTCAAGCCTAGAAGTGCAACGTCCTCATTTATAATACATGGTTCATTTGTTGTATGAAAGAGGATTTGATTGTATGGAAGACAAGAATGTTTTTGTACGAACAAGCGTGGATTATGTGGCAAGTTATTTTTCTCTAGTGCCCGTGTTCTTTCGTTTTCGCGTTTTTGTTTCATTTTAAGTTGATCCTCTTTAACCTCTTGTGCAGTCAAAGATTTATGAGTATTATTGTGCCCTTAAAAATCAAAGGAAATTTTGTTTGAAAAACCATCATAGATAATCTTGCGATCATATTGTCATGGCCTTCCTAATAATAAGTGTGTTGCTTCCATTTGCACAACATCACACCAAACCTTATCCTCATGAGAGATGGTGGACAAGCCGAGTTTTTAGACCACAACGAGTGTGAAAAATATTTTCTCACTGTGTGTTATCAATTTTCTTTTGAACTTGACCTAACATTCGCCTTATCATCAACAAATCACCTTCACTTGGGGCTTCCAACTCATTCTCACTAGAATTTGGGGGGAAGACCCATAAAGCACTCCTTATATAGTATTCACACCCCCGATTGAGTTCCTTGTAATCCTTTATTTCTTTTGTATAATTTTTGGGTTGTTAATGCATGCAACCCCATGTTTGTTATGTCTCACATCCCTTTTTGTGTGTTTATGCCTCTTTTGTTTGTTGTTGGCTTGTTTATCTTATTTTCTCTTTGTACCCTATTTTTTACTTTTTGCACGCCCATTCTTTTGTTATGTTGTTATTTGCTAAGCCCTTGCTTTATTCATTTTGCAACACTCTTTTACTAATCATATATTCACCTTGTACCACCAACTTGTTTGATAAAATTATAAATATATTTTTTTAATAATAATATTTACTTAAATAATAAAATAAAATTTATAAAATTAAAAATGAAAGTTTTTTTTTCTTTCGTGCGCTTTCTTTTAGATGTTTGTATGGTCAATCGTGTTGTCTGATATCCCTAAAATAAAAGTACAAGTACTTGTGTGATTGTTTTTGTCGTCTTAGTACTTAATATTTTTCTTTAATAATAATAATCAAATTACGTTTCTTAGAGGTATGAGAACTCATGTGACTATCTGCGTCGTCTTAGTACTTGATACCTTTCCTTTTCCAAAAACTAAAATACACGAGTAATTGCATGACCGTTCGGGTCGTCGTAGTACTTGGTACCTTTTTTTTCAAAAAAAAAATCAATTTCAAATAGTTTTCAAATAACTACATAACCCTAATTTCTTATTTTGAATGAGAATAGATAGGAGCGATAACTAATTTATATCATGTCTAAAAAGCAAAACAATATTTTTATTTTTTTTAGTATTCTTTTCTTATTATTTTAGCATAAAATTAAATATTTTGAAAACCATATCTGTAACATCCCGACCGGATATTACGGGTTTAAAAATATAATATAAAATAAGAAAATAAAATCACATTTATTATAAATCCATTTCCCAAAAACGCGGGAATTTCAAAGAATTTATTTCATAATAAAGATAACTCTAAGTTCAAATCTTCTCAAAATTCAATAAAATACCATAACAGTCTCATAATAGATTACATCTTTATTCCAAAACCATAAATGATAAAACTCTATAAAACTGTTCCCACGAGTTTTCCCCGCTCCGCTGCTAAGCCTCACCAGATCCACCTGCAACATCATCTGCTCCCGTGTACCGCGTACACGATCATCGCCAAACACAAGCATATAGGGTGAGCTAAGAAAATAAACATATATATATGGCACACATATACCAATCACACAATCACACCAAAGGAATTCCATCCTTTGATATCACATCACATGGCCACCACCATGTTATTCGTGTTCTACATCTTCTAGTGATTACTTCAAGGTGACTTGCTGCCATACCTATCGGCCACAACCGATAGAGCACGTGCGGGAAATCATTGCTACAGATCATACACCGTAGCGCCAGGTGGAGTTCCTAAATACGAACATAGTTCGTAACGTCCCAAGACTACCAAACTCGTCAGCCAACTACTAAGGAGGGCAATCTATCTGGACCTATCCGTACTGGCCACAACCAGCACACTCACACCGACAACACTCGCCAACCCGAGCCACAACTCAAGGATTCCTCGTGTTCATCCGCCATCCCGAGCCACAACTCAAGAGATGCTATTCCGAGCCACAACTCAAGGAATACTACGTGCTTAACCCCTATCCCGAGCCACAACTCAAGGGATACGTTCCGAGCCACAACTTAAGGAACACCAGCAAGCCGACCTTTAAGATATCCTAGAAGCCTTGTAGATCACGCACATCATAGCAAGCATAACACCAATCTGCTACAGCAAAATCGCCTGGCGGGGGACACGTACCGCTAGGCGCTGCCGCTTCCAGATTGCCTGGCGGGGGACACATACCGCTACTCGCTACACCAGTACTTGCACATTATTGGTTTTAGTTCAGGTTCAAGCACACTTCACACATGTTGCTCTCATTTGCTCTCATTCTAGAGTATCCCTAATGAAAAGCATTGCCATCTATAATGTTCTAGGCCTTATAGCATCTCACATGTGCATTCATCCCCCAGTTGTATAGACCATCCCAAGCATGCTCAAACAAAATATAAGCAGCGACACTATAACAATTTTAAGCACATGATCTTATGCACCGATGCAATTTAATATTGACACTCATGCCTTCACCAAACCAATTCTCCACATGTGACTAACCCAAAGGAACATTCAAATTGATAAATACTTACCACATAACCCAATTATGCTTCATTAGAAGTTACTTGAACTAATCAAGGGCTTATTCATGTATTTTACAAACTCCAAAATCAGCAATATTAAGTAATGTATATCTCTAGCTACTGACCTCCAAATCCAATCTCCATCGTTCAAAGTGAAGAACCACATGTTATGGACCACCTGTCAAAATTTCATCTAAATCAGACGGTTAACAAACCAGGAAATGCAGTTTTACAAAAACTGTGCGAACTAGAAAAATTGGTGGCGCCTAGCGCCCAGAATCAGACGACTGGCGCCCGACGGGACTAAACTACCGCCCGGCGGGACAACACACCATGCACCTCTAGTATGGCGCCTGGCGGCCAATTCGGTGCCGCCAGGCGATTCCTGCAGTTCCAGGAACCCAGCAACCCTTCCCTTGCGCCTACGAACCTCAACCAGCCCAACCATCCCGATTTCCTTCAGTTTCGACTCAATACTCACCACTCAAAGGTTTAGGATCACAATTCATCCAATAAGTTTGTAGTTTATTACGCAATTTGTTATACAATTTCTGAAACCCCAATTCTTCCACCCTAACATTCATTCATAGCCAATCTCATTTGATTCCTTCGCACTACCATGACTTTTCACAATTAATCCCTTCCTTTTGGTCCAAATGTTGTTAAAATTCCTTTTCCACCGAACCAAAGCAACCCAGAACATGCAGAACCCGAAAATCGAATCAAAACGAAAAGCATCGTCTGGCGGGTGTTCTTCACCGCGAGGCGGTTCCTATTAGGAACCCATAAAAAATAGGCAAAATGCATGTGTCGCCTGGCGGCAGTTCATCACCCGCCAGGCAGTTTCTGGAAAAATTCCCAGAAACGCGAAATTCAACAAAAAGAGACATTGATCATGCAATAACATGCGATACAACATACATTTAATTATTAACCAATTAAAACGACGTTAATCAACTCCCCTAACCTGGTTCCCTTGGCTTAAATTTTGGAATTGTTGTGAATTCTCTCTTGATCCTCAATGATCTCCCTTTGGCTTTCTCTCTGAATTCAGCTTCAAAGCTTCACTCCAACCTTACTACTCTCAAAATTCGTGTTCTACACTCACAGCTTGCCAAAACCCTTCTTCTTACCTCACATTGGCCTTTTAAAGGTGCCTTAAAGCTAGATTATTACCAAAAACGAATTTAAGGTTTAATGGCAATGTTTATTATCATTCATTGATTCTTTATGGTCCGTTTTTCAGCCTCCCTTGGCTGCCCATGCATCTAGGTTTCCCTTAACCCTTCAAATTCAAGCCAAAACCCAAAATAGCAAAAATAAAGCTTAATTTGGGTTCTCCAAGGCTTGAACCCATAACCATACAAATGTTAAATCAATGTTCAACCATTTAACCAATTCATGTTTCATGATAACTAATATAATTAAATGATTATATCATTTCATAATCATGCTTAACATATATTTAAAAATAAAAACAAACAAATAACACACAATGGGCATACATAGGACTTGAACCCAAATCCTCTCACATAATAAAGTACTCTCAACCACTTGAGCTAGTACCTTTCCACGTGATAACAATCTGCATTAAATTTCTTAAAGGCTTATACTACCCGCATTTATTAAATAATTATTTAATTAATTATTCAAATTTCTCGGGTATTACAATATCAATTTTGCATGTTTAATTAAAGGTATTGTCTTTGGGCAAACGCTATAGATTTACACATTTTGCACGCTATAGCAATTAGTGAACTTTACACATTTTAAAAATATAAATTTCTTTGAAATATAAATTCAAATAAAAAATAATATTAAAGTATGATGTAATAAAATATCAATACAATTATTTGAATTTTTTTTCTCTATTAGCATTATTTTCTATTAACAACTTTAAGACAATTTTAAATAAAGTTTAATGTAAAATATAAATTTAAATAAACTTAATCTTGTTAAAAATATTTAATAAGAATATCAATTTTAATAAGAATATTTTTATAACATTTATATAAAAATTAAATTTAGTTTCAACATGGGGAGGGACAAAATTGTTCAATTTGTACAAAATTTGTGACTAAATTGAGATGAAATAAAAAAACAAGGATGAAATTGAGAATGAGGATATAACACCTGACATAACAATGACATGTGACACTGCCACTACCACATCACATTGTCACTACCACGTGACTCGATGTCAGCTTCACATGTAACAAATTTACGATTAAAAAAAAGTAAAAAAAAACATGAACTGACATGGGACACCTATTCAATGGTGTTAATACACTACTAACGAAAATTACTTGATTGCATCAAATTTTCAAATATAGGGATCAAATTAAAATAAATAATAATAAAGAAACAAAATCGATATTTTCCTACGAAAATGGGAACCAAATTCATAATTTAATATATATATATTTAGAGTATATGAATAACATAAAATAACAAGTTCCTCCATATAATATATCTCTTATATATGTCCTATATCTCATATTTTCCTAAACCATAAAGATTCACAACATCCATAATATTTCATATTGTAATTATATGACCCTTAATGTTCCATATTGTAATTATATGACTCTTAAATAGGGATGTCAACAGGACGGGTAGGGTACGGGTAGTAGCTCCCTCGTACCCTACCCGCTGGATAAATATTCGCCCCGTACCCGTACCCATATCCGTCGGGTATCCGTTATGCAGGTACCCGTCTATTATTTTTATATCCGCAGGTATTCACGGGTACTCGCCGGTATTTATAAAAATATTTTAAAAAATAATTATTTAACCATAATTAGTGTTTGGATCAACAAACTCACTTTCTTCGATTGGTTTTTGAAAAACAAACAAATAAAAATCACTAACAATTTATATTGTACTTTATTTTTGAATGAAATATTAAAGAAATTACTAACTTCATCGATGTCCACATCTTGCAATATTGTATAAAGTTTCATGTTGTCCAATTTTAATTTAGAAGAGTCTGAAAACATAGAAGTTCATTAAAAATGTCTAACAATCACTTAATTAAAATATCTAAGTAAAAACGTTAATTTCATTACCTTCCATGTTGGTCCATAACCAGTCTTGGAGACACATCAATGCTTCCACAATATTTGGAAGTAATCTACTCCGATGAAGGGTAAGAATCCGACCACCATTATTCAATGAAGACTCAAAATGTTTTTTTTCTAATATATATATATATATATATATATATATATATATATATATATATTGTAAGGAATAGAATGTATATTGAAACTACTACCGATTGAGTGCTTTTATTGAATTCAACGAGGCTATTAAATAGCCAGTAACCGAATACATTGGAATAATAACTGAATACATAAAAATAGCTACGTGATAACAGTGAAACATAAAATGCTCCTAAAAGCTAGGCTTTATTATGCAGTAACAGAAAACACTCCTAGAAACTAGGCTTTATGCAGCAACAGCACAACAGTAAAGATCTTTTCATTCCCTTCCTTAAACTGACAACAGTATGTAGTTAGTTTATTTCAAAAAAATCAATCATTCCCATCTTTTTCCTGAGAGTCTGGAAAGTCTCGAGTTTTAAAGCCTTGGTCATTAAATCTGCAACCTGTTCTTTAGTTCTGCAGTGCACTAACTCGATTTCTCCATCTTGCACAAGATCTCTTAAAAAATGAAAACACACTCTAATATGTTTGCTCCTACCATGCATTACTGGATTTTTGGAAAGTTTAATTGTTGAACTATTGTCACACATAATAATTGTGCTACTGTCTTGAGTATGTGTTAAGTTTCTCAAAACTCTTTTCATCCACATTGCTTGACAGGCACTGGCAGCAACAACCATAAACTCTGCCTCTGTACTTGAGAGGGTAACAATTGGTTGTTTTTTGGACATCCATGACATTGCTCCTGAACTTAGCAAAAATACATAACCAGAAGTGCTTTTACAATCATCCTCATCTCCTGCATAATCAGAATATGTGAAAGCAAGCAGATTTTCCTCTCCCCCTTTTTTGTAGAATATCCCATAACTAGTAGTTCCTTTTAAATACCTCAAGATTCTTTTAGCAGCTTGTAATTGCATCTCTGTTGGCTTTGACATGTATCTGCTAATTAGGCTTACACTAAACATGATATATGGCCGTGTAGCTGTCATATATAGTAGACTTCCCACAATTTTCTTGAAGTAAGTGTCATCCACATCTGTACCCTCCACATCTTTGTTAAGCTTACTACCTGGAACAATTGGACTTTGTACAGGTTTGCTCTCTAACATTGCAAACTTCTTCAACACATCTTTGGTATATTTCCGTTGACACACAAAAATTCCTTCTGCTTTTTGTAAGAACTCAATGCCAAGGAAGAATCTCATCTTTCCTAAGTCAATCATATCTAGGGATGGCAACGGGACAGGGCGGGGACGGGTTTCGCTATCCCATACTCATCCCCGCATAAAAAATTCATCCCCATCCCCATACCCAAACCCAACGGGTATCAAACTTTTTTCCCATCCCCATCCCCACCAGGTAACGAGTATAATCTCGTACCCATACCCGTACCCGTGTTCTAACTACTTCAATATTAATTTTTATAAAAGAAAAAAAATTACGGTAAAGAAAACATAATATTATCAAATATTCAATATTAGGAGGATGATTGTTTCTTCCATATCAAATACTTTGAAATAAATTATAATTGTCTACATTTTAGATTAGAATACCAAATAAAATTTCATGAGAACCAAAACATTTATTAAATTTGAAAACTACAACATTGATGAACTTAGATGATAAAATTAAAAAAGATTTCAAAAAAATATAAAAGGAAAACAAATATTCAAATTAAAATATATTTTAAATGTTTGTTTACTTCAATCTTTTAAATTCTAATGAATCTCTTTTTTATACACTAATAAAAGTTATAACATCACTCGATCAAAATGACACACAGAACAAATAATAAACATAATAATAAAATTTTGACATAGATTTTGTATCTTTTGAACTTCAATATATGTTGGATAGTGACAAAGCAATATTCACAGCAATTGCATTAAATTTTTATATTGTAGTAAATAAAAGTTATTTATACAATTAAAGTTAAAAAATTACAGTATGATTAATAATGAGTTATAAAATAACAAATAATTAGATAGAATATATCGAAATATTATTCTAGATGATGAAAATAAACAATAAATAAAAATATTAAAAAACTAACAAATGTGTGTTTTAGAAATAATTTGAGAGACTATTGAAAGAAATCGCACAAAGGAAATCAAATGTATAATTAAGGTATGATAAGATAAAAAATACCTTAGAGAACTAATTATTAAATTATGTTTGAAGTGGTTAAAATTAAATAGAAATATCATTAGTGACCAAAAAATTTGTCATTAAATTACAAATAAATTAGTAATTAAATTGGTCACTAAATCAAGTACCGATTCGATCATTGAATCGGTCACTAATTTAGTCACTGATTCAGACAATAAATCAACTACTACCACTAATGACGAAAAATAGTGACTGATATGGGTTACTGACTAAATCAATCACCATTTTATGCTTTTCTTGTAGTGAATTATCATATATTATTCCTAAATATCATTATATATATATATATATATAATTTTAACCATTTCAAACATAATTTAAAGTGAAAAAATTACAGTATAATTAATAATGAGTTATAAAATAAAAAATAATTAGATAAAATATATCGAAATATTATTCTACATGATGAAAATAAAAACAATAAATAAAAATATTAAAAAACTAACAAATGTGTGTTTTAGAAATAATTTAAGAGACTATCGAAAAAAATACACAAAGAAAATCAAATGTATAATTAAGGTATGATATGACGAAAAATATCTTAGAAAAATATCTTAGAGAACTAAGAAAACTTTTCAAATATCAACATTTATACTCAATGGTTGAAAAATAACGAAAATTATTTTAATGAAACAAAAGAGTTCTTCAAATTAAACAAAAATTAATAATAATAATAAGTAAAGAATTTTTTTTATATTACCTTAAATTGAGAGTATAAACATTCTCATGTGAAAGGAAAATTTATAATAAATAAAAATATTAAAAAATAATAGAAATATTCAAATGTAAGGCATAAATTTTTTTTAATTAACATACATCATTTTAACATAATTACATAAAAGTTATGATAAGATAAAAAATATATTGGAGATGAGAATGAGTTTCATGACAAACCAAATAATTAAAAGAAATAAAAAATAGAATATATATGTATATATATATATATATATATATATATATATATATATATATATATAGGGTTTACTTGATTAATTGTGAATATTTTAATAATTTAAACGAGAATGGAGATATGGCGGGGACGGGTATTATGGCGGGTATATGTACATCCCCATACCCATACCCATACCCAGTCAATACGGGGATTCCCCGTCAAAACGGGAACGGGTTCGGGCAATACCCACGGGGACGGGTTTATTTGCCATCTCTAGTCATATCAAAGGCATGCATCATAGACTTCTTGAATTTAAGCCTCATACCTATGTCATTGCCAGTATAAATCAAATCATCAACGTATATGCTAACAATTAATATGCCTTCTCCAACGCTTCGTTTGATGAATAAGGTTTGCTCACTTGGACATGTTTGAAAGCCTTCTTGTGTGAAATGTGCTTCTATGCGGCTGAACCAAACCCTTGGTGCTTGCCTTAGACCATACAAGGCTTTATGTAACTTGTAAACTTTATGCTCCTTCCCCTTTCTGACATACCCTTTTGGTTGTTCTACATATACATATTCGCTTAACTCTCTGTGTAAGAATGCAAATTTTACATCTAGTTGAAATATGTCCCATCCTTTGCATGCTGCAAGTGCCATAATCAACCGTACTGTATCCATGCGTGCAACGGGGGCAAAAACCTCAGAAAAATCAATTCCATATTGTTGAGAATACCCCTTAGCGACCAACCTTGCCTTATATTTATCAACCTCACCTAACTCATTCAATTTTGTCTTATAAATCCATTTGACTCTGATGGTTCTGTTTCCAGCTGGTAGGTCCATTAGTTCCCATGTTTGATTCTTTTCAATTGAATTTATTTTGCTATCCATAGCCTTTCTCCACTTCTCGTGTTTGACAGCTTCCTCAAATAGAATTGGATCATCACTTATGACATCTTGTGTATGCTGCTGTATCAACTTCTTCTTCTTCACTTAATCCTTTTCCAGTGACAAATTCTCCCATCCAACTTGGCCTTCTTCTTTCTCTCCTTTGAATCATGTGTTCTTGTGAACTCACTGTTGCTTCATTTCTATCCTCATTGCCCTCATTATGCTCACTATTCGCACCATCACTATCATCTTCCACATCTTCTGCAAACCCATTTTCACCATTTTCACGGATGTTTTCCTCTGTAGAGTCATCACTATGTAACTCATCATCACCCTACACCAACTTAGTTTCTATTTGCTCTTTATAAGTTGAACCCCAATCCCAACTTTTCTCTTCTTCAAATATAACATCTTTACTAACAACAATTCTCTTTATCTTATGATTAAATAATCGATAACCCTTTGACTCATCACTAACACCCAATAAAATACAAGGTAAAATTTTATCATCAAGCTTACCTCTTTTTGCCTCTGGTATGTGCACGTGAGCTAGGCATCCCCAAACTCGAAGATGTTTTACTGAAGGTTTGATTCCACTCCAAGCTTCTTGTGGAGTGATGTTTCTCACAGCATGTGTTGGACAACGGTTCAATAGATAAAATGTCCAGTTGACCGCTTCAGGCCAAAAAAATTTGGGAACCCTTTTTGCAGAGAGCAAACAACATACCATATTCATAACAATTCTGTTCTTACGATCTGCGACTTCGTTTTGATGCGGTGTATAAGTTGTGGTAAGCTGCTTTTTATTCCATGTTCTTCACAAAACAGCTTGAATTGAAGAGAGGTAAATTCTCCTCCTCTATCTGTTCATAAGCATTTGATGGATGCTTCAACTTCTTTTTCCACCATTTTCTTGTAGGATTTAAAGCACTCCAAAGCTTCAGATTTTTCAGATAGCAAATACACCCAACCTTTACGACTATAATCATCAACAAAGCTTAAGAAATACATTTTTCCACTATTTGAAATGGGTTCTATTGGACCGCAAATATCTGCATGTATGAGTTCCAAGACCTTGCTAGCATGCCATTCACTCGCCTTAGGAATTGGATTACGATGTTGTTTGCCAGTGAAACAATTAACACACGTAATACTTGAGGCGCTGAGTTCAGGCAATCCATGAACCATTTGTCGTGTTTGTAGTGTCTTCAAGCCTTTGTAGTTTAAATGGCCAAACCTTTGATGCCAAAGGTAAGTCAGGTTAGAGGAGGTATGTAGACACTCTTCAATGGCATTAGGGTTAGAGCTTTCATTAAAGAGAATAAACATACGGTTGATACTCATTTTTGTATGTGCAATTAATCCTTTAGAGGGATGATAAATGTTGCATATTCCATTTTGTATAAGAATAGCAAGACCCTTTTCTTGCAACTGTCCCATGCTCAACAAATTTTTATGAAGCTCTGGGACGTAGTATACATCTCGAATAAGAAAGGCAGTGCCATTTGTAACATCCCTGGTCGTAGGTGTAGAACACCACTGTGTTGGTATCAGGATGGGGAAGCCCTTATGCTTGGTCCCGAGTTTCTGCAGCAGACAACTGGAAAAGTTAAATTAATCCAGGATCGGATGAGAGCCACACAAAGTCGGCAAAAGTCCTATGCTGATAAAAGAAGGCGGCCATTAGAGTTTGATGAAGGTGATCATGTGTTTCTACGGGTTACCCCAACCACGGGAGTTGGAAGGGTTCTAAAATTGAGGAAGTTGACACCGCGATTTATAGGACCCTATCAGATTACACGGAGAATTGGGCCAGCAGCCTACGAAATTGCCTTGCCACCTCATCTAGCAAACTTGCACAACGTATTCCATGTTTCTCAGTTGAGGAAATACGTTGCAAGTCCAGACCATGTATTAGAGGCTGATGATGTACAAGTGCGGGAAGATTTGACCATACCAGCTGGACCGGTTCGCATCCTAGACTCTCAAGTCAAACATCTGAGGGGTAAGAAGATAAATACGGTGAAGGTGCTTTGGGATGAGGCAACGCACGAGATGACCTGGGAGATGGAGGATCACATGAAGTTATCCTATCCACATCTATTTCCTGGTAAGTCTTGTTTTCGAGGACGAAAACTTTTGAAGGTGGGGGAAATGTAAGACCCGGGAAAAAAATTAAATAATTAATTAAGTAATTAAGTGGATAAATGTGGGTAAGGGGAACCTTTAAAGTAATAAATGCGGAGTGTATGACATGGAAAAGTACTAGCTCATGTGGTTGAGAGTACTTCGATTGTGTGAAAGGACTTGGGTTCGAGTCCTATGTATGTTATTTTTTTGTGTGTTATTAAATTTGTATTATTTTTGTGTATATTAAAACGTGTGGTGGGTTTTATGATTATTGAATTGTATTGGTTAGTATGAAATATGAATTGGTTGCATTGGTTAGGCATTGAGTTGGCTTGTGCATGGATGTGGGTTCAAACCTTGGGAGACCCAAAGGAAACTTCATTTTTGCCATTTTAGGTTTTGATTTGAAGTTGAAGGGTTAAGGAAAAGCCTAGCAGGAGTATCAGTTAGGGGAAGCTGGAAAGCAAGCCAATTAGTGAGTTTGAATGGTCATTTTCCCCTCTTAATGCAGTTTTTTTTCGTTTAAGGTTTTAACTCACCATTAAAACACCACTAAAGAGCCTAATTGTGAAGGAAAAGAAAGTTTTCTGCAGAGGGTATTGCGAGGTAGACAGAGAGTGCGAAATTCAGTGAGGAACTAAGAGTGTGGGTGGATCAGTGGGGGCTGAATTGAGAGAAGGCTAGGGAGATCAATTGGAGTTCAAGGAAAGAAGTAGAAGAATACCGGGGAAGGCTTTAATCCAGGTTAGGGGAGTTGTTTTGCTTGTATATATATCTATATATATATATATATATATATGTATATGTCGTTCGTGTTTTTCTGGACTATATGAAATGTGTAAATTGATGATCCACTGTTATTTTCTGCGTTTTCTGGAAAAATTCCAGAAACCGCCTGGCGGGGTTGAAGGACCGCCAGGCTGCTCATGCCACCAGCGCTTGTTTTCTGGGTTTTGATATGCACCGCCTGGCGGCTAAGGGTAGCCCGCCAGGCGACACGAACTGGGTTACCCAGTTTCTTCTGATTCTTGGTATTTTTGTGGTGTGCGAGGTTCGGGGAGAATCTGGTGATTTGAATATAACTGATTTGATGGATTGTTGATTGTAAAATTTATAATTGGTGGATTAATACATGAATTATAATGGAATTGGGAATTTAGGGTTTATGACGAATTAGAATTGGAAAACATGGTTGATCGCGATGGTGAGTTTTGTTGATTGAAAATAGACAATTAATGTGATTAGGATATGAATGTTGATTGTTGTGTGGAGGTGGAGATATGTTAGAATTAATGCAAAAGGAATTTGGGTTAGTGGTGAACACTGTGAATGCTGGCAAATGTGGCAGTGAGCGAAACTGGTATGAACCGCCTGGCGGCACTTGGGTGACCGCCAGGCGACGCATCAGAGGGGAGAACGTCTTGGTGATGTTGCTGAAGAATGTGTTATGGAGAGTCACAAGGGGGGGATTTCTGGAAGATTTGGGTTAAAAGTCAGTAAATCTCATTTCATGAATTAAGTGAACATACTAACATAGGAGGACTAAGGATTTATTTGTGGTATGACTTAGGTGCAAGTGCAATTAGAGAAGAGTACTGCAAACTGTACTTTGTATTGTGGTGAGTGATGAGCTTACTAGTTACACCATAGGGCATACTCTTGTACTGTATTATGCGAGGCATATCGAGATGAGAGGATTGAGATTCGGGTTTAGCTAATTGTACATATTACAATCTGGTTTGATTTTACGTCTTGTAAAGTTATGAATGAATGAGTGATGGAAATATTATGTAAATGTGGGTCTACTAAGACCTGTAAAAAGTGCCAAAAACCAGTAGCATTGCGCTACTGGTATAGCGCCTGGCGGCGCGAGGTGAACCGCCTGGCGGTAGAGTGAAAGACAAGTGGCAGTGGCCACTGTTAGCGCTAGGCGCCTGGCGGCAGGGTGTTGTCCGCCAGGCGGTGACGGAGAATTTCGGGTCCAATCTGGGCCGCAGCGCCTGGCGGTGGGAGTGTGACCGCTGGGCAGTTTTCTGCCAATATCCGCCTAGCGGTGTCTAAGCGGTACCAGGCGGTTTGTGTGGCTGTACAGTTATCTTCTTTTGCTTGATTAGTGAACTCAAAGGACTAAGTTCACTTCTTTTATGCTTGGGTTGAAGGACTAAGTCCAATAGAGGTCTGGGACGTGCTTGAGTGGTGGAACGCATGATGGGCATGGAACTAGATGAGTTCCCGTCGGCTACTATTGGGCGAGGAGTCCTTAGTATGGTGATTGCATGCGTTGTGCGCACGATGGGCAAGGAACTGTGAAGTTCCCGTCGGCTACTATCGGGCGAGGAGTCCATAGTATGGTGATTGCGTGCGTGCTAGGGTCCAAGTTGTGTAAGCTTGGATGTGTTACTACAGGCGAGGAGTCTGTAGGGTTGGACTATGACCAGGATTGGTTCGTAGGGTTGGACCACGAAAGGGATAGTTTCGTGGAAGCACAGTGAAAGTCCCAGGACCTAGTTTCATGCATGGGACTCAGGAAGGAATCTGAGATCGTGGTGAATAACTTGTACTTAACATGTATCTGTAAATTTTTATTGGGATGAGTATCATATTTAATTTGTTTAATATGCATAACTCACCCTATCTGTGTGTGCATGGCGATGATCGAATGATTCGTTATCCGGGAGCAGATGACTTGACAGGTGAGCCGGGAGACGCTTGAGACCAGAGAGAGGGATGATTTGGGCTTTTTGAAGATTTAAACTTTCTTATGTATTTATGTTTTGGACATTAGCCGTTTTGGCTTTTATGAGTTGTAATGTTTTTGAATTGTGAATGGTTACAATGTTTTGATAGTACGACTTTAATTTCAAGCGTTTTGGGAGTCTGCGTATATAAATGAGGAAAATTTTTATATTGTCGTATTTAGTCTCATTTATTTAATTGTTTGTGATATTTTTAAAGTAACATTCCTTAGAGATGTTACACCATTAAACATCAATCGCACACTTCCTCTGCCAACAACAGTCATTCGAGAGTTGTTTCCACATTTGACAAAGTGTTGTTCTCCTGATACCATTTCTACAAACATACCTTTATCACCACACATATGATTAGAACACCCTGAATCCAGAAACCATGCGCCATTCCTTTTGGACCCCTTTTCAACCGTAGCCATCAAAAGAAGCTCTTCCGTTTCATCTAACTCTGCATAATTTGCTTCTTCTTTGTTCCATTGGGGACATTCATATTGGAAATGTCCCAAGTTGTGGCAGTTGAAGCATTCCACAATGGCCTTTGAGAAATATTGTCTTCCTCTTCCTCGTCCATGACCTAGTCCACAACCTCGATGTGTGCCTCTTCCTCTTCCTCTGCCTCTTCCCTCCAATGTAAGTACTTGCTCATTATCTCGACAGACCTTTTTAAACTTCTGCTCATGGACCACAAAAGAGCTTTGAAGTTCGTCAATAAACATTAACTCTGTGTCCTTGGACTCTTCAATCGAAACCACGACATATGTGAATCGTGCTGTCAAAGTTCGAAGGATTTTTTCAACCACCTTTGCATCGGGCATAAGCTCTCTGCTTCGCATTTTATTTGCCACTGTCATGACTCTAGCAAAATACTCCGTGATGGTTTCTGTTTCTGTCATTTCAAGCACCTCAAACTCCCTTCTCAATGCATTAAGCATTGATTTCTTCACACGATCATTTCCCCCAAATTTCTTTTTCAGGGATTCCCAAACAATCTGGGATGTGCTCCTATCCAAAATTTGTTCGAAAACTAATCTATCAATGGCCCTGAAAAGGTAATGTTTGACTTTGTGATCTTCAGTTCTGGATTTCTCCAACTGCTCTAATTGTGCAGCAGTCAAAACAGTACCTTCGATAGGCTCCTCAACACCATTTTGAATTAAATTCCATAAACCCTTGGCACGTAGAAGATTCTCCATCAATTCACTCCAATGGTCATAATGTTGGCCATCAAAGTAAGGAATTTTTGAAGAGAGTTTGTCGTTGTTCATTGTTGTAAGTTTCTTTTCTCACAGGTAAGCTGCGGCTTATGTATCAGGCCCAGTGGGGGCTCTCTGATACCAGTTTGTAAGGAATAGAATGTATATTGAAACTACTGCCGATTGAGTGCTTTTATTGAATTCAACGAGGCTATTAAATAGTCAGTAACCGAATACATTGGAATAATAACTGAATACATAAAAATAGCTACGTGATAACAGTGAAACATAAAATGCTCCTAAAAGCTAGGCTCAGTAACAGAAAACACTCCTAGAAACTAGGCTTTATGCAACAACAACACAACAGTAAAAATCTTTTCATATATATATATATATATATATATATATATATATATATATATATATATATATATATATATATATATATATATATATATATATATATATATATATATAAGAGTATTTTTCTGAATTAAGTTTAGCGGGTATGGGTATCCACGGGTACGGATACTATGATACCCGTACCCGCCCCGTTAACATGCGGGTATCAAAAATACTTGTATTCAGGGGTAGCGGGTATCCATTTTTAATATTCGTTTCCTATCCATTACGGGTTTTATCCGCGGACCGTGGATATGGATTTTTTTGACATCCCTACTCTTAAAATCATGTAAGTCCGCATCCTAATTAAATCTGCATCAAATTCTCAAGATCAATATACGAACATAAACAAATGTAGTGTAATTATATATAAATACAATTACTTATTCTTAATTTACCCTTCATAATATATTTAATTATTTATTTTTTAAAGAATATGAGTTATGTTTACATATTTTTATTCTAACAATGTTTTTTTTTTTCCATTTATTATTAAAAAATCGTATACACAAGTGCTACTTAGCACACGTGTTTACACTAATATTATTACTAATATTATTACTAATATTATTAGAAAATATTAAATTCAATAAATTTATGTATATGCCATTTTTCATGCAAGAGAAAATAAATATACCGTATTATTGTTAATTGTTAACTAATACGAAATGACCTTAAATAAAAAGTCCAATTTGAGAGTAGAAGTCAATGTAAGTTCATACTTTTGTTACATTTAAATATATAATTTTATTATTTTTATAAGTAATTAATTAACATATAAAAATAATAAAATAAAAATAATTGTAAAAATAATATTAAATTTTTTATATTTTTAAAGAGATAGTTTATTTAGTTATTTAGAAAAATTATTCAATTGTTAATTTTATTAACTAAATAAATAAATAATTTTTTATTTATAAAGGAATAACACTTTTCAATTACTTTTTAATTAGAAGAAAAAATTATATGAAAATAGTATATCCACTTTATTTTTTACTAGCATTTTTTGAATATACGTGATATTATATTTGTAGATAATGATAATGTAATGTTATTAATTTAATATATAAAATAAAATTAAAGTGAAATATATCAGAAAATATGAGAGAATAACGGTTGATAAATAGAGAAAAAGAGAAAAGCAGAGATAGACGATTATATAAAAACGTTTGTACAAATAACACTCAATCTTCAAAAATTTAATAAATAACTATATTTTAAAGAATAAAATTGGTATTTTGAAATGTAGACACAAAAAGAGAATTTCTTTATATATTGTTATAGATTATAAGAAGTAATTAAATTTCAAATTTATTTGGTAAAATTAGTTATATACACTTTGAAATTCCTTTCAAAATATTTTTTGAAAAAAAAGTCAAAATATCAATTCAAAATTTCTTCATATGTATTTTTTAGAATTATAAATTTATTATTAATATTTTTTTTGTTTAATATAGTGATAAAAAATAATAGTATGTTTTAAATTACAAACAACAAACTACTAATTTATTAATTTTATTCTTAAATTTAATCCTTAATATTAATTAAATTTAATATTTTACATTTTTTTGACACATGGATGCGTTCGAGTATATTTTCTAAATTTTCTTCAGTTAAAAATCTTTAACATGAATTAAAATTGTTCGTTTTTTTAGTAAGTTTGAAACTAATGTAGATGAAGTATTAGAAACACACTATTTTCAACTTATTCTTTCTCGTTAGTTGAAATTTATTGAATATGAAAAAAAAATGGCAGAACTTATGCTTTGTATAGCTTTTTGCTCTATTGATTTTATAGTTTTTAATAAATGCTAAGAGTTAATTTTCTTTATTTGAAATTTTGAAAACCATAAAACTGGCAAAGAAAATCACAAAATAAGAGGTGAGACTTTTTTTTTTTATAATAATTTTACAATATCTAGATAAAAATAACTACACAAACACTCAACTAAAAACTAACCAATTAATTTCACATTTTTTTACAATTTTTTATTGTCATTAAATTTATATTTTTAATAAAAAATATGAAGACCTTCATGGAAAACTTTATGTGTTTTTCACAGTATTCATAATACAACTCAAGACTTTATGTCTCCTACTTTTTTTCCCATTATTTTTTTCCATATTTTACTCATATTTTATACACTTATAATTCGCAAAAAGAACTTCCAATAATGTAAAGTTATAATTTCTTTATATACTTGATGTAATTAGTTGTGGAAAATTTTTGAATTATAATTTTTTATATCGAATTTGGAATTTAATTTCAATATTTCTTTAATATAAGTTACCCATTTTCATTATAAACGGTCTTATATAAGCATTTAAATTATTTAATATAAAGGAAAAATATAATTTATAAAACTGAAGACATTTATTCATTGTAATTTTTTTAATCTTAGTATATTTTATTCATTAAAAGTACTTATTATATATGACTATAATTTCGAAGAATCTCATTTATTTATTTAAAAGGCAAAATAACATATTAATTTTTGGTGGTTGGGCAAACCGAACTGGACTGGGCTTAAAATATGGATCGAATTCACATAGGCCCATTACCGCATCCCTAAAAAGTGTTCTTATTCTCCTCAAACCCTAGTTTTGCAGAATCGCCACTCACCTCAACTCTGCAACTTCTTCACTCTTCTCTTTCCACAGCTTCCGAAAATGGTACTTTATTTCTCTTTCTGGTATTTGGTATTTGGTATTGCGTTTTTGAAACCTTAAGCTTTTTTCTGATCCCAGATTTTAACGTGATTTGTGTTTTTGTTCATGGGAACAGACCAAGCGAACCAAGAAGGCCGGTATTGTTGGAAAATACGGTACGTGTTCTGTTTCGATTGTTGCTGATTGTTTTCAGTGTTTGATTTAGGGTTTAAGGTTCATTTTGTAACGAAGAAGTTATCATAAAGTGAAATTTGAATGATACTGGGTTAGGAGTAAATCAAGGGTTTTTGATACGTTTTTTTGGTTAAAGACAAGTTCGTTTTAGGAGAAGTATGTATATATCAAAGTGAGGTGATGATTTATGGTTATGTTGTCAAATTTCAGGCACCCGATATGGTGCTAGTTTAAGGAAGCAAATTAAGAAGATGGAAGTTAGTCAGCACAGTAAATTCTTCTGTGAGTTCTGTGGAAAGGTTCGTTCTTTAATCATCCTTTTAATTATTTACTTTTAGTGTTTTCCATTGATTGGGGTTGTTTGAATAATTATATTATTTTTCTGATCGAACTAACCCAAAATTTTGACATTTCCATTACTTGGAATTTGATTCCAAATATGACCAAGATAAAATGTACACGATAAGCCCCGTTGAACATGTTACATTGTAACGCTATGTACAGTTAGATTGTCGAATTAAAGAAGCATAACATTCTAATAGTTGTATATTTTGCAATGTATAATGTCATTTTATATACAATATATTCATTAAGTTTACTAGTTTGAAAAAATTATACATCTTAAATGAGTACACAAATTTGAACTTGATTGTGATGTTTTTTCATATAATCCAAGCCCATCTCCCTAATTTTTAGGAGCTAAACCTGTTGGTATTAAACTTTTTTTGATTCCCGGGTAGTGTAATCTATCATTATTAAGTATTAGATCGGTGCCATGGAGAAGATTTTTGTACATGCCAGTTGCAATTTGTGATAAGAGTCCTGCAAAGATATGTGCTTCCCGTTGCAATTCACTTGTCTATATAGCAAAATTTCGCCTTCTGTCATATGCCATATATAGAACTCTGGACATGATAATCAATATTCTTTGACTATGGCTTAAGATCAGTATTTGATGGTATGTTTTGTTTTTCAGTACGCTGTTAAGAGGAAGGCTGTGGGCATTTGGGGATGCAAAGACTGTGGAAAAGTGAAGGCTGGAGGTGCTTACACATTGAAGTAAGTATCTTCTTCTACTGTCTTCTACTTGTGATAATTTCTTGTATGGTAGTTAAAGATATGTTTTGTTTGTGCTTCTTCTTCTTGACAGTACTGCCAGTGCCGTGACTGTCCGAAGCACCATTCGAAGGCTGAGGGAGCAGACCGAGAATTAGACGCAGTTTGAACCTTTCATTTTGTTTTCAATGCATAATTTTTGCTCTGCTTATTTTAAATCGTCATACTTTGTTTTAGTAGTTGAACCAGAGTACAATTTTGACTGTCTTTGTTCAGAATATCAGTAACGTGCACTTTATCATTCAAGAATGCTATTTAGTTTTATAGTATTGTGTCATTGGATGGTAAAATTATGTGATTTTATTGTGTCATTGGATATATTTGTCTTTAGTTATTTTGGTCTAACTCTATATATAAAAGAAATCATCACATTTTATTTGGCTAACTCTTATCATACTATTAATTATTTCTGAAAACAAAATCAAATTTAGTTTATACACCACTTTAAATGTTATTGGTTGAATGATTGAAACTAATGTGGTATTATTTCTTGTTTTTCTTAAGGAAAAGAACATTTTGTATCTTAATTGTTATGTTTTGTCAATGTAGTTCTTGAAATCTTTAAATGTTTATCTTAATAATGAAAAAGATGTAGTTTTTTATACATGAATCAGATCAACATTTAGAATTAATCAAAGACTGAATTGATAGCTTTGCCAAATGGTTCATTTTTCATTTTGGTGTCACGATGTTTAATTTGAATATAATTAATATTATATGTAGTTATCTTTCATATAATAAATAAAATCGATGATCAAAAACAGTAAAAATAGCTTATGTTATGTTTCCGCTAGTATTTTCGACCTTTGTTCCCTTCACATTCATTCTTTAGTGTATGCGTTATCATAACTTATTAAATAAGTTATGTTTAATTATTAATGTTTTCCCCCTATTTTACACTTTACTCTCTTGACTATAATGTTTTTAACTTTGAGAAAATATAATATTCTTTTATATATGAAACTAATTTTTTTCATATCTCCTTTTTGAAAAATGATAAAAAAATATAATTAATGCAAAAAAAATTCTTTATCAATTCATTTTTTTCTTACATTTATTGCTGACATTGCTGTCTAGTATTTTTACTAAACTTTGTTGACAATAGAAACTATCCGAAATTTCTTGTTACAAACGTTCTTACGTTTAACAAGTAACTACCACAAATTTCGTATCATTGTTACAATAGTCACAATTTACAATTTTTTTTAAAAAAATCGATAATAATTAAAATGTATCGTTGATAATTCATGATTAAAACAAAAAAAAAAAATCAATGCTAATTGTTCATACACAACATTTAATTTAAATTATGTAAATTTGCCTGTCTAGACAGTGACCTGAATGACTTGATTTGGACAACATGAAGTTATACTATGAAATGTGATGAATCCAAATCAATTAGGTAATAATCATATAACCACAATGCTAATTGTTCATACACACAACATTTAATTTAAAGTAATAAGAGATAACACAAAGTTCATGTAATATTATTTTCTAATGGAATTACTGGCTATATTGATTAAGATCACAGGTACAAATGACATACCACTTTAAAGTTTAAAAACTTATCTTTCTGACGTTCATAATCTAGACACAATTTTATTCAAAATAGCTTTTACAAAATTCAAACAGATATAGACAAAAGTGATGTAATTGTAAAGTTAAGATGAAGCTAAAAACTTAAAATAGGCAACATACGTGGATGGGGAGTTGATGGTATGAAGGGCATGATGAGATGGCGTGAGGGTGACAAGAAAAGAGATGATGATGATGATGTCCCAGACACATTGCCCCCTATTCAATTATCACCAACAGCAATGAAGATTGATATACAAGTCTATCTGATACCTTAAAAGGAAAGAGGGAAAAATGTAATAAATATAAAATACATCACTCCAGAACTATAATATCAATTCCTCGTACAAGGCCTAAGCAAAAAATGGTTTTATTCTTGACCCAAAAATATTACCATACACTTTTTAATCCATGTTTTTCATACGGTTTGGTAAAAGCAACTCACTATTGCTAAGGCCTGATATAAAAATATCTTTTCAAGCCCTTTTTTTCTACTGATAGAAAATCAATTCTAATACTTTACAATGTCTGAAATATAACTCGATCTAGTAGAATTTCTTTCTCAATCTTTTCCATATCAATCTATCTGTCTACTAACCCCAAACCAAATGGACACTAGGCATTGGAAAATACAGAAATCAATTTTACAGCTCTAATCACCTCAGAGTTGTTGTTACTAGTCAGCTTTTCTCACATGGTTTCCCAGTCCCACTGAATAAAGTTGCAACCCAATCAATAAAGAATTGTTTTCAGTTAACATTAAATGTGCAGACATCAGAGTAGAAAAAGAAAAAAACATCACACCCAAAACTCTTAAGCCAATCATGCTTTCAACCTTTACACCAAGCAGAATTATTGATACAAAATATAGTTCTAAACACTAAGGTTTACCGTTTAAAATTACAAAAAGACAATGCCTCATCTAACCAATCGAGAACTCTAGTTTAAAAGGTAACAAAAAAATATCACATTTCAAAGATAAAGCAAAGATATCAAGATATTTCTCTCCTTATTTACCGAGTGATCTTACAACGGTAGCTGGGTTGAGGTTTCACCCGCACACCAGCATTTACATCTACATAAATTTACAAAATGTAGGCAAAGGGAAAAAATATGTAGTTTTTTACCAAGTGGAAGCCATCACCATTTCTCCCCCAATACAAGACTTATGGCAGAGGATAATAAATTTGCTTGCTCTCAGCCTGTGGTGACGAAGGTGGTGTCAATGGCTCAGTTAAAAATATCGACATCTTCCAACAATCTCGTGCATTTCTATTGTAACAAAAGTTTCAGGTGATAGCCTCACACAATGGTGATTGGAATGCTCTTGCTGTTAACATTATGATGCATTTGATTTTGCACAGCCTTGACAGAAGCTACTCTAGCTGCATTGGCTGCTCTGTTAGCTGCTGCTACTGCTCTATTAACCCTTTCATCTACCTTGGCCACATCATAGGCCTTCTTAGCTGCTGTTCTTGCTTCCTGTTTGTTCACAAACAAACACATTATTAATAATGAAGGCTCATGGTGCAAACTAACAGTTTGCAGTCAATTTTGTCTTTTCTTTCCTTCTATTTAAATGAGCTAATTTGATACATATAAAAAATGTTCAATTTAGAGTTTTAATGTAAAAGAACATTTTCGAGTTTTTTCTTTCACTGTGATTCTTGACATGATTGATACTATCAATTTCACGACCTTAAAAAATGAAAAAAGAAATTTAGATGAAATTTCAAAACTAATAATACCGCTATATAAAACACCATTCAACCTTCTAAAATACTAAAATTGATGATAGATTTTCAAAGCTAATTGCTAGTGATAAGCAAAGCTTAGAAAAAGGTAAAATATTATTGGGAGGTGCATTTGTAATTGTTCACAATTGTTTTAAGAGGTTTTTTATATTGAAAGTTATTAAGATGTTCAAGAGAAGGGAAGGCAGTTTAAGCATCTCTCAAAAGATGATAATGCAATGTACTCATAGAAGACCGATACATCATTTGCCATTGTAATAAAATAGCAAAGCATCAATGACGAAATGTAATCATCCAGACTGATCATCCTAGGCCAAAGTCTTTTTTCTTTAATGATAAACCGGAAAGAACATTAAACAATAAATGAAGGTAAACTAAGTGACAAATGTAGAGTGTACCTGCACTGCATTTAGTACTCTGGAATGATTGACAGCAACTGGAGAAACAGGATAGGTGGCACTCTGTGAGCTGGGAATATCAATGACTCCATTTTGCCAGTGACCAGACTGGGTTTCTCCATTTCTAAATGCATACATTCCAATACCTTGCCTTTTGCCTTCATGCCAGGATCCTTCATAACAATGGCCATTTGCAAAACAATATACCCCATATCCCTGCATCTTATCCGCAAAGTACTCACCAGCATATGTATCCCCATTTCTGATAACAGAAATAATTAGTTAGGTAAGCAATGAAAAAGAAACAGAATAAAGTCCTGTCAAATTCAATTCAATAACACCAATGATACTTAAATGAGAGGAACCCATATTCAAGGAAAAATCAGAAGAATGCTTTCAAGCATCCATGATGAAGCACCAAATTTCGTTAACTACATGCCCAGGATCCTAGTCACTGATACTTGAAAGCACAGTCCATTTTAAAATTAAAGACAAAAAGGTAGCAACGTAGATTGTAGATGCTCAACACAGTGTCTACAAAGTGCACTGATCAGAGAACAAATAATCTTTTTTGTTTTTTACAGACTGTTTTCCTTCAGTGGAATAAATAGGGAGAGGGAGAGAAGAAGAAAAGACACCACACTTGTAGAAGCTTGCAAAGTTAAACTACACGGCATTCAAATGGTTGGAATTATTGCTATGTGACATGAAGATCACAAAGCCATGTTGTGGAATTAGCTTCTTGCAAAGGAACTTGAGATGAGACTGTGTCCTTCAAAACATTTGCCACGTAATTATAATGGAACACCCTATTGTTTTAAAGTTTTAGAGGTATAAAGGTATAAAGCACCTTTGAAACTGATTCTATCTTTGGGAGCAGTACCTCTTTCTCTTGTAAACTGAAAGTAGCAATAACAAAGATAAGTCCTAAGAACATGAACACATACAAATAATGTTTAACATCCTAAAAGACCTCAAAGCAATTGCTTTGCAATAACTGCATGACATATTATGCTCCATAATTGCTACAAATAGGTACACAACCAACACAAGACCCGAGCCAAGTAAATTTCAGATGCCTAGGACATATTTTACAAAAAAGAGAAGCAAATTTTATATCTTTATCCTCTATGCAAATGCTTTCAACTGTAAAAGTATGTTAATGGTAATCCTACTTTCATTTTTTATAAAATAAAACCTAAGACAACCCACGAAAGCAGCAAAAAGTTACAGTCTGAAGAAATTGCGGCAAGCCTACAAAACAGATGACAAAGTACATTACTAAATCAAGGCCAACATCTTGCCAAAGTAACTCAAACGCTTTAGACATACACACAAAAGAGGTATTCAATTAGTACACAATCAATAAAAGCTGCCATCACATTATTCTCAATTGTCAAGCACAGAACATCAATCGCTAAACAAGTCAACAATAAAGCAATTTCAACGCACACATGGACAGTTAGAGTATTAAACGTCATTCCAGAAGGAAGAGTTTGTCATATCAAAAAACCAAATCTAGCACCAACACCTTGACAAAAGCATCTCATAAAAACATTCACACACGCACTTCCAGCCAAAGTGACTCACAAAAGCTTCACACATACAGCAAATAAAATCAAAACAAAACAAGCATGGGATAAGTTTACATCCAACAAACGCAAGCATAACACCATTCCCATTGGTCAAAACCCAAACACCATCAGCTAAACAACAAAGAAACCAAACATACACACGGCCACCAAAACATTGTCGTAAGAAATTCCCATAATCCACAAACCTAAGGAACCAAAGACAAAGCACAAAACCAAACAAACTCCAGTCAGAAACACACATCAGTCAACTCCCACAAACAAACCATTAAATCACACACGTATCCTGATTCACACTACCCAATCCACACCGGCACATCAAAACACCAGTTAACGCGATCTCAAGTAAAACATCACGCACTCAGTTCCACGATGAAATATTGATTCCGAGTCCAGAAGTGATCATAAATTAAACCAACCTCGTACCCAATTTTACTACCTCGAACTTTCAGAATACAAACACCCAATTATAAACCATAAAGCACGTCAACCATAAATCACACTTCAACCATTTCCATTACCTAAAATGATAGTGTCCAAGGCCATGCTTAACGCCCCACTTGAACTCCCCCACGTACCTGCTGCCATCCTCACACGTGTGCACTCCACAGCCATGACTCTGCCCACTGGCCCACTCCCCAGCATAAACATCGCCGGTGTAAAACCGGTACACCCCGAACCCGTGCCGGAGACCCTGGCGGTACTGCCCCCGGTACCTACTCCCCCTCGCCCACGTCTCCACCCCAAACCCATCGTACTTCCCCTCCACCCAATCCCCCTCATACCTCCCACTCATGCTGTAGTAGTAAACCCCACTCCCACAACACTTCCCTCCCCTGAACTCCCCCTCGTAAACGTCGCCGTTCGGGTACGCAACCACGCAGAATCGAAACTCGGGCTTTGCCGGGCGGGCCCAGAACACGGGTAGCTTCAGCGCGGGCCGGGCCTCGGGCTTGAGGAAGAAGCGGACGGAGGGGATTCGCGGCAGGGCGAGGCTGAGCGAGAAGAAGAGCGCGGCGGAGAAGAAGAACGCGGCGAGGAAATCAAGGATGAAGGAGTTTGTAGGGTGGGAGACGAGGAAGTAGAAGAATGGTAGGGAGAGGAAGAGGAAGAGGCGTAGACGGCGGCGGAGGGAGACGACGGCGGATACCCAGGTGGCGGTGGTGGCGGAGGGAGCGGTGGCGCGGCACGGCTTTGGAAATCTGTTGAGGGTTGGGGATTTGCAGAGGGATGATCTTTTGTAGGGGACTGTTGAGGTTTGGGTTTGGAGGTTGAGGTTGGGAGTTAGGTTCGGGATAGGGTGGTGGTGGTGGTGGCGGTGGTTGTGGTGGTGGCGGAGAGGGTTGAAATCGGAAGAGACGCCGGTGCTTTCTTTTCCGATCTGAAGTTCGGATTTCTTATGATGCATTACATTAGAGAAAATCGTAACCACTCGCTTTCTTTTTTTTCTTCTTCTTCTTCTTCTTTTTCTTTCACTTTCACTGTTTCTTTTTCTTTTGATGTTTCTGTTCAAAGAAAAGACAGAGAAGAAGAAAGAAGAAAGTGATCATGTGCGTGTTTTTAGTTTTCTTTCTGTTCCCTAACATAATAATAATTCGCCAACTATATTAAAAAGTGGCTATCAAAATCTAAATTAAATTTATGTGATAAGAAAACTTTAACCACTATTGAGGGTATTGGTACATAAAATAGTATTTTATATCTTATGTATTTTTCTTATTAATTTTTTAAAATATTTTATAGAATATTAAATGAAAATAAAATTTAAGATTATTCTATTTAGTAAGTGGAAGATTAATAAAAGAACCAAACAAGGACTTCAGGTTTTCCTTAAAGAAAGCTTAAAATCAAACTAGGGATAACATTATTTATCATTTAAAAAAATAAGCAATATATTTTTTTCTTGCTTTAGAGGTGTCGTTGCAATAATTTCAACCTTCTAATTTTGTGTGCACTTTTAGGAATTAATTAATGCATATAATCAAACATAGTTTATTTGTCAATAATAAATTGTAAAATATATTTTTTTTTCAATGTTATCACTTTTCACATTCATTAATAGTACAAATATATGGATATTTTATGAACAATTTTTTTAGAATTATTTAATTTAAAAATAATCAAATTTTAAAAAAATTAGTAAGATAATTATTTTAATTTAAAGAAATAATTATTTTTAAAGACTAAAATTGAAAAATAAGTATTTGTAAAATCCTAAAAAGTGGTATCTTTTGAAGTGATAGTAATTTAAAAATAATGAGATTCAATTATTTTAATATTAAAATATTTTAGTATAAATAGCTTTATTATAAATGAATTTCATAATTTTAAAACATATAACATCTTTAGAAACCACTTTTTTAGAGTTCTCTGACTTCTCTTGGATTCTTCTTCTTTGCTTGTCTGTTTGAATAACAAAGACCTACTATGGTGCTCCTTTTGACGAACTCTTCCTTCTTGTCCGATCAGTTTCTCTAACCGTGCAAGTTGAACTTTTGCTTATTTTTCAGTGGGTTTTATTTGTACTGGCTTGCATGTGACTCTCCTTTAATTGCATGAGGTTTTAACCCTCCTTATGAGTGTGTGCTATTTAGTGATCATAACGATATGTCTTGATTGTTCAAGTATTGTTCTTAGGTATAGATAGAACATCCTATGGAGTTATATGTATTTTGGTGTTCTTGAAGTTGTTTGAGGTCGTGAGAGCGTCTTTGTTAGGTGAGGGAAGCTAGCTTAAATATCGTGTTTTATTAGTAGTTGTGATTTTTAGTACTTTGTTTGTATTGATGGATTTGATGTGGTGTGAGTATGACTAGATGTATTATGTTTGGCTAGATTTATAATTATATGCTGAATTGTGTATGTGACTCTAAATGAGCTAAATAAATTCTCTCTGTAAGGCTTCAATTTGAGTAATCTGACATTTGCTGAGCCAAAAATCATGAAATTTGTCATCATAAAGATGTTTTGAACTAAGGATTGACTCAAGAATGCCATATTTCACAAATCAAGCTCAAGGAGGAGTTTCTATGATTTGTCATGACATTAAGTGGCACTGATGGGCGTTAGGTGCCAATTTTGGAGTCCCAAAATAGAAGCCACTACATGTGTAGCACCGGGCACCGTCCTATCATCGTTGGGTGCCACTTTTTGGTGTTACCCAGTTTTTAGTATTGCGTCCTCTTGTTAACTGTCAGATCAAGCTAAAAATTTGACAGCTAATCCTAGACACGTGATTCTTCACTTTGACTAGTGTGATCTTTGTTTTGAAGCTCGTGGTTAGATAAATGTTTTTCATCGTTTTGACACACTTGTAATTGATTGAGATGGAATTACTGATATGTGAATATGAAAATGAGATTAAGAATTTATATGATAAGGTATGTTGATGTATGATTATGGGTATGAGGATTATGATCCGACCCTAAGATAGGTAAAAGGTCGATTTTTAGGGAAGGTTATAAGCCCAAGCTTGAAGAACTTGACAAAACCAAAGTCCGAACAAGGAAAGGGTGATGGGCTGACCTTGAGGAAGGTTATGGGCCGACTCCAACAAATAAGAAGCCGAACAAGGAAATGGTAGATCGACCTTAAGGAAGGATATGGGCCAACCTCAAGCCTGATCACAGACTCTATACCCTCAAGGAGACCATGCAAATCGTTTCCTTGTAACATTAACTTTTTGCCCACGAACCACTTTTTCAATTATAACAAGAATCTACCCACTCCCGAAATCCAAGGGAAAGAGAACATTGTAAACTTTTATTTTGTTTGTTTATAAATACGAAGGTTCATCCCAAAGAAGAGGGAGGGAACAATTTTGGTCTTAGTACTCCCAATTTTAGCTAGGTTAAGAAAGTTCTTCTTATTTTGTCTTCGACAAGAAACACATATTTTTCGTCGGAACAAGTAGTATTATTATTATTCTACTATTATTAATATTATATATATATATATATATATATATATATATATTATATTACTTTTTATTAGAAATAAATACGTTTAACTTCATACTTTAATGATTCTATAGACTAAACCATGGTTTAAATTTTTATATCTATATTCTTTTAACAAATTTTAATATAAACTTAGTTTTAACAAATTTTAATATAAACTTAGTTTTGTATTTTTTTTTGAGATTTATATAATGCACATCATATATACATTTTATTTTAACAATAACGTGTGTATACACATTTCAGTGTAATGAAATAAATAACTCAAAAATTTAATTATAAATTTTAATCATACAATAATATTATTTTGCTACACATAACTAATAATATATTACTATTTTTATTAATATTATTTTACATTAATAACAATAAAAATAATAATATTAATATGTATACATTATTCTATTATTTATTATTATTATTATTTGTATTATTGCTTTTATTTATTATAATATATTACTTGATCATAAAAAAAATAAAATAATATTATTAATTTTGAATTACTTAGTTATAAAAAATAATTAGAAATAAATTTTTTGCATTATTAATTTTTTAAAAATATTAAATTTATAATTATACATAATTATAACACTTAAATATAATTATATAAATAAATTATTTATTTAAATATAACAATAATTACATTAATACTTTTAATATAAATTAATAAAAAGAGGAAAAAAAAACCCGTGCATGCACGGCACGGGTCTGAGGCTAGTTTGTTATAAAATTTGTGAAATGACAATAAAATGGTTTTTGTTGGGAACTATATAAAGATGGTTTTGTTTGGATTTCTAAATATTATTTCTAATTATGACAACATCATAGTTAATCATAGGAGTAAAAATATAAGAATTTTTATTGTAAGGATAAAATATAGTTTATTAAAAATAGAGATGTTACATTGAAGGTTGAGTCGAGTTGATCTGTTTCGAAGGTGGAGTTGGATCGATCTGAACTGAAGGTCAAGTCGTATTGGTACATACCATAGGTTGGGTCGGCCAGGGCCAAAGGTTGAGCCAGATTGGCTCGGGGCAGAAGGTCGAATCGGATCGGCCCGGTCCGAAGGTCAAGCAAGGTCAGTTTTGGTCGAAGATAAGCCGAGTTGATTCGTGCCAAAGCTCAAGTCTAGACGATCCAAGTTCAATCTTCAAGAGTCAATTCAAACTGAAATTTGAAATGACTATTCTTGGACTGAATGTCGAGCTAACTCAACTTGGACTCAAAAATAAAATTAAACCGGTCTTAAAACATATATTAAATTGCTTTATTCAAACAAAACATTTGAAATCTATTTTAATCACTTCATTCAAACAAACTATTTAAAAAATAAAGAGAATTTAATTACAAATAATTCATATATTTTTTGAATTTTTTCTTTCAAAGATTAAGATTTGTACTTTTTTATCAATAACATTTTGAAAAATCTTATTTATTTTGTATTTTTTTTATTAAAGTGTATAATTTTAATAACTTTATTTTATTCAATTAAATCAGTGAAGAAAAGTTCTATAAGTATATTTCTTAAGAAAAATGTAATACCCAAATTTTATAATTCTTACTTATTAAGTAGAAGTATGTTGAAAATACAAATTACTTTCTTTCAGGTTAAAATAAGAAAAGAAACAAGAATTGTAGAGTTGCTTTTGGATGGATTAGAGAAAAAACTCTAGTGAGTAACTTGTTTGTAATAAATATACATTATGTATTGTGTTGGTGTCATTGTTGTTGTATTGCGGGTTAAGTGGGCCGAACCTAAGTGAACCAACCTCTCATAGGCCCGCGCTAGCTGCAGGTTAAGCTGAACAAGCTTAAACAGACTAACGGATTAAAATACTTAGTCCGCTCCACACTTTTTCTTGCGAGCGTACGAGCTGGCCCACCTTTCCTAAACATTTGTGAGATGACAGAAAGACATAAAGATGGTTTCTTTCATATTAAAACAAGAGAAGAAACATTAACTATAGAGTTGCTTTTAGATGAATTAGAAAAAAAACTCTAAGTAACTTGCTTGTAAAAAATAGAGTTGCTTTTGGATGGATTAGAAAAAAAACTCTAAGTAACTTGCTTGTAAAAAATATACATTATGTATTGTGTTGGTGTCATTGTCATTATACTGCGGGATTAAGTGGGCCGGACCTAAACGAACCAACCTCTCATTAGCCCGTGCTAGTTGCGGGTTAAGCTGAACAAGCTTAAATAGACTAACGACTAACGGATTAAAATACTTAGTCCGTCTCATACTTTTTCTTGCGATCCTGCGAGCTGGCCCACCTCTCCTAAAAATTTGTGAAATGACAGGAAAAGGATAGGAGGCACATAAATATGGTTTTGTTCTATTGTGATAATGTGAAGTAAGAAAAAGTAAAGGAGGAGGGAGAAAGAAAGTGCACTGTGATGGAGATGAACACAGTGAAGATTTTGTTAGGAGCAGTTTTGGTGTTGTTGATTCATGTCTTCAATGTTTTGGTGTTGAGGCCAAGATCAATGAGAGCAAAGCTTCAGAAGCAGGGGATTAAAGGGCCTTCTCCTCACTTCTACTTTGGCAACATCCCAGAAATGAAGAATATTTTGCTTCAAGTTCATTCAACACCAGCCACTGAAGATAAAGAGAAAGATGAAGACTTTTCTGTCTCTCACAAGTGGCCTTTCACTCTCTTCCCTCATGTTCAAAAGTGGATCAACCAATATGGTGAGTTAGTCACTTTGGCCAGCCTCATAAACATGTTGTTTTCTTCCTTTTTTGTTTGGTTTGGAGCAATGAATCGACAACAGTCACTGTTCTTTGCATTGAATGGTTTTTTCTTGTGAGATTTTGATCATAAAAGTTGAATAATGGTTCTGAGTGAAAAATAAAGGTACATGCTTGCATGCTTGACATTTTGGGCTCTTTTATATTTTCTGAGTTTATTGATCAATTTGTATAGGCTGAGGCTTAACATTGAGTTGAGTTTGAGTCTATTGTGAATTCTATCTGTTCTTGATCTGATAAAATTCATGGAAATGGTCTGTCACTGTAGCAGAAACCTTTTCAGCTTCCATACAAATAAATGCATTTCACTGCACATATGCCAAAATCTGTAATACTTTCTCTTGTTCCAAAGGCCCTTTTGGCTAAAGGGCCGAAAGAATCATGTTTTCACAATCCTCACGTAAAAAGTCAAGATCTTTATCCCAGTTGCAATTTTGCTTACAATTGGTTTAATGGTGTGTTCAAAAGACAAGTTGTCAAATTCTTTCAGGGTTGGCATAATACTAAATAAAAGGGTTGGTTTCCTAGAATTTGCAGATTGATATGATTCTATTGCCATAATTTTTATGTTCAAATTTTGATTTCATACATGCAGGTCCCATATACTTGTTTTCTTCTGGGTCTATTCAGTGGCTAATGGTGTCAGATATAGAGATGGTGAAGGAAGTGGTCATGCACACCTCTTTGAATCTAGGGAAGCCTACTTATCTGTCCAAAGACATGGGGCCACTCTTGGGAAAAGGCATAATGACATCAAATGGGTCAATTTGGGTTCATCAGAGGAAGATAATTGCCCCAGAACTATTCCTTGTTAAAGTGAAGGTAAGTGTATCCTACCCAGAACTATACCTTTTAATCAATTTCGGTCCTTAGCTGTCTAAAATTGTATTGCAGGATCGAAAATGATTAAAAGGTATCTATAAGAACTAAACAAGTAGTTTCTTGGTGTAGGGACTAAAACATAAAGATTGTGTAGTTATATATGGATCAAATGAGTAGTTAAAGCTTAACTCATTGAGTATGTTGAAGCATTTTGACTCAGAAAACTGATCTGAAAGAAATATATAAGAGAGCTAAAAAATGTCAGCTATAGTGTAATACAATATACCAATCTCATGATTTCTTTTGCTGTGAATCATATTGAAGGCAATGATTAATCTGATAGTGGACTCAACAAATACAACACTAAGGTCTTGGGAGGGTAGACTTCAAGGTGAGGGAGCAGTATCAGAGATTAAAATTGATGAAGATCTTCGAAGTTTGTCAGCTGACATAATTGCCAGAGCTTGTTTTGGGAGCAATTACATTGAAGGAAGAGAAATATTCTCAAAGCTCAGAGATCTTCAAACTATCTTGTCCAAGCGTCATTCTGGAATTCCAGGCTTTCGGTATGCATGTCAACTAAAAGGACTATTTTATGCTCATCAATCATAATAATGTTCAATGTTTTGCACATTTGTATGTTATGTTCTTGTTCTTGTTCTTGTTAGTGATGCTGCTGCTAATGTGAAAAGTGGTGTGCCATAATCTCTGTTTCAGATACTTGCCAAACAAAAGCAACAGAGAAATGTGGAGATTGGAGAAAGAGATAGACTCAAAGATAGCAAAGCTCATAAAGCAACGTTTGGAGGAAACTCATGAGCAGGATCTCTTACAAATGATTCTTGAGGGTGCAAAGAACTGCGAGGGTGGTGGTGATGGCCTCGTATCAGATTCCATCTCACGTGACAGGTTTGTGATAGATAACTGCAAAAATATATTCTTCGCTGGACATGAGACTACTGCCATCACAGCATCATGGTGCTTAATGCTGTTAGCTGTGCATCAAGATTGGCAAGACCGTGTTCGAGCTGAAGTGCTTGAAGTTTGTGGAGAAAATGCTCCTGATGCAGACATGCTCAAAAGTTTGAAAACTGTATGTTTTCACTAAACACAGTGAATTGATACATTACATTCATCTTCCCTTGGTTTAGTTTTTCTTGATCTTTGAAAAATTTTACTTCAGAGACTTAGTTTTCATGCATCATAGGTAGTATTACATGCAGAAAAGCTAAGAGCATGTTTTTGATTTCATGCAGATAAACTAAGCTTTCTTAAAAGCATTTCATAAAAAGTTCCTTTTTCATGGAAAGTTAACTTGTTTTCATGAATAAAATTTGTAGCTTACTATAATTTTCTACCAACTTCCTTTCCTTTCATCTTGATACACACTTTTGTTCCTAGGTAAGAGCTGATTCTGTGTTATGTCTAAACGAAACTATCTTACTTCAAAACACTTTTCTTCAAACTTATCTAAATAAAACTTGATTTTGATCACATCAATTGCTGAAGCATTCTGATTTATGTTTATCAATACAACATTTGTCTGTCTCAAAATTCAGTATAACTGTAGAAAAAACATCTGCAAGTTTCATGAGCATTCTTTCTCATGAACTTGAAGCCTTCCATAACAATGTTATTCATGCAGTTAACCATGGTGATTCAAGAGACTCTGAGGCTGTATCCACCAGCAGTATTCGTTGTTAGAACAGCTCTTGAAGATGTAAGTCTAAAAGGGTTACTAATTCCAAAAGGAATGAACATTCAGATTCCACTCTCGGTGCTGCAGCATGACCCTCTTCTCTGGGGTGCTGATGCTCACAAGTTCAATCCTGAAAGATTTGAAAATGGGGTGCTTGGAGCATGCAAGGTTCCACAAGCTTATATTCCATTTGGAATAGGGGCACGTGTGTGTGTTGGACAGCACTTAGCCATGGTAGAACTGAAGGTGATTTTGTCTCTGATTCTGATGAAGTTTCACTTCTCTCTCTCACCAAGTTACTGCCATTCACCAGCCTTTCGTTTGGTCGTGGAACCTGGCCATGGAGTTGTTCTTCAGATGACAAGAATTTGAGCAACTGTGTAACATTTCTCTTTGTTCTTTGAGGTCCTCTTTTGCTTTTTGTGCTCAGAAAATGGGGTGGATATGAACACAATAATACATCACTTTTCGTAGCAGATGAGTGATGAAAACATGCAGGAAATGTTGGTTGTTTTTTTTATTCCAAATAAGAGAACAATCATTAGTTTTCTAACCTGTTTTTATAAACTTAGAAAGTAACTATAAAAAATATAGATGATGAAATTATATAGGTTAACTTTTTCCATAAACTCTTCTAAGACAGAAACAGAAAATATACCAGTTTTAGTAAGTTTTAGTAGGGTTGGGTTCGTTGGACAGCCTGCCTGGGTTAAAAAAGATAAAAAAGATGAATCGGATTGAAGATTTCAATCTATCAATTCATTTTGGTTCGAACATCAATTTGATAGGTCAAAATACGGATCAATCCAACTTTGTCTTTTGGCCTAATTTTTTATGGATTCTTATAACAATTTTTTTCTTTGATAAAGTTTATTTTTCAACACACACTAACCTTTTCTCTTCTCTTTTTAAGTTACATCAAACATTTCTTTCATCCATTAAAGTGTTGTCACGTGTATATCGTCAACAGTTCATCAACAAAATTTTGTTAAAAAATAATTTTCCTTTTTTTATAGTAAAAAATAAAAATAATAAATAATTAAAAATACTTTTTTCTATAATATTATATTTTGTAGATATAAATACATAATAGTATTGTAATTTAAATTAATAATACTTATAAATTAAATTCTAATTATTAGTTATAATAGAATAATTTAATATGTAAATATAATAAGTTAATGATAAGTTAAATCATTAACCCCTAAGATTTTACACTAAATCAAGAATCATAAGTTAATCTATGGAGGTTTTTTGACATTAAGAATAACAATGACTAAAGGGTATCATTGGTACTTATTTTCATGATAATGGTACCATAATCTTGTCTTTATTTTTTTAATTTTTTTCAAACATTTCTTTATTTTATGATGCACACTACATTACCATAATGAAGTTAAAATTTGTAAGCAATGTTTAACAGTTCCAAAGCAAGATCTTTTGGTTTGGAAAACATGGCCATATGGTCTGAATTCTTAATCTTTTTGACATCAGCATATGGACCAGTCTTCTGAATTATCCATCTTTGAAAGTCCTCTGTTACCAAATTATCTTTTTCAGCAATGATGAAGACTTTAGAAACCCTTCCATTCCTCTTCTTGCTTACTGCACTTTGTTTTGCCAATAGTTTTGCATCATTCATAAATGGAGGTAAAGGTCTCACCACAGATACACCAAGTGTTAAATCCTGCATAATATATAAAAGAGATAAGGTTTATTACAATCAAATCATGCACATGTAACTCTACAAATCAAAATAACTAACCATTCATTAACTTAACTTTTCATGAACATGTTTACCTCAGTTGTTGATAATTGGTATAATCTAGACCTCAGAAATTCAACTCCAATTGGTGAGAGGAATGGAGCATTGTTTTCATCCAATATGAAGTATTGCTCCTCCAAAACATGACCCAATCTTCTATTTACCTACATCAGTAACACATAGATTCCCCAAATTGTATGATTCCTTAATAAACACAAATGAAAATATAAAATCTTGACTAATAATTCTCTATGGATCAAAAGGAGTTGAATCCACAATCTCTCGCATCCTCCTTTCCAAAACCTGAAGTTAAATCTACAATCTCTTCACATTCTTCTTTCCAAACCCTTCAAACCAATTTTATATCTTTCAAATGTTAGTCAGTCAGAGAGTTAAATTCACGATTTCTCTCACTTTTTTTTTTTTTTAATTTTTACTACTATGTCAACCAAGAGTTCAGATTCTTCATTGGTTTTTTTGGTGCAGTCCTCTGCTGAGCATTAAAAATACACCGATAGTGTGACAAGTGAGAAGAATTAATACCTCTTGAAGCAAAGCAGGGTAGGTGAGGTTTTGAGAGACAACATAGGCAGTGATGAAAACTGCAACAGAGATTCTCTGAGGGTATTTTTCCATGGCAATGGACACTGATAGCCCTCCAAGACTGTGACCTACAAGAATAACCTTTTCCTGAGGAGGAAGAGAGGCCAAGAATGTGATGAGAGGCTTATGATATTCTGAAACTGAATCAACTTCTTCAATCTTCTCTGTATTCACACCACATGCAGCCATGTCTAGAGTTGTCACATTGTGACCCTCTGATTTGAGTTGATGAGCCACCTTATACCAACACCATGCACCATGAAGAGCTCCATGCACCAGCACAAAGTGCTTACCATCAACACAAACACAGAAAAAGGGAAGAATGATGACAAAGATCATCAAAAGGTATTTCTCCCTTTTCAACATCTTCAAAACCTGTTTTTCCTTTGTTTCCTTTGTTTCTTAGTTCTTGCTGTAGAAACTGATTCTTATGATCTTTTCATCTATTTTATGTATCTATAGGTCCATCTGTTCTTGTTTTTTCCAAGGATTGTTATTTTTTAAGTAACTTTTTTCTCAATTTTATAAAGACTTAAACATATTTTTCTCATACAAAAGTCTAGACTTTTCTTTTGACTGGTACTAAAGTTTTTTATTGACTTTTTGAAACAAAAAAAATATTGTAGTTAATCTCATATTCTATGTTTACTGGTACGCCACATTATTTATAGAAAGATGTGGTGAAATTGTAGTTTTTGTAATGTTTCTAATTTTTGTTTTGTAATTTTTAGTCTTCTTTATTTTGAAAATCTATAATTATGATTTGATCTTCAATTTTTCTAATAATGTTCTTTTCTTTTCGCATTTTAAGCACTTAAAATTATTCTTTTTGTATATTAAATCTAGGATTCAATCCCAATAAACGAAATATTATATAAAAAAATTTAAAAATAAACTAAAATTTCAGTTTTCTAAAATATTGGGATTAAAATTGCGAAAAAAGAAAACCAAAATTACAGGTAAAATTTGAAACGGAGCCAAAATTTGAGTCAAGATTCTCTATTGATTTTTTTGGTACTATTCTTTGTTGAACATTAAAAATACAAAAATACACTATAGTAATATTTTAAATGTCTTTTTAATATATTTTAGAACATTGAAATTAGTAGTAATCAGTGTATTATGAAAGTGTAGTAAAGAAACAATACAAAAAAAATCAACAAAGAATCTAAATTCACCAAAATTTACACTGTAACAAAACAATATTTGTGGAAAAAGATGTGAAAAATGTCTCAGAAAACATTTAATAGATGCAAAAAGTTTTCAAAGACGAAATATAGAATGATTTTTTCTTTGGAAGGATAAATAAAATTTGAATCAAAAGAAAATTCAAACATATTTTAAAAATAGAAAATGTATTTTAAGTCTTTCAGTAAGACTACCTCATTATGAAAGGGATATGTTCAATAAGAAAATAGTGTATATTGTCCTTTATATGAATCAATTATGTACTAATGATTTTTTTTTTTCGTGTAATAATTTAATACGTTTATTTTATATTCATATAACTAATTTATTTTCAGAAGGTGATGTAACATGCAAACTACCATTTGAACGAGGTAATGTGATAAATAATTTTATTTATTGGTTGCTGCTAAAGTGTTTACATCCTTCATGTCAACACTAATTTTTGTGTTTGTTTATGCCAAAGTTATTCATAACTTTAATCAACACGTAAACCCCTTTTATACTAAAATGTTACAAAATGTTTATATTTTACCCACCTTTTAACACTCTCTCTTCGTCATCATAAACAAAATAGAACATATCAATTCACTCTTACTAACATAGATAAACAAAGAACAACATCCAAAAAACAGAAATTAAACAATTCAATTAGTCTCTACAAAACTAAATTGTTTCACAACAACATTCAATACCACATACTCTTATTATAATCATTTCAATGCAATTATAATTTTAAAACAATAATACTTAAAAATCTTTACTAGCTTCCTTTACCTTAAAAATAGTTCGTACGAAGCTAAAACTTTATTGGTCAATAAATTAAACTACTTTAAAGACTTATTATAAAATATCTAAACAAGACAAAACTTAATATAAAATAAATTGAGTTGAAAGAATCAATATTCTTAAGTGTCTCTACTCAGATTAATGACTAAAATACTCTGAAAATCAAATAAAAAAGATTTAATAAAATAAATGGAAAAAGTCCAATCGGTTCAAAATACTCTTCTTCACCACTTTTACTATATGGTGTGGTTGATTTTTCTTTTTAAATGGATGAAGATTGAAGGTGTATTTGGATGAAAATGGAAGAAGAAAATATGAACGTGCATTGAGGGCGAATGATAGAAAAGATAAGTTTAGGGTGGAGAGTTCTTTCCCTTTCTGTTTTTACTATTACTCCCTTTCAAGATATGTTCTCTCATATTTGGATTTTACTTCAATATTAAGTAAAACATATTTTTAATCCTTACAAACATTACATTAGGTTTAGCAAAATTAAATCAAATCCATATATTCAATATATATAAATTACTAATAAACTATTTCAATATCCTTCATTAATTTTTTAATTGCTCATATGATTCTATATCAGAGGTAATGAGTAGTAGAACTCTCCTAAATTAGTTATCCTAAAATTAGAATTTTGCAGCTTTTGTATTATAGATATCACATAAATTAGAAATAAAATGATTTTATAATATATAAATAAATGCAAATCTCATCTTACAAATCGATTTTATGAAATTGAGTTAGACTTAAAATTAACTACTTAACTCGGTATCAGAGTCACACTTTAAAGTCTATCATAATAAAATTTATTGTTTATTAGATCTATCGTGTCATCTACTATCAGATAGACTTATTATGTCATCTGCTATCAGATTATAGTACGTAAGTAGGTGTAAACTTTATCTTAGAAGCCGGTAGTTCAAACCATAAAATTATTTATCATGAATAGGAGGTTTGGACGTTACTGTACTAAAAAAGGTTATCATTGGTACTTATATTTTTATGATAATGGTCCAATAAACATGTCTTTGTTTACATTTCTCTATTTTACGATGCACACTACGTTACCATATTGAAATTAATATTTGTAAGCAATCTTTAACAGTTCCAAAGCAAGCTCTTTTGGTTTTGAAAACATGACCATATGGTCTGAATTCTTTATCTTTTTGACATCAGCATATGAACCAGTGTTCTGAATTATCCACCTTTGAAAGTTTTTTGGTATCAAATTATCTTTTTCAGAAATGATGAAGACTTTAGAAACCATTCCATTCCTCTTCTTGCTTACTGCACTTTGTTTTGCCAATAATTTTACATCACTCATAAAGGGTGGTAAAGGTCTCACCACAGATGTAGCAAGTGTTAGATCCTGCATAATATGTAAACAAATTTGGTTCAATTTATGTTCGGAAAAGAATTCACTATAACAGAGATTACAATTCAAGGTTTCTCTATGAGCAAGCTCTTACCCAAGATAACACAATCATTACAACTCAAAACATTAACCCAAATACAAAGGATATGAGGTCTTGTATATACAACAATTTTGTTATCACTGACTAAGCCTTAAATATGTCTACACTTGTTGGAAATTCAAGTAAGTCTAAGTTTCACATTGAGTAAAAATAAGAAAGTTGAACACCATATAAAGATGAAGATCTATAAGGATGAAGATCTATAAACCCATTGTCTTAAGTTTTTGGGTTAAAAGTGGTGTCAGTCTATACTTGTTGGAAATTCAAGTGAGTCTAAGTCCCACATTGAGTAAAAATAAGAAAGTTGAACATCATATAAGGATGAGGATCTATAAATTCATTGACTTAAATTTTTGGGTTAAGAGTGGTGTCAATCTCTTATATGTAGATTAAGGTCGTATATCTTTTTAGACGATAAAAGACTAGTTGTCTAATCTTAATGTACTACACATAGTATAGTGTGTTAGGTAAACATAAATGTGGGTAGTTGGAAGTTGCTATATTAATTGTCTAGGAGATTGCAAAAGGTTGAGAGTGGGTCTAGCTATGATTAAGCATGCAATAGAGTTCATTAATTGTAATTTAGGTAGTAGTTATATTTAATGAATGTAGTTGAAGGGTCATGTCCAAAGGCTTATAAAAGGATCATGTAGTGCTTCATTTCAAATACAACAAATCTGAATACAAAGAGTGTTTATCCAGAGAGACTTGTTTGTCAACAAATTGCCATCAAAGCTTAAGAGCCTAAGTGTTTGAGTGAGTTAGAGAGTTTGATCGAGATGGCCAGCTTAGCTAACAGGATGCCCCTGCCGAAGTTATCAAAAGGTGTCAACTATGATAACTGGAGCCTGCAGATGAAGGCTCTCCTTGGTTCCCAAGAGGTATGGGAGGTGGTCGAAAATGGGCACCAAGAACCAGAGGACGTTGGAGAAATGACGATAGCCCAACTTGCTACGTTAAAAGCAACACAAGCAAAGGACAAAACGGCTTTGTACGTGCTGTACCGAGCTGTTGATGATTCCGGCTTTGAGAAGATAGCAAATGCTATGTCTTCAAAAGAAGCGTGGGATATTCTGGAGAGGCATCCAAAGGGGATAACCGTGTGAAGCAAGTTCGGCTTCAAACTCTTAGAGGAGAGCTTGAAAGGATGAGGATGAAGGAAGATGAAGGGGTTGCCGAGTACGTCTCTCGAGTTGAGATCGTAGCGATAACGCTCTCGGTGGAAGAGCTTGCTGAGTCGATTGAAGCGCATGAGCAGTGGAGAAGGAAGAAGAAGGAGGAGTCCTTTGATCAAACACTCTAAGCAAAGGCAACCATTAGGGAGAAGAAGGTTTCTTATACTCAGAACACTCGAGGCCGAGGTGGTAGAGGCAAAAGAGGATATGAAAGAGGTCAAGAATAGGTCAGCCAACAAAACTGGCGTGGTCGAGGACAAGGTGGAGGTCGTGGTGGTAGAGGCCGAGGAGGTCAGTCGAACTGTAAGACCCGTGGAAAATTAATTAATTAATTAATTAATTAAAGGAGGGAGGTGGGAACTTGAATATCATTAAATGCTAATTGGTATGACGTGGAAAAGCACTAGTTCAAATGGTTGAGAGTACTTAATTGCGTGAGAGGGTTTGGGTTCAAGTCCTATGTATGTTTTTTTTTTTGTGTTGGGTTGAATTATTCTTATTTTGTTTTGGTAATATAATTGTGACTAGTGAGTGATATTATAGTCATAAGATTATAATGGTTATCACTAAATGTGAATTGGCATAATGGTTGTGCTTTAGCCTTATGAGTGGAGGGTCACGGGTTCAAACCTTGTTAGCGATGAAATAGACCTTATTTTTGCTAAATGAAGTCTGATAATTGATCCTTGAAAGGAAGACGAACTTGAGAGTGAGAGGTGAGTTTTTGGGTGTGCAAGGGCTGAATTGGGAGAGAGGGTGAAGCAAAGCATTGGTGAACCTAGGAAACTCCATTTTTCTTCCCAATTTTAATCAAGAATTTCAGGTTAGGGGATGCTGAAATTATGTGTATGACTTATGCTTTGTGATTCTGTGTTTTACATTCTCAATTGGTTTCTGTGTTATATGAAATTTTGTATTACATACATTATGATTGAGAATTGGTTGGTTGATGATGTGCACAAAGTTTTGGTTATGGGTGTTTTATATGAATTAGAGTAGGGTTGTGGTACTGTATTGGTTGTTATGGCCAAACCTTTGGTTTTAGTGATTCAAATGTGTATACAAATATGTTCTTATGGCTGTTTGATAAAATGGAAGGCTTGGTAATGATTGACTTGGGTTTTTGGTATGGGTTTGGTTGGTTTCGTGCAAGAACAATGGAGAAATACTGCAACTCTCGCCCAAGCGAGGCACTCTCGCCTAAGCGAGAGTTGCAGAGATTCGCTACTGGTTTAGGGGTCGAGCATCTCGCCCAGGCGACTCGCTTGGTGTTGAACGACGTGTTTTCTCGCTCAAGCGAGAATGACTCGCCCAAGCGAGGCCGCGACGAATCAAGGTTGGATTTTGCGTTAAATCCTCGTTTAGGCGAGGAGCTGAGGGTTTGAACGAACTAAGGTCTCACTCAGGCGAGGCGAGAAGGTCTCGCCTAAGCGAGAAATCGTGATAAATATTGGTGCGTTGCTTGAATTGTAGCTCAGGCGAGAAAAAATTGTGTGTTTGGGTGAGAGATGACCTCGCCTAAGCGAGATATCGTGGTGAGGCCACTGTTTCACACTCGCTCAGGCGGGGAGATTCAGCTTGGGCGAGACAAATGCATTCGATTGGGCGAACAGGCGTGGCTTAAGCGAGAATGGCGAGGAGCCAGGTTCTTACGTATTGTTGTACTAAATTGCTTGGTGTTTCCTAGACTAAGGAAATTATATGCATGTGTTTGTGGTGTTGGGCTTGAAGGACTAAGTCCATAGGATTTGAGATGTGCTTGGATTGAGTCGCGAGCGAGGAGTTCGTGATGGGGGGACCGCATGCGGAATGTGAATTGATTGTTCACCGGAGGTACTCTAGTTGGGATAAGTGAGCGAGGGAGTTCATCTTATGCTCAACTTGAGAATGCTATGAGCGAGAGAGTTCATAGTAGGAAAGGCGGGTATGCGTGTCCGAGTCTGAGCGAGGAGTTCGGATGAACGGGCGTGAGAGTCTGTGAAGCAGGACTACAAGCGGGATAGGCTTGTAGGTTGGACCACGAGCGAATAGGGTCATGGAAGCACATGAAATCCCAGATTTAAAGTACATGCATGAACTCATATTGGTTATGAGTGTGGGAAAGTGGGTGATTTTTGTAAATAAATAATTATGAAGGGGTTGGGGGTTATTTCATATTTATTTATGTTTATGTGCATAGCTCACCTTATCTGTTTGTGTGTGGCGATGATCGAGTAATTTATTATCCGGGAGCAGATGATGTTTCAGGTGAGCCAGGAGTTGCTTAGTGGCGGAGAGTGGGCTCAGAGTACAGGGGATTTATTTATACAAGACCTTATTTTAAATCTTGTAATTTGATTTCAGTTTTCATGGCTTTGGATTTTTATATTGTAAAGGCGAATTCTAGAGTATTGTGACTATTAATAATTTATTATTAATGTTTTAATGTTTTAAAATTTCTCGCGTTTTTGGGAAATGATTTAAGAATGAATGAGGAAGTTATTTCTTTTTATTTTACTTTATTTTATTTTAAGTAGTATCCTACCGGGATGTTACACGAATAACTCAGGAGTTAAGTGCTTCAAATGTGGTAAGTACAGTCATTTTGCTAAAGACTGCTACTCAGGAGTCAAATGTTACAATTGTGGAAAGGTTGGAAATTTCACAAAGGATTGCCGATCTAAAAGCAAGAAGGAAACAAACTTCCTTTCTGAGGATGCTGAGGAAGAAGGAATATTAATGATGTCCAGGAGATCAGGTGCCGAGCTAAGTCCGAGCTGTTCTGACAACTCAGTTTGGTACCTTGATACAGGAGCAATCAACCACATGTGCGGGGACGAGAATCTTTTTAAGGAGCTCACCAAAGTTAACGCTGGACACGTATCATTTGGAGATGCATCAAAGGTGGCAGTAAAAGGTCAGGGTACAATCTGGTACCTGAAAAAGAACAACCGAGTTGGAGAAATCAGAGATGTGTACCATGTACCCGATCTCAAGAGCAACATATTGAGCATGAGCCAGCTGATGGAGAAAGGCTACTCGGTTCTGATGAAAGACCGAGTACTATACTTGAAAGATAAGTCAGATCGATTGATTGCTCGAGTAGAGATGAAGAACATGATGTACAAGCTGGACCTAAAAATAGTCCAAGAAAGGTGCTTGAAACTTGATGTGAAGGATGAAGCTATGATGTGGCACTTCCGGTTTGGCCACTTGCATTTTGGTGGGTTAGCTGAGTTGGTGAAAAAGGAGATGGTGCGAGGACTCCTGACTGTGGAGTTTGAAAAGAAATTATGTGAAGAGTGTGTGCTCGGGAAGCATCCAAGGACCTTATTTCCGAGGACTGCTGAGTACCGGGCAAAGGAACAACTCAGATTAATTCACACAGACATTTGTGGACCAATTACCCCTGAATCTTTCAGTGGGAAAAGGTATTTCATTTCTTTCATAGATGATTTTTCAAGAAAAACATGGGTGTATTTTTTGAAGGAGAAATTCGAGGTGTTCCAAGTGTTTAAAAGGTTCAAAGCAATGGTTGAAAAGGAGACCGACATACCTATCAAATTTGTTAGTCTGACCGAGGAGGCAAGTTCATCTCATCCGAGCTCATGAAGTATTGCGAGGAGCAAGGAATAAGGATATTTCTGACAGCACCATACTCACCCCAACAGAATGAAGTAGCTGAGAGGAAAAATCGAACCATACTTGACATGGTTCGTACAATGTTGAAAAGCAAGAACGTGCCTAAGGAGTTCTGGGCGGAAGCAGTGCAATGTGCCATGTATGTGCCAAATAGATGTCCGCATGCTAAGTTGAACGAGAAAACATCGCAAGAAGTCTGGAGTGGAAGAAAGTTGAGTGTGTCTCACCTCAAAGTGTTTGGCAACATTGCTTATGGTCATGTTCCAACTCAACAAAGGACAAAACTTGAAGATCGGAGCAAGAAGTACGTGTTTATTGGGTACGATGAAAAAACCAAGGCGTATTGGTTGTTCAACCCAATAACAAAGAAGGTGATTATGAGCCGATATGTTAAAGTTGATGAAGAGAGCGAGTGGAAGTGGAACAACTCGGAGAAGGAGTTTAGAAGCTTGGAAGTAGATACATCACCAACTGTGAGAGATCATGAGACTTCTGATGAAGAAGATGAACCTCTACAGCCTAGAGCGCGAAGCTTGTAAGACATATACAACTCGACTAACGAAGTACATGTTGTATGTTTCTTGGCAGATTCGAAAGACTTGAGCTTTGAAGAGGCCGTGGAGGAGGAAAAGTGGCAAATGGCAATGAATGAAGAGATCAGAGCAATCGAACGCAACAACACGTGGGAGCTAACCGATCTGCCCAAAGGAGCTCGACCTATTGGCGTAAAGTGGGTGTACAAGAAGAAAACAAATGCTGAAGGAGAAGTTGAGCGATATAAAGCTCGACTCGTAATGAAGGGTACAAGTAGAAGGAAGGAATGGACTATGATGAAGTATTCGCTCCAGTGACAAGGATGGAAACAATTAGGTTGCTGATTTCCTTAGCAGCTCAACACAGATGGACAATCTTGCAGATGGATGTGAAGTCAACATTTCTGAATGGAGTCTTGGAGGAGGAAATATATGTTGAACAACCACTTGGATACATGCAAAGAGGCAAAGAGAAGAAAGTCCTGAGATTGAAGAAGGCACTTTATGGCCTGAAGCAAGCTCCACGAGCATGGAATGAAAGAATCGACACTTACTTCAAGAAGAATGGGTATGAGCAGTGCCCTTATGAACATGCTCTTTACATAAAGAAGAAAGGAGAATATGTGATGTTCATTGCCTTCTATGTCGATGATCTTATCTTCACGGGGAATAATGCTGAGCTAATTGAAGCATTTAAAGAAGTGATGAAGAAGGATTTCGAGATGACCGACTTAGGTCTTATGAAGTATTTCCTTGGTTTGGAAGTCATTCAAGGGAAGGACGATATCTTTGTGTCACAGGAAAGGTATGCTGAGGATGTCTTAAAGAAGTTCAAGATGACGAGTTGTAACCCGGTTTCCACCCCTATGGAATCGGGCACAAAACTTTCTAAATATGCAGATGGAGACCGAGTTGATGCGAGAAAATACCGAAGTCTGATTGGAAGTCTCAGGTATCTTACAAATACCAGACCAGATTTAATGCTAAGTGTTGGAATAGCAAGTTGGTATATGGAGGAACCGATGTATACTCATTGGAAGGCCCTAAAGAGAATTATAAGGTACGTGAGAGGAACAATCTCACTTGGCCTGATGTATACTAGGACGGATGACTTCCGACTAGTCGGCTACTCGGACAATGATTGGTGTGGAGATGTTGATGACCGGAAAAGCACGTCTGGATATGTATTCTTCATGGGGAGCACGACGTTCACCTGGCTTTCAAAGAAACAACCCATTGTAACACTGTCAACATGTGAAGCAGAGTACGTTGCAGCATCTTGGAGTGTCTGCCATGCAGTTTGGCATAGAAACCTTCTAAGCAAACTAGAATTGAAGCAAGAAAAGGGGACTGTGATCCGAGTTGATAACAAGTCAACCATTAAATTGGCAAAGAACCCGGTCAATCATGAGAGAAGCAAGCACATTGATGTTCGATTTCACTTCATCCGAGAACAAGTGAAAGAAGGAAATGTAGAGTTGGAGCACGTTGAAAGTCGAGCACAAGCTGCAAATATGTTTACAAAGCCGCTGCCATCCTCTCTGTTCGAGAACAATAAGATGATACTCAGAATGAAGGACAAGAAGAGCATTTAAGTTTACGAGGGGATTTTGTTAGATAAACTTAAATGTGGGTAGTTGAAAGTTGCTATATTAATTGTCTAGAAGATTGCAAAAGGTTGAGAGTGGGTCTAACTATGATTAAGCATGTAATAGAGTTCATTAATTATAAGTTAAGTAGTAGTTATATTTAATGAATGTAGTTGAAGGGTCATGTCCAAAGGCCTATAAAAGGACCATGTAATGCTTCATTTCAAATACAACAAATCTGAATACAAAGAGTGTTTATCCAGAGAGACTTATTTGTCAACACAGTGAACCAATATCTCACACGTATCATTCGTTAACTTTTCAATTGCTTGAATGATTCTGTGTCAAAGAAAGATGGAATTGAACATGTTTAGTTTACCTCGGTTGTTGATAGTTGGTACAATCTAGATCTAAAAAATTCAACTCCAATTGATGAGAGGATTGGAGCTCTGTTTCCATCCAATATGAAGTATTGTTCCCGCAAATCATTGCCCAATCTTCTATTTACCTACATCAGTGACACTTCATAATTGTATTTATACTTACGATGTATATAAAGAAATTCATAATATTTATACTTATAATGTATATATATACAATATATGATATATGTATATCGAAAAGTGTGCAAAAGTTTTAAAAACACGATAAATATACGATTATTATCGCGTGAATCTAAATTAAAATCATATGTATTAAACGTTATCAAAATAAAAAATTATAAATTATTGTCATGATAAAATTGCTACTGTTCTATAAATCAGATACTATATTCATAACTATTGGTAAAATATCTTACAGTAACGGGCACGAATATGTGTTCAACATCGATGTAACTCAAATTGAAATATAATGCATCTTAGATTTATAAAATAAATAACAAATGAACAAATGTTTCGATGCATTTATATGAATATGTAAAAGGGTACAATAAAAAAAATCTTAATTAGTTTTTGTGTGTACTAATTCAAATACAAACTTACATGTTGATGAAGAAAAACACACATACTTAAAAGATTATGCAGCATGGATTTGGATATAAAGTTGAGATAATTGGTTGAAAATATGTGAGCAGTGAGAGCAATACCTCTTGACGAAAAGTAAGGTAGGTGAGGTTCTGAGTGACAACAGCTGCAGAGATGAAAACTGCAACAGAGATTTTTTTAGGGTATTTTTCCATGGCAATGGACACTGAGAGCCCTCCAAGACTGTGACCTACAAGAATAACCTTTTCCTGAGGAGGAAGAGAGGCCAAGAATGTGATGAGAGGCTTATGATATTCTGAAACTGAATCAACTTCTTCAATCTTCTCTGTATTCACACCACATGCAGCCATGTCTAGAGTTGTCACATTGTGACCCTCTGATTTGAGTTGATGAGCCACCTTATACCAACACCATGCACCATGAAGAGCTCCATGCACCAGCACAAAGTGCTTACCATCAACACAAACACAGAAAAAGGGAAAAATGATGACAAAGATCATCAAAAGGTACTTCTCTCTTTTCAACATCTTCAAAACCTGTTTTTCCTTTGTTTCCTTTGTTTCTTAGTTTTTGCTGTAGAAACTGAGTCTTATGATCTTTTCATCTATTTTATGTATCTATAGGTCCATCTGTTCTTGTTTTTTCCAAGGATTGTTATTTCTTTGGTAACATTTTTCTCAGTTTCATTAAAGTTTCATAAAGACTTAAACATATTTTTCTCATACTAAAGTTAGACTTTTCTTTTGAATAGTACTAAAGTTTTTTATTGACTTTTTAAAACAAAAAAAAATATATTATAGTTAATCTCATATTCTATGTTTACTTACTGGTACGTCACATTAGAGAAAGATGTGGTGAAATTGTAGTTTTCGTAATGTTTCTAATTTTTGTTTTGTAATTTTTAGTCTTCTTTATTTTGAAAATCTCTGATTATGATTTGATCTTCAATTTTTCTGATAATGTTCTTTTCTTTTCGCATTTTAAGCACTTAAAATTATTCTTTTTGTATATTAAATCTAGGATTCGATCCCAATAAACGAAATACTTTATAAAAAAAATTAAAAAATAAACTAAAATTTCAGTTTTCTAAAATACTGGGATTAAAATTGCAGAAAAAAAAACCAAAATCATAGGTAAAATTTGAAACGGAGCCAAAATTTGAGTTTAGATTTTCTAATGAATTTTTTGATATTATTCTCTGTTGGATATTAAAAATACACTGTAATAGTATTTTAAAACGATAAAATTAGTAATAATCAATGTATTATAAAAGTATAATAAAGAAATAACACAAAAAAAAAATCAGTAAAAAATATAAATTCGTCAAAATTTACACTATAACAAAAGAATTTTTGTGAAAAAAAAAGTGAAAAATGTCTCAGAAAACATTTAATAGATGCAAAAGATTTTCAAAGACGAAACATAGAATGATTTTTTCTCTGGAAGGATAAATAAAATTTGAATCAAAAGAAAATTCAAACATATTTTAAAAATAGAAAATGTATTTTAAGTCTTTCAGTACCACTACTTCATTATGAAAGGGATATTGTCAATAAGAAAATAGTGCATATTGTCTGGGGGTGGCAATTAGGGCCTGGCCCGCGGGCCCGCAGAAAAAACGCGGGGCGGGCCAGGATAGTGAGCCCGCAGGCTCGCGCGGGCTCGGCTCGCATAGGCCCGCGGTTCGCGCAGGCCGGCCCGCAAGCCTGCATAAAATTAAAAAAAAAAAATCTTGCACTTGTGTATATTAATTACTTCTTTTATGGACTCTTGCATTAACATTTCAAATTCTTGTACAACTGGAAAAGACAAATATTATGTAATTTTTAATGTGCTAGAATTTAAAGAATACATTGTGTATGTCATAATATGAATTTGATGAAAATGTTGAATTATCAATTTATCATCTAATTCCCCAAAGTCTTTACTTAATTTTGTGAACTTCTTAAAGTTTCCCAATTTTTAAACATTAAAAGTTTTATCATAAAAAAAAAATTAAAAAAAAAAGCGGGCCGGCCCGCAGGCCTGCGGGCCAACGTATATGCGGGACGGACCAGAGTATGCGGCCCGCATAAAATGTGCGGGGCAGGACGGGCCGGCCCGCGGTGTGCAGGCCTTATGCGGGCCGGGCCTAAACGGGACAGGCCGGCCCGCATTGCCACCCCTAAATTGTCCTTTATATGAATCAATTTTGTACTATTGATTTTTTTTTCGTGTAATAATTTAATACGTTTATTTTATATTCATATAACTAATTTATTTTCAGAAGGTGATAATGCAAACTACCATTTGAATGAGGTAATGTGATAAATAATTTTATTTATTGGTTGCTGCTAAAGTGTTTACATCCTTCAAGTCAACACTAATTTTTGTGTTTATTTGTTTATGCGAAAATTATTCATGACTTTAATTAACACGTAAACCTCTTTTTTATACTAAAATGTTACAAAATGTTTATATTTTACATATTTAAATATAAATATTCTAATTAATTTAATCCAATTTAGGATTATTGTAGTTATAACGATCGCCGATTCCTGAACATTCTGTCAATAGGTATTTGTATTCTAGGTTAATCCAAACAAGATGATGTAGACGTTCAAGTTAATTAAATGTATTTATAAACAATAAATACTATTGAATGTGATATTGTACTTTATTTAGAAAAATTTAATGAAATTATATATATATATATATATATATATATATATATATATATATATATATATATATATATATTATAAAGGGATTAAATATGATTTTAGTTACTATGCAAAATTTGAATTCATTTTTTGTCAAAAGTTTGATACATTTTTGTTTTCAAATTTTTAAAATGAATGAATATAGTCTTTTTAACTCAATTATGTTAAATGTTTTTGAGGTGTTAAACATGTTTCATGTTAACATTTGAATTATTTATGTCGTTTAACGCGTTTCTATTTCAATGTTTGCTGGAAATTTGAGTTGTTTTCACCTATTAACACCTTCTCGATTCAATGTGTGATGGAAAACGTATTTCACATGTGAAAAAAACATTTTAGCACGTAATTGAGTAAAAAAAAAATACTATATTCATGCATTTTGAAAGTTTGAGAACCAAAATGTATCAAAGTTTGAGACAGAAATAAATTTTAATTTCACGTCAAAATTCAGAGACTAAAAGATAATTAACTCTATTATAAAATATATTATACACCGTAGTTTAATTCAACATCATATCAGATGGTACTAATGCGCTAATTTAATGCACCATACTCAACTTAATAGATTTTATCTCATTCCGTTTCAATAAGACCAAACAATTAATTAGGTTCAATTACCCACCTTTTAACACACTCTCTTCATCATCATAACCAAAATAGAACATATCAATTCACTCATACTAACATAGATAAGCAAAGAACAACATCCAAAACAGAAATCAAACAATTCAATTAGTCTCTACAAAACTAAATTGTTTCACAACAACATTCAATACCACAAACTCTTATCATAATCATTTCAATGTAATTATAATTTTAAAACAATAGTACTTAAATTTTTTTACTAGCTTTGCCTTAGAAATAGCTCGTATGAAGTTAAAACTCTATTGGTCAATAGATTAAGTCACTTTAAAGACGTATTACAAAATATTCAAACAAGACAAAAACTTAGTATAAAATAAATCGAGTTGAAAGAATTACTATTCTTAAGTGTCCCTACTAAGATTAATGACTAAAATACTATGAAAATCAAATAAAAATGATTTAATAAAATAAATGGAAAAAGTCCAATCGGTTCAAAATACTCTTCACCACTAATACTAAATGGTGTGGATGATTTTTTTTTTAAATGGATGAAGATTGAAAGTGTATTTGGGTGAAAATGGAAGAAGAAAATATGAACATGTATTGAGGGCGAATGATAGAAAAGATAAGTTTGAGGTGCAAAGTTCTTTCCCTTTCTGTTTTTACTATTACTCCCTTTCATTAACTTTTACCACTATATTATTATTTTAATCTACTTCACAATCTTTACCTTAAAAGGAATGAAAAATTAAATATGGAGTATATACTAATACAAATTATGTAGGATCTACCTCAAAAAATTGCATCTTCTTGGTTGAAAATTTGATTACTTCAAAAAGCAGAAAATAAATATTGTTGTAAGATCTAATGACTGAGTTCCAAGTTATGACACGAGTTGTGTGAATTGTTATGGTAAAAATTAATTTCAATGATCTTAAAATAAAACGTGAAGAGTTTATGACTCTATTATGACAAAAGGAGTGTTGAGTTAAGAAAAAGAATATTTTGTTAAATTAAAAAAAAAAATATTTTCATCACAAGTATAATAAATATTATAAGATACTAGAAATATTTTTTCTGCAGATAAATTTCTTCCCCTATGAATAATAATATATTGTTTCAAATTATTGAATTTTAATAAGATCTGTTCTCTCATATTTGGATTTTACTTCAAAATTAAGTAAAACAGATTTTTAATCCTTACAAACATTACTTTGGTCTTAAAAAACATATGGTTTAGCAAAATTAAATCAAATCCATATGTCAATAAATATAAATTACTAATAAACTGTTTCTGTATCCTTCATTAATTTTTTAATTGCTCATATGATTCTGTATCAAAGGTAACGAGTAGTAGAACTCTCCTAAATTAGTTATCCTAACATTAGAATTGTGCAGTTTTTTTTATTATAGATATCACATAGACTAGATATAAAATGATTTTATAACATATAAGTAGATGCAAATCTCATCTTACAAGTCAGTTTTATGAGGTTGAATTAGACTTAAAATTCACCATTTAACTCGCGGTATCAGAGTCACACTTTAAAGTCTATCATAATAATATTTGTTATTTGTTAGACCTATCGTGTCACCTGTTATCAGATTATAGTATACAAGTAGGTGCAAACTTTACTTATATGTTTATGATAATGGTCCAATAAACATGTCTTTGTTTACATTTCTTTATTTTATGATGCACACTACATTACCATATTGAACTTAAAATTTGTAAGCAATCTTTAACACTTCCAAAGCAAGCTCTTTTGGTTTTGAAAACATGACCATATGGTCCGAATTCTTTATCTTTTTGACATCAGCATATGGACCAGTGTTCTGAATTATCCACCTTTGAAAGTTTTCTGGTATCAAATTATCTTTTTCAGAAATGATGAAGACTTTAGAAACCCTTCCATTCCTCTTCTTGCTTACTGCACTTTGTTTTGCCAATAATTTTACATCACTCAGAAAGGGTGGTAAAGGCCTCACCACAGATATAGCAAGTGTTAGATCCTGCATAATATGTAAACAAACCTGGTTCAATCTATGTTCAGAGAAGAATTCACTATAAAAGAGATTACAACTCAAAGGTTCCTCTCTGAGCAAACTCTTACCCAAGATAACTCAATCATTACAACTCAACATTAACCCAAATACAAAGGCTACGAGGTCTTGTATATATTAGAATATAAGCTAAGTGTAACGTTTTGTTGTTGCCATATGTTATAACACCCACACCCGTCATAACCGCTTTTTACTTTTCTGTTTTAAGCTCTATTGCTTTTTGTATATAATACAGTTTTTGTATAACGTTTCAAATAATGAGAATACATTAAATTCTCTCTCTCTCTGTACCACTCAACTTCTTTCTCCTAAAATCCTATATGGTATCTAGAGCTACCTACGATTGTTAAAAGGGGGCACGTGGGTTTATTGATCAAGAAGTAGCGTTAGCGGAGTTCAGCAATAGGCGCGTGCAGTCTCTGTTCTTGTTAGTATAAACAAGAAATTGAGGAACTTCAAGAACTCGATCAAGAAACTGCCATGGCTGGAGTAGGAGGAATGATGCAGGGAGCGTTGCCAGTGTTTGACGGAAAGTCGTTCGATGACTGGCGCATCAAGATGCAAGCCATCTTTGGCTTCCAAGATGTTGCAGATGTTGTGCTTGATGGATTGCTTGAATTGGGAGCAAAGGCAACAAAAACTTGACAGTAAGGCTCGTTATCTTCTTTACCAATGCGTGGGTCCGAAGGTGTTTCACAGGATTTCAGAGGCTGAAACAGCCAGAGAAATATGGGAGATCTTAGTCAAGACCTATGGTGATGGTGATCGGAGTAAGAAGATGAAAATGCAAATTCTACGAAGGCAATTTGAGTGCTTGGCCATGGAGGATAATGATATTGTGGCAGACTACTTTGATAGAGTGCAAGAGCATGTGAATGCTATGCGTGCGTGTCGGGACACAATCATTGATCAATATGTTGCTGATAAGATTCTAAGGTCACTCCCACCGAGATACGATCACATAGTGGTGGCTATTGAAGAAACACGAGATATGGAAACCATGGGGTTGGAAGAGTTGCAACATACGTTGGAGTCACATGAACACAGGCTAAATAAGCGCAGACAGTTTCAAGATCAAGTTCTGCAGGCTCGATCTCAGTATCGTGGAAAAGGAAAAGGGTCCAAGAAGTACAACAAGAAGAATGATAAGCGTAAAGAAACTCAAGAACAGCACAAGAAAGACTCGAGTGATCAAGAGAGACGTAAAGATCACAAGACAGATCAAGGTTCTGATGGAGAACATAATTGGAAGTTCGACAAACGGAAGGTGAGATGTTTCAATTGTCAAAAGTTGGGTCATTTTGCTAAGGAGTGTTGGAAGGGAGATGGAGCTAAGAACAAACCGAAAAACCAAGCACACCTGGCGCAAGATGAAACGTCAGATTCTGAACCAGTCATGTTAATGGCTAAGACTGATGAAGATGAGGTAGAGTGCAGTTCCTAGTATTTGGATTCGAGGTGTTCAACCCACATGACTGGCCAAAAGGAGTGGTTCATGAAGATGAAGGAAGTTGCTAATGGAAAGATCAAGTTTGCAGATAACAGAAGCTTAACTGCAGAGGGTTCTGGAAGGGTTGTTTTGTGGGATAATAGTGGAAAGGAAGTGGTGATTGAAGAGGTATTATATGTCCCTGGGTTAAAAACGAATTTGCTAAGCCTGGGACAACTTTTACAAAAAGGTTTCACGATGCAGATGGAGGACAATTACCTCAGTGTGTTTGATCAGAATGGAAGGTTAACCATTAAAGCAAAACTTTCCTAAAATAGGGCTTTTCGTGTTATAATGAGTGTTGTCAATCATCAATGCTTTGCCCTTTCAGAAAAGGATGCAGAATGGTTATGGCACATGCGTTTTGGTCACTTGAATTTCAAGGACCTATCTTGTTTGAGTAAAGACTCAATGGTCATAGGGCTTCCGCCGGTTAAAGTGCCTGAAAATGTGTGTAGAGAGTGTGTTCAATGTAAACAAACAAGGGAAAGTTTTTCGAAATATCTGCCACAAAAGGCAACAAGCAAACTTGAAGTAGTGCACTCGGATGTGTGTGGTCCCATGCAAACAGAAACTTCTAGAGGCAGCAGGTACTTTGTGTTTTTCGTTGATGATTTAACAAGGAAGGCTTGGACATATCTTGTTAAACAGAAGAGTGAAGTACTCGAGGAGTTTAAATGTTTCAAGGCCTTAGTTGAAAGACAAAGTGGTGAGAAAATCAAATGTCTTAGATCAGATGGGGTGGAAAGTACACATCTACTAATTTTAAGAAGCTTTGTGAGGATGAGGGTATTGTTCATGAGGTCACACCTCCTTACACTCCTGAACACAATGGAACTGCAGAGAGAAAGAACATGACACTACTGAATATGGTACGTTGCATGCTCAAGAGCAAAAATCTTCCAAAGTTTCTATGGGGAGAAGCAGTTATTACAACAACATATATTCTTAATCGATCTCCCACAAAGATGTTGAAGAATATAACAGCAGAGGAAGCATGGACTGGTGTTAAACCAAGTGTGGAACATTTGAGAGTGTTTGGCTCTATTTGCTACAAACATGTGCCAGATCAACTAAGGAGAAAGTTAGATGATAAAAGTGTACCGTTGCTGCTGATTGGTTTCTACTCCACTGGTGGATACAAATTGTTTGATCCCAACACAGGGAAAGTAATAGTGAGTAGAGATGTTGTAGTAGATGAAGCTGCTGAATGGGATGAGAAGGCTAGTCAGCAAGCACAACCGACTATTGTGATAAATGAAGATGGTGCAGATAAAAAATCTGGTTCTGAGAATGATGATGTGAATGTTAGAAAATCATCCAGAACCACTCAGGTACCATCCCATCTAAGGGATTATGATTTGTCTTATTAAGCAACTGTGACCTCAGATGGAGATTTTGTGCACTATGCTCTCATAGCTGAGTCTAAGCCATTGAGTTATGAGGAGGCTGTGTCTGATGAGAGGTGGTGGAAGGCCATGAAAGAGGAGATTGAAGCAATTGAAAAGAACCACACATGGGAGTTAACTAAGCTTCCATCTGGGAAGAGGCCAATAGCTTTGAAGTGGGTCTACAAGTCAAAGGTAAACTCACAGGAGTCGTTACAAGGCACAAGGCCAGGCTTGTGGCCAAAGGACTTTTACAGCAAGCTGGAGTTGATTATGGTGAAGTGTTTGCACCAATGGCTAGGATTGAGACTATCCGATTAGTAGTCTCTCTTGCTGTACATTTCATTAGTCACTACATCAACTTGATGTAAAATCTGCCTTCTTGAATGGTAATCTTGAGGAAGAAGTCTATGTAGTACAACCACAAGGTTTTGAGGTTAAAGAGCATATAAACAAGGTGTATAGGTTGAGGAAAGCTCTTTATGGATTCAAGCAGGCTCCAAGGGCCTGGAACCAGAGAATTGATAGCTTCATGAGTAGTATTGGATTTGGAAAGTGTGCTTCTGAGCATGGTGTTTATGTCAGGATTAGTCACAAGGATGGAAAAACTGATAAGTTGATAATCTGCTTGTATGTTGATGATTTACTCATCACGGGCAGTAGTGAGGAGTTGATTTCAAAATTCAAAGGTGAAATGTTAAATGAATTTGAAATGAGTGACTTGGGTAGGCTGAATTACTTTTTGGGCATAGAATTTACAGAAACTCAGTCTGGTCTGGTCATGTATCAGTCAAGGTATGCAAGGGAGGTTTTGAGGAAGTTTGAAATGCATCAAAGCAATTCAGCCAACACACCAGCTGAGGTGGGTTTGCATCTTGAGAAAGAACCCGAGGAGATTAGTGTAAATCCTACTAAATACAGGAAGATAGTTGGGAGTTTGAGATACTTATGTAATACAAGGCTTGATCTATGTTTTAGTGTTGGACTGATCAGTAGGTACATGCAGAACCCGTGCCAATCATACTTAAATGCTGCAAAAAGAGTGTTACGGTACTTGCAGGGCACTTGTGATTTTGGAATTCTTTTCCCGAAAGTTGAGGCTGAACCTGGGTTGAGTTTAACTGCATATTCAGATGCAGACTGGTGTGGGGACAAATGGGATAGGAAAAGTACAACTGGGTACATCTTCTTCCTTGGAGACTCACCCATCTCATGAAGTTCAACTAAGGAATCAGTGGTGGCTTTATCATCTTGTGAGGCTGAGTATATTGCAGCTTGTGAAGCTAGTTGTCAAGCAGCATGGTTGAGTTCATTAATGGAGGGACTAAAGTTTGATTTAGGTGGAAGAGTAAGGCTACTTGTTGACAACAAGTCAGCCATTAATCTGGCAAATCATCCTGCTTCTCATGGGAGAAGCAAGCACATTGAAACAAAGTATTACTTTATACGTGAGCAAGTGAATAAAGGGAGGCTTGATCTTATACATTGCAGATCAGAGGTGCAATTAGCAGACATACTCACTAAAGCCTTGAAACGGGACAGATTCAAGGAATTGAGGAATCTGATTGGTGTTATAAAGCTTGGGTGATGTTTTGGCTTAGGGAGGTGTATTAGAATATAAGCCAAGTGTAACGTTTTGTTGTTGCCATCTGTTATAACACTCACACCTGTCATAACCGCTTTTTACTTTTCTGTTTTCAGCTCTGTTGTTTTCTGTATATAATACAGTTTTTGTATAACGTTTCAAATAATGAGAATACATTGAATTCTCTCTCTCTGTACCACTATACTTCTTTCTCCTAAAATCCTATACTATATACAACAATTTTGTTATAACTGACTCAGCCTGAAATACGTTTATACTTGTTGAGAATTCAAGTGAGTCTAAGTCTCACGTTGAGTAAAAATAAGAAAGTTGAACACCATATAAGGATGAAGATTCATAAACTCATTATCTTAAGTTTTTGGGTTAAGAGTGGTGTCAGTCTATACTTGTTGGAAATTCAAGTGAGTTTAAATCCCGTAAAAAAAAGAAAGTTGAGCACCATATAAGGATGAAGATCCATAAATTCATTGTCTTAAGTTTTTCGATTAAGAGTGGTGTGGTGAGAACCAATATCTTACATGTATCTTCATTAACTTTTTTCAATTGCTTGAATGATTATGTGTCAAAGAAAGATGGAATTAAACATGTTTACCTCGGTTGTTGATAGTTGGTACAATCTAGATCTAAAAAATTCAACTCCAATTGACGAGAGGATTGGAGCTCTGTTTCCATCCAATATGAAGTATTGTTCCTCCAAATCATTGCCCAATCTTCTATTTGCCTACATCGGTGAAACTTAAATTCCTCAAAATTGTATTATTTCATAATAGTAATTTCTTTTATAAATATAAATGATATATATATATATATATATATATATATATAAAGAAATTCATAATAATTTATACTTATGATGTATATATATAATAAGTGTATCGAATATGGTACATGATATATGCATATTGAAAAGTGTACAAAAATTTTAAAAACACGATGGCTACATGATTATTATTGTGTGAATTCAAATTAAAATCATATGTATTAAATGTTATCAAAATAAAAAAATTATAAACTATTGTCACAATAAAAGTGATACTATCTTATAAATTAAATATTTCATTCATAAATATTGGTAAAATATACTAAAGTATATACACAAATATTTGTTCAACAGATATGTAACTCAAATTGAAATATCATGCATCCTAGATTTATAAAATAAAGGTTAAAATACCTTTTTGGTCCCAATTTTCGTCAACTTTTTTCAAATAGGTTCCAATTTTCGCGGGGTGCTCAAATAGGTCCTAATTTTAGTCAATTTGATTCAATTAGGTCCTAATTGGTTAACGCCGTTTAAATTGATAACGTTTCACTGTACAGTTGGCTTTTCCTTGCTACGTGTCGAAATGCAAAAAATGAAAATTAAAAAATAAAGTATTAGGGTTTATAAAAAGTCGAAGAAGTCATCTCTTTGGAAGAAATTTCAGCACCCAGAAGAGAAAAACAAAACCCCAGAAACTTACACCCCAAATATCTCAAAATAGACTATGGAACCATCGACGGGTTGAATGCACCGACACGAGTCGTATATGAGGAAAGGTGCGGAGTGAGGTGGAGCATGGCAATTCCAGCACCCAGTTTGGATTTCCAAGGCAGATTTAGAGCATAAGCTTTTCCAGGAAATCCCCGGAGAACAGTTGAAATCGAAGGTGAGAGCGCGAGGAGGAGGATGGTGAGGTGATGCATGGTGAAGAAGAGAGAGTTTAATGTGAGGAGAAAAATTGGAAGTGAAGTGCTGAGGAAAGGAAGTTAAAGAGCGCCGCAAAAGAAAAGAAATGGGCGTGAAGGTCCCAACTTTTTATAAACCCTAACACTTTATTTTTTAATTTTCATTTTTTGCATTTAATTAAAAACTTAATGTGTTTAACCCACTAATTAACCACCTCATTGTAAAGAAACACGGACACGTAGGATTAGTATTTCGACACGTAGCAAGGAAAACCCAACTGTACAGTGAAACGTTATCAATTTAAATAGCGTTACCCAATTAGGACCTAATTGAATCAAATTGACCAAAATTAGGACCTATTTGAACACCCCGCGAAAATTGGGACCTATTTGAAAAAAGTTGACGAAAATTGGGATCAAAAAGGTATTTTAACCTAAAATAAATAACAAATGAACAAGTGTTTCAATGCATTTATATGAATATGTAAAAGGGTACAATAAATCTTAATTAGTTTTGCCTTTACTAATTCAAATACAAACTTACATGTTGATGAAGAAAAACACACATGCTTAAAGATTATGCAGCATGGATTTGGATATAAAGTTGAGATAATTGGTTGAAAATATGTAACCAGTGAGAGCAATACCTCTTGAAGAAAAGCAAGGAAGGTGAGGTTCTGAGTGACAACAGCTGCAGAGATGAAAACTGCAACAGAGATTTTTTTAGGGTATTTTTCCATGGCAATGGACACTGAGAGCCCTCCAAGACTGTGACCTACAAGAATAACCTTTTCCTGTGGAGGAAGAGAGGCCAAGAATGTGATGAGAGGCTTATGATATTCTGAAACTGAATCAACTTCTTCAATCTTCTCTGTATTCACACCACATGCAGCCATGTCTAGAGTTGTCACATTGTGACCCTCTGATTTGAGTTGATGAGCCACCTTATACCAACACCATGCACCATGAAGAGCTCCATGCACCAGCACAAAGTGCTTACCATCAACACAAACACAGAAAAAAGGAAGAATGATGACAAAGATCATCAAAAGGTATTTCTCTCTTTTCAACATCTTCAAAACCTGTTTTTCCTTTGTTTCCTTTGTTTCTTAGTTCTTGCTGTAGAAACTGATTCTTATGATCTTTTCATCTATTTATGTATCTATAGGTTAATTTTTTAATAGTATGTTTCTCAATTTCAAAAAGTCTTGGAACATATTTTTCTCACACAAATATGTTTAGATTTTACTTCTAAGTAGTAAAAATCTTTTTGTTGACTTTTTCTTAAAAAAAATCATTTTCTAGTCCATCCCATATCCTTATTCTGGTTATGTTAACTTGACAAGTCACATTATAAAAAGATATGATTAATTTCTAATTTCTTTTTTAAATTTCTGATTTTGATGTTTTGTTTTTTTTATTGTGACTTTTAATCTTCTTATGTTTGAAATTATGTAGAAAAAAACAAAATCACAAATTAAAATTGAAAGGGAGTGAAAATTACACTACTACAAAATATTTGTGGAGACAAAATTTCATAAATAATTTCATGGATCCAAATTTTTTCAAAGGGGAGATATAAAATGATTTTTCTTTAGAATACAGAGATAAAAGAAATATAAACAAAAATAAAATAAAATTCAAACATATTTTAAAAATAGAAAAATATATATATATGTAGATCATTCGGTATGACTACCTCATTATGAAAGGGACATTCTATAAGAAATAGTGCATCTTGTCCTTCATAGAATCGATTATGTACTAATGATTTTTTTGGACTAATATTTTAATACACAAATCTTACATACATATCTTTAATTCATTTATTTTCAGAAGATGATGTGATATGCAAACTACTATATGCAAAAAAGATTGCTCATTATGGATCGTTTTGGGAGATTTAAAAATAAAAAAGTTAGCCAATAAATATAAGAACAGGATGAATTTTTTGCTTTCGATCCCAGCAAATCTATTACCAAGTAAGATTATAAAGCTTTTTATTTTCTAAACATTAATGAAATACAAATAAAAATAATATTGTGGAGGCTCATTGAACCTTTTATATATAGAAAGAAATATGTAAAATGTTTGTAAAGGTCGTCATAAAAAAAATGACTATACCTAGAATTTCTTATGATTAAATGAACGTCTTACAATTGAAGTAAAGATGATGGAAAAAGAATATAAAAAATAAAGAATCCCATATAAAAAAACTCTATTCACCCATTTCACAGAAAAACCATTCTCTGCAAATTGAGTACCCAAAAAAACACTAGTCAAAACAATTTTCCCTTCTACACAAAAAGACATCGAAATAAGCATAACTACTATCTAAATAAATTTTTCCAACTTCCTTGATATTTTAGCATTAGGTGGCTGGAAAGTTTTCAATTGGAAATTAGAGCTTCCTGAAAGAATCTCATTCAGAAGCACGTCTCCCTTTTCATTTTGAATTACCTCCAACGTGCTTCCAAGAACATCACCTGCAAGTCCAATTTCTAAGAGACTACCTGGCTCTTCTCCACCATCATGTATTAATTGTGCAATCTCAGTAAAAGTTGCTACTTTCTCTATTATGATTTTAGCAAAAATTCGGCCAAGAAACTCAGCTGCTCTAGGGGCATCATTAACGACATCCTCCAGTGTACAGAGAACAGATTCAAACCTAGCCAACATACAAAGGAATCAATAATTGATAGTTGCCTTCACAATAAATGAATTTTCCTTAACTATGGTTAAATCAATCTTACCCTTTGATGAGTTGGACTTGATTCAAGGTGTGATGTTGAGATTTCACAAGGTTGATGAGTAGTTTGGTCAGAAGATCTCTTTCTGTATCCTTTCTCTCAAATGAATCTGTGACCCAGAGAGAAACCATAGAAGGATAGAAGCTTGGAGAGTTCAAATCTTTGACACACAAAACAAGTTCATTCTCATCTCTAGCACTGAAAATTGTATAAATTTTAGTCAGATGATTAAATGATGAGAACATTGGAATTAAATTCACCAGTATAAATTCAAAAAAAGAAGGAAAAATTCACCAGTATGTAAATTTAATTTGGCTAATACACATAGCATAAAAATTCATCATGGCAAAGTTGTAACAAAAAAACAAAGATTCCTGAATTTGATGTAGCAGCAGAAAGAAACTTCACATAACCTCCTTTCTAAATCCAACACAAATATAGGACATTTCAACACCACTCCAACTGTGCCTATGATATTGTTCAGGAGTCATTTAATTTAAGTATTGAATGTTCAATCCTCCAATGAATAGAAAAAAAAAAAAATTGGTACCATTATGAGATGATGTCTATATGTATGCAAAATAATTTGTAAGTTGGATACATATAGGGTTGACAAAGTGGGTTGGGTTGAACCGGTGAACCTGTAAACGGTGCAGTGGTTCAGACGAATGTCAATAACCAATAATATTACAAAATTGTGAACATCCATTTGAAATTGTTTTTTCATGCTTTGCTAGTCTTCATTCTGTCAACCAAACATATAACTACTTCTTTTACTTTAATAGCAAGCATATAACAACTCAAAGTAGTCACCCCAGAATGCGTATGCTAGGATGATTGCTATTATGAACAAATTACACGCACACAAGGGCGACAAGGTGCCTCCTTGCTACACCATGATTGTGACACTTTCACATGCAATTAACAACTATGCTCCCAAACTAGTAGCATATCCATAGCCTATAACGATATTCATATGATACCAATGCACTGTATTTTTGTCATATCCTCTTTTTTCTTAATGCGTGCCTACAACCACAACTTCATTTTTTTACAAAACATTTATATGCACATCACTTGCATATTTATACATGCTTCCTTGCTTACTAACAAAAACAAATAGACCTAATATCAATATTTAAATATCAGCATCTTCACATTTTTTTTTCAATTTAGAAGTTTTTCAAGATAAATTTTTGGTTATGATTTGAAGGTCACACACACATCAAAAGAGAACATGAGTTTGATTTAAAATAAAACATATTGTGAACAAAAAGTCTTGTCTCAAGAAAAATACTTCACTTTATTTGAAAAACAAGACACATTAAAGATATAAGAAAAAAAGATTCCCACCAGGAAAAATTGAACATTTCTAATATAAAATGGTTTTACTTAAAAGATTATATGTGTGCAGTAAGTTGTTTGTTTAAGCTTCCCAACAAAAATATAACTGGCCACAGAAGTTGTAACTACGACAAAAAATGTGCTGTAGAGAAAGAGTGAAAAAAGAAAAAAAAAACCTGTAGTATTCTCTTATAGCTGACAAAGACATGTCTCTCAGTTGTTCTTCTGACAAAATCTTATCTGAATAAGCATTCTGAGAGATTATGGACCCTTGCAATTGAGCAGCAGGTGAAACACTCCTCAAGTTTCTGTTACCATGGTTTACATTATGCTCAGGGGCAATTGATTGATCATGAGTAGATGGACCTAAAGACCTGTTAGTACCATGTCTTGACCCAAGATCCTCCATTGAGTTATATTGTGTGCGCTCTGATGAATTATTCTGAGCATTAAGCCCTGCAGTCATTATATGAGGGTCTCTAGGCAGAGGAACCACATCAGACATTGGCAGATTGGAAATTGTGGTTGATCCTCTCATAGACATTCCCCTAGCAAGACCACCTTGAGGTACCAAGGTTATAGAATCATCTCCTAAAGATCTTTGAGGCAAAGGAACTGATAAGGTCTTAGCTTCATAAGATTGTTGTTCCTCAAATTGAGCATCCTGAGAGCCACCATACCCACGTGCTTGAGTTGGAAGACCACATAACCCACCCATTTGAGAATTAGAAGATGGTACTCTTGGACTAAAATCAATGGGATTCCTTCTACTCGACTGATTGTTACCAGGACCACGATTTGACCTACCACCATGGGATTGCCTTTCCTGAGCAGCATCCCTATGTACCTCCTCAATCTTTTTGGGACCTTCTACTTTCCTCCTTTGTTGCCATTTATTCTTTCTCAAATCAATGGCATCCTTCAACATAAACCTCACCCTAGAAGATAAATTCATGTTGATTGATAATAATTTCATCCTTTCAAAATATGCATCCATATGTTCCTTGGCTTTTGGATGGTCAATCATCTCCCCAATAGTACTCATTAGCTTGCACAAAGCTTCAATGTTTTCTTCATCTGGATCTTGATATTGACCCAGTAACTTCTTGATACACTCATGCATTATCCTTTCTGTCAACATTTTCTTCTTATATAGTTCTCCAATCAATCTAATGTTTCCCAACATGCGTCTTCTTGCTTTAACTCTTCTTTCTTCCCTTTCCTCAGTAGACTGCTTAACCTCACCCTCATCAGCCTTATTTGCTTCTTCTTCTTCCCTTTCACCCCTCTCAAATTCCTCTTGGCACTTGTTTAATAATAACCTTTTAAAAGTTATTTTTTCATTGTCCTCACTAAAATCAGGCAACTCAGAAGCCAAATGTAAACAAAAGTTGGCATACATTTCACAAAAGGTAGGTTCCATAAGAGCTTTCTCAAATATTTGTGAGATGACACCAATGAGGGTGATTGCATTGTCAATATTAACTTCTTTCACCTGTTCAAAGAGTTTGTCAAAATTTTGTGGCGTTAGTTTGTTCAAGATAGCTTTCAACTGCCTCTGTTTTACCTCTTCCACATCTGTCACTTTACCCACTTCGTACTTATTCTCAGCTTTGTGCATTATTTGTAAAGGAGTTTGGTTGGGAGAAGGAATTAAACCCCTCTGCTGGTAGCTAGCAGATCGCTGCCATCTCTCCCCATTAGGGTTATTTCTTCCACCTTGATTTCCCCCAGATTGCATTGGCCCAGAAAGGATCCCTCCACCATATTGTAGAGGTGTTTGTGCACGAGGGCTCCTTAAAACACCAAAGTTGCCTCCATGACCAAATCGAAATCCTGAATTTCCTCCCGTGCCTTCTGGACCGCGTCCACGAAAAGAACCAGAAACTTTGTTCCATCTATCATCCTCCATAACCACATCGCCACGACGATCCATCCGAGACAACCCACCTACAGCTCTTCCAGGACTAGGATGTGAATCACGCTCAAAAATATGAGAGCCGCCAACATTGGCATTCATCAAAGCTCCAATGTCTGCAGTGATTTCAAAACCTTCAGGAAGATCAATGCACTGCTCTACAAATTTCAGAAGGAAATCACGTGAATATTTTTTTGTTGTACTTCCATGTCCGTCACCTACATTTTGAGATATGTCATGAACCTCCAGTTTAGGGGTAGACATCTCAGCAACATCCTCCCAATCATCAAGCTCAACTTTATTATGATCACATTTCTCACTGGCTTTAATATCAGACTGACCAACATCAAATTGTTTCATGCTTAGAGAAGTAGTAACACTTTCCTTGTTCTCAGAACTTAAGACATCTCTCTTTTCCCCAGGTCCCTTGTATGCATTATAGAGATCAGAAGTTGACCCAGCAGCATCTGCTTTCTGAAGTATCTCTCTTCTCTTCTTCTTTCCTTTAGATGTGTTTTTCATCTTATTTGGTTCTATAATTGGTCTATCCTTGGTACCTGACTCAACATCAACATTCTCTGAATCATTCTTAACATGCTTTAGTGTTGCTTTTGGAAGATCAGTGGACTGCAGATCTGATGAGCCAAAATTTCCTGAATCAAAATAATTTGTATCTAATCTACCATTTCTAATAAAAGAGACTCTAGAATAAATAACTAGACTTGCGTAAATTATCACTGACTCTATCATATTGTTTATTAAAATTTGCAAATTCATCTTATTGTGATAGAATTTTCAAGGTCAAGATCCCAATGCCCAAATTTGCAAGATCTTTTTTGTTAATTTAATTTTTGTTCCATTAAAATTTAATTGTTTGTATACTTTAGGAGATGACAGATCACTTTTATCATAAAGCTTTAGTTTTTTGTTTACCTTCAACTAATTTATATGTCTTGTCAGGCATCTGATTGTGAACTTTGTCAATAGCTTGTGCACCACATCCTTCCACTGAAGCATAAGCAGAAGCTTCTACAGACCCATTTGTCACCACTTCAACACCAGTAGAAGTTGTATCAGATCTTGGAAGATCTTCAATAGTAATTGCTGCAGAATTATTTTTTTTAATTCCTAAAGCATTGGACAGTCCAACATCAGATATATCTTGATCAACAACTCCAGAAAGTATAGTGTCCATTGTGGGAGATCGTACAGAAACCTGTGGAAAAAGACACAAAGTACACCTTACATTCAAGCACACCAAGATCACATAATACTGAAAAGTACATCCATTACATTCAAGTGTGCATTCGTGTGCATGAATAATAATTCACGCATATACCTGATTTTGTGATATTTGATCTTTCTTCCCTGGATTTTTGTCCTTCAAAGAGTTGGAGATACCGAGAGATTCCCTTCCACCTTCATTACTAGACACATCTGCGACAAAATCACTAGAAAACTTAGCTCGTTGTGGAGAAACTTCTGAAAAAGTTTCCGAAGATATTGTTGAACCAGGGGATTCTCCATTTTGAACATCAGCAATACAGGAATTCGACAAGGATGAGTCCACTATAGTAGTTGTACCATTAGGCTTAATGGTCATAGATGTAATCCCTGTTGGAGTGCTAGTTTTATTAGTAGGCAAGGAACCTTGTGAAGATAAATTCATAAAACTCACACCTTGCGGACCATGGTGCAGAGGAAAATTAAATGTTGGTGGTTGACAATTAGGAGTCATTGGGCCACTTGTTAATGGGAGAGAATTAGGTGGATAATAAGGAGAATTTGTATTATACGAGTTGGATGAAAAATAGTTCATAGGATGAGAAGCCGGAAAAGATTTAACAGGCTGGGATTGAGAAGGTATGATAGGATGTGGCCTAACACCAGATGACCCACCATTTGAGTATGCATCCATCCTTTTATCAAGTCTTAACTCTTCATGTGTCTCAGGATGAGTTATCTTTACATGGGTAGTTTTCCGAGGACCAGCAAATTTTCCTCCTTGCTGTTGTGGATATTGACAACCTATGCCAATGCCCATGTTGCCTAATTGATTACCCATTTGAGGAGAATAACTAATGTTTTGGCCTTGATGCATGATCCCTTGAGGATGCATTGGATGAGGTTGAAGACCTGGAATAAAAACCGGCTGTTGCACTTGTGTAGCATTACCAATTGGTAAAGGCATCGGTATAGGCATTTGGATGGACGTTGTTGTCATGCCCTGAGATTGAATCTGTGGATTAGCACCTCCAAACTGTAAAGGAGCCTGTGATTGGTGATATGAAGTTGACATTGAAATCCCAGTTACAGGAGCAACAAAGGGTTTTGAGATCTGATTTACTGAGGTTAAATTTGACACCTCAGAATCCTTGTTTGCCTTAATCTCCTCAATGTTAGATTGCTCATTGACACCAGCATCTTTCTCATGTGAATTCTGCTGCTTTGGAACAGGAGGAATTGGATCCGAAGACACAGATTTGTCAGAGTCATCAAGAGCCTGAAAGTCAAAGAATTATACCTCAAACATAAGCATTCCTTAGTATGGAAAGACGGAGAACAAGTTCATCTTCAATTATTGAACACTAATATCACTGATAATGTCAACTTTAATTAGACATACAAAAAGAATAAGGAGGGGGGATAGTAACTCTTTGAATGGTAGTACAAAAATTAAGGAAAGGAAGTGAAAAAAAAAAATGCATACCTGATCAGGCTTCTGCTTATCAAAACTAGGAGGAGCTGAACTTGTACGAGCAGGAATCTGTACAAAAGAACAGTAACATGATCAATTACTCTACTCACGCCAAAATTCCACAAAATGTGTAACGCACCATATTCTAATCAATTAATATACAAGAAACTTACTGCCATCCCATTAATGACACCAGGAACAATGGATCCAAATTGAAAGGGGAATGCCTTAGACTCATCATCTCCTGGTACAGACATATATATTGATATTTCACAAATCTCACACAGAACATAACTAACTTCTAATAAGAAAAATTATTTTGAAAAATAAAAGTTGTTAATGGACATCTAACGTACACAACAAAAATGTACAAGACTAACATACCCTTAGCAAGGCTTGTGGGAAGTACTGGATCAGAAATTAAAGGGGGCAATGAAGCAGTTTCAGCCTTTGGAACAATTCCAGTGCTCTTATGCCCAGCTGATGATTCAGATGACTTTGTAATTGGTCCATCTGGTGCACCTATCATGCAAGATAAATGCATTACGTATAAAAACAAAAAAGAAAACAAATCAAAATTTATAAAACACTTAATCACTTCAAAAACATCAGAAGATTCTCCTATTAAAAAAGAGGGAAGGATGTTTCACAAATAATTCGTCAGAAAAATTCTACGGAGCAACATAACCAGACACTAAAAATCAATGAAGACAAGAATTACAATTTTTTCCAGAAATAAATAAATATTACTCCCAAATCTTACCATGTAAGTGGATACCATTACTAATGATCCGGGCAGCAGATGCATTATTTGACTCCGTTGAATTTCCCTGGGAAGGATTTAGCCTAGATTGCCCACCTTGTGCATTATTAGACTTCTTGTTAAAACTATAACAATCAACATGCATAATTAATAAACCAATAAAGAAGAAAAAAAAATACACAAATCATAATGGTGTGGAAAAAATAATTTGAGTAACGAATCATCAAACCACATGTCACAAAAAAGAGAAAATAAAAGGTTTTCACAACTTTATAATTAATCACATACAATGTACATACATTTAACTTTTCCATTCATTATAACACTACCTATTACACATAAAACACATCTAAACTCCACAAAAGAATCCTAATCTATACTTTTCAACACTATTGTATAAATGTTATACATACTTAGTGTATTATCACAATGTCAGTGTTTAATTCCTTTCACCCGAATAACACTGCACTTTGCACTTTAGTACTAAAACAGATCCAAATTCCAGAAAAATCTCAATATACACCTTAAAACACTATTTTACTAACAACAATTAATCATAATCATAATATATAATTTATTACACACACACACACACACACACACACACACACACACACACACACACACACACACACACACACACACACACACACACACACACACACACACACACACACACACACATATATATATATATATATATATATATATATATATATTAACACAATATAAATATCGATTTTTTCATCCATTACAATATTACACTTCATAGATTAAAATACAATAAATTCTACAAAGTCAACAAAATAAAATCCTAATCTACATTCATCACATCAACACTATTCTACAAAATTAAATCAAACAATATTCTTTATTAACTTTCACCAAAATTGATTTTTTGTTTTTTCATTTGTTATGATACTACACTTTAAACTCTAAATCACAATCCAATTTCACAAAAAAGCAAGAAAAGGAAATCTCAATCATAACCATCATAGTAGGATTAATTATACTCTTATCGTAACAATAATATCAATATTTAATTCTTTTCATCCATCATAACAAGACATCTAAAATGCATCCAAATTTCACTAAAAAAAACTAGAGCTAATCTACACCCTCCAACACTATATATTAAGCAAACAATGATAAATTACAGTTTGTTAAATATTTTATCACAATCACAGCATTTTATTATTTTCATCAATCATAACATCATACGTTGCACTCAAAAAAATGTATCCAAATTAAAAAAAAAATAAAAATCCCAATCTACACTCTTCATCACTCCTATACAAACATGTTATTAATTTGTTACGTAGTATCGCTTAATTCTTTTTATACATTTTAACACTACATTTTACCCTCTACATCTAAATTAAATAAAAAATAAAAAAAATCAACCCACACCCTTCAATACTATTTTAAAAACAATTATAATTTGTTTTATATTTCACCACAATCATAATGTCAGAACTTAATTTTTTTCATTCATCATAGCACATTTTAAACTCTAAAACACAACCAAGTTGATGGATAAACATCAATCCAGATTCTTTAATATTATTTCACATATAGTAATTGATTGTATTTTATCACATATGTTATCTCAATCACAATGTTATAATTTCATTGATTCCTTTTATCAATTAAAACACATTGCTGTTACACTTTATACACTGTAAACCACATTCAAACAACTCGTGTAAACACATCCATTCCTACCTATGCGTGTCTGTTATGTATTTTATAAAATAATAAAATTATATTCATTCAGTAAAGGGTAAATAGTCTTGTTGAAAAATGACACCAAAACTGTTAAAAAAATATTTTATCCCCTTCATATAAATAAAAGTATAGATAAAAACAAAATCCCAATCTCCAAAACCAACTTTATTTTACCTACCTACAAACACTAAAAAAAGAAAATCCACAAAATCAACAAATTAAGTCTCAATCAACATCTTCAGTACTATTTTACAAACAATCAATTACAATTATCATTACGATTTGTTGCATATTACTTCTCAATTACAAAACTACTCTTCACAGTTTAAAACACAACCAGATAAAAAAGAAATCCCGAATCTACATCCTTCAAGACTAATCTACAAACAACTAAATATAAATTATAATGTCACTTTTTTTTTATTAAAATCACAATGTCAACACTTAATCATATCATTACACTTCACACTCTATTATGCATCTAAATTCCAAAAGTTAAATCTGAATCCACTTCCTTCAACATTAATCACAGAAAAACAATTAAGTACAGTGTTACACATCATATTATATATATATATATATATATATATATATATATATATATATATATATATATATATATCTAATAATTATATAACAATCACAATGTGAATCCTTAATTTTTTTTTTCCATTATAGTACTACACTTCACACTCTATAATGCATCTGAATTCCAAAAATATAATCTCAATCCACATTCTTCAATATTAATCACAGAAAAACAATTAACTACAGTGTTACATATTATATTACATATATCATATAATTATATAACAATCACAATGTGAACATTCATTATTTTTTATCCATTATAGCACTGCACTTCACACTAAGAATCATCTTGCATCCACATTGGCGACATTATTACTACAACATCAATCAAAATTTAATCACGAAACACAACACATGCAAAAATCTAAAATGTGAATGGCAAGCCTAAACTCACCTTCGGGCAGTGGATAACGAATTGTTTGACGGCGCGATTCCACCGCCATCGCCACCAGCTTTGCCGTAGGAACCTCTTTGCTGGTTAAAGGTGGAGGATCGTCCGTTTCTTCTGTAAACGACGTCGTTCTTTTCCACCTTTGATTGATTGAAGGACATATATCCCAACCCCTTCGAACACCTCACAGCAATGCAGTTTCTTCCACAACGAAAGAAAAAAAAAACGCAGAGAAAACTGAATCTCGTTCTTCAATTCTCGTCGAAAACGAATGAGAAAAACAGAGTGAGAAAGAGTGTAGTGTGCCTATGATTTTGTTTCGTTAGAGAAAAAAGAGAAAAAAAATAAAATAAAAATAAAAATGAAAAAAAAGAAGAAAGAGAAAAGAAAAACCCAAACAAATACCTTACAGTGTGGAGTGAGGGAAGGGTCAAAAGAAGAAATAGCCTTTTTAGGAGATCATCACACACACAATTCCAATGAGTTGCGGATTTTGTGACACCTTTTATTCACACTCCCTTATTTTTCTCTTTTTTTTCTTCACTTTATCATTAATTCACATTTATTCTTGTTTTTATATAAAATGTGGATCTATTTTCTTTTTCAGAGTGAAATTTCTGTAATTAATTTTGTGTAATTATATTTATACAAGAGTTTTATACTAGTATAACATCTATGTTTCATCACCTCTACATGAATAAATATTACATTTGTTCAAATGTATATTAAATATATATTTTTATGCTGTAATATTGTCGTGTCCAAAAGTGTTGGTTTTCTGAAAAGTTTTGTTACTAAGGTTTTAATTTGTAAACAGTTTCATCTAATCTGTATCCACCAAATGCACTGGTTCAAGAATAATGTCACTTTCATCAAAAAGAATTGGGATTGATTTGGATGAAGATATATGTCTTTCACACAACAAAAGTGTTTGATAATACTTTGTTCATTCACTATGTATAGCCTTGAATCAGACAAAACCAGAATCTTTTCCTTCACTCTGTTGAAATTGTTAAAATTATATACAATATGTTCTTGAAACTGAAAAACTACAGAATAAGTCATTTTCAGAGAAACTGTTGAAAATCTCGTATCGTCGAAGATAAGGTCAATTTAAGGTCAATTTATAATATATAAGTGAGTGAAAATCTCATCTTATGAACTGATTTTGTGAGATTGAGTACGTGTTTGGTTCTGCATCAAATTGATGTAGAATTGATTTTCTAACGCAGAATCAGTATGTGTTTGATTTCCAAAATTAATTTGATTTCCAAAATCAATTAAAGAGTAAAAGATTCACGTTGAATAAGAAATAACTAATTCTTGTTTCTGCGTTGAAGAATTGATTTAGCTGGAATCAATTCTCCAACACCGAACCAAACACACCTTGAATTAGGCTTAAAATCTCTTAGAATCATGGATCAAAGTCTATTCTAACAAAATTTGCTAGTTAAACTTAGTTCACTTTCTATCAAAAATATATCATATATCTAGATGCATCTTTCATTCTCCGTGTTGTATACAATCAAGAGATAACAGTCCTATATATGGTATGAATGCTTTGACTTGAATTCTAGAAACCACCTCAGAAATTTTAGCAAGAAAACTTACAAGAGATTTTTTTTTGTAGTTCAGTTTAAGATGATTGTGTCATCAAATCTATCTAGACCAATGACCACCTGTATGAAAAATATGCAGAACATAAAGATACAATGTTAAACACAACTCTATGTTACAAACAAGCTTTCTATGTTACAAACCATCCTATCCATTTTGTTCTTCATTGTATTCCTAGAGCTTGGATCCTCTTGACCAGAGACAAAGAGCAAGAGTTTCTTTCTCTCCATTCTTCACTGCTCTCCAAGTTCTCCCCCATGATTAATTTCTCATTTCCATCAAGAATGCTCACTATCTGTCTTGTGCTTGGTCTCAGCTTTGGATCAGAACGAGTGCATGCAACTCCTAACCTCACCAATCTCATTAGCTCCTTGTGATTGTACTCTCCATTTAGTCTTATATCAGCTAGTGCCTCAAGTGATCTTTTTCTCATCTCAAATTCATGAACCTTCTTCACCAAAAGCACCTCAGGTTGCCTGAAATCCACAGCCTTAAGTCCACTCACAATCTCAAGCACCACCACACCAAAGCTATAAACATCAGCAGCCACCGTTGCTTCTCCTGATTCCACATATTCTGGTGACATGTAGCCGTAAATCCCACAAACAGACTTGTTCCTGGTGCTGATCACATGATGGCCATGCTCATTCCTTGACAGAAACTCAGCCAGAGCAAAACTACCAAGTCTTGGTGTCATGTCAGGTTCAAGAGTCACTGCTGAAGAGGTTATGTTCCTGTGAATTACCTGTTCATCCCATTCTTCATGCAGATAGAGAAGTGCAGATGCAAGTGATTTCACTATGTTGTATCTATGGTGCCATTTGAGAACAGAATAACCCTTTTTAGTAGGATTTCTGTGATGGTGGTGAAGTTGGTGGCTGAGAAATCTTCTAGCTGAGTAATCATACACCACAAGCATCTCTCCTTGCTCAGTGCACCACCCTCTGAGCTGCACCAAGTTCCTGTGGCGAAGTTTTGCAAGGTTTCTCAGCTCATTGGAGAATCTCTGGCGCAGTGCAGGGCATGTCTTCAAGCCAAGGCGTTTCACCATGACATGGCAGTGGCCATCAAGGACTCCATGGTAAGCAGTTCCAAAGTCTAACTCGGCCACCCTTTTGGATTCTGAGAAGTTCTCTGTGGCTGAAACAATCTCCTTGAATGGTATCTCCCTAGGTGTTTGAACCACAGAAAATGATGGCTGCTTATGCATCGTTCTCTTGCTACTCTTGGAGGAATTAGTTCCACCTCCACCGTTTCTATGTTCAGCTTCAGCTGTTACATATATGGTATTTCCTGTGGCAGTGACATACTTTGAAATGAAACTAGCACGATTGCTACAACTTTCTGTTCCTGTGCCTGAACCAGTGCCTTTAGAGCTGCTTGGACTAGTCTCAGATGAAGAGGACAAAGAGATGTACATAGGATGGGAGTGAAACGAAGGAAGTGTTGGCAATGGCAATGACATAGCATTTGACATGTCAGAAAGTGCTTCTACAATCCACTTCATGCTTGGTCTCAACACAGGGTCATGGAGTGTGCACAAGAGACCTATGTGAAGCAAGTTCTCCATCTCAAAAACCTTGTAGGAACCTTGCATCAGCCTTGCATCCCCAGCATCAACGAGCCTCCCTTCATCACTGAGCCTTCTGATCCAATCAAGCAAGATGATTTTCTCATCTGGGTATGTGAGATCAATGGCTCTCCTTCCAGACACCACCTCCAACACAACGATTCCAAAGCTGAAAACATCAGATTTTGAGGTTGCAACACTCCTTCTCTGGAAGCTCTCTGGTGGCAAGTACCCAATTGTGCCACCAATCCTTGTGGTCTCACTCAACCTGAAATGCTCAAACTTGCTTGATGCTGCTGCTGATGATGCTTTCCCAGTCTCATATTCATACTCAACAAGGTCATGCTCAAGCCACCTTGCCAAGCCAAAATCCCCCAACCTAGCATTGTAGTGGGAATCAAGCATCACATTGCTGGTCTTCACATCCCTGTGAATGATCTGAGTCTCCAACTGCTCATGCAGATAGTGCAACGCACAAGCCAAACCCTTCACAATTTTCCCACGCCTCACCCACCCAAGTGCCTCCTCTTTCAAGTTCTTCCGAAACAGCACCCTGTCAAGGCTGAGATTAGGCATGTAATCATACACAAGATAAAGTTGATCCTCAAAAACACACCAACCCCTCAAGGGAACAAGGTTCTTGTGGCGAAGGTGTGCCACTGCTGCTAGTTCTGCTGCAAAAGTCTTCTCAAACTGGCCACCTTTCCCTGCCAAGCAGCACTTCACAGCCACCACTGTTCCATCACTCGGCATAACAGCTTTGTACACTTTGCCAAAACCTCCACTTCCCAGAACCTCCTCCTCAGAGAAACCCCTTGAACCTATGTAAAGTTCGGCATAGCTGAAAATCCTTGGATTGTTGCTGTCCCTTCCAATCTTTGAAGAGAGTTGCACACCCTCCATGTCATGAAACACACAAGATGATGATGAGGCCTTGCTTTGTCTTGCACCATGTTGGCATAGATTCCACCACTTTGACTCACACAACCTTGTTAAGGAACCTTGAAGGGTAGCAGCAACATGGCCTCCACATGTCCCTTTGGCCTTAACCTTTTTCTGTGTCCCTTTATGCTTTGGTGGGGTTGCATGAAGTGGCTCTAGTTTATCATAGTCTGAGGGCATGACAAGGCACAGGTGTGTGAGCTGCATAGTGTTTGTTGTGAGAATGGATGTTGAAAGCATAAGCATAAGCAATTAGCTAGGACATGGAGATTGCAATGAATGGCATTAGTGCTAATGCTGCGTAGGAAAAAGATGTTGAAGTTTGGGTATTTGATGATGATGGCAATGCCATTGTTGATGGATTTATTCAACGCGTTAAGTTTGCACGGTTGAATTGAGTGCAACCATTTGCCAAATTGGAACCTACCACCACCTCTGATATGACGTCTCCAAAATCATTATTCTTTTGTATTATCACTGTCCACTTCATGTTTCTATAGTTTAAAATGTTCTGATCGATCTGTCACCGTGAATCTGAGGTATTATCTGCTCTAAAAGAAGTATTTTGTTAAGAATCCAAGTGTGAGTCTAAGTCTCACATTGGCTAGAAATGAGAAAGGGGAACTCTATATAAAGATAAAGATCCATAAATTCATTGTCTTAAGGTTTTGGATTGAAATTGGTATCAATGTCTTATCTGGTTGGACTCAAGTCTCATGGTGTTGTATCTCTCCGGTGAAACTTCCTCTATATACCTAACATATTTAAACTACTTTTGATCTCGATTCAATGTTTAAGTTATGGAAGAATCATGCATGGTTAAAGCTTATTTATTTAACAAGAAGATCAAACTGAGTTTAACTGGTTTTGGAACAATTGATTAACGATGAAGCAATGTGATCTGTGACAAAGGTAGAAGGATTTTAACATGCAAAATTTGAAAAGTAAAAGTTGATAAAAAGGAGAAAGAAAACTTCTAATGAAAATGATGAAGCAACAGAAAAAACTAACATAGTTTTGGCTTTATGTCAACGGAAGTCCTTGTCAGTTCTTCACAAAAAAACAACTACAGAAGCTTTTTTTTTTCCCATATTAATTAAAAAAAAAAATACACCGATAAATAAACAATCAAAAATGAAAAATAATATCGTACTTTGAGTCTTTTTTTTTAGTTAAAAACTCGAGGTTGTTGAGATATCTGTTTTCACATATAGTTTTTCATTGAAACTGTTGAACTTTGTTTGCGTAATTGTTGGAAAAACTAAGCCGTCGTACGTATGTGTCTGTTTTAAATTAAGGAAAATAGTTGGATTTTTTTTTGGAGTATTTTGAAAAAAAAAATAAAACGAATTAATTTAATTAAGTACTGAGAAAAACAAATATGATGTGATCACTTTTATGTGTCGAAAGTAAATAAATGCATAACTTAATGGTTAGCATGGAAAAGATAACTCACTAACTTAATGGTTAATCATCTTTTCTTCGTTTTAATCATTAAAATTTATTTTTCTAGATGATAAGATAACGTGTTATTCTCTTACTAAAGAAGAAAGATATTTCTTGGTAAGGGTAAAAGTAAAAGTTCATAAAAACCATAAAAATGGAAAAATATGAATAAAAATCAACAATGTTTGCCACATGCCAAAGAATGTCTCAATCAAATGAAAAAAAAAAAAAAACTAGGTTCATTATTTTGACATAAAAACAAAAACCCTAAGCATATCAATGTAGGTGATACATAACTATCTCTTATACGTGATTGTGTTGACAATAGTTCAATTCTTAAGTGTACATATGAAAGGAAACTTATTGAAAGAGATCAATTTCATTTTGACTTTTTTTGTATATGCATGATATAGGATAAAGGTTCTGGGTTGTTCATAGTTTAGTTTTAATCACTATTTTTTTGTAAAATATTAAAATAAATCATTGTGGCATACTTTTGCATGAAGTTGAAACAATTAATGTCAATCAATTTTACAAACAAAAAATAATTAATTATTATAATAACTAATTTAAATAACAATTTATATATTAAAATTGATTGAAATGAATAATGTCTCAAAGTCAAGGTTTGTTTAAGTTATTTATGTAAACCAAAAATTTATGTATGATTTTTTTGTATGCATATGAATACGACATGCATTATCATTTTAAAAAGACTAATTAATGTTAGTGTTACTCATTTTTTATGTTTCTGCTTCATGTCATCTATTATATCAAACGTATTTTTATTTCTTTTGTATTACAAAATACCTCGCTAGTTTTTTTTTTTTTTTGACATAGATAACATTGCTAATATAATAAAAATAAAACAAAAAACACCTTAATTTCATGTTTTTAGATGTTTTATCAAAATATTTTGATTAAACTTTTACTAGAAATTTTCATATTATATGAGATTTTTCTTGTAAATTTGTTAAAAGAATTTGCAAGAAAAGTTCTTTTTCTGTCATTTTTTCTAAAAATTTTAATAGATAAATTTCTTCGTGGGTAATCATTTTCTACAAAATTATAAAATTTATAAGTATTTTTTACAAAATTTGTTGCAAAAAGTGTTTTATACAAAATATTTTGCAAGAAAATTGATAACAATTTCTTACAATTTTTTTTTCTCAACAAAATTTGTAAGTATTTTCTACGAAAATATTTTCAAAACAAAATTAACAGAAAATTTTAGTTTTTTTAGTAGTGAGCGTATAAATTAAGAGATAAATAATAAAAAAATATATTAATATTGCTAATATTCTTATTTAATGTTTTTTTTTTTTTTGAGTAGGAGTTAGACACAGTATTAGGTAAACCAACCAAGTTAAACTAACATAACTCTGGTTTAATGCATTGATCTTTAGAGATAAACTTATTTAACACAAAACATTAATAAGATTTGAAATTGTAAAGACTAATCATTTTGGGATAAATAAATAAAAAAATTAAAATAATGATGTGAAAAGGAGATATAATATTTGTTTAAACCAAGCTAGTGCTTAAAAAAGTTTTATTTAATTAATTAGAATAAGTTTTGTCTGAAAAAAAGAAAAAAGAAAAGTAGAATTATAGAATGATTTGGTTGAATTTAGGCCAACCTCAGTAGTACACACTCACCTAATATCACAATAGAATCATACCAACCAACCATCCAAAGTCTCCAACCAAACCACCATTACTACCACTTTAGTTTACTTAACCTAATTCCACCAACTGAAATTTCAACTCATGCATTCAGAAAATCAAAGATGAAAGAGTTTACATAGTATATATCACTAAGAAAACATCAAGTAATCATAAAACAAATCATTTTCCCATGTAGTCTTTCATTTACTATGTGATGTCTATTTTCATATCTCATAACAATGATGAAACATTTCATAATATTTAAAGGCTTAATTATTTTTTTAATTTTTAATAAATTTGGATATTTTTAATTGAGTTCTTTAAAGAAAAAAATCTGTGTCTATAAGATACTTAAAAAAAATTATACTTTGAGTGTGATGTTTTGTGATTAATATAAAAATTCACATTTATGAATATGTAAAGACAATTAAGCAAAACATAATTGAAAATTAAGCAATATGTTATGACAGACACATAATTGAAAAACATAAAAGTTTTAAATACTCGATAAACAAAAACTTTAATAAATACTTAATCAAAAGTAACCAAGACTTTAATAAAAACTAAATTAAAAATACTTAAAATTTAATAAAAAAAAGCAATTGGGGATTAATGATACATGAAATGAAGTTTTAATTTTAATTATGAGGAAATGTAATTTTTCCTTTTTTTTTATATTAAAAGTTCTTGGTGTTATTTCTTTACATATTACTAATCTTAAACCACAAATATTTCCTAACAATGGTACAGAAGATAACTTGATTGGGGATATTTTCATAATTTATTTACTAGAGTGACAATGATAGAAAATTACAACTATATTCAATGGGAAGACAATAATGATTTAATATGATTTTCATAGAAAACTACTATAGAAAGACGATGACAATGAAAGATAACTATTTTCCCTGCAAAGTTGGACACAAGAAGTTAATGGTCGAATTCAAAATTCAGACAATGCTTGAATTCAATTCTTGACAATGCAATGTTTTACTTATCTTCCAACTAAACAATATTAATCCGAAATGATATCTTACCTCACTTGTGAAACATCTCTACGGACAAGATAAACTTAAAAACAAATAATTTTTACTTAAGAATTTATTATTATTTTTCCTATAACGATTACCCATGCATGATTTTGAAATTATTTATGCTTGTTTAAACACACATTGTTGCAAATATCCCTTGTTAACAACCGTCAATGTTGTTGTTCACCATATTCGTCGAGCTTAATGGAACATAACAAAATATAACATTAATAGTATCCAGCAAAGTAAGAATTAACTCAAGTTGGTTCAAGATAATGTGCAGAAAACACAAGCAAAATCCACTATTGCAAAACAGATATGATTAAAAGACAAATTTCTGAGTAACAAACAGTCTAGGCGGTAGCACTGGACAAAAAGGCTCTTCCTGGTTGGCGATTAGCCAATGGTCCATGGCACCCAAGAAGCTGCAAAATAAAAAAAAACAGAACATGTAACTCAGAAAGGATCATTGCCACTAATAATAACTAATTTAAGACACAAGGAAAATCTCATTCAGAAACACAATTTGAAGCATTCCCCAATATAAAATTTTCAGCATGATAAAATGTAAGTGCTATACAGTTTCAATCACAGCACATTGCATTATCAAGCAACTTCACATTACCTTGGCATTGACACCATCAGGCATAATCCTGTTCTCTGACTTGAACTTCAAATAGTCAGTGCGGTTAAACTTGGTGAACCCCCTAAACAAGAATTTAAAACCTAGAGTTAAAACCATGCACAAATTGTACAAATCTATATATATTATCAAATTGATACTCAAATTGTAAATTGTTGAAAACAATAAAAAAAACTTCAGATATATCCATATAGGTTATATATAATGTCCAATGTAAACTAGAAATAGACAAAAACAATTTAAGCAGAAATCACAGAGAACCATTAGTAATTTTGAGTTTGTAAAACCCCTATCTTGAAAGAATAAAAGCAATGTGATTAAATAGATAAATGGAGAACATGCATTAAATGAGTGAGTAACAAATGAAGTAGTGGAACAATCAAACAGGATACATTCACCACTGTTCTTTCAATTCCTTTTCATTTCAAAATTTAAGCTCGCCGGTCTTCATCTTTCTTTCATGGCAATTTAAAGAAATATATGAATCAAGTAAATTGTACACAAATCAGAGATTCATTCAAGTACTGCACAAGACAAACTAATTTAAGATTCATATACGATATAAATAGCAGGTACACAATTTTCATTCAATTGTGAATCAGAAGATTCTGATAACTATACTTTTCACAATTCAAATTCAACAACTGTGAATAAGTTAGCAGTCATGTCTCCAGATACATACCACTTCCTGCTAACAATAATCTTTTGGCGGCCGGGGAACTTGAATTTAGCACGGCGGAGGGCCTCCTGAGCATGGTGGCTGTTGCTGTCCTTGCAGCGGACAGAGAGCAGGACCTGGCCAATAGCCACTCTAGCACAAGTACCCTGTGGCTTTCCAAAGGCACCTCTCATGCCGGTCTGGAGCCTATCAGCTCCGGCACACGAAAGCATCTTGTTGATCCTAAGAACATGGAAGGGATGAACCCTAACCCTCAAGTGGAATGCATCCTTCCCAGCAAATTTTGCCATGTACTTGTTGCACGCAATCCTAGCAGCCTCAAGAGCCTCACTTGAAACATTCTCCTTCTCCCAACTAACCAGATGCACACAGAAGGGAAATTCATCAACACCTTTCTTCTTCATGCCAACATCATAAATCCTGATCTTAGGATCAGGAACACCACGGCAAAACCGCGATTTCGGGTACGGTTTGTTCTTAATTTGACGATAGCACCTTGCTGGTCCTGAATAAAGCACCACAATAACCATTCATGAATACCACATCTAGTTCCACAATTACAATACAAAAATAAATGCACACATTCAAAACAAAACGTGAGACACATTTTGAGACAGAACAACAAACTAATGTTCCAAAACAATGAATTCACACATTCTAAGGTTAATTCTAATACGGAAAAAAAATGGATTTGCATTCAATTTGCAGAACCCACAAGCTAACACCACATAGAAACATAACCCAGTCTCTTAAGAAGAAAAATCGAAAATTTCATTCAGCTAAGTGAGCGAAAATAAAAAGATGCACGAAAGGAAAAGGTTAGGCTGTGAGCGCTTACTTCTACCCATGGCTACGCTTTTGGTTGAGGCAGAAACTAACCCTAGAAAATGAAGAAGAAAGGGTTTTATTTATTTTATACAAAAGCAAAAATGGGCTTACTGTTCATTTTTAATTTACAAATGGGCTTTTCTGTCTACGCTCAACTTTTACTTCCTGCGCCTCCATCATTACTGTATTATCCAATTTATATGTGTTAAATTTTTTGAAAATATTTCAAATTAAATATTTCGAAATATTGTAATATATATATATATATATATATATATATATATATATTAAAAAGCTTGCTCCAAAATATTTATGGAATAAATATTGCAGAATGAAGAGTTTTAAAATTATACGGGTGCAAATAGTAAGTATATATTTACACTCTCAATGTATCTTTTATTGAAGGATGGGCTTTTGTTTTGGGCCCAATTCTTGAACATGGCCAGCCTCCATGCTTTAATTATCTAACCTAGTAACTAATATACATATGTTTGATAAATGATTTAATTAGTTACGTGTTCAAAAAGTTAAGTGTAACTAAAAGTTATTTTTAAAGGTGAATATTTTGTAGGTTTTTATCCCTTTTTTTAGTTTATCTTCAAATTTTAAGTCAAAATTTAGAGATTAAAAATATATTTATTTTTAAAATAATTATCTCATAACTTTTTCTTTTTTTTTAAGAAATTAGACCTGCAATGCAAAATCAACTTATTCATGAGAATTATATGTATCACAAAGTTTTCACGCTATTTACATGGACATAAATTTATTATCAAAATAGATAAAAGAAGTTTAAAAAGTATTATTGAAGAAGCACTACAAACTCCATAACAACAAATGTTGTTGCATAATTGCTCGTATTTGCATAAAAAGTACGGCTTTGATGTGGAAAAAAATGTTCATAAGCTGATCACAAATTAATCCTTCTAAATTTTCTTTCTTCACCTTATGTATTTATTATAATGTTTTAATTATTTTCTCTATGCACTTCTACTCGTGTGCTTTAGGTTTTTTGACAACTCTTTTTGTCTCTAATTTCAAACTTTATGCTAACAGAATTTATGAATTTTACTTGTTATTATTTTCAATTTAGTGATCAATTATAATTTTTTATTTATAATAATGACTATTTTAGTAACTAATAATTTTTTATTTTGTAAATTATTATCTAAATTGGTCACATAGTGACTAACTATTTTTTATTTTTATAATTGGTTTCTAATTGAAAATTTTTTTGTAATGGTTCTTCAAAAAATTATTGTTGATGGATCAATTTATTCTCAAAGGGGGTGATGCTAATGCTATACTTAATATGTTGTTTTCATTGGAGTTCATATTAATTTTATACATGATGAAAGAGATTATGGAAATTACTGATTGTCTTTGCCAAGCTTTCCAAAAACAGTCCCAGGATATACCGAAAGCTATGCAATTGGTTTCTTCTACTAAAATTTTGACTCAAAAGTTAAGAGAGGATGGTTAGCAAAATGTATTGAAAGGTCTGATATTGTTTTTGTGAACAATGTGATAATGATATTCTTGATTCTAATTCTACTTATATTGCACTGTCATGATCGTTTTCGACATAAAAAAGATCATGTCACCGTAAAACATCATTTTAGGGTGAATATATTTTTTGTTACATTGGACAAACAATTACAAGAATTAAATGATAGGTTTAGTGAGCAAACAATGGAACTTTTAACTCTAAGCAATGCTTTAGTTCCTAAGAATGCTTATAAAGCTTTTAACATTAATGATATATGTACTCTTGTGAACCGATATTATCCTTTAGATTTTAGTGAGCAAGAGAAGATTATTTTAAAATTTCAACTTCAAGATTTTATTATTGATGCTCCTAACCATCCATATTTGAATAATTTATCAACCATGCTTGAATTATGTCAATTTTTGGCAAGAACAGGAAAGTCAAGGACATTTTACATCAATCGTTTAATTTGTCTTATTTCAACTCTTCCTATTTCTACATCTACAACAAAAAGAACATTTTTCTGCAATAAAGATTATCAATACAAGATTGCAGAAATAAATGGAAGATAATTTTTTTTTCCAAGAATATGGTTACATACATTGAAAAAGAAACATTTGAAAATTTTAGTTCTGATTCAATTATTAACAGTTCAGGAATTTAAAGGAACGAAGGACAATCTTTTAGAGATATGTATATTTTTTCTAGTTATCATTATAATAAATTATGTATTGATTTTTATTGTATTAGTGATAATAATTAAATATATAAATTTTGAGTATATTATTTTGATTTTGAGTAACAATTTGATCGAGATTCACCACCGTTACTGTTAGTGTATGGTTGGGTACTTCCCGGTCCAACAAAGGGAAACTGGCCGAGATCATCCCGGCCCAGGTAGGAGCGTCCCCACGTGATGGCCCAACCGCGGGGGCTTGGATCCAGCGCAACGCTGGCAGCCCAATAAGCGCAATGGCCGTGTACTCCCCGGCCCTCTTGGTCGAGTACACCCCGGCCCAAGGGATAGCAGGCGGAACATGTGTAACATAGGGGCATCATGCAATCAAACCCCAAAAAAGAAGGAAGTGATATGTGAGAAGTACAGAAGGAAGGAGTTGATATGTGAGAAGTACAGACGGAAGGAGTTGATATTTGAGAAGTACAGACGGCCAAACCCCAAAAAGGAAGGAGTTGATATGTGAGAAGTACAGACGTTCAAACCCCAAAAAGGAAGGAGTGGATCTTTGACAAAAGTACAGACGGACAAACCTTAGAATGGAAAGAATTGATCTTTATTAAAGGGAAAGGGAAAGAACCGATGCGTGCAACCTCAGTCGGAAAGGGAAGGAATCGATCCTCAAATACAAACGGCCCGCAAATATTAATAACAGGTTCATTAAGAAATTAGTATAAATTAAGGCCTAGTGAACAGGTAAAGGTACGCTTTTCTCATTAACCTACTACACTCCATATCAATCTCTCTCTAACTTGAGCGTCGGAGTGCCTGCAGGTACCCCCAACCCGGAGTGCAGACGGCAGGGAGATCCAGGAGGAGTCTAGGGAGGAATAGGAGGAGGTTCGACACAGAGGGTGCTTGAGATCGTCTGGTTTCGCACCGAAATAGTACCAATCAGGTACAATTGGCGCCCACTGTGGGGCCAGACAATTCTCAAGTAGGATGGTGTCGACAAGAGCAGCAGTCGATCATAATTCAGTAGCAGCAGAGATGCAACGAGAGATGAACTGCCAGTTGGAAGAATTAAGGCGCAAGAACCAGGAAGAATTGAATGCCCTAAGAGAGGAGAACCAGCGGATGCGAGCGTAAATTGAGCAGAATCCCCCCCACAGGGAGGAATCCCGTAGCAATGAAGAGAGAGGGGATGGTACCGGACGAGACGAGTCCCGAGCGCAAACCACCACCAACCAAACAGAAGCAAGGCCCAGAGCAGCCATACGCCACCCCTTCGTGGACGGGATCATGGAAGTGGAACTTCCCGCGCGTTGGAAGGGGTTGACTATGAGCCAGTATGATGGCACTACTGATCCGGAGGAGCACGTGGACGTCTTCACCACCTAGGCAGGATTGTATACTTCGGACGACGCAATCCTCTGTCGTGTTTTCCCAACATCCCTAAAAGGGCCTGCACTCAATTGGTTCACATGATTACCACCAAACTCTATCGACTGTTTCGATACGTTGGCCACCCGTTTCGGCATACAGTTTGCCACTAGTAAGTCACACCACCTTACTTCTCTGGCATTGGTAAATATACGACAGGAAAAAGGAGAGTCTCTGCGGGAGTTTATGGAGCGATTTGGGAAGATATCCTTGAATATCTCTAATTTAAATCCTGAGGTCGCCATGCATCACCTCATCACAGCACTAAAGCCTTGCCCTTTCGTTGACAGTCTATGCAAGAAGCCCGTGAACAATCTGGATGAGCTTCGGACCAAGGCCACCAAATTCATGCAGATGGAGGAATTGAAAGAATTCCGCAATACAACTCGACCGGACGCACAGGAGAAAAGGCACCATGATAGAGAGCGAACGTTAGCATCCCAATCCGGCCACAGGTTCAAAGACTCTAGGCAGCCGAAACACAGCGGGTACACGCCCCTCCTGTCCAACAGAGCCAGAATTCTGGAAGAAGCACTGAACACCGATCTAATAACAGCCCCTCAAAGGGCCCCGACTCCCCCGAACGTCGATACCACTAAGCATTGTCGGTATCACCGAAATTGTGGGCATACAACAAAGGAATGTTTTACCTTGAAAGACAAAATCGAGGAACTGATACAGGCCGAACACCTAAGAATATTCGTAAAATGGGAAGGCGGGGGATTCTCTTCAAGGGGAGAACGAGAAAAACGCTACAAGGAGCAACCACGAAGGACGTCAGGGTACCGAAAGAGGGAAGGAGAGGGCACCCGCAAAAGGGCCGAACCCAAAAAAGATGATGAGCGGGATACGAGAGAAATGCCACTGAGGGGAGTAATTAATTACATTTCAGGAGGCTTCGCAGGAGGTGGAGCCACTACGTTTGCAAGGAAGAAGTATGTGCGAGCGATTCAGAGTGTCAATGCCGTGATAGTATGTCCCAGACGGCACATGCCACCCATCACGTTTCGAGACGACGATTTCCAAGCGATCGACCACCAGCATGACGACCCAATGGTGATATCAGTAGAGATCGAGGACTTCGCGATCAGGAAAACCCTGGTGGACCCGGGTAGTTCAGTGGACATCCTATACTGGGGCACTCTCAGAAAACTGAAAATTCCATAAGGGGAGATCCAGCAATACTCAGAGCCGATCGTGGGCTTCGTAGGGGAGCGAGTGAACACAAAAGGCTACGTTGATTTGTTCGCCTGGAGCGCGGTCGACATGCCAGACATCGACCTAAGAGTAGCCAGTCACAAGTTGTCTATTCTTCGGGAAGCTCGGCCTGTTGCACAGAAAAGAAGAAAGATGGGGGGAGAAAATAGGGAGGCAGCCAAAGCGGAAGTACATAAGTTAATTTCAGCAGGCTTCATCAAGGAGGCCACCTACACGACCTGGCTGGCCAACGTAGTGTTGGTAAAAAAGGAAAATGGCAAATGGCGGATGTGTACAGACTACACCAACCTCAACAAGGCGTGCCCTAAAGACACGTACCCTCTCCCAAGCATCGATAGATTGGTAGACGGTGCAGCTGGACACAGGGTGCTTAGTTTTTGGGACGCGTACTCTGGGTACAATCAGATCCCAATGTATCCTCCTAACAAAGAAAAAACGGCGTTCATCACGGAAGAAGCTAACTTCTACTATGAAGTCATGCCTTTTGGACTAAAAAATGCTGGAGCCACATACCAGCGGCTGATGGACAAGGTGTTTCGTCATCTCATCGAAAGGTGTATGGAGGTCTACGTCGACGACATGGTAGTCATGTCAGATTCACTCGAGCAACACGTCAAAGATTTGGACGAGGTCTTGGCAGCTGTACGGAAGTATGACATGAGACTGAATCCAGAAAAGTGTGTTTTCAGTGTTGCAGACGGAAAATTCCTGGGTTTCATGTTAACCCACAGGGGAATAGAGGCCAATCCCGACAAGTGTCAAGCAGTTGTTAACATGAGGAGTCCAACCAACATCAAGGAGATACAAAGATTGGTAGGGAGGCTAACTGCGTTATCACATTTTATGCCTAAGTTAGCAGAAAGAATCCAGCCGATGCTTAGGCTCATGAAAAAAGCGCAAAAATTAGTATGGGATGAGGCTTGCAAGCAATCTTTCCAAGCGTTGAAGGAGTATTTGTCTTCTCCCCCAGTACTACAGAAGCCTAGCAAGGGGAAACCCCTGTTAGTATATCTGGCCATCTCTACCAATGCTATTAGCGCGGCCATTGTACAAGATCAGGCGGGGGACCAACGACCCGTATACTTTATCAGCAAAGCCCTACACGATGCAGAACTGCGCTACCAGACAGTGGAAAAGGTAATCCTAGCACTTGTGATAACAACCAGACGACTACGATCATACTTTCAGGGAAACGAGGTAATAGTCAAGTCTGACTACCCAATACACAAAGTCTTGAGGCGACCTGACCTCGCCGGCCGAATGGTTGGGTGGTCCGTAGAACTATCTGAGTATCATCTTCGATGTGAAGCTCGAGGGTCGATCAAGGGACAATGCCTGGCAGACTTTGTCAATGAATTAGCAAGAGATCCTGACATGCGCGAGGAAGGTTGGATCCTGTCGGTGGATGGCTCCTCAAACGTGAAAGGTGGGGGTGCTGGGATTGTTTTGCAAGGACCGAATGATTTATTACTCGAGCAAGCTTTGCGCTTTGGTTTTAAACCCTCTAACAATCAGGCAGAATATGAAGCATTAATAGCAGGGTTGACCCTCGCAGCAGACATGGGAGCAGATACGGTGACATGCCGAACGGATTCTCAGCTGATCGTAAGACACTTGGACGACACTTTCCAGGTAAAGGACCCCCTCCTATTACGATATTATCACGTTGTGCAGGGCATGTTGAACAGATTCAGAATAGCAAGCGTAAAGCATGTTGATAAAGCCCAAAATTCTAGAGCCGACTTGCTCTCGAAGTTGGCAACTACCAAAGTAAAGGGACAACATCATACAATGATCCATGCCACGCTCGACCGTCCTACTGTAACTTTGGCAGAATGCAATACTACTAAGACAGTCGCACAAGAAGAGGAAGAGTGGATGACTCTTATTATACAGTTCATTCAACACGGCGACACGGACGGAATTGATGACCCCATCATGCGTAAGAAAGCTTCTCGGTTCACTTTGGTTGGTGAAGAATTGTACAAACAAGACTTCTCCAACCCTCTGTTAAAATGCGTCACAAACCGCCAAGCCCAGTATATTATGGAGGAGTTACACACGGGGATTTGTGGCTTACATTCAGGATCCCGAACCATGGCAGCTCGGGTATTACGAGCAGGATACTATTGGCCGACTGTCAAAGAAGACTGCGAGAAGTACGTAAGGAAGTGCACCCAATGCCAACAGCATGGTAACATGATACATCTCAAGTCAGGGGAGTTGCACGGTATTACCTCCCCTTGGCCTTTCGCCAAGTGGGACATGGATATTCTAGGGTCCTTCAGCCCAGGGAAAGGTCAGGTAAAGTTCTTATTGGTAGCTATAGACTACTTCACTAAATGGATTGAGGCGGAGCCACTGGCCTTGATCACGGCCCAGCAGGTACAAAAATTTGTCTTGAAGAATATAGTGTGCAGGTTCGGCATACCAAGCATCGTCATAACAGATAATGGTAGACAGTTTATCGACAAGGGGTTAGCCCAGTTCTATAGGGGACTCCATATACAACATATAACCAGCTCAGTTGAGCACCCACAAACAAATGGGCAAGACGAAGCAGCAAACAAGGTCATACTGCGAGAACTTAAGAAGAGGTTGGGAGATGCCAAAGGAAAGTGGGCTGACGAGTTATTAGAAGTCTTATGGGCTTATCGCTTCACCCCGCAGTCAACAACACAAGAGACACCCTACTGCTTAGCATATGGAGTAGACGCAATGATCCTGGTCAAGATTGGAGAGCCCTCTTTACGGAGCCGCCTGTTCGACATGCGTCTTAATGAAGAAAGCATGCTAACAAGCTTGGACCTGGTTCAAGAGCTCCGAGATCAAGTGCGCATTCGGGAGGAGGCATCCAAACTAAGGGCCCAGTGCCGCTATAATACTAAAGTCAAACCCCGATCTTTTCACCAGGGAGATCTAGTATGGCGTATGGCAAGTGCCGCCCGGAAGCATGAAGGGAAGTTCTCGCCCAATTGGGAAGGGCCATTTCGAATCAATGAAGCTGTGGGAAACGGCGCATACAGGTTGGAGCACCTATCTGGTGCCCCTGTCCCGACCACCTGGAACGCCTCACATCTCAAGTTTTATAACAGTTAGTTTGTCAAACATTTATTTTCCAGACTCTTTTGTGATTTCGATTGCGCAATAAATGATGTACTCTTTCCTACCTTGATTTTTTTTCCTAAGGAGGGTTTTTGGTCAAGAAGGTTTTAACGAGGCATCATAGTCATAAATAAAGCTTGATTATTTCATTATTATCCTATAATTATCTTATCTATTGTCAACACACGCATGTATCCCGATCAAGCGCAACAAACAGTTAAAATCTTGCACTCTCTCATGGGAAAGGAAGCTTCATCGAACTAGATGATCCCCCCATACCTATACCAATGGGAAAGGAAGCTTCATCGCCCTAGATGATCCCCCCATACACGCAAAACCTAAGATAATACGCAACCATACAAAAGCTTAAGGAGCAGACGACCTAAAAGAAAATGCAATCCTGGCCAGAAGTGCCCGAGTACATCCCGGCCAGGAGCGGCCAAGTACATCTCGGCCAAAGGTGGCCTGCCACATCATGGCCAAAAGTGGCCGAGCACATCTCACCTTCACCTGCAAATACAAATGGCTAGCGACATACAAAGAGGCACAAGCAGCAGATGCAAACACAAAAATCTAAAAGAAAGTTTGAAGCATAACATCCAAACATACAATGTGTGTTAATACATGTCCAACAAGTAGAAAATCAAAGCTCGACAAATAGTTTCTAAAAACTAGAAAATACAAAATAACATATCAATCCTCGGGGGAAGCAGTAGGTTTTTGTTGCCCAGCAGCAGGGATGTCCTCCACAGCTATGACGGAATCTTGGTACACATTCTCATCAATATTAAAACGCCATCTCCCGCGTCAAAGTTAAAATAGTGAGCAGCCTGGCACAGGACCTTGTGAAAACCTTCCTCATGCTGGGACATCACGTACCCCTCCAACTGGTAAATCCGGCCAGCTTTCTCAGCGTTATCCCTCTTCTCAATCGCCAGCTCCTCCTCTAGACGCTCCAAGGCCGCCTGGGAATCCTCATCTTTCTTCTCGAAATCCCTGCAGCGCGTCTTCAAGACATTACGCTCTGCTAGCAGTTGAGATCGCTCATTTTTCACACTTCCCAACTGAAGTGAAACCTCTTGCCTCATGTTATTGGCCTCAGCTAATTCCCTCTATAAACTCTCTATTTCAGCAGCCAGTTTGCTTGTCTTTGGTAGTTGGCTTAGCACTATGTTCAGATGGCGACCCATCACCATCGCCCTGGCATGAAATTCATTCAGCGCATATAGCACAATCTCAGGACGCATGGCTGAAACAATCTCAGCCTCCTCCGATGATAAGGAAACCTCTATGCCTTGGTTGATTTTGAGTTGCGCATCAAACATCGCAGACAAAGCGTCAGCCGCGCCATCAGCAGAGAAAGTGCCTCGAGACTTCTTGGGGGAGGATGATCGGGGAGTACTCGGCCTTGCGGTACAATCCCTACGCTTGCTTTTCTTCTTCGCCGCGGCAGGAGGCATCAGGTCGCCCTTTTGGGAAGTCATCTCCACGGGAACATGGCTAGCACTCTCACCTCCTTTCCTCTTCTTCTCCTCTAGCTTTTTCCTCCTCAGTTCCAGAAACACTTCTTTGCTAGAAGGACCAACAGCAGCCATGATATCTGCAAAAAAGAAATAAGCGTTAGTCCAAACATACCAGATGCATCTCTAGGGGGAGTCAGACGAACATACATACCGAAAAGGTCATCGCGCGGACGAGAGGAACTAAACACACCAATAATTTTCTTGGAGGAGAGTTTCTTGGGCAATTGGTCCAAATAAGATAGCATATACAGATCCTCCTGGGTAAGGGATGCTCTCGGCCAAACTCGATAGGGGGTGGGATGTTTGGTCCAGTAGAACGAGAATTTGGGCTCGCCATTTTCAAAGTAAAAATATCTAGCCCCAGCGGACCGAATGACTACCTTAAAGAAACTAGTCTTAAACCTTTTAAAAGATTGCGTATAAGACGCAAGTAAACACTGGTGACTTTGACCCACTAGAGACAACCAACTAATCAGATCCCCCGGATGCGTACAGTAGTACTGCAAGAAAACCTGCGGGGAGGGTCTCAAATGGAACACTCGACAGACCAGTCGGAACGCTTGAAGGGACGCCCAACTATTAGGATGCAGCTGGGTGGGTGGTACATTCAGCACCCGTAGCACTCCCATTGTAAAGTCATCGAAGGGAAGACGCACATGCAAATCAGAGACTAAGGTAGAGTACATGTAGAAAAAGTCACGCGAATGACCTTCTCGACCGTGACACACATTATCCCCACTCCTGGCTCGCTTTACACTAATAATACGATCGTCTACTGTATCAGCTAGAATATCATACTTCTTACGAAAATCAACTATGGTGGCAGATTTACTAAACCTAGACAAAGGGAGTTTCACCCGGGGATCTACCCACTCGTACCCCGGGTGACGCAGGCCGAGAACTCCTCGGCACCCACAGAGTCCTCATCGTCCCTCTGCACACTATCACTACACGGGGAGTCAGACATGGTCCCCTCCTCCTCAGAATCGCTATGCCTATTGGAAAGATAATAAGCAGAGGAGGACGACATACCTGGGATGGCGTAGACAGGAAAGGCTCGGCTGGTGGTGGCTCACTTCCTAAATGAATCCTTTGCCTCACAACATCAAGACCTCACCTCTATTTATAGTGGACCACTCTCACAAAAGTAACCCCTTCATCACCATGAGATCTCGTTCCATCCAACGATTGTCGGCACATCTCCTTTAAAACTCCCCACCTAAACCATCTCATTATTATGACAAGACAGCCTCGAACGACGAGCCAAGTTAAATACTTTCCCTTTCCCCATAATTAAAACAAGTATCATAAACACAGGTGGTTGGGGACGCCTCAACACCATTTCCAAAGGCAACACATCATAGCCTCTTGTGAACTTTGTTCACTACGAGCCTAGGGGGGCTGGTGTTAGTGTATGGCCGGGTACTTCCCGGCCCAACAAAGGGAAACTGGCCGGGATCATCCCGGCCCAGGTAGGAGCGTCCCCATGTGATGGCCCAACCGCGGGGGCTTGGATCCAGCGCAACGCTGGCAGCCCAATAAGCGTAGTGGCCGTGTACTCCCCGGCCCTCTTGGCCGAGTACACCCCGGCCCAAGGGGTAGCAGGCGGAACATGTGTTACAGAGGGGCAGCATGCAATCAAACCCCAAAAATGAAGGAAGTGATATGTGAGAAGTACAGAAGGAAGGAGTTGATATGTGAGAAGTACAGACGGAAGGAGTTGATATTTGAGAAGAACAGACGACCAAACCCCAATAGTGAAGGAGTTGATATGTGAGAAGTACAGACGGCCAAACCCCAAAAAGGAAGGAGTGGATCTTTGACAAAAGTACAGACGGACAAATCTTAGAATGGAAAAAACTGATCTTTATTAAAGGCACATAAGAACAATTCCAGCCAATAAGGAAAGAACCGATGCGTGCAACTTCAGTCAGAAAGGGAAGGAATCGATCCTCAAATACAAACGGCCCGCAAATATTAATAACAGGTCCATTAAGAAATTAGTATAAATTAAGGCCTAGTGAACAGGTAAAGGTACGCTTTTCTCACTAACCTACTACACCCCATAATCTCTCTCTAACTTGAGCATCGGAGTGCCTGCAGGTACCCCCACTCCCGGAGTGCAGACGGTAGGGAGATCCAGGAGAAGTCTAGGGAGGAACAGAGGGTGCTTGAGATCGTCTGATTTCGCACCGAAATAATACCAATCAGGTACAGTTACCCTTTCAAACAATTTTTTTTTCTCATCTTCAAAGTCATCTATTAAGTAAGCTTTAGTGTAATAAAGAGAAAGTGAAAAAGGTAACTAATTTTGGTTGTTTAGTCTAAAAAGAAGAGATGAAGAGAGAAAATTATGAGACCCAATTGTTTTTTTGGACATAAAGACAAAAAAAATGAATAGATTGCGTTAAACACATCAAATTTAAAAAATAATTTTAAATTTGTTTCAAGTAGGATATTGATGTGATCTTTATGAAAAGTGAATCATTACTCACCAATTTGATCATGAATAGATCATATTATGTTCTTTGTCCACGAATTAAAGAAGTTCTAACAATATGAGAAAAAATATTTTATTCAATTTCCACCTACTCAAAGTTAAATAATTTTTGTCTTAAAAAAACATGAAAATATAGAATAAGAGAAAATGATCATTAGGTGTAAGAAATTAATGAAAACAATATTATAATATTTGGTAATAGTAATAGTTGATTTTTGTGAAGCATTTTTAAATCGCAATATATTGGGGGAGAAAATATGTACTACTAATAATTTTCATATTATATGAAATTTTGCTTGCAAATTTGTTAAAAAAAATTGTAAGAAAAAACTTTTTCTTACTATTTTTTTTAAGAATTTTAATTAGTAAATAATTCCTTTGTGGGTAATTATTTCCTACAAAATTATAAAATTCGCAAGTATTTCCTGTAAAATTTGTTTCGAAAAGTGTTTTATACAAAATATTTTAAAAAAACTGGCAACAATTTTTTTCAAATTTCTTTTTATAACAAAATTTATAAGTATTTTTTAAAAAAAAAAACTTCAAAACAAAATTAGGAGGAAATATAATTTTTTTTAATAATGATGCATGTACAATACAAGATGCAATCTTTCAATACAAATATTGTAAATAAACAAAAAATCTCTTGTTTTCCATAATAATGAATATTCGTGAAGATGGCCAAAAGCATAAACTATCATGCATAGCAACACTATTTCTTTCTTAAAATGATTGATAAAATGCAAAAAGTGTCGTTTGGAAACTGCTGATAATGCATTTTTAAGTTTGGCTCATTATTTATTATTGCAGGTTACAGCACTTGGACAAATCTTCTGTCAACGTTTTCACTAAGTTGTCCACTTTCATGGTGACTTTAGGGTTCATCTGCAACATGAGACAATCATTTATTTACATCATGGTCCATGCATAACACTATATTATTATTTTAATGTTCCATGTGATAAGCATGTAAAGGTGACAAAGATAATAACTAGGTAAATAAATATTCTTATTCTTACAAACAACATACTAATTTATTCTATATATCGTAACATGTAAGTGTTGGCAAGAAGACATCACGTGATTGTAATTATTCTTAGCAAATATCTTAAAATAATTAACGATTAAATATATTTTTTATCTCTTAATTTTTATTTAAAATTAAAATTAGTTGATCTTCGAAATTTTGGACCAATTTAGTCTCTCATCTTTAAAAGCTGGATGAATTTAGTCATTTTAATCAAATTTTGTTAAGCATGTTTGACGTTTTAAACGCGTTTCTCAACTAATATTGAAGTGAAAATGAGTTAAACGATGTAAACAATTCAAATAGTACCATGAAACACGTTTGAAATGTCAAATAAACTTAAAAAAATGTGATTAAAAGGACTAAATACACACATTTATAAAGTTTGGAGACTAAATTAGTTCAAAGTTTCGAAGTAAACCCTAAACCCTAAAAATCATTTTCCATTTCTAATTGGATAATGATATTTTGACTACTAAATTTTGACAACTTTCTCTTACAATATGATATGTCATTTTTTAAGTGATTTTGAAATATTGAGAAGGAGAAAATAGAAAAAATGGAAAACCACTTAAAATATGCCACATAAGATTGTAAGAGAAAATTGTCAAAATTTAGTAATAAAAAATCATTTTTCCTTTCTAATTTTCACTGAAAATTAGAGACTAACAACATATTTAACCCGATATTCAGATGAAACTGAAATCACATGAAACTGAAACTTGAAAGCAAAACTAGGCATGCCAAAATAATGAGATGCATGTATGAAGATAAAACAAAAACACTACTGACACATATATGCTTTCTTTAATGTCGAAACAACGAAACTGGTATATTCATAACGTGTGTGATCATACGAAGAGAATGCATACCTCAGCAATGCTGGTAATGGTGAGAGCAGAATTCCCAAAAGGCAAAACATTGCTGCAAACAACAGAAAGATTATGAGCTTGAAGCTTCGCCATTACATTCTGCACAATGTTCCTTTTCATCTCACACGTTACTCTGATCAGCACATCTTTTCCTGCTACTCTTGCTTCAACCTTCCAACATTTCTTCGTTGCTTTATCATCATCATCACCACCTTCATATGAAAACTCATAACCAACCATGTTGCTTTTCCTCACTTTCATGCACCCTTCTGATTCTATCTTCCTCTTCTCTTTCTCTTTCTCCAAATCTTTCACACGCTGCTCAAGACACTTCACGTATTCTATAGCCTTGGTAAGAACAGAAACCTTGTCCGTCTACACACATGTTCAGAAAAATTGAACATTCATGCAAAGCAAAATCATCTTTGCACCTATTGAACAATCTATATCATTTGCTGGATTTTTCTGTACTGTTCATCTACTATGTTTTCAAAAAGATCTTTTAAAGTATTAGCATACTGTATTTTTAATGTTCAATAGAAAATAACATAAAAAGACTCGGTAGAGAATCTGAACTCTGTGAAAATAGATAAAAAGTGAATGATCTGATAACCTTTTTCAAGCCAGGAATAAGGGCAGAAAGAGCGATGAACATTTTGGTGATATTCTCTCTCCTTTTTCTCTCAGCCATTATGTGATCAAGTGTCTGAGAAGAGTTTCTTTCCCTCTTGAGGGGTTTTCTGCTTTTTTCTTCTGTCTGCTGCTTTGAGTTGTCACCAACATGTTTGCATGTTGTTTTCTTTGAAGTGGAATCCTCAAACGACAGAACACAAGACTTTGGTTTCTGAGGAGAAGCATGTTGTGTGAGACTTGGCATGTTCTCTTCCAAAGATGAAAAATTGCTTTTTTTGCATGACTCTTCTGCAGGAACCATTGAACTGTCTCCGTTAAATTCTTCTCCAACAGAGTTCATGTCAAAATCACTTAGAATATGCCAATCACTTTCCTCCTGCAAAAACAACAAAAGAGAACAATTTTTAGGAACTAAGGTTGTGTATTAGGTTATATACCATATTTCATATGTTACGTACCAAAATTGAAACCCATCTTTGCCATGACTCATCATCCATTTTGTCCATCAAACCTGGAACATGGCTGTAGTGCAGTTTATATATGGTTATGCTGTTGAGGGGAGAAGCCCAAACTGAGCGATGTGGGACTCCTTTCGGTGCCATTATTGGTCATTGATTGATATAGTGTTTGATTAGAGTAAAGTATTGGTAGTTTGAGAAAGACGATATATATGTGGCTGAGGCTAAAGACACGACCCTCTCACTTTTCTGCTACAAGTGGCATTGCGATTTCATTTTGTAATTATGTTGTAAAGCCGTAATTAAAATAGTAAAAGGTTTATATTATTATAAATGAACATGTTGTTGTGTTGGGACCAAAATAAGTGTTTAACTTTACTAAGTTGAACAAGATTGTTGTGAAAAAGATTTCGAAGTTTAAATGATTAGAGCATTTTGTACTAAAAATAGTAAATTAGATTTCAGATATATATATTTTTTTATGTATTTCAACCAATTAAATTGTCTAAGGGCCAAATTTTGATCCACTTTTATCATCTCACTTTGTAATAAAAGAATGTAAAAAATATAAGGTTAAAATATATTTTTGGTCCCAATTTTCGTCAACTTTTGTCAGATAAGTCATAGTTTTGGTTGTACGTTCAAATAGGTCTCAATTTTCGTCAATTTTGTTCAATTGGGTCCTTTTTTGCTAACACCATTTAAATCATTAACGGCTATAAACAGTGACTGCCACGTGTCACTTCGTGGTTTTTTTAATTTTTTTTTTAATTTATTTTATTTTATTTTATTTTTTAAAATTTTTTTAAATGTCCACGTGTCAACCCAGTAGCGTGTCACGTGTCAAAGTCAATGTTATATATTCAATTTGGTCCCTATATTTGTTATTTTTGTTCAATTTAGTCCAAATTTTTGTTAACATGAATCAATTTAGTCTCTCTCCAAATTGAAACCAAATTTAATTTTTATATTAAAATTCACATTTTTTATTAAATATTTTTATATAATATATTAAAATTCACATCATTATAACTTTGATATAAAAATTAAATTTGGTCACATATTCGATAGGAACAAAATTGGTCAATTTTAAACAAAATTGGGACTAAATTGAACAAAAATAATAAATATATGGACTAAATTGGATATAGAACATTGACTTTGACACGTGATACGCTACTGGGTTGACACGTGGACCTTTAAAAAAAGTAAAAAATAAAAAAATAAAAAAAAACACGAAGTGACACGTGGCAATCATTGTTCATGGCCATTAATGATTTTAACATTGTTAGCAAAAAAAGACCCAATTGAACAAATTTGACGAAAATTAGGACCAAAAAGGTATTTTAACCAAAATATAATAACATTGAATTGAATCACAAAATTTAATCCTTTTATCAATGTTGTTGCATACCATGTGTTTTATAAAAACACAAAAAAAAGGTTTATTTTTGTTTTTGTGAAATTTGTTGTCTAATTTGAGTTATGAATTGCAAGTGTCACTTTTTGGAAAACGATACTTGAATTTTTCACTTTATTACTTGTGCGATTTGGTATACTTGTCAATCTCGTAACATTAGAGTTTTTGTTTTCCCTTCATCCAATGAAAACAAAAGCGATACCTAAAGCCCTCCACATTTGGAAAATCACATACACACGGTTAATCTTATCATCCATATCATTCTCAATGACAAACTCAAGTACACTTTTGCATATTTTTCATGATGAATTCAATTATGAGTTCAATAAAGATTAATATATGATTGTGCTATGCATTTGGGTAAAAGCATGTGTTTAGGCACAATTATTATTTCTTAGTAATTTCCTTCCGTTGGTATCATAGTCGACCCATACTCTATTTATGTATGATTTTGAAATTTGGGTTTCTTACGCATATGAAAATTACATGAATATGCATAAAGTGTGGTTTAAAATTGTGGTTCCAAATTCATGATGAAAATTCATTTTGAATTTTTTTTATTTGTCATTGGATTTGGTATATAAAGGTTCAAATTTTGATGGTTTAGCATTTTAAATGAGCTAATGCAATGAAGAAGTCGTCATAATGATCTCTATTAAGTAAATTGTTCTTGAAAAATGTTAAATGTTTATATTTATGATTATCCATGCAAGTATTGATCGATCCAAAGGAAAATTAATAGAACGAGGAGCTTGGGACGATTGATGTTTGGAAAGTGGCTGATCAACCTTGCATACGAAAATAATTACTGTTCTTAATTACGTTGATTTACAGCACAATTACAAAATGAAATTGCAATGCCATTGTAGCAGAAAAGTGAGAGGGTCGTGTCTTTAGCCTCAGCCACATATAGGGATGGTAACGGGTCGGGTCAGGCACGAATAGTGTCTACCCGCAACCCGACCCGCAAAAAAAAAAACCCGCCCGCTACCCGGCGGGTATCCGCTTAAAAAATATTCGCAAATATTTTTAAAACCCGCGGGTATTCGTGGATACCCGATACCCGTAATTATTTTAAAAAATATATATTTTATAAATTTTTTAATATAAAATTATAAAAATAAAATATAAATTAAATTAAATTTTAATTATAATTAAATTTGACATAATAAAATATACTGTTAATTTTAATTTTAAATAAATTTAACTTAATAAAATATAAATTAAATTTTAATTTTAATTTTTCGCGGGTAACGAGTACCCGCGGGTACGGATAGTATAATACCCGTACCCGACCCGTTTATAAGCAGGTATTATAATACCCACTACCTGCGAATAATAAATATCCGTGGCTAATAACTATCCACTGTGAATTTTATCCGCGGATATCTGCGAGCGCGGATATTTTTATCATCCCTAGCCACATATATATGGTCTTTCTCAAAATACCAATACTTGACTCTAATCAAACGCTATCAATCAATGACCAATAATGGCATTGAAAAGAGTCCCACATCGCTCAGTTTGGGCATCTCCCATCAATAGCATAACCATATATAAACTGCACTACGGCCATTTTGCATGTTGATGGACCAAATGGATGATGAGTCATGGCAAAACTGGCATGTTCTAAGTGATTTTGACATGAACTCTGCTGGAGAAGAATTTATCGAAGACAGTAATTTTTCATCTTTGGAAGAGAACACTGGTTGGTTAGTATCTCTTAGGTGTACAGAGGGAGTTTCACTAGGGAATGAGACGTGAGTCCAACCACATAAGACATTGATACCACTTAGTCATGTGAAACTTAGATTCACACTTGGATTCTTAACGATCTTTCCCTCAAGGGTGAGTCTCTTCAACCACATTGGTACACTTCTCCTTCAGCCGGCTCTAATACCTCTTCTTAGGTTTACAAAAAGAATTTCACTGGGAAAACACAACACTAATGAGATCTAAGTCCAACCACATAAAACATTGACATCATTCTCAATCCAAAACTTAAGACAATGAGTCTTTATTTTTATATAATACTCCACTTTCTGATTTCTAACCAATATGAAATTTAGAGTAATACTCCACTTACCTGCTTATCACGTGGAACATTAAAATAGTAATATATTGTTGTGCATGGAGCATGATTGCCCTATGTTGCAGATGAACCCTAAATTCACGACGACAGTTGACTCAGGATTTGTCCAACTGCTGTAACCCTCAATATTAATAATGGGCCACAAAACAAATATTAATTAATGCATAATCTGCAACTACAACACGATACTGATGAATTGTCTTTTCCATTTTTGTCAAACATTGAAGCTCCTAAAGAAAGAAATAGTACTGCTGTTCATGATAGTTATGGTTTTGGCCATCTTCACGAACATTCACTTTTATGGAATATAAGATTATTTTTGTTTACTTTACAATTAATATTTGAATTGATAGTTTTCGTCTTGTATATTGCAAGTTAAAATGCTTCAATAAATTCACCCTTTCTATGTGTTTGGATATGGTGGCAAATCTAAGATCTAAGTCAATGAAACAATTAAAAATTATTCGAGTGTTAATTCAAAATTAGTAAAGACAAAATTAGAAGAAACAAATATATAAAATGAGGGTTAAAAACATAATTTTTGTCAGATATTTGATAATAATTTAAAAAAAAATAAAAATCAGAAGATGCACTTATTATCTCATACACGTAGGTCCGTCAATATTTATATACCAGAAAGAAACAAAAAGGAAAGTAAAAAAAAAAAAAAAGTTAAAAAATCGAAACGCATAATCATTGAAGAAAAAGACGACAAATTTAAAGAAAAAAAATACCTTTTCCGTAAAAAAGCAAAGATTTACGATATGTTTTCAACATGATGAATTAATTACAAATTATATATGCTTTATATATTAAGATATAACCAGTTCTGTCGTTATCTTTTTAATAATATTTATGTATTTAAATTCTACAATAAAATAAATAATATAATATTATTAAAATAAAATTAAAAATAAAAAAATACTTTTTTTTTCAAATCAATCTGTTTTATAAACGTTTACTTAAATTTATTCCACTTCACATAATTGCTTAAATGAAAAAGAAAAGAACTCTACATTTGGATTTTTTTTAGTACATATTTTGTTTAGTGTGATTAACTTTTGAGAGCATTCTATAGTAGCTTTTTTTAACTTTTCGATTGAAAAGTTATATATATATATATATATATATATATATATATATATATATATATATATATATATATATATATATATATATATATATATATATATAATATACTTGAGAAACCATATATTATAATTGGTAAATATATGAATAAAGTATGTAACATTGTTTCTCACTGAAATTATAGTTTGGGATGATGAAATATCTTTTTAGTAGAGTCACTAATAAAAAGTTCCTATAACGTCACCCAGTTAATGTATGCTAAAGGGAATACAAACGTCAAAAATGATCGGTGGCATTTTTGTAAATAAAATGTCAATTTTGACGTCTGTCTATGTAAGCCCCGACGTCCCGTAACGTCTGTTCTCCACGCGCCCAACGTCACGCAAACATAACGTATGTTAATAGAGCATCCGACATCACGACGTCACTCGACGTCGAGTAATTACAGACCTGACGTCCCGCCTTTTATAAGTCACAACAGCACCGTGAAACGTCACTGTTTCTCTTTTGCGCCACTGAACGTCGGGTGCGAATCGAACCGACATAAAGGGATGTCGGACACCCTATTTCCGACGTTAGCTAAGATCATTTTTTTTTTCGGACGTTAATTTTAACGTCACCATATATTACGTCGGTATTTTTGCAGACGTCAAAAGCTAAAAATAACATACATTATAGACACTTTTTGTTTTAGTGAATGATTAGAAAGTTAATACACCAAATTTTTAGGAAAATGAAAAGAAAAAGAAAAAAAAAAGACATTCAAGATTAAACACATGTAAGTTCCTAAAAGAAAAAAAATAAGAAAAGAAAAGGAGTGGGTCATGAAATTGAATGATGAAGACCCAACCATGTCCTCACCATTGAAAACAACATTTGTCTCTATATATTCTGACTTTATAGAGGTTTGCTACTCTATGAGACATCATTTTCAAATTGAAATTGATATATAATATTCTATTTCATCTGATCCACAATGTATTGTTGTATTCATGATTTCGTTTAAGTAAAATACAATTTTTGGCAAAGAAATTTATTTTATATAAGTTTCACTTTTGAAATCCTGATAATTAATTTGATTTTTTTTACGCAATTAATTATGAAGCAACACCTTGTTATTTTCCTTAACAATATATTTTAGTTTAATCAAATTATAATTATACAATCTTTACATATATTAATTTGAATTATATATAAGCAGATTTTCCTTGGTTCGAGTGAAAATCAAGTTTGTATATCTTAAATAAAATTTCATATTCAAGTAAATAAAAAAAGATATGACTAGAAAAGAAAATATATATTCTACTAAAAGCGGATTGATTTTTTTTTTATAATAAATAATAATCTAAAAAATTGTAGTATTTCACACTTCTAACAACAATAAAAAACGGTTTAAACTTATATAGTTTATTCTACTTTTGACCCTTTTGACAAAACAAACATGGGCATTAATTAATTCCTATTATAGTGAACTCTATATTTCAAATTTCAATGTAAAAGAAAGAAAAAGGTGTTATATTATCATACTAATTCCTTCTTAGATAAATAGACTATTTTGTTTTGAAAAAATGTTGTTTGACACCGATGGCGGATCTTCACCAAAATATTTGGGAGAGCCAAAATAATATACTCAAAATTTATATATTTAATATTATTGTGACTAATTCAATAAAATTAAATACATAATCTAGTACATTTATAATTATCAAAGAAATTACACATATCTAAAGGAATGTCTATCATTTTTTCATATTTTTGAACTCATGGTAATTGAATTATAATTAAATTTTTCAGTTAACTTTTTTCGATGTAAATAACCATATTATCTACAAAATATTCATCTTCCATTTTATTAACATGCATTTGATTCAAAAAATATTCACAAACTTTCATTTCATTGTTATGCGATAAATAACCATATTATCATGTTTTCATCTTCACCAGTAGTTTCTCTATCAATTTTAAAAAATAAATTTATTCTTTTGTTTTTCATTAATATACATATTTAAAAAATAAGTTTAAGACTAAAAAATAATTTATCATAATCTAATAAAAAATTGAGAGAATAATTACTAAAAAAACTATAATAATCAAGTTACAATTAAAAATCGACTATGAAAAATCACAGTAATTGTTTCTTCTTCTATATTAAAAAAATGAATATACAAAAAGGTCATGAGATAAAAAATAATGCTAAATGTTAAATAAATAGTTCACTATCAAGTGTGACAAGAGAAAGTTACCTTATTTATTTATTTAATAATAAAAAAATATGAAAAAATGAGGATATTAATACTAAGTTTATGTCTCTTTTTTTAGTAACAAAAGAAAATAAATAAACATGAAAGAAGAATACAACATATGAAAATTTCAAAAGACAATGAGAGAAAAAATAAAAAATATCTTAATAATTTTGTTTATGTATATAATTAATTTTATATTTAATTATTTATTATTGTATTTTATAAAATAAATAAAAAAATACTTAATTTAATTTTTATTAATTTTGAATATAATATTATTTAATTTTAAAAAAATAAAAATAATTTTTAAAATTTTGAAAATTTATATCATTTAAAAAAAATACAAAATAATGAAAAAGAAATAAAAAAAATTTGGGGGGAGGGGGGCTCGTGGCCCCCGCCTGCCCCTTCCATCTTCCGCCATTGTTTGACACCATTTGACGATCATTTGACAACTTGTATAAGGGTAAAATAGTACTAACAAAAGTTAACTTTTATATTTTTAGAAGGAAGAGAAAATAAATAGTAGTGAGGGATAGTGTCAAATAGTAGTAAAGTAAAGAGTGATATTAAAATACCAGTGTCCTTTTGTTTTATTCCCTGTCATTTTTCACTACTAGAATTTAATGTTTTAGCGACCGAAATTAGCGACCGAAAAATATAGGTTGCTATCTGCGACCGAATTAGCCACTGAATGATTTTTGTTGCAATCTGCGACCACTATAGCGACAAAATATTATTGTACTTACATAAATTTAATCAGCGACTGAAATAGCGACCTTAACATATAGTTGCTACAATTTAGTCGCTAAATCGGTGGCTATATTTCTACAAATGAATGTAGACTTTTTAGCAACCACATTAGCGACCGAATAAATTTTTCATTAGCGACCGATACCATGGTGGTCGCTAAATACGTTTTAGCGATTGAAAAGTCGTTGGTCGCTAACTAAAATATTTTTAATGCATGAATCAGTGACCGAAAGTATGGTGGTCGCTAAATTTGTATAATTTTATAATTAGCGACCAAAAACGTGGTGGTCGCTAAATATTTATTACATAGTAATTAGCGACCAAAAACTTGGTGGTCGCTGAATATAATGTTTTTAACGTAGCAATTTGTGACCGATATGCAGTGGTTGCTAAATGGCAAACACATCATTTAGCGACCGAATTGTGTTGGTCGCTAAATTCAATATTTTTAAAATTGCATTAGATGAGTGTGTTTAGAGTTTGGGATTTAATGGTTACGGTTTTAAGACTTATGGTTAGGGTTTATGGTTAAATGTTATATTAAGATCCAAAAATTTAATGGTTGCTAAATTTTTGTTGTTTTTAGTTGAAAAATAAAATTTTATATTTAATTGGGTCACTAAACATTGACATGTAAAATAATATTAGTTACGAGCTAGTTCGTCATTGATTTTTTTTTTCATACAATAGGTATTGACAATTTCGAATTTAATGCACTACAAGAATGTATTAAATTAGCTGCCATGTTAAAGCGTCAATTAGTGTTTGGATGCTTTTAAGAGTGGGTCCACCGTATTTGGTTACATCGAAGTTGATCTCTGTATTTATTTTTCTGGAATATCTTGAACTCCTTTGTAAATAATATGTATATGGCTAATAATGGACTTTACTTTCATCTTTATATATATATATATATATATATATATATATATATATATATATATATATATAACGCATGTTAAGACATGCAAATTGATGTTAGTGACACGACAACCATAATTTTTTGCGTGTTATGGTTTAACTCATGAGTTCCTTCATGTATGCAATTTAAATAGACCCTAGCCTTGGCCCAAACCATTAATCTTTCACAAATCACAGAAAGAAACCTTTGAAAGAAAAATAGCATGTCTCTTGCATCTCCCTCTCTTCTTCTTTCGACTATTAATAAAACAATATTATTTTCAAATTTTAAAAAGAATAATTATTATTTTAAAAGATTTATGGCTACTGTAATTTGAGTTAGACCATTCCAAATCCATTTAATTTCAAACAAAAATACCAGATTTAAAATAATTTAATTCTATCGAGCTCATATTTCTAACTTATTTTTACAAACTATGCAGAGAGACTCAATCATGCCGAGCAGAGTGAACGTATGCATGAACAAAATGAACGTATACGCCAACAAGATGAACAAATGAAACTTATTTTGCAACATATTCATTTGAAGAATGTTGTGCCAGGTCCTACTGATCCTCCTAATATTGGAGAGGATAGAGTAGACCATATCAGTGATAGTAGACCAGACGATCATTAGTTTCATGTTTAGTTATTTGGTGTGTTTCAATGTTGCACACTTTCAAACTTTTTTTGTTTTGTTCTTTTGGATCATGTTATATATTTACCACTTGTGATGTATGTACTACACTTTACTATATTATGTAATGTAGTTTGTTATTACTTAGCTAGATCAAATTTTATCATTCATAAACAGGTAAAAATATTGTTTTTAACCAGGTAAAAATTGTAAATAATATAAAAAAAAATTTCATTTTTTTGCTAATCAGCGACCGATTTTATGGGTTGCTGTTAGTCTCCGAACTTTGCCACCAATTTAGCGACCAACAAATATTAGTCCCTGTTCACAAAACTTTTTGCCACCATTTCAGTGACCAAAAAAATTGTATATCACTAAAACAATCATACTTTAGTGATCGATTTAATTAGTCGATGTTTGTCTCATAACTTTGCCACCAATTTAGCGACAAAAAAAGTGTACATAAATATAATAATCATACTTTAGCGACCGAAATAGTTGGTCGCTAACTACCTACATTCTGCGACCAAACTAGCAACCGAATTTAATATCACTTATGGTTGCTAAATTGGTCTCTTATACTTAGGAAAGTGACCAACTTTTAGGGACTAAATAGCGACCGATATTTCAGTAGCTATTTAGCGACTAAAAAAAATTGGTCGCTATTGTTTTTGCCACCAAGGTTTTTGTTACCCCATAAATTTGGTCGCTAATTCAGTCACAGATGACTTTAGCGACTGATTTATGTTATTTAGCGACCAAATTCAGTGGTCGCTAAAATACATTTTTTTTATAGTGTTTATGCGACACGTGGATTTTAATGGGATAACAAACATGGTTGAAAGGAACACACATAAAAAAATCCAAACATGGCCTAAAAGCTTGAAGAAAGACAAAAAACAAGCTAGCTTTTTCCACCTCGTTTGATTATAATATGATTTGGAAGATGCAAAGAAAGGAAAAGGGTAAAAGAAAGGTGCCAAATAATGATGTTGTGAGTGTTATGTTTTTGTGAAAAAATTGGTGGTGGTGTTGTGTCATGTAAAAGTAGATTGAAGAAAGCAAGAGAGTCACAAAAGGAGGTTACATGAATGTAAAGAGGCTAGAATGGTAGGGAAAAGAGCTAGGTATTTTGTGAACCAGGTTTGCTTGGATCCACTTTATATTTGATTTTGACAAATCTAGGGTTTTAGATATATATCATTCATATTTTGAAGTTCAATCTCTATTGTTTTTACAATTAATACGAAACCTTACATTTCTTAGCTCGTGAAGACAAGAAAGTAAGATAATGGGACAAAATAATATTTATGTTACTCAATAAACCAAAAAAATTAAGTTTAAAAATATAGCAATTTTGAATATTATACTTAAACAATTTAATAAAAATTCAATTAAAACATTTATTTAAAATTTAAAACTTAATATTAAGCCTAATTACCAATGATCAACCATGCGATCAATTTCCTGAATTCAAACGAAATTCATGGAATTAATTTTTTTGTTAAATATGTTTTTGTCCCTCAAGTTTCAATGAAATTTGAAATTAGTCGCTCTTCGAAATTTTATACCAATTTAGTTCTTTATCTTTAAAAATACGTGAATTTAGTCATTTTAACCAAATTTTGTTAAGTTTATATTGTTTGACACATTTTCGCTTCAATATTAACTTAAATATCATCATAAAATGCGTTTAAAATGTCAAATAAACTTAATAAAAATTGATAAAAAGAACTAAATTCACGTATTTCTAAAGATAAAAGACTAATTTGGTATAAAATTTTGAAGAGGGACTAATTGTAAAATTCACTGAAACTTGAGAGACCAAAAACATATTTAACTCATTTTTTAATATTAAAACTATAATTTTTTTCTTTATTATACTAAAAACAAAATATACTAATACTTATTATATTGAACCGATTATTCACCTTAATAAATTTAAATTTACATTAAAAGTGTTAAAAGGTGTCATCGGTGTCATCTCGCTGTTAAACTTAGATATCAACATGAAAAATTATGTATACTCAAGATCCTTCAACATCAACATATAGTTTTTGTGTCTCTCATCTAGCAGCCATGACACCCTACGCATCACCAACCACAATCACCACCAGCTGTTTCCGACATTCATAAATTATTAGCAATTATAATTGTTTCAACTTTTTTTTTTAGAAAAAACTCATTTCATTGTCAGAAGTTAACTCTCCTTTTTATTACAAAATGTTAAAAATAATGCATATTAACTTTTGGTTTTAATTATTGATCCCACTTTTTTAGGAGTGTGTCAATTCGGGTACTATTTTTTAAAAAGTTTCAATTGTATCATAACTTTTGAAAAAGTGTCTCAACACTAACACAAAAGAAGATCTTTTACGTCCGGCGCTTTTTGCTTTTCTCGTATGGTTTAAGTCAGACGTAGTAATGATAATTGTAAATTTACGACAATTTGGGTACTGTTTTTAAAAAAGTTTCAATTGTATTTTTCAGAAAAAAGTTACTAACATCATCAACTGATAATGTCATGTGTCACACCAAAAACCCAACACGTGACAACAAATTTTTCTGCACAAAAAAAAAATTAAAAAAAATTAAAAAATCACATATATAACTCATCGGAAGGTGTAAAAATGTTTTGTGATGATAAGATTCTCTCTAGGACACTCATTCATTAGGATTGCTTAAATAGCAAATATAAGTCTGATCTCTGACATATTTAATACGTATTTTATTGCAAGTTATATGTAATAAAGCATGAAAATTTAACATGATTCAATATACAATCCACAACTACACTAAAAACACTAAAAAGTATTTTATTTTTGTGCATATCAAGTTTTACATAGAGTTTTTATATAATAAAGGAAAGAACTATATCTTACAATATTAAAAGATAGTTTTTATTCCATGATTACACTAAAAAGATGCCTATTAATTAAAATCCTCCTTTAACAGTTATAAAACTGTACAAAACTCTAGATAAACTATCTAAATATAAAATTTTATACCAACAACATCTTTCCTCGTCAAACCGTCCAAAAGAAATAAAGGAAAATCTTTACTAAAGAATAGTCAATTACCCAAATCTTGATCACTCAACTATTCTCGTATTGTTGTTTTTTCATAAAAATAATCTGAGATAAAATTGCAAATAAAAAAAAAATCAACATATATAATATTTTTTATAAATTTCTTATTCTTTATATACATATAGATAAGTAACCTTAATGATTATAATATTTGGATTAGTTTTTTTTTTATGTTAAGTTTTAATCCTTACTTATACACATATTTCTTTCAAATTTGAACAGAATATATAAATAGTTTTGACTTTTATTCGGCACGATAATTGAGAGATGAGAAAATGACGTATTTTACATTTTGGATATCTCTGTTCTGGGCAAATTTCTTTTGTCTTAGTTGAAGCAAAGATTTTTCTTACGAAGAAGCGAAAATGTTTTGAAATATTGAATATTTTAAATATATCATTAAATATTTATTATTTTCAAACAAAATCAGTTAAGAATGTAATGCTTATTAATATTTTAAATATAATCTTATTAAATATTTCACTGTTAGTAATTAAATTTTTAAGAATAAAAATATTAAGCAAGAAACACTTTAATACAAATATAATATGAATTAAGGAGCTGAGTGTAACACTCCATTTAAATAAATACCTTAATTAAATGACATGTTACACAAATAATACAGAGACAAGGTCCTGAGTATAAACACTACTCCTTACCGTATCATATCCAACGAACACGCGTCATGATGCCAAAACAAGACATGGTACAAAGTTCAACAGTAAATCAATTGAGATTGAAAAGACAAGTAAATACATGGGTCGTATCGTAGCCCTAAAAGAAAGCCCAAATAAACAAAATCCAGCCCAGCCAGACTATGTAGTGGAGTCACCATTTCCCTGTTGATCACAAGTATTTCTCGTATCTGCTCACATCGATAAGTTGATGATCATCGCAAAGAGAGAAAACCACACACATAACGTTATAATTAGTCCAAGATGCACATGTCAACCAATCATGTTACGACTTTTAAACAATGCACTAAGAGTCACGACACGACTCATCCGAATACATATAATTAGTCAGATTCAGCGAATGCTTGTACTTGTGGTGAACTTCCCTGCTCTGCCGAGCTGCTCTACCGAGCTAATTGTTACAATGTTTCTTTCCCCCACACACAAGGTTAGTCCTTAAAGGGTTTCAGGCCTCCTGCTACTCTCACCACTCGAGTCAGTACGCTCTATGTGAGACTAACTGACTCTTTAGAGTGTCAGGATGCAATCCTTACCTTGAATCCTTACTAAATTATATAAATGGGGCACCACCATCAACTCCCACTAATAGGGGTCATGGAATTACATCCTGACCAACTGAGGTACCACCATGAGGTCTCACCTAGAGACTAGTGGAATTACGCCCTAACCAATGAGGCACCACCACGAAACTATTGTGGAATTACGCCCTAACCAATGAGGCACCACCATGAAACTATCATGGAATTACGCCCTAACCACACACAAATCATATTTCACCATCCAAGTATGTAATTGTTACGCATACAAATCTCATGCCAACATTTATAACCAACTTTCATTCATATTCCATACCAAAACCATACCAAACTCATCATTTTTAGCCCACGAATCATTCCATACATGCAACATGCTCAATTCATGTTAAACTCATCCATCACAGACCATAAACCATCTCACTCATACATAATCACCCAATTCATGCTTTAAAAGTATAATCAATACAAACATATGGCCAACATTTAAGAACAAAGAAACAATAAAGCAAGCACACTCCTGGCCCAGCTCCTCGCTTAGGCAGAAAGGTCTCACTCAAGCGAGAGGGATTCTCGCTCAGGCGAGCTCCTTTCGCCTAGGCGAGAGCTCGACAAATAGGAACATTGGCCTTCTGCACTTTCTCGCTTAGGCGAGACCTCCTCGCTTGAGTGAGACATTCCCTCGCTCAAAATGAAGATTGGTCGCCTGAGCGACAACTCGCGCAAAAGACCTGGGCGAGCCTCTATTACTCTCGCCTAGGCGAGACATGCTCGCTTAGGCGAAAAGACCAGCGCTCACCACTGTTCCCTCGTGCAACAGCCACATTCAAGGATCTCAACGACATTTAGCAACATTACAAGCCATCACAATAGCACCCAAGCATTTTAAACACAGAAACAGAGGTACAACAAACATATATGACTCGAAAGTGAGAAACCCTAACTTCCCTTACCTGGAAAATGCCAACAGACTACTTCGACACTTAAGCGAATGAGCATGACAGCTCCTAGAGCAGACTCATGAACTGGAAAAATGGTAGAACAAATTCAATATGGGTTACCAATGTGAACCTTAGCTAGAATCATGATAATAGGGCTAAAAACAAAGGAGGTACGGTTAGTGAATCAACTTACGTGACTTAGAGAACGAAACTGAACTAGCTTGAAGATGGCGGAGGTCCAAACCCTAGCAGAGGTCTGCAGCTGCTCAAAGAGGAAGTAAGGGAAAGCTGTTTTTCTGCGAATGAGATGAATGAGTGGGGTTAGGACAGATTAGGGTCTTTGGCTCCCTATGGGCCAGCCCTAGGCCCAACTGATTTGGGGCAACCCTTTAAAATAAAGGCAGAAATGTAAGTGGCCCTTACACTAAGTAATAAATTGTGAATCTTGTACCTTTCTCTCCAATAGCATCCTAAAAGTAAATCGTAATCTCACAAAGTTTATATAATTAATTTTGTTATAATAATATGTTATTTATCAACAACTAATATATCTTGATTTTGAAATAATAAGAAGACAGATAAAGGTACAAATATTGATATGGATGTATACATGTTATCTAGAGAGATTGGGGATAGGAGAAAAATTTTATACCCATTGAATTTTAGTATAGAAATGAGGATAATATGAGATAGCAAAACTCGTTCTTATCTTGTCCCATTGTCATTTTTATTTATAACTTTTAATTAAGTCAATTAGTTTTTTTTTATCTATAACAATATATAAAAAGGATTCCCTCTTTTGTGTATACATTTCAAAATACCAATTTTACCCTTTAAAATATAATTTTTTATAAAATTTTTAAAAATTGACTGTTACTTTTATAAACTTTTTTATAAAATCGTTTATCTCTGCTCTTCTTTTTTTCTCTATTTATCAACAGTTATTCTCTCATCTTTTCTGATATATTTCACTTTATTTTTAATTCTTACATTATATATTATTTTATATATTATAACTTAATAACATTACGTTATCATCACCTACTAATATAATATCACATATATTTAAAAAATGCATACACACAGTAACGCCTGTATGTATGCTAGTATAAGTTAAAGATTTTAAGTTAGTTTTAATATAAATTTTCTAGTTAATATTATTAAGATTATTTATATATCCAATAAAATATTTAAAACTTAAATTTTAAAATAAAATAAATTCAATATATTCAATTTTTTAGAAGCAATACAACTATTTATTTAAACATGAGATTAATTAATATTTTTTCATCATCATTCACTTTTTCACATGATAAATATGTGTTTGTTTTCACTGTTGTACTGTTCAGAGAGATAGAAAGACGAGTAACTAATTCCATTGGATTCAATGCTTTCCAGAAAAATGAGAAAGTGAATTTGTACGAGTTCTTCTCACATCTGCTAAACCACCGGAATTTGATAGCTCTTGAAATCGATTAGTCAGTAACACTCAAAAATGTAATTTTTTTTTTCAGAGTCTATTTTAATAATCATCAATCAGGTCAGCATTTTATCTATCACAACATTAGCTCTATTAATCCGATCCACATCGAGCCTAACATCACAATAACCTCAAAGAAAAGAAGAAAGAGTATATTTTCAATCATAATAACAAAAAATAATTATATTAACAATATTATTATTTTTTAAGACTTTTGCAGGTGTTTGATGAATAAAGTCGTCACATTTTAAATGAAGAATAATTATACGAAAGAGAACGGAGAAAGCTATTAAAGTGATATTTTATATAACCTAAACCCATCCTAATTTTCGTTCAATTTTATTATTTTAGTCATAATTTTTGTTTCTTTTAAATAAATTTAAATTTTTGTCAATTTTATTCAATTTGATCTTTTTTTGATAATGCCGTTTAAATAATTAACCGTAATGAACATTGACTGTCACGTATTATTATCGTTAGTTATTTAAATGACGTTAGTAAAAAAGAACCAAATTGAACAAAATCGACGAAATGGAAACCTATTTGAATGAAAAACAAAATTAGGACTAAAATAAAAAAATTGAACGAAAATTGGAACAAAAAATGTATTTTAACCTAATATATATTATTAGAGTCACATTGATGGTAAACTCGTTTTATCTTTAGTCAATGTAAGATCTCGATAGACCTAATAAACAATAAATCTTTCAATATAAAATTACATAATAGATTGAACGAACAATAAATCTTGTTATAATAAACTTTAACTCATCGTTCTGATACTATGTTAATAAAGTAGACTTTAAAGTAAACATTACAAACCTGATTTGTAAAGTTGAGGTTATTACTCATTTATATATATATATATATATATATATATATATATATATATATAAATTTACATATTTTTTAATTTTTTTATAATATTTATTTTAATTCAAGACTTTTACGAAATTACATTTTAATTATTTTTTATTCACATTTTAACTTTTTATTACTTAAAAAATAATATTTTATTATTACATATAATCCAATACTCTTTTTAAGATTTTGTACAATAAAGATGTGTAGTATACGTCATTGGAATCTAATTTTTAATTATCATCGTACAACCATTCCATATTATCCACATGTATGGTGTTGTGTTGCGGTGGCCACTTATTGTAGCACTAGCACATCAGCACCTGGTTGCAGCTTTTCTCTTTTTTAACCATAAATAGTTCAAACAAAATCAAATTATAATTGGCATAAACCATGGATGAATCATGGGAAAAATGGTTTTCTAATTTGGTAAGTAATATACAACATTCACTGCATTACAATCACGCAACCAAACATCCTATGTTATTATATCATTTGGTTCTTACGAAAATGATTCTCCTTTTTGCAGGAAATGGGTGATGATGAGTTTCATGTGTTCAATGAACACGACATGATGATATCTCTTGAGGAAGAATTGATGAAGGGAGAGAGTTCAGTGCCTCATGATTCGGATTCTGCTATCAACAACGACAACAACAACATGGGCACTGGTTCGTGTTTGGAAACAAACACACAACATGCGAATTCTAGTTCGGAGAAGAAGCAAGTATTTTCATCCTGCATTTTCTCTTTTGCAGACTCCACTGTGGTTTCAAATGTTGCTGATGAATCGTTCCATGCAAAAACTGAGAAGAGAAGAAGCAATTTTCAGGCGCAACAGCACATAATGGCAGAGAAGAAGAGGAGAGAGAAACTCAGCACTATGTTCGTAGAACTTTCAACCATGGTTCCTGGTTTGAAAAAGGTCACTTTTATTCCTTCAAATTATATTATTTTTATTTTTTTTCAACAAGAAAAAATATTTGATTGGATTATCTCAATTCATATAATATAAGTGATATATACAAAACAAAAGATGAATGTCACCTTATGAGCCTCTCTCTCTCTCCTTTGAAAAACCTACTGAGGGTTTGATTTTTAAGCTACCACATTTTCGTATTTTTAAGCTAAGAGGGTTTGATTTAGTCAAGTATATATCAAATTCATGCATTTATAGTGTAAAAAACATATCTCAAATCAACTAATAAATTGGACATTTATAAGCTATTAATAAAAATTAAGAGAATTTTAAGTCTTCAAATTATTGTAGAACAAATTTCAGCCTACAAATATAGCATTGTACTTTTGACAAAATAAGAAAATAGAAAAGACTTGTTTACAAATTGGCATCAAAATTGAGAGCTTGAGTGTTAAAATGTTTGAAAAGATTAAGTGAGATGGCCAACATGTAATCAATTATGACAACTAGAGCCTCCAAATGAAGGCTCTTCTCAGTTTCCAGGATATGGAAAGTGGTTGAAGATGGTTTCATCAAACCAAAAAGTATTGTGGGTCTTACGGTAGTAAAAAATAATACATTAAAAGCAACACGTATGAAGTATAAGGTAGTCTAGTACATGTTACATTAAGTTTTTGATGAGTCTGACTCTAAGAAGATATCAAGCACTGAAACTTCAAAAGGAACATGAGATATTTTGCTAAAGGTGTACAAGGGAGATGACCAAGTGAAACTAGTATGACTTCAAACACTTCATGGTGAGTTAAAGAGTATGAAGATAAAGGAGTTAGAAGGAGTTTTCGAGTACATTACACGTGTTGAAACTACGTTTAATCAACTTAGTTGAAATGGAGATATGCTCTACGTCGGTGACTGATGACTTTAAGAATGTCGTATGTGAAATTGAAGAGTCAAAGGTCTATCAACACTCAGGGTAGAATAGCTTGTTGGTTCTCGTGAGGCACACCAATAGTGAAAGAAAAAGATAAAGATGAAATGGTAGTAATGGAACAAGAAATTAAAGAAGATAAAGTGTTTTATACTAACAAAACTCAAGGTAAAGGAAGAGGTTGAGAAGGTAGAAAAAATAGTCGTGGATGTAGAGGTCGTGGTCAAGATGAATTCACTAAGAAGAAAGAACAAATCAAGTCAGCAAAATTGGTATGGAAGAGTAAGAGGTCAGTGGAGAGGATGTCAACCACTGAGCCATTCAAATGTTGAGTGCTACAACTGTCATAAATATGATCACTATGCAAAGGAGTGTAACTAGGATAAATGTTACGTTGTGGTAAGGTTGATCATTATGCTAAAGGGTGTCGAGCCGAGAATAGAAAGGAAGATACAACCAATTTACTCATAGAAGATATTGAAGCCAAAGAAGCTTTATTGATGATGACACAAAGTTTGGGTATCAATCACAACCATATGGAAAACTCGAGTGTATATCAACTCAATGTAGTATCTTAACACGCACACAAGCAATCATATGTGTAGAGACGAGCATCTATTTAAAGACCTATCAAAGGTTGGATCAAGATATGTGTCATTTGGAGATGCTTCAAAGGCTGTAGCAAACGGTCGAGACACAATTTTGTACTTGCAAAAGGATGGTTGAGTTGGACAAATTTGATATGTGTGCAATGTACTTGATCTCAAGAGTATATGTTGAGCATAAAACAACTCATAGAGAAAGATTACTCAACACTCATGAAAGACCAAGTATTATTGTACTTTAAATATAAGCTCGAATGGTTGATCCCCAAATTGAAATAAAGAAAAATCGTATGTACAACTTGGATTTGAAGATCATTCAAAAAACATACTTGAAACTTTATGTAGAGCATGAGGTAAAGATGTTGCATGGATTACCGAGTATAGAATTCCAAAATAAGTTTCGCGAAGAATGTGTAGGAAAAGTTTCGAGTATCGTGCAAAGTAACAATTCATACTGACCTGTTGACTAGTTACCCTTGAATCATTTAGTGGTAAAAGATATTTCATTTCTTTTGGGAATGATTTTTCATGGAAAATAAGGGTGTGTTTTTTGATAGAAAAATATGAGATTTTTGTGGTATTTAATAAATTCAGAGCAATGGTAGAAAAGGAGTCAAACAAAAACAAGAAGTCAATCTGATATGATAGGCAAGACGAGTTTACATAAGTAGAATTAATAATATACTATGAGGAAAAGGACAATAAAAAAAGTAAGGAAGAATAAAGTTAATTATACAATAAAAAAGGAATCAAAATATTCTTTTATTGACAATTAAGTAAATCAAGTATTCAAATTATGTGAAACATTATGCTCGGTTGGTATGGTAGCTTAAAAGTAAAATATTTGTATATGTGCAGTTGGACAAGATATCTATCATTGGCAAAACCATCGATTATGTGAAACATTTACAGAATCGTGTAAAAGATTTGCAAGAACAAAAGAGTAAGACAGAATCTGTAAAGTGCTGCAAAAACAACAGATCCAATGTTAATATTTCAGAAAATTTTCCCAAAGTTGATGCAAGTGTTTCAGGTAAAGATGTAAGAATCAGAGTTATTTGTGACAGACGAGAACACATTGTAACAAACCTATTTTCGAAGCTTGAATCTCACCATGTCTCCATAGTTTGCAGCAGTGTTCTGCCATTTGGAAGTTCTGCTCTAAACATTTCTGTCATTTGCAAGGTAATATCAAATATCATCCATGTAAAAGGAAAAATATCATTAACTAGGATTTGTTTAGAGGAAAATTCTCCATAAATATTTCACTAAATATCTTTCATAAATTAAAGTTAATATATGTATGAAGTGAAAAATAACACTACTAAAAATTCTCATATTACATGAAAATTTTCTTGTAAATTTGTTAAAAAAATTTACAAGAAAAAACTTTTTCTTGCTATTTTTTCTAAGAATTTTATTTGACAGGTAATTCCTTCGTGGGTAATTATTTTCTACAAAATTATAGAATTCGCAAGTATTTTCTACAAAATTTGTTGTGAAAAGTGTTTTATACAAAATATTTTGCAAAAAAATTGGCAGTAATTTTCTGCAATTTTTTTTCATAATAAAATTTATAAGTATTTTCTACAAAAAAATAAATTCAAAACAAAATTGACAGGAAATATGAAATTTTTAGTAGTGTAAATTTCGAAAAGGTTAATAATAGGTATATTTCTAAAGAAACAAGTCAAAAAATGAGTTTCTCTTCAAACTAAAATTATCTTAAACATGAATTTAAGAAAAAAATATATAAGTGTTTTTACAAAATTATCCCACATATAAGCTAATTTGATTATTTGGAAAAACTCTTCATTTCTTCTTCTTCTTTTTTTAAATGCTTATGGAAAAAATTTCCTGCATAATCTCATGTAAAAATAACATTTATAAATTAGCTCTTACATCAAGTATTGCTATATATTGTGCAGGTGGAACATTTCAGCATGGGAATAGATGACCTAGTGAAAAAATTATACGAGGATTTATTGAAATTCTATAACTTGCAATAACAGTTAAAGAAGTGTTAATTTTGTGTTAGTGTAACACAATTACTTATATTGATGTGTATTTGGTAGTTTTTCTAAAAGTTAAGAAACTTACCTTAATGTCCGTGTAAACTTCTGTGTTATTTACTCATTCATGAGTTAATTAGTGTGCAACATATTGTCTATGTTAGTTCTTATTACACACATTTATTTAAATATTGAAACCAATTTATAAATGTGTAAAATGCATGTTAATAAATAATTATTTTTGTATGATTTATTGGAAAAAATTAATTATACAAAATATTTCCAATAAATAGCTATATTTTTTTTTATTAAAATTGATTAATAATACGAATTGACAACTTTCTTTTGTATTGAGCTAGATCATGATTAAAAATGAAATATATAAAGGTAGTTCATTATTCCCTTTTGATGGACTAGATTTCTTAATGTAATTTGCAAAATTTTCATCTTGCTCAATAGTAAAAATAAAATAACTCTTTTAGTAATATTACTTATATGAACATGATCTAAACTATATTATACGTTACTCACTTGCCATTATCAATTATAAATTAAGATCATTTTGCAGGTATTTGATTGAGTCATTGGTAGCTGGGTTACTAGTAAGTTTGGGGTGTTAAATACATTTAGCCCAAAGTCTTCCTTTGGGTTAAGATACTCGGGGGTAAGAGAATTTAGACTTCTAGTCCCCATAAGAATAGCAAAAGGAGTAAAATACCCTTGTTGTACAACTTAATCTTCAACATTAATTCTTTGGAAAATGATACTATAACATCCACTTTTTAACAAATTCTCTTACAATATGACGTGACGAGACAACTTAATATGTATTTTATTTTCAATATTTTTTATATTCCACGTTGGCAAGGGAGACAGAAGGGGTTTGAAAGAAATGATACTTTGAAAGAAAGCAGTAGGTAGAAAGGCAAAATGTGAGTGAGAGCACCTTGTTGAACTGGGCACCTTCGTTGTTGTCTTTAACCATATTTCTTTATATTTAACCTCGTGTTGTTCTAAAAACCTGTCTTCTTCTTCATATCCCTATTCTTCTTCGAAGCATTTAGTCGTTGCAAGTGTGTGGGTTATCCCATTGGACGAAAGCTCCGACGGGACCGCCTTTGTATCTATTGGTGCGGAAAGGAGGGATTTTTGTGGTGTTTGTAGTGGCGTGAGTTGGTGGTTGTCATGTTTGTGGTGGAATCTAATCGGGGTCGCTTGTTGGAAAGGTGTGTGGTGGCAAAGTATAATTTTATTTTGTGTATTGGTTGTGATTTTATTTTTTGTAAAAGGTAAAGACGAAGATAGGTTTTTGTTTGAAATTGAGGTTAAGGTTAATTTTCTGTCTTCGTATTTTTGTTAGGGTTTTATTTTTATTATCTTATTTTATTAGTTTTTTGCCTTTTTGTGGATTCTTCTTATATCACATTATAACATTGAGTATAGAGAACATGTTTTCTGATCGCATTGTGTTTTTGGTGTTTGCATGAAGTGTGTATATCTAACTTCATTACTTTTCCTTGAAATGATTGGTAAACGGAAACACAATCCATCAGTGCAAAAGTTAGAGAACTCAGTCAGTGAAAGGTTTAGGCTTTCATATTCCTTTATTTAATTCACTGTTAGTATTATGTGCTTACTTAAGAGTTAATAACTACAAACATGTTTCGGGTGTAGGGACCAAGCACCTACAATCAATACTTAAATTACCTTTTTTCTCCTCTTTTCTGACGTCCTCCTTAGCGAGCTTATACAGTTCTTTCTCTTGCTCAATGTCTTCTCTCCTCCTGTTCGGCTGGTCGGGCGATCGGGGTACCTGTCTAAAAGGCTCCAATCCTTAAGTCAGTTTAAGACCGATCGGTAGGTAGTAGTAAATGCTGTAATGAAATGCGAGTTGGAGATGCTTACCAACTTACCTTGGGCTTCTATTTATAGTTTTTGGTTTGGGCCTGTGATTAGGGTTTCTTAATCATGGCCCAATTGTGTTTTAAATCTGATTATTGATCCAGGTTTTGGTGTGGCCGCCCGACCGATGGGTCGTGCATCCTGTCGGTTGTCTTCATAAATGAGGATCCGCCTGACCGATGGTCCTTGGTCCGCCTGACTGATGGTCCTTGGTCCGCCTGACCGATGGTCTGGCGGTAGGCCATACTGTACACAAGTCCCCCAAGCCTTGGGCAATGTTAGAGATGAAGCGAAAATGGTTTATCAAAAAGCCCGACCGAGGCACAGTGAAATGATAGGATTCTTTGTTGATGACGATCAGCTTACTTGTTTGCCTGACTTTGGTTATTTATTTTTTAATCAGCTCGCGTAGGGGCATTCGTTTTGACAGCACGTGTCATTTATACCCTATCGGGCTTTCGTTTGACCGCTTGGGTCGGTGCTGTTCAAATGGGACTTTCGAGAAAGCTCACCCTTTGATCGAACAAGCTAGGTTCGAGTCCCATAAGGAGCCTCGGTCGGTCGGCCATCATTGAAAAGCTATTTTTAGCTTAGTTATTGTAAAGCCCTATAAGGGCGTTCCTTTTGACAACGCGTGTCACTTATACCCTATCGGGGTTTCGTTTGACTGCTTCGGTCGGTCGATCGGCATTGGAAAGCAATTTTTAGCTAAGTTATTGTAAAGCCTTGTAGGGGCATTCCTTTTGACAGTGCGTGTCACTTATACCCTATCGGGGTTTCGTTTGACCGCTTGGGTTGATGCTGTTTGAACGGGGCTTTCGAGAAAGCTCACCTCTTGATCGAACAGGCTTGGTTCGGGTCCCGTAGGGAGCCTCGGTCGGCCTATCGGCCCATCGGCCCATCGACATTGAAAAGCTATTTAGCTAAGTTATTGTAAAGCCCTGTAGGGGTGTTCGTTTTGACAGCGCGTGTCACTTATACCCTATCGAGGTTTCATTTGACCGCTTGGGACCGTGCTGTTCGAACGGGACTTTCGGGAAACCTCGCCCTTTGATCGAACAGGTTTGGTTTGGGTCCCGTAGGGAGCCTCGGTCGGCCTATCGACCCATCGGCATTGTAAAGCAATTTTTAGCTAAGTTATTGTAAAGCCCTGTAAGGGCGTTCCTTAGTAAACTTTTTGCATCAAATCAATTCAAATATAACAATGAAGTTAATGGAAGTTCAAATACTAAAAAAATTATATTGTATCCTATACTCATGAACCTAATAGGTCCACATGCTCCTTGACCAAATTTTCTTACATTGGACTACTTATGTTCAAATTGTATAACCAGGATTTGCACTTATTAACTCTTTAATAAACATATAGTTAGGAGAATGAATTCATGTAATCCTTTTGCTTTCTTTCAAAGAAGCATTTCTTTGAAACTTTTCTGTTTCCCTGAATCAACATGGAAATTCAAAAAAATAAAAAATAAAATGCACTTTCAAGAACTAAAAGATTGTGAGAGAAGTTGTCAAAAAGTGAATGTGAAAATATCATTTTTCTAATTTTTCTGCACTACACCCTCCCCTGGTCGATGTCACTAGCTCACCTTTCGAAGAAGAGGTTTAAAGACACACATGAAAAAAAAAATGTTGTGTAATGTTTGGACATTTTGACGTTGAAGTTTTTAGCATTAAAGTCTAACTTTCTTTATTTATATTAGAGAAAATATATGAATTACGTGAATGGGTATTTTTTTTTAATTTTAAAAATAAATATAAATAAATTTTATTATAAATATTTTTTATTTATTTTGTAAATAATTTTTTTATTAAAAATACTTATTTTATTTTAAAAATGATTAATTTAAAAGAAAAATTAAATAAATGAAACAGTTAAATCCAACAAAACAATAAGTTAAGAGGTAAAAGTAGTGAAAGAATTTTAATTTTAAAAAAATAATTATTTATTAAAGGGTAAAATTAAAAATAGAAATATGGACACCGAAACACAATAGGTATAAATTTGATTTCTTCTCACATGATATTCATTATGACTTTTTAATTCAACGTCCACTTTACGGTAATAAATTAAAACATTTTCTGAAAGTTAAAATTGAGTTTGAAATGGACTTTAAATGTTTTAATAATCGATTAATTTGTTTTTGAAAGGTTTTAAAAATGAAATAAGAAACTTTCTAATTAAAATAATCAGTTAATTTGATTTCGTAATTGATGAGAAAATTTTTTAATTGATTAAATCTTGTAACAATCAATTATTAGATAGAGAACTTGTAATATAATTTCAAAAATTTGTTAAATATAAATCTATTAACAACTTATAAGGTCACTTCAATTACTTATTCCTCTTTTTTCTTCAACTTATAGCTTTCTTTTTAATAAGAGAAAAATTAAATAAAGTAATTAGATTATCTCAACTTTTATACTATTATCTTATTATCAAATCTTCAACTCTTTAAGTTATTATGTGATAATCAACCTGGAAAGACTCGTAATATTTATAATTTTGTCATCGTGTGGGTGAATTATATTCGTCATAATTAATCATTATAAAATCTAATTTTTACCCATAGAAAATATTCTATATCAAATAAAAAATATAATTAAAAAGTAATAAAGAGTTTATCTTAAATAATTTTTTTTTTTAACTTTTCAGGTCACCGTTAGTTTAAAAAATATGGTTAAAGTTAGTTTAAGATTAGAGAAAAAAAAATTCTTTATTTTTAAAATTAGAAGAAAATTTTTCATTATTTTTGAAATGATAAGAAAAATTCTTAATTATTTTCAAATTAGAAGGAAAGTTCTTTATTATTTTTAAAATTAGAAGAAACTTTTTTTATTATTTTTTAAATGATAAGGAAATTTTTTAGTGTAAATTTAAATTTTAATAAAAATAAAAATTTCAGTAGAACATTTATATAAAAATTAAATTTGGTCAATTTAGAGAAGAGCAAAATTGGAACCGAATTAAACAAAATTAACAAAAATTGAGACTAAATTGAATAAAATTAATAAAAATTAAGACAAAATTAAATATAATCCACGAGATATTGCCACTTATGACAACACGGACAACAATTTTCAAATTCAAAAAAAAATTAAAAAATCACATAGTGACATGTGAGAGTTAGTATTTATCTCTCCCTATGTCTAGAAAAGACCATATTAACAACAAATTATAAAAATTAGGATATTTTAAATATTTTGAAAAATAAAGAGGAAACGGAATAAAATTTACGAAAATTAGGAAAAAAGTATTTAACCCTTAAAACTTTCACAATTATCTTAAACGTGTGAAACTCTCTGGCCTCCATGTCTCTCATCTACCAGTCATGAAACTCTGTAAACATTGCCCACCACAACCACCACCACCTGTTTCCGAAAACTAAGTTCATGATCCATAAATTATTAACAATTATAATATAACCTTTGCAATCTTTTAGGAGAAAAAAAAGAAAAAACTCATTTTATTAGTTCATGAAACTTTTCTGGTAGCTCTGAACGTGCTTTAATTGTACAATAATTGTAGGAAAGAAAACGAGACAACTAAAACAAAAAGTCGTACTTGATGACTAAGACCCATTGCATAATTCCAAATTTCCACTCCTTTACACGTTACGTAATTTTAACATGTGATTGGTTGTGTATATAAAACCTATTTCACAAAATTAATGTTTTATTATTAATAAAAAATTTGTAATATAATTTACTAATATCTCATTGGATCATCGTAGTTAACATGTAAGCAAGAACTAATCTAAAATAAAATGGAAGTATATTATTGTACAAACAACTATATAAATGTTAATGAGCTTGAATTTAGTCACGATTATATCATGACAAAATAAAGTATAATTATCAAACTTGAGCATGCATTGCTTAATCGTTCTTAACGTTCGAGTGTCATGCCTTTTGGACCATTTGCAACAAATTTAAGCAACATCACACTTATTGTTTTACCAACACTTCAGCGATCAACCTTTGCTTAAGCATCTAATTGTTAGAATTTCAAGTGTGAGTTTAAGTCTCACATCGAGTAAAAATAAGAAAGTTAAACACTATATAGGATAAATACCCATAAACTCATTATTTTAAGGTTTTAGGTTGAAAGTTGTGTCAATCCCTCATGTGATTGGGCTCAGGTTTCATTGGTATTGTATCTCCCCAGTGAACCTCTCCCTCTATAGACCTAACAAGTGTACAATTATCCTGTAGTAGAAGCTAAGTGAACCAAGTCACTACCGTGGCCTTGATTTGGTACTTGAATTAGTTGTAACAGATAATCCCTGGTGTATGTATATATATATATATATATATATATATATACTTTTAATCTTTGGAGATTTCATATTTTTGAATTATTCTTCAATTATTCTGACTTATAATTTGAGTAACAAACTTTATGGATATCTTCCACTTTTGATCATCTTTGACTATTCAATAGTCTATTTTATTTTGTTGATAATCTTCCTAAATCTATAATATTTTCACTTATTTGCAAAATATAATTCACGCATTTATCTTTTCACATTTTATTGAATAAAACCTGAAATATCAAATAAAATAACAATAAAACATAAAAATAAATAAAATAAAAATATGATAGTTTCAATTATCAATAGCTACATAATATAATTTATTATAATTATGACTAAATTTTACAAAATATAAAAAAAAAATATCAAAAGAAGAGGAAACATATAACATACAAAAAAAAAAAATACACATATGCATCCCACTCTTCCTACACATTATTTAAGTAGTCTCATTGTTGTCCATGACTCCTACCTATATCATCCTCCCCTCATAACAGATAGACGAACTACAAAACAATAGACAACAAAGTAAGCTATTGCAATTATAATAAATTAATATAGATATGTAGATCATCTCATTACGGAGGCAATTCTTTTCATCATTACCATTCAACTGATTTAACAAAGAATCAAATGTCTACACAACACGTCTTCATTGGCATCTAATATAACCACAACCCTACATACTCTGCCTTCACCACTTTCAAGACTTAGACATTTGAATCTCCTCTTAAAAGATACATGTATTGAGTACAGTTAGAGATTATGTACTTGTCATACTATCTTACACCCCTATTTAGCCCACTCCACAAAGCAATAAACAACTAGGACTAAAGTCTCCCTCCAGTATGACATGGTAAATTCATTATACTTGTGTAGTTCGATCATTTTTCATACCGAAGCACTAGATTGAAGGACCTCTCTCGATTCTCACAAATATAAATCTTCATCGTGAGTAAGATACTAAAGAGTTAGAATAATATCATCAAATCATCATTCAATACACCATAAACCCAACTCAGTATAGTACTTCCTCCCTAAAAGTCATTATTCCCTTATTCATTCAAGTAACAATTCATTCATCATGCATTTCCTCCCAAACATTATCACAAAATCAAAATTAAAAATAATGAAATTGAAGTTGTAAGTCTTAAACTTGTTACCTTCACTTAATGTCCCACTCTCACCAAACGAGACTCTTCTTTAAGGGAGCTCATTCAACAAACAGTACAACTCGTCCACCGAAATCACACCACTAGAGCATTATGTTTTTGAAATAACCTTTTTCTCAGTGATGCCATGGCTCACCCATCAAATGAGTATTGTGAGCAAATTCCTCAAAAATGCGCCTAGTGAATCTCAAGCTCGCCTAACGACCATGGTTGACCTAAGTTCATCCAATAAGTGTCTCACTCACTCGATGAATAAGGACATTGTGAGTATATTTTGTAAACTCGCCTAACCAGTCGTATCTTGCCTAATGGATGAGGTCATTCATGCTCTCTACATTTCATAAATTACACTTTCGGCTAATGACCCTTATACTCGACCAACAAATTTACATAATCTGCATATACAAATTTGATATATCAAGCAATCAAGGGTTCCATTTGAACCGTTTTATCCATTGTCCACGTTTCAAAGGCCAATTCTTTGTTCAAAAACACCACAAATGATACCCCTTGGTCCCATTCACATACCAAACCCATAATTTCAAATTATACACCAATTTTATATCATTCAAAACAATAATTTCACGTTCAATAGTTCTATCTATCTCAATATACCATTTCAATCATTATACTATTAATCAAACCATGCTTCATCACAACAAGATATAACCAATTAGCTATATTATAATTTACTAGCTTTCCTTACCTAAATCACACTAATACAAAAATTACATTTTACAATGGTTATTTTTGACCTATTATATTGATTAAATTGTCGATGTAGAAAGTGTACAACATATTACAATGATTAACAATCCATGTACAATACATCCTTATTACATTGGTTAAAACTATAAACCATTGTGAAATGACAATTATTTGCACAAAAGTTTGTCACATATTACATCAATTATACCATAAATCAATGTAATATAGCCTCCTTATGAGAGATACTACATCGGTTATGCCTAGAACCGATGTTATATGTCGCTCAAGAAGACATGTAATATAACATTGTAGTCATAACTAATGTAATATCTCTCACCAGGAGAACATACTATATTTGTTATGCCTAAAAATAACGTTATATGCCCCTAAAGACTTCTACTTAAGTATGATGTAATATTTTCACATAGAAAACTCAGATAAAAGATCTAATCACACACTAACTAACCGAACAAATATTTATTTTGAACCCTTGGATAACACATGCAAGTTAATAACCGCCACGTGCATCAGATTTACTAAAAAAAACTCAAAAGAAAAACAAAGATGAACTTACTTTATTCAAATAATTGTAGTACTCAAAGTCAGGACTCCTACCCATCTTTGATCTTCAAATAGATGAAGGATGGAATCAGAGATCTAGAGAGAAGACAAAAAAAGATTTTGAAAATATTTTAGAAAAATGATAAGTCTTATAAAATGAAACTCCATTAATAAAAAACCATACTTGTAATCATGAGTATATCTTTTAAAAACCACTACTGCTCTTAACTATCTTCTAAGTCATTATAAATACATTCTAAAAATAAGTCAGTAGTAATCTCACAATCAATGTTTATATAATTAATTTTGTTATAATATATATGTTATTTATGATATATGTGTGACAATATATTTTGCAGCTATATGTATAAAATAGGTTATGCATGTACTCTTTAACACTCATAATATGATTATTATAGTCAATTTTTATTTTTTACTTTACTTTTTCTTCAAATAAACGTATCTATTTACATTTCACTTCTTCGTTTATTCTTTTGGGCGACCTACTATGTTGACCTCTTTACTATTGTTAGTTTCGGTTTTTATTTAAATTATTTTTTATTGCATTTTTTTCTTCAATTAAACGTGTCTATTTACATTTTAGTTTTTCATTTATTCTTTTACCGACATATTACTCCTTTTAGAAAACAGGCCCAAACATCCAAACAAATATATTAGAAAAGTTTCCTTTTATGGTTTATTTATTTCTAATATAAAATTCATCTTATTATTTTACTTTGTCTAGTCCAACATACAAAATCATTTAAAAGAATAATTTTTTTTTGTCGTAATGCAAGACTTTGATAAAATTTACATTTTTAATTTTGTTTTATTCATACTTTAACTTTTTATAACTTCAAAATATATTTTAAGACTTAAAATAATAAAAAATTCTAGTATATATCTCTTTGTAATCTAACTAATTATTATCATTGTAGGACCATTTTATACTATCCACATGTTTTGGAGTTGTGTTTTGGTGACACCTGTCTTTTATCTATATATGGTTGGTACAACGTTGAAAGGGTCTATCAAAATAATAATGATTTTCTCTTCTTCCTTTTCACAATATCATTAGTTGACACAAAAATCAAACTATATGTGGGATAAACAATGGATGAATCATGGGAAAAATGGTTTTCTGATTTGGTAAGTAATACATCCATTACATCAGAATCATGCAACCATGCATCATGTATTATATCATTTTGGTTCTTATGAAAATGATTCTCCTTTTTGCAGGAAATGGATGATGATGAGTTGCATTTATTCAATGAACACAACATGAACTCTCTTGAGGAAGAATTGATGAAGATAGAGAGTTCAGTGCCTTATTATGATTCATATTTTGCTAACAGCAGCAGCAGCAACAACAACAACATGGGTAATGGTTCATGTTTGGAAAGGAACACACAACATGCGAATTCTAATTCGGAGAAGAACCAAATGGTTATTACACCTTGCACTCTCTCTTTTGAGGACTCCACTGTGGTGTCAAATGTTCCTGATGAATCATTTCATGCAAAGCCTGAGAAGAGAAGAAGCATTTCTCAGACGTCAAAACACATAATGGTTGAGAGGAAGAGGAGAGAGAAAATCAGTACTTTGTTGATAGAACTTTCCGCCATGCTTCCTGGTTTGAAAAAGGTCACTTCAATTCTTACCCTTCTTTTTTCTTCAACTCATAGCTTTAGTGTTGTATTTTCTATTTCTTCATCTTTGATGCATATCAACAAAATGAGTTTGTAAGCATTTATTATCTTAGGGTTTACAAAATAGCGATATGTTACACAAGTTAAGTTTTAGTTTGCATCAATTGAAGCATGTTAGGTATTCTTTCAGATATATGTAAGTTAAGTTTTTCCAATTTTTGGTTGGGGTCAGTTCGGCTGAATATTGAACGGTGTCGTCTGGCCTGAATTTTGGTCGGGGTTAATTCGGTCAAATCCGGCCAAATTTCGACTAGTGCTGACTTGAACAAATTTTTTAAATTTTTTACAGAGACAACTTGACCAAATTTGGTAGAATTTTAGACGGGATCGTCTTAGCCAAATTTGTCTAAATTTCTCTTCGGGCTGACTAGGTCAAATTTGGCCAAAATTTTGATCAAGGTCGTTTCGGTCGAATTCGACCAAGGTTGACTCTACCGAATTCGACCAAAACTCAGCCGAAGTCAACTCAGCCAAATTTCGGACATGTCTTACTCGATAGAGTTTGGACAAGTCCAACTTCGGTCGCATTAGGCCAATTTTTTGTCGAGTACGACTTTGTCGAATTTGGCTGAATTTCATTCGAGGTTAACTTGGTCGAATGTAGCCCAATTTTGGATGAGCCCGACTTGGTTGAATTTTGGTTAAGATCAACTCGGTCAAGTTTGACCAAATTTGATCGAGTCAGCCTTGATTGAATTTCGACTGAGTAGGCCCCGACTGAATTAGGTCAAGTTGGTCCAGATCAAATTTGACCGTACTCGGCTTCAACCAAATTTTAATCGAGTTGGCTCCGGTCTAATTTGGTCGAGTTGGCCCTGATCAAGTATAGAATATATCATTCACTACAAGAAAATCTATTGTTAGTGACCAATTTAGATACCAATTTATAAACTAAATTATTGGTAACTAAAATAGTTTCTAAATTGGTCACTATAATGAATTGGCCTCTAAATTAGTCACTAACATTATCCACCAAGGTTTTAGCTACCCAAAAATTTTGTCAATGAATTTCTATCTAAATTTGTCATTAATAGAGCAAATTCAGAAACTAGTTTTTTTTTTTTATAGCTAATGTTAATGACTAATTTAGAGACCAACTCACTCTAGTGATCAATTTTAGAAACTATTTGAGTTACATTTAATTTTTAATTTATAAATTGTTATCTAAATTGGTCACTATAATAACTAATTACTTTTTATCCCTAAAATTTATCCGTAACAAGAGATTTTCCCTTGTAGCGATTTAATATAGCAAGCATTATTCAAATTATGTGAAACATGTGTAATTTGGTTGGAATGGTAGCTTAAAAACAAAATATTTCTATGTGCAGATGGACAAGTTATCTATTATTAGCAAAACCATTGATTATGTGAAGTATCTACAGAATCGTATAAAAGATTTGCAGGAAGTAAACAATAAGAGAGGATCTATAAAGTACTGCAAAAACAACAACACCAATGTTAACATTTCAGAGAACTCAAACGATTTAGATTCTACCTTTCTCAAAATTGATTCAAGTGTTTCAGGTAAAGATGTAAGAATCTCTGTTATTTGTGAGAAACGAGAACAAATTGTATCAGAGCTATTGTCCAAGCTTGCATCTCACAATCTCTCCATGGTTTGTAGCAGTGTTTTGCCACTGGGGAGTTCTATTCTGAACATTTCTATCATTTGCAAGGTACAATCTGAAATATATATATATATATATATATATATATATATATATATATATATATATATATATATATATATATATATATATATATATATATATATATATATATATATTAGTTTCTGCACAAGTTAAAGATAAAACTCATTTCATTCTTTTCTTCTTTTTTTTTCTAAAATGCTTATGGAAATTTCTCATTTATCAAAAAACTCATGTAAAGTAGCTCTTACATCAATTAATTTATGGAAGAGTTGATGCCATTTTTTTACTATTTTTCCTTTCATAGAAATGTTTATAAAAAATTTTCTTTGTAAACATTCCCATGTTTGTAATCAAGTGTTGTAATGTATTGTGCAGGTGGAACAGTGCAGCATGGCAATAGATGAACTAGTGAAAAGTTTATATGAGGATTTATTGAAATTGTATAAGTTGCAAAATTAATGTGTATTTCTAGAAGTTAAAAAACTTACCTTCATGTCCATGCAAACTTCTTTGTATTATCAAGGCATATACTATCTACTCATTCATGAGTTAGTATGCAACGTATTGTCTATTTATATGTTATAAATATGTTTGTTTCAAGCAAATATGCTTATATTACACAAATTTATTTAAATATTGAAATCAATTTAAATGTATAAAATGCATGTTAGTTGATAGTTTTTTATTTTATGATTTATTAGAAAAAAAATAATTATAGAAAATATTTTCAATAAATAGCTATATATTTTTTTAAAATTAATTAGTTATACGAATTGACATATTTTTTTTACTATTGAGTTGGATTATGATTAAAAGTTAAGTATATAAAGTTAGTTCATTGGCCTCTTATGAAAGACTATATTTTTTAACGTAATTTGCAAAATATTCATCTTATTAAATAATAAAAATAAAATAACTCTTTTTTGTTAATATTACTTTATCAATAGAATCTAAAATTATTCGTGTGTAAATATCATTGAATGGTATTGTGATACATAAAACTATTGTAATATTGTTCAATTTGAACTCTTGATTTACAATATGGGTCTTCTTCTTTTTTGCTGCAATATTTAAAAATTCGCAATTTTAGTGATATATTTGGATAAAAGATCTCAACATGTAAAGAAAAAAAAAAACTTCAATCATGATTTTATGTGCTACATAGTTCCATCACAATTCATCTTAAACGTATATTCATTCTAAAGATTTCAACTTTAGTCATCGACACATAAAGGGTATTTTATTGATAAAAACGATCACGATTGTGAAAATTACACTGTTTTAATTTAAAATAATTTGGACATATTTAATTGAGCCATAGCTAAGTTATTGATCAAGTTATGGGTGTTATATACATTTTGGCCAAAGTCTTTCTTCTTTTGAGTCAAGATATAGAAATGTTCAAAATAGCCTTATTAAGAAAATATAAGTGGAGATTGGAAAAACAAAAGTACGGTCTTTAAAAAGATATTTTAGAATCAAAGTATGGGGGATTGGAGAAGCCTAAATAATAATATGGAAAATAAATGTGAATTTTGGTGGTGGAGAGATTTGAGAAAAGTATATGGAAAAGGTAAAATCGAAAACTGGATTGATAATATCTCTTGGAGTAAGAGAAAAGGAAATAAAATTTTGTTTTGGAAAGATAATTGGATAGGTGAGGGTTCATTACTAGAAAAGTTTCCAAGAATGTATGTCATTTTATTAATAAAGAGGCTACCTTTGGGGAGATTGGTTCTAGAATGGTGATTCTTGGGAATGGAAACTACAATGGTGAAGATAATGGTTTGAATGAGAGAAATCTCAAGTAAATAATTGTTATCTGAGTTGCGCGAATGAACTTTAGATAAGAACAACAAAGACAAATGAGTTTACTTAGTTAAATCAGTGTACACCATTATTAGAAACAGAAATATAGATGAAGATGCAGACTTATATGGTCAACTGTGGAAAATTAAAGCCTTACCATCTACATTACACTTTGCATGGAAAGTAATGATAAACAAAGTTGCAACGCGTGATAATTTAATCAAGAGATGGGTGAATGTGATAAGGGATGTATGTGTTATGTGAGGGAGTGTTGAAGAAACAATACAACACTTATTTTTTTAGTTATCACTTTCATCAATATAGTCTCACAAGGTTAGGTAGAAAGGGTAATACAATATGCAAATGTACGTGAGTTGCTATAGTATGGTCTATTGGGATACATACGAATAACACTATCTTTAGAAGTAAAGTGAAATATGTTAAGGAGATCTTAATTTAACTCAAGTTAAGGCATGGACTTGGATTACTAATAAAGTTCCTAAAGCAAGTTTCATTCACTCAGACTGGTGTTTGTGCTTTATTACATGCATAAAATCTCTGTAGGTCTTTAATTAATCTTGTGGGTCTACGTATACACGGATTTGAAAGCATTGTGGTGGCTTGGTCTAGCTAGAGCGCATGTAATGGAAAGGGAAACTAAATAATCATACACTATGTGTATAAAACTTGGATGGATAGTAGGGTAAGGTGGAAAGTAGCAATCCTAATACAAAATCTTACAATATTTTCATTAGTCTAGGGAGTTTAAAATACCATATCTATGTACTAACCATTCTTGGATGCATAGTCCAAATTTGTTTTTTGGTCTTGCAGAAGCTCCTCTTCTTACAATCCTAGCTTTGGAAACTTCTTATGACATCTCCAAAGGCATTTTGAATGACGCCATAAGGAAAATACAAAGAGTCCACATCAAGGAAAGACATAAAGTCTCACATTTTTTTTCTACAATATGGAGAAGTGGATCATCCTCAAAAAATACATGGTCTAACTATCATACTCCTTGCCGGGATTTTAGAATTGCAACATAAGTTATCACTTTGAACAAAAGTCTTGTCTTGAAAACATATAGTGTTTGAAGAACCTATGCTCAATGTTGTTTTTTGTTGGTTTTGGATGTGTGTATGTTTCTTAGGTTGGTTCACTAGGTTTCTTACTTACCATATAGAGGCTACATATTTTTGTATTTTTGTTTTTTCTTTTTGTGTTTTGTGCATAAGGGTTAGAACACTACAAGTACTCTACAATTAATATAGTTTTTATTGCTAATATAAAAAAATATCACCCCATGTTAATTTCTTTATGCTTTTGCTTTCCACGTCCTTATACTACCACATGTATCCTATAATTTTTAAAATAACAATTTTATACATCATTCTATGGTAACTTTGGATAACCATTTTCATAAATCATTTTTACATGTTTTTTCTCTCAAACTATTGTGTTTTATCTCTAAACTAAACTCTATACTTATTTCGTCCTTGCAAAACTATTTTACTCCATCCTTTGAACCAGAGTGTGTCTAGACTCACTTTTTTTTAGTGTGACCACCATTAGAACTTGCAGCACTTATAGGAATTTGTGTTATCAAAGCAAAGGGAAAAAATGTTTTGACACTTCTTTTCACAAATTTTGAATAAAATGATATATTTCAATAAGAGATTAATTTACAATAGAAATAAAGTGTCAAGATAACACTCTTCAAAGACATTACAAAACTTTGACCATAAATATTCACGGTAGTACGAGTGAGACAATTGTCAGCAATAATGGACTATCTTCATCGCTCATCTCAATAATGAGTTATCACATCGCGTAAAGATCATATAAAATGTGGAGGCAAGATAAAGTTTTACCGCCTCAACGAGCGCAAAATATTCTGACTAGATTTGGTAGAGTATTCTCTAAGGTGGTTGACCAGGTTATTGACGTGTGACCGAACTCCAAATCACAATAAAAGAAAAGCCCGCCTACAAAGACTCTACGTCACTGAAATCCTAAGTTTTTTAGGTCATTTGAATTTGTTACAAATATAATAATATTATAAGTGTAGGTTAGATAGGTACATATTGGAACTCAATTAAATAACAAATAAATATAAAAATCAAAATGAATCACGTAACTAAATATATAAAAACTAAATTACTGTTATGAAATAAAGCGAATAACAGAGAAGAGAGAATAATAGATAATAGAGAAGAAACAATAGAGAATAGAGGATGAGAGAATAGGGAGCAACTCATCTGTGTATTATTATTGATAGGAAGAGTCTTATTTATAGATACAATATAATCCATAAAGGAAACAAATCAACTTAGTTAATACAAATATTTACATATTTACCATAAAGAGTAATGAATCATATGAGTATCAATCATATGAGTAAATGTATCAAATCAATGGACAATCATTATTTCATAATACTCCCCCTTGAGTGTCCATTGATAAAAGAATGTGCCTCGTTAAAACCTTACTAGGAAAAACCCTTTGGGATAAAAAACCTAGTGAAGAAAAAAGAGTACAACATTTTGTATTCTTTAATACAATATTATTCATCACATATTCTATTTCTCCCCCTCATGTAAACTTGCATAATTAAGGTGACAAAGTCTGAACTTGTGAATCATTTGCTTAAAAGTTCTTCTTGGCAAAAACTTCATAAATAGACCTGCCATATTTCCACATGAATGAATTTTTGGATATCTATATCATCCTTTCAATTGAACAATACATTATTGTCTTCATATATGGTTGTTGATTTCATCTTTGTCGGGGATAGTCACAAGTTTCTTGCACATGTTGAATTATAGACCTTAACCAAACATATTCACAACTTTTCTCGTAATTCTGTATGATTAGACGATGTTGCTACTATGGTTTGTTTCATATACCATCATGAAACCATTATGCTACCGCATGTGAACAAACATCTTGTTGTGATCAACCATTGTGACATTGTGAGAATATGTAAAATAACATGCATATACATAACCCATTAGGTCTGATTCTGAATCATTTGAATGAAATAATCTCATATTCGTAGTACCCTTAAGGTAATGAAACATATGTTTTACTCCAAATTATTTTCTTCTTGTAGTTGAAGAAATATATCTTGCTTAACAAATTTACAGCAAATGCAATATCATATTGAGTATAATTAGCAAGATACATTATTGTTTCTACGACACTAAGATATGGTGCTTCTGGACCAAGAAGATCTTCATCATTTTCTTGAGATCTAAGAAAAGTATTTATCAACATCTAACGACCTCACAACTATTAGAGTGCATAATGAATGTGACTTGTCCATTTAGAACATTTTACACACCTTAATTATATAAGCCTCTTGATCTATAAAAACATCTTTGTTTAAATACTCAATTTGTAATCTCAAAAAAAAAATTGCCTTTTCAAGATCCTTCATCTCAAATCCTTTCTTTAAGCAATCAATTGTCTTTGTAAGCTCATTAGGAGTTTCAACGATGTTTATGTCATTTACATAAACAATAATTATGGAAAATTCATTCTCGAATTTTTTCATATAAATACAAGGAGAAATAGGGTCATTTTTGTACCATTCGTTTAACAAGTACTCACTATATACGTCTTGATTGTTTCAATCCATAAAGGGACTTATTCAATTTTACTGAATAATCCTCTTTAAAATTTGCATTGTTAGGCAAATAAAATCCTTCAGGGATTTTCATATAAATATGATTCTCAAAAGATCCGTATGAATAGGTTGTAACATAATCTATTAGATGTAAATGCAAACCTTGTTGTGCAATTAGGATAATCAAATATTGCAATGTTGTTGCATCCAATAATAGTGAATATGTTTTTTTTTCACAAATCAATACAAGGTTTTGTGAACAACCTTGAGCAACCAATTGTGCTTTGTATCTCATCATTCTTTATTTGATTTTAGCGCAAAAATCCATATGTACCCAACGGGTTTCACACCTTCAGGTGTGCGAACTATAGGTCCAAAAATCTTTCATTTAGCAAGCAATTATGCTTCTTCGCATATTTTCATTTTGGTCAATCATGTCTTTGTCGACAATCTTCAATGATCATTGGTTATTGATGCTCATTGTCATTCATGGCATTCATCGCTATATTATATGTAAAAGTTTCATCAATGTTAACTTCATTTTGGTTCCATATTATATGATTCATGACATAATTTATTGAGATCTCATTATTTTCAACAATTTCAGGTACCTGAGGTTCTTCTAAAATCGAACCATTAATTATGTCAAATGAATCTTTTGGGATTTCAACCTTTTCGATTAGGTCATTTTGCATTTTAGCTCCCTTTCTCATTCAAGAGTTTTTATCTTTGGAACCAATAGGCCTAACACGCTTCAAGCGTGTCTTTGGAATTAACAAACCATAAGAGAATGTTGATAATTTCTCCAATATAATATCCATTTAGACAAATATCCTTGAAACTTAATCAGTTTCTACTCAACTTCTTGCTAGAAGTATAATAACTCTTCTAGAGTCTTCAAATATATTTGTAGTACTATAAATAATACTAACATTGATGTCTCACATTATCAAACAAGAGAAAAATTTATTACTCTTGAGAATTATATAAGTTGATGCACTATCAATAAGATACATATCCTTTGGTACTAGTGCAAACATTCATTTTTCATATAAATGTAAATATCAATAAGAGAATTTTTTTTAACACTCTCATAATCAATGAGGTGATCAATACTTCCATTTGCTTTAGCAAAGAAAATAACAATAGATAAGTAGCATCCATATGGCCATAATCAGAATCACCATCTTCATAAACAAAGTGTATTTCCATGTTCTTCTCATTATTTGTAAGATGCTTTGGTGTACAATAAGTACAACTCAAATGGCCTTTACCACCGTAATGATAGTATATTCTTTCATCTTTTTGTCAATATTTTCACATTTTCCTTTTCCTTTTTTTTCACATTATTGTGCCACTTCTGGTGACAAAATGTGTCTTTGAAATTTTCTTTATAACCATGTCCAAAATCAAGATCATGATCACGATCATGAAAATATAAATCAAATGTTGCTGCATTCACTTCTAGGAATGGAGCAGAACCAATTTGGACAGGTTCCATTATTTTCTATTAAAAGCTCATTGCTTTCTTCAGTCAGTCATATAAAGGTATGAAATAAATTCATAATATTGATTGCTGCATTCACTTATAGGAATGGAGCAGATTAGGCGGATCTCATGATTTTTCATCCAAAGCTTTATTGCTTTGTCCAGCCAGCCATACATAGGCATGAAATAAATTCATAATATTTGTGAATCCTCTTTTCACAATATTTTTTTCGCATAAGCAAATTAGTTGCTTAGATGCTTTATTTCTTTATTTGATGGTATCCCAATATCCATTGCATCTAAATGTACTTCAACATTTAAAATTCAATATATTTCTTCCTTGTAATATCAAGGGTCAGAAATACAAATTTTGCAACGTTTTGCGTGTTTAGAACTAGAATATAAAATAATAATATTAATAATAATCATCATCATCAAAATAATAATAATAATAATAATCACCTTCATAATAACAATAAAAATAGTAAGATAGAGATGAAAATGATAAAGTCAAACAATTCTTAATAAGAGAGGAAGAATATAAGGTAAAATTATAAATTGAGAAAGGATTAGAAAGAGCCTGATTGAGACACGCAGAGCACTATTGTTAGAGTAGAGAGTAAAAGCTTCCACTAGTCCTCAGTTGGTTGGAGCATTGTGCTGATAACGTGTTATGAAATAAAGCGAATAACATAGAAGAGAGAATAATAGATAATAGAGAGGAAACAATAGAGAATAGAGGATGAGAGAATAGGAAGCAACTCATGTGTGTATTATTATTGATAAGAAGAGTCCTATTTATAGATGTAATATATAATCCATAAAGGAAACAAATCAACTTAGTTAATACAAATAAATATTTACATATTTACACCATAAAGAGTAATAAATCATATAAGTATCAATCATAAATGTAGCAAATCAATGGATAATCATTATTTCATAACAATTACTAATTAAACCTAAAATAAATCACAAAAACATTTTACTAATAACTAATGGAAACACATACACTTCTCTCCATGTGTCCACTTTTACCTTCTGATTAAGAAAATTATTCTAATTATTATTAAAATAAAATATTATTAAATTTATAAAAATATCTTTTAAAAGAATAACTATAAAGAATAAATACAAAAATTATATTAATAAATATAAAATCGATAGTGAAAATTATATACTGAAAAAACATTACCGAATAATTATCAAAAACTATCCTATAATTCAAATATTTTTCAATTTAATAAATTAACATAAAAAATACAAAAATTAAAGGACCCCTACGTCGTTCGCACAGATTGCAGACAAACGTTTAATGAAAGAAAACAAAAAATATCTTTGGTCAAAAGTCAACATGATGACCCTACTAATTACAATTATTTCTTTTTATATCAACCTTCCTTTGGCCACGTCAAATATTTTTTAATTAAAATATATCCGAAATGATTTATATTTGGAAATAAAATAATACATCAAATTTTATAAAGTTGTATTTAATATAAACATTATTTCAAATAAATTCTCTTAATCTCATTTTTTTACTCATTGAATATTATATTTGATAATATTTTCTTATATTACGTTTCAAGAATTAATATCAAATGGATTACAGGTAGTTATTTAAACCTTAAAAAAATTTCTTTAATTGAACAATTATTATTAATGTGATGTTTCAAATTATTGGAATGACTTGAATTTGTTTAGTTTTTTATATTCACGGATGACTCCCCTTTTATTATTTTAAAAAAATATATAATTTTCTTATTCTTCATTGATCTACTTTTTTTTTATAAGTTTAAAATTTAAAAATAATTTTATAATCTAATTAAAAATTGAAAGACATAATTAATAAAAGAAAATTCTATAATAATTAAGTCACAATTAAAAATAATTGATTATAAAAAGATACATAGTGTATTATTGTTTTTCTTCTATATTTATAAAAAATGGATACAAACTAAAGATACAAAAATGTTAACTATTAAACTAATATTTTATTATCAAGTGAAGGAAAAAAATATTTTTTTTCTTTAAAAAGTGAAAGAGAACATAGAGAAAAATAATAAGTTTATGTTTAATTTTTTTTAAAACAAAAAATAGATGAGAATGAGACATAAATATAATAGCTGAAAAACTCAAAAAATAATGTGAAAAAAATTTAAAAAACATAAATATTTTAATAAATATTTTTATTCTTTATTATATGTTATTATTTTTATATTTTGGGGTCTATGACCCTGCATTATGCAAGACTCTGACCATTAAAAAACGTATGATGTATGATATAACCTATGAAAATACAAACAATTTGTAAATCAAACATATAATTCATGCATATAAGTGACACCTTTATTTTTACATTTTTATATAGTAAGTTTCATTATTATTGTGAAAACACATGCGTCAAATACATGTTTGGAAAATTTAAGTGAGAATAAACTTAAAATTTTTCGACAAAACTTGGAAGAAATAAAATAATTAAGCCATATATAAATATAATATTATAGATAATAATAATTTGAGTGACTAACCTTAATCATATCTCTTTTAAGAAGTACATGGAATATTTTTTATTTTTTAATAATTAAATTTGTGACATGGTGTTTTGTGACGAAAGTGAGTTTTTTTGTATTTTAGGATCCTTTTGACCAGAAAATTGTAGAATAGATCCGTTGATTTTTCTTTTTAAATTGGGTCAAGTTGTTATTGGAGAGGACGACTTTCAGGGTGAAGTCGTCCTACCCCAGGCCGGTTTCGTTTTGTTTTTTTAATAAAAAGTAATGTCGTTGCGTCACATAACATATGTTTGATAGAAAAGTGAAGTCGTCCTGTCACATAATGACTTCACTTTTATTTTTTTTTTTAACTTTTTAGTTTTTCAATTTTAATTATTTGTTATTTTTCTTATTTTTCTTTTTTCATTATTTTATTTTTTAAATATTTCAGATTTTTTTTCTTTTTTTTAATTTAACGGTTTTGCTTTTTTTTTTTTCCAGTTTTGATTAATTTTTTTATAATTTTTCAGTTTTTGTTATTTGTCTCTTTTTTTTTAAACTTATGAGTTAACAATATTTTTTGAATTTACAATTTTTTTTTCAAATTTTGTTAGATATAAAAAAAAATTAAGAAAAAATTAAAAAGTGAAGTCGTCATAAGTCGTCATGTGTGAGGACGACTTCACTTTTTCCTTTCAAAGAAATCGTTCATTTGCATGACGACATCATCTTTTAAAAAAAAATAAGAAACCGGTCAGGGAGATGACGACTTTACCTCTAATGTCGTTATCCTCCCTGACGACTTGAACTATTTTGGCAAAAAAAAAAATATAGCAAACCCATTTATACAAATTCGAATTTCAATGGATCTTAAACTACAAAAAAAGTCGAGGAAAATGAATTGTTACATTCATAAATAAAAGAAGTTATGTCGTGATTATTACTTATAATATTTTGGCTAATAATAAATCTTCATCTAAGAAAACTTTTTTGAAATATGAAAAATATAATTATAAAAAATTTATAAGCTTTTAAATAGAAATTTAATTAAAAAATATTCTTGGTAAAGTTAGACTCAGAAATAATTCTTAAACATTTATAGCAAACATTAGAATTTAATGTGGTCAATCATTTTCCAAAAACTTAAAAAATTCACTTACCAAAGCTGCCCTACTTTTAGTTGCAAATAGTAAAACCTGTCGTTGAGACACCCTGGAAGGTTATCCAATTCTGACAATCAAAAAGAAGAAACAGCACACAGAAAATATATTAATTTGAGACTGGTCAATTATTGTTTTCTTGTATTTTGTACTTTTTTTCTATATATTAGTGGAGAAAAAATAAGTTATAATAATGTTAAAAAAATGTTATATATTTAAAAAAAAAACGCTTCTTATAATGTAAAACATTAATGTTATTTTTTTCTTCAAAGTGTAGTTATTCCCTAATCAATTTTGTAATTTTGGAATGTCAAATTATAATATATTCGATTGATGTGATTAAAAAAGGGTTAAAATAGGTTTTTTTTTTCTTAACTTTAAATAAATTTTGAAATTGTCCATTTTAAAACTTTGGATCAATTTAGTCTTTCATCTTTCTAAATTCGTGCATTTAATCCTTTTAATCAAATTTTGTTAAGTTTATTTGACATTTCAAACACGTTTCATAATAGTATTTGACTTAACATTAAAACAAAAATGTGTCAAACAATATAAACAACTCAAATACAATCCTGAAATGCGTACGAAACATCAAATAAATCTAATAAAATTTGATTAAAAGAACTAAATTCATGTATTTTGAAAGATGAAGGACTATATTGGTCCAAAGTTTCAAAATAAACTAATTCCAAAATTCACTAAAAATTAAGGGACCAAAAACATATTTAACCCTTACAAAATCATATTATTAGTGAATTCCTGAAGTTAAATTTGAATAATAAATAGTTACGAAGTAATCAGTGTTTATTAATATATAAAAAGATTCAAATAAGTTTTTTTAATTTGTTTAATTCATTATATGTAGTTAATTTAATTTTAATAAAAATGGGTATGAATTATGCATAACTGCAACAATTTGAAATTTCCATGTACAATTTAATTTATCACTTACATACAATAATTTGAATTTATGCACAAATTCGTCATGTTCAATCATTGTCCTAATTTATGCATAGTGTAGACTACATGTGGATAGAGGGAAAAGTGATTCTTATCCTAAGTGTATGGACAAACACGTTTAGTGTTTGTAGGGTACATTTTAAGGCAATTACTTTGTTAGCTTTTACCTTTTGTTTAGATCTTACTAAAATCATAGGGTCTTATATTTTGAAGTTAAAAGTAGTAAAAAATGAATTCAAAGAATATAAAATAAAAGTCTATAATATTAAGAAGTGTGATTTTTTTATTACAAATATATATTTTAAATCTTAAAAAATAAAATACATGTTTTTATTTATTCTATTACAAATATAATTAATTGAAATCTTATATGGAATTTTATGTAACACAAGATTATTACATGACATTGTTATTTATATGATAGCGTAAAGATTTATATAACCACTAAATATATCCTACGTTTTGAAATAACATTATTTTAAAACATAAACGTAAAATACAATTTTCTGAAAACAAAACAAATGAATAATAAAGTGTAAATACTAAATTTCATCTGGGTATTGAGTATTTACACTCTTTCTGCTTTCCTTTTCGTGCGTTTGTAAAAAGATGGAGACATAGTACGAGAAAGAGAACACCAAAACACAAAGGCACCTGAAAAACATTGGGCTCACAGATTTTTCTGTTCGGCCTGTTTAATCATTTAGCCCACAGATTTCAAATATTTGACCTATGTTACACTTGTGGCTGTTTCTCCCCCAACAATTTCTTTAGCACCCCAAATTTTACCAAATTACCTAAAATACCCTTTTAACTTTGCCAATCTACACCCAAAAATAACATTACCGAAAGTCGACTTCCGGTAATATATTTTGACTTCCGGAAATCGACTTTTGGTAATATATTTTGACTTCCGGAAGTCGATTTTGGGTAACATATTTTGATTTTTGGAAGTCAACTTCTGGTTATATATTTAGATTTTCGGTAATATATTTTGACTTCCAAAACCGAAAGTCGACTTCCGGTAATATATTAATATTCTAATTTTTTATTTTCTTAAAGAAACAAATTGTATAAATATTAAAAAAAAAATAGGAACTAATTGAGACTAAAAGAATAGAAAGACAAACTTGAATTATTTTACCACAATAAGGACCAATTGACTAATTTAACCTTTATTTTATTTAAAGTCAAATAATACTTTGTTATTTATTATATAAATATTATTGTATTTATTAAATAAATATAAGTTTCATTACAAAAACATTAACTATTTAGAACTAATAAATTATTAATCCATGTTTTTTATGAGATTAAAAGTAATTTATTTAAATGGAATTCAGTAATATCGTTAGAATTGGTTTAAAAATAATTTCATAAATATTTATTAAAAAATCAATTTTAATATAAATATTAGTATAACATTAATATAAATAATAAATTTGGTTTAAATTCATAGAGGTACAACCTTATTCAATTTAAAAAAAAAAAAATTGAGACTAAATTGAATAAAGAAAACATATATAGAGATGAGATTAAATACAAGACAATGATATATTACACTCACTCTAGCACGTGGCATTCTCCTGCCCCATGATATTGATAGTCTCACATGTCACATTATAGACCTGACATGTGGACAACAATACATTTTGTAAAAAAATAAATTAAAAAAAATTAAAAAGTTTTAAAAAGTTTTAAAAAGTATTAAGAGAAATTAAAAGAAAAAAGAAATCCAAAAAATATATACAAACTGATATATATGAGAGTGGTTTAAATGTCATTGATAGAGTACAAACCAGAAATACCTAAATCAATTTTTTAAAATTAAACTTAATTGAAACAAAAATAAAAAAGATGACCTATTTCAAATTTTCAACCAAAAATTAAAATCAAATAACTAATTAAGTCTATCGATTATAAATTAAAATAATTTTGCAAGTATTTTATTGAATCATTGGTAGTTGAGTTACTTATCATGTTTGGGGTGTTAAATGCATTTGTACCAAAGTCTTGTTTTGGGTCAAGATATCACCCTATGTTAATTTTCTGGGCTCAGCAAATTTAAGCTTTAACTTCCTACACCCTCATAATTACTATTTGAACCTTATATAATATGAGTAAAAAGATTAAAATACCCTAACACATATAACTTAATTTTCTAACATTAATTCTTTCGCTTTGTACCTTTTTGGCTGGATCGATGTCGTTTATACACCTCATTGTCAAATCGCAAGAGAAAATTGGAAGCAATGACGTTAATGTGATCTAACTAAAGGAATAATATTATTCTTTAAAAAAAGTATAGAACCACATTTAGCAAAAATAAATTAAAAAAATATATTAAATTATTATATAACACTAAGAAATTTTATAGTTATTAACAAAATTTTATCAATCAAGATAAATTTGTTGGTGAAATCAAATTTATTTTTGAATTTAAGAATTTGCATTATTTTCGGTAATGCATTCATCGATAAATTATCATTTATATCAGTGACATATATTTCTATTAGGATTATATTCGTCGAAAGTTGGTTGATAATTTATAATTCTTAATATTAACAAATTTTATTGATAAAATAATGTCAATTTTCACTTTAGGATTTGACTATTTTGTGAAAAAAATTTGTTGTTAGGTATAATATTTTAACATTTATGGATAAATTTGTAACATCCAATTTAATAGAGAATATTGTTAAATAAAACATCACATGCTTGAATATTAACAAGCAAACGAGACAAAAGTTACAAGATTAACTATTATAGTTATCCAAAATATAAGGTATACATGATATCTAAGGTCATAAAAGAATCCAAAGAGAAACTATGAACATAACAAAGAACATAACAAATGAGTTTTTCAAAAAGATGCTAAGACAGAGAATAATCTAGAACATCTACTCTAAACAGTAGCGTCTCCTTCCACTTGATCAGGAAAACAAGCATTTCCTCATTTACTCACACCAATTTTGGTGATCATTACAAAAGAAAAGACAAATAAGAAAATAGAAGCACAAGGAGAAATGTAAGTTAATGAAATTAAATTAACCCTTAATAATCAAATCATGGTAGCACAAGCAAGATGTAATACCAAGCAATAGTAGACTCTCAAACTCAATTATTCCAATAAAGTAATGAAATCAGATTCACTGGAAACTTGCATTTGTAGTGGCCTCTACTACTCTACAAAATCACTGCCCATGGATTTAACCCTACCGCACAAGGTTGATCCATGATCATCTAAGATCATTATCCTACCTTAGACTAAGACTTCCTACTCTCTCACCACATGAACCATTAGAGTGTTAGGATGTAATCTTACTTGAATCCATAAATCATTACATACACTATATTACATTGTTTCATCTTGTTGACATTGATTACTTGTGTAAGTGGATCAACTCGTAATCATATATCAATATGACAAGGAATGTAGGAATCAAGTTGATAAGTGTCAAGAATAAGTAAATTTTTTTATCTATAATTGAAACTTATCATGTATCAAATGATGTTATTTATGTATAAAAGGAACCTCCTTAAGCTCAAGATACAAAATGAGATATTGATAAATAGAGTTTTATGAATTGTAATGATATTTTGTTGTTTTGCAGTAAATATAAAAGAAAATGTCAAGTATGCAGCTAAGCCACAGTACTGCAACTGAGCTATGGAAGTAGAAAAGACAGGACAACATATTTTTACTTTTTAGCTGAGCACAACAAATGGAGTTGAGCACAACAAATGGAGCTGAGCCTTCTGAGGAAACCTTCTTTGCAAGGAAATCTAGAGCACAAATTCATAGGGTTGAGCAGCAAAGAAAACCCTCCAAAGAGGGAAAGGTCACGTGTTAAGCACTAGGACAAGGGGTTGACCTAAAAAGGAAATCCACTTGTGAAGAAACTCCTATGGCTGAGCACCAAAAGTTGGGCTGAGCATTGCCCAAAAATTCCTATAAATAAAGGCATCATGTCGTCATTCTATGCATTGATTGGAGGCTAAAGAATGTAGCAGTAGGATACAATAGGGTCTATGAGGCATGAGGGAGATGTTCTTAGTGTAGATCTTATGTGTATATGATGTGGAATTGCATTGTAATATTCTATGAGTAGCTGAACTCCCTCATGTCGAGGTTTGATGTAATTAATTCTGATTCTATTCACTTCTACTTCTTAGGTATTTAACTTTTCTTTCATTTAATTGTTTGTGGTTTGATTTATGCTTAATGATGACTTGATCACTTATCTATTTAACTGGTTTAGATTGAGTTTGGAAACCAGTCTCAAACTGTGGTCCAATCAAATCATCATGCATGTACTGGTGCTTATTTAGTTGTCAGAGGGGATGTCGAAGGAGAGATCCCCACACATTAAAGCAAAGACTCATTCTACTAGGAGTTGAAGAATCACACTGGATTTGAATTCCTTAGGTTCTAGTGTATCAAGGATGAACCTAGATCTACATAAAAAGAGTACTATCAAAATATTGAATGATTTGCATAATAAATAAACAAGATGGTAGTGGTGTAGTCATAAAAGATGAGATGAAATCAATTCATAGCCCTTACTCCACTCAATCTATCTAATTACTACTATCGATTTTTTACTTGCACTCTTTATCAAAACAAAAAAAAAATCCAAAAATCAAATTACCAATATATTTGCTAAATCCATGTGGATATGACACTTGTTGATACTATTACATATAAGTACACTTGTTGGAAAATGATTGTTGTGAAACAGTCATCACAAGTCCATTTAGGTATATTTAATTTGTCGTTATAGGTAGACAAGTAAAATCATTAATGATAAAGAAACTAATGTGAAGAACAAATTAAGAAAAAAATTGTGCATGATTTTAATATTTAACGTCACAATAATTTGTTATACTATATAAGAGATGAATAAGACAATATATATAATAAATAAGAACATTAACAAGCTTTGTTTTTCTAAGAGATGTAGTAATTATAGGTATTGAAATGACATGTTTTCTCGTTTTATGGATACTTATGGATATTATGTTACAAACCAATTATAAATAAGCAATTAAATTCTTTAATCTATCTAGCAATCCCCAAAACTTATAGAGTAGAATGTGGGAACATACTCGGATTCACCATTGAAAATAGTAGATGAAATGTAGTATCTAGTCTTCCAACAGTATAACACCTGAAGGTTTTCTTTTGATTTTCTCTTCTAATGGAGATGAAGAGAAAGGAACATGAATATAAGGACGTGCTCACAATTGGGGACCATAACCCTGATGTAATTTTTGTTCCTTACTTCATTAATTTCAATACTTTTAATTTGACCCCTCATCAAAATAAAATATTATTTAGAGTCTCTAAACATTTAATATTTCATGACATATATGCACTTAATCATAAGTTTCTCTTAATTTATCACTTTAATAAATTGACTAATAAATATAATGATCTTAAGACATTTAATAATTTATATATATATATATATATATATATATATATATATATATATATATATATATATATATAACCCAAAATTTCTAACATAATGTGGTTCTATTCACACCTCTAACGAAACAACACTAATGAGTATAGTATATAGAAGGATTTTTAAAAATGAAAAAAAAAAATCAAGAATATGAATTACTAAAAGAATAAATAGAAATAAAAAAACACTATACATCGAAGAGATTTAAAGAGATTAATGCAGCAAAGCTTAAGAAAAAACTAAATCAAACAAGAATAAGAGATTATTATCTAATATCTTCGTCTTTATCTAATATTTAAAAATAACTATATTAAAAAGCTTCAAAAGAAAATTTGTCAAAAAACTAAATAATTAATTCTTCATAAAATAATACAAAATAAACACAATTAAATTTAGGTACTTCCATTAAATCATTTAATTATAGTATTCTATTGCTATGTTTATAAATCTAAACAAGAGACAGTAAATAAATTGTTTAACAATAAATATTTCAACCTTATATAAAAATTTAAAGTTTGAATATCTAAAGTACAAGAAATTGAGATTTTTATTGGTACTTTGAAATTTTTTTAATATATTTTACGACATTATTAATGTTCATCAATATATTTTAAAAATATAATAAAGAAATAACACCATAAAAACTTTAAAAGAAAAATCCAAATTCAGTAAAAAAACTTGTCACCATAAATTTCACTTTCCTCGAGTTAAATTAATCAAAGTGTCAGTACCATGTTTAATGAAAGAAAACAAAAAACAAAATCTTTCTACTCAAAAGTCAACATGATGACCCTACTCCTTAGAATTATTTTTCTATAGCACCCTCCTTTTGTCCAATCAAATTATTTGATTATAATAAGACTCTGAACATTCAAAAGCGTATAATATGTGATATAACCTATGACAAAAATATAAATAATTTGTAATTCAAACAAATAGTTAATGCATATAATTGACACCTTTATATTTTAACATTTTTTAGTAAGTTGCATTATTATAATTATTATTATTAAGATTATGCAAGTCATGTCTACATCTGCTTAAATCTTGCAAATATCAGCTAGTCAAACAAATGTCCGTCACTAACCCTAATCACATTTCTTTCAAGGTAAATGGAATCTTTCTTGTTTTTCAAAAATATTTTTGTCATGAAATTATGCATTATATATCTTAAAAATAGAATAATCAATATATATATATATATATATATATATATATATATATATATATTATAAAAGAATATTCTTTTACAATTGATATCTGAAATAACGTAAAAAGGTTGTTATCAAATTATTATATCAATAATTTTAATTTTTATTGACTTGATCATGGGATAATTTTCTAAAAGTAAGTTTTCTTATATATTATAATCTTATATTCTTACTTATTTGAATACCGAAGAATATTCGGTAACTCTTTTTCTTGGTTTTTGTTGGATAATGATATTTTAACCCACTTTTTTTGACCCACTTTTAACCTATCACTCTTATCACCCTTAGATCATCACATCACATCACTACAAAAAATTAAAATAGATAATCTAAGGATGATGAGAGTGGTGGGTTAAAAGTGGGTCAAAAAAAGTGAGTTAAAATATCATTTTCCGTTTTTGTTAATAGTTTGGCAGTCAACTTTTTTGCTTCATAGTTCGTTTTTGTCAAGAACAGAGATATTTTTCAAAATAATATATATATATATATATATATATATATATATATATATATATATATATATATATATATATATATATATATATATATATATATATATATAAGGCTTGATTTTTAAAACAGAAATTTAATTAAGAATTGATTCTTGAAAATGTTAGACTCGTGGAAATAGTTCTTAAAACATTTATACCAAACATTAGAATTTAATGTTGTCAATGATTTTCCAACAACTTAAATAATTCACTCACCCAACTTGCCCTTAAATTTTTGGCTGCAAATAGTAAGACCCGTTCTTCTTGACACTCTGGAAGGTTAACCAATTCTTCGACAATAAGTTACATAAATTGTTGGCCAAAAAGCAGAAATAGACAAAGAAAAAATTATAATAACTTGAGATTGATGAATTGTTGTTTTCATGCATTTCGGAATTTTCTTAACAATGTGAGACATGTTAGTGGAGAAAAAAAATAAGTTATGATACTTTAAAAAAATTGTATAATTTTTTAAAAAGGCTTATTATAGTGGCATATGTATATAAACTATTTCTCTTTTTTCTTCAAATTATTGTTATTCTTTGTACGAAAGACCTAAATAATGATGTTTTAGAATTGATAATGGTTTAAAAATAGTGACACCCGATTATTTTAATATTTAAAATGGTTTATATAAATAGAAAGTTTTTTAAATGAGTTTCATTATTTTAAAACACATTTTTTTCTAAAAATCACTTTTCTAGATTTATGTGACTTCTCTCAGAGTTTTCATCCTCTGTTCGTTTTATTGAAGATCCGAGACTGTAGGAGTGATCCTCGTGAGGAGTTCTTCAATTTTGATCGATCAGTTTCTCGGTTTTATTAAGTTGAATTTCTATTCTTTTCTTGGTCCAATTCATTTTTCTCCTCGCACATGGTTTCTTTATGCTTGCATGTGTCCTTTGAGTTTTCTTTTTCAGTTTTTGTTCATCAGTGATTGTTATGGTAGGTTGTTACGGGATTGGTAAGTGTACTAAATCACACAAGTATTAAAGTGGAAAGTCTAATAATCGTTTTCCAAGAGACTTGTGCAATACTTGACAACTCTTACAATTCATAACTCAATTAGACAACAAATTTCACAAATACAAATTTTTTTTTTTTGTATTTTTATCAAGCATACAATGTGCAACAATATATAATAAAGGAATCATGTTTTGTGGATGTATGTGTTTAGCATAATTCTAGGAATCTTGTGTGGAGATTCTATGGTGGCTTTACTTTAGTGTATGCATTGATGTATGGATTCAAGTAGGAGGTATTCTAACACTCCAATAACCATATTCACACTCAAATAGAGTAGAATGTGTTATGTGGTGAAGAGTAGTGAGAATTTCTAGTATATGGGCTTTGTTTGGCCTACGACACGAAGGGGATTAACATTGTCTATGGTAGGGTAAAACACATTGACAATGGTTCTACAGAATGTCAACACCCAATTTCGTCCGGCTAAATAAATAATAGAATAAAAAATAATAATTTGTTTTTTAAGAAAATAAAATAATAATAATAATAAAAAAATAACAAAAAAAAAGTAAATAAGTTTTTCTTTGGTTTTTTTTCTTTGTCTAAATAATAATAATAGGATAATAATAATAATAAATAAATAAAAAGAAAAAAAGAGAGAGACTGTTTTAATCTCTTATGTATTTTCTTTTGAGACTTTGTTTCTATTTTAGCTCAAAATACTTTATACACCCACACCGTTTTTTCTTGCAACTAATGGCAGCCCAAAATTTTATTTTCGCACCCCCACTCTATGCTTTGTCGTTTCTGCTTCAGATTAAGAAGTTAGTCCAATAATTAGAAATAGAATATGTTCTAATATTTAGAATCATTTACTCTGATTTTGTGTTCCGATTTTATGACATCTCCTTTTTCAGATGAGGAAAATAGTAATATGTTTCTCAAGAATATCTTTTTGTAATTATAATTAATTTGTCCTGATCACGTTTGATTTTGTGCTCTGATTTTATGACACCTTTTTTTCCAGATAAAGAAAGTAGTAATATGATTCAAAGCAATATCTCTTTTACTAATTAGAATCAATTTTGCTGATCATGTTTGATTTTGTGCTCATTTGTTTTTCTGTGATTTGATTCCCATAATGTGATAATATTAAGACCAGTTCTTGCCTTTTAAATTTCGTGATAATTAAGGCGGACCTTTATTACGAGATTACATTAGATTTAAAATGTTGTGTATATAAACCCATCAGAAAAAAAAAGAAAAGGTTGTTTTTTTCTCTCAAAATTCTGGAGACCTCTCTCACCCTAAGCACACATTTTCTTTTAACCCTCGCACATAAAAGACCCACTCACCTTCGATTACCACCCCCACGTGCTTCTTGGTGTTCCAACGCAACTATTGTAAATTCGATATCTCGTTCAGGTTCATAATTTTTTAATTCTTGTTGTGGTATGTGGTCTTTGTTGAGATTTTGTGCTCATTTTTTTCTGTGATTTGATTCCCATAATGTGATAATATTAAGACCAGTTCTTGCCTTTTAAATTTCGTGGTAATTAAGATGGACCTTTATTACGAGATTACATTAGATTTAAAATGTTGTGTATATAAATCCATCAGAAAAAAAAAAGAAAAGGTTGTTTTTTTCTCTCAACATTTTGGAGACCTCTCTCACCCTAAGCACACATTTTCTTTTAACCCTCGCACATAAAAGACCCATTCACCTTCGATCGCCACCCCCACGTGCTTCTTGGTGTTCCAACGCAACTATTGTAAATTCGATATCTCGTTCAGGTTCATAAATTTTTAATTCTTGTTGTGGTAAGTGGTCTTTGTTGAGATTTGGTTATGATCTTTGTTGAAGATTGATGTTTTCACCATTTCTTCTTGGTGTGGAAAAAACATTACTGTCATGCATTTTTGGGTTCATTAGTTTTATGATTAATGTTTGTTGATTGCATTGGGTTGTGAACGTTGTTGCATGAATAAGTGAGAGATATCATGTTTTAACATTGTATGAATATGTTGTGCCATATTTTTATGTTAAGGGTTTTAAAACTTTTTTCATAATAAAATAATATGTTTAATCCTAAACGTTATTTCCTAATCTTTTATTTTTTTCCTAATGTTTTCATAAATTGTGGATATATAATAGTCACGTTTTTGGGTATCATGTCTTATTTCAGAAGTTTTTTTAAAGGAAGTAATAAAAAATAAATAATTTAAATATCCTTTTAACTTTTAAAATGTATAAGTACTCGTATGACCGCTCACGTCGTCTTAGTACTTAATGTCTTCGCTCTTTTATAAAATTACTAAAAAAAATACAAAATTTTCAAATATTAAAAAAGAGTGATATCAACATCTTTGAACAAATTGTTTTCAAAAAGTCTTTTTCATAAAGAACTACGTGACCCTGATTCTCCATTATGAATGGAGATACGTAGGAGCAAGGAGTAATCCATGAATGGAGATACCCTGATTCCTTTGTTTTTCTTTGTTATCTTTATTTATTTATTTATTTTATTATTTATTTATCTATTTATTTTTACTTTATTTTATTTGATCTGTTTTTTTAAAATAAACATTTAAAGGAGACCACATCAATTTGTATTTTAATTAAAGGTACCGTCTTAGGATGGGCGTTGTAGGGTGCTAACACATTCCCTACGGGTAATTAACTCCCGTATCCCTAAACTCTATTTTCGTAGACCTTGCTCCTTTTTATGGTTTTCCATAGTTTCCTATAATAACTATGGTGGCGACTCCAAAATCTCTTTTTACAAATTTTATTTTTTGGTTCGTCATCCCGTCGCGATTTCAGTTGTGACATTACTTTAGTGTATGCATTGATGTATGGATTCAAGTAGGAGGTATTCTAACACTCTAATAACCATATTCACACTCAAATAGAGTAGAATGTGCTATGTGGTGAAGAGTAGCGAGAATTCCTAGCCTATAGGCTTTGTTTGGCCTACGACACGAAGGGGATTGACATTGTCTGTGGTAGGGTAAAACGCATTGACAATGGTTCTACAGAGCAATGGAGGTCACCAAAAGTGCACGCCTCTAGTGAATCTGATATCAATGCATGCATCTAGATAATTGAGTCAATAGGGTCTTTACTTATATATATGATTTCACTGTGACTAATTGAGTTGTATGACTTTGTTATGAAAATATGTATACTTAATGTATGATGTGTTTTTTTTTGTGTGAATTAGCTTACCCTTTTGTGTTTTTTGCCTTACTTGTGTCTAACTCTTTCTTTTGCAATTATCACCTTATCGATATAGAAGATGAAGATGCAAGTTTAAAGGCACTTCTAGAATGATGAGCCATTAGGTAAGAGTTGTGGGAGATCTTTTGGAGCATGAGTAGTGGTTAGTTTTTGTATAGGGCTTTGTTAGTTTAGTATGGTTGCATAAGTGTGATATTTTTATAGTCATATCTTTTGTAGAAATATATTTTATACTCTAGATTATTTATTTTGAATATTATTATGAAATGCCTTATTTTATTAGTTCTATGCTACTAAAATAGGATGTTACATTAATGAAATCAGGGCAGTTCTTCCTTAGGGTGACTTGAGGGTTGTGAATTTTTTATTTCTTATGTGTATAAGAGTTTAAGTTCAGATTGTAGAGATTATTTATGAAACCGGAAGTATTAAGAACAAAAAGTAAATTGTCTTGATAGAGAAATGAGGGGGCACACTTATGACTATATCAAATATAGTTTTCCTTTCTTGATTTTTAAAGTGTGAGGAAACAATAATGATAAACAATAAGTAGTTGGTAAAAAGTAGGTTTATAGCAAGTAGATGTTGAGAATGTATGCATAGGAAAGTTGTGTTTGTTATAGGGAGAAATATAGTTATTGTTTGAGTTTTGTTCAAATACTTATTCTAGTCTAGTTTCTGCCTTTGTAGTAAAATATTGAAAATTGCATTTGTGTTTGTGTTTATGTGGGCTAGGAGATTGGTTAATGTTTCAAATTCCAGGAGTAAGGTATGAGGTGTGTTGTGTCAAATTTTTCCTATAATAGACGCTTTTACATCTTTATTATCACCACTAGACCCACATGCATTTTATTTCCTCCACTAGACCCTTTTTAATGTAAACATAGTATAATTACTGTTTTTGTTTGAAAAAAAAATACAAATTTCAATTTCGAAGAATATGAAAACAATATTTAAAATTATAGAAATATAGAATTTTTTTATAAAAAAAATGTATTTAGACATTCATCATTTCATCATGAACCGGCTCAACGGGAGGGTCATTCACCATTTCATCATCAACAAAATCGTCATCAACATCATTTTTGGCCTCATGCTTTCGTTGCTCACCCTTCCATTTTGCAACAAATTCTTCCAATTCGGAAATAGAATGTTTCATATCAACTATCTCACCTTCTTGATAATGTAGAAGACGCTCAACCTCTTCCTTCTCCTCCACATCTTATTCTTTGTAGGCAATGCCAAGTTCTTCAAATGCTTCTTTTACAACAACATGACCAAGTTCTTTGTTTGACACTGCCACATCAACAATAGCCTATAATAAACAACAAATAATTATGAAGGCTAACCAATAACAAACTTCAAACACAACTTATATTATTAAGCACGTATGAATCATATCCTTATCAAACACACTCTTTATGACATTGTCACCCACTGTCACATTCATCCAATGCAACAATTGTGGGAACTTGTTCATTCGACACTTGAACTTTGAGTTGCAAACAAGCAAATGATCATAACTGCAACAAAAACAAATAAATATTAACATCAAATTACGCAAAATCACAATCATCACTTAAGAACAATAACAAACATTAATCACTTTACCTGAAGCGGATACCAACCAAATACTCGTACACTAATGTACCCCAATTATATTTTCCAATATTTTTCATATCATCCATTATCTTAAAAATTATGGAAAAAACACTACCCTTTTTATTTGGCAACAAGAACTCTGATATTCCTAACAAAATATATAGCCTGCAAAATACTTCAATACCACCAACATCATCATCAAATTTCATCAGAAAATCATATATCAACTTAACATTAACTCTTTGAGACCCAAAAATATTCCAACTATCATTCTCCACAACTTTGTCATTTAAATCAATTTTTTCTCCCAACAACCTCAACTCTAACCCTAAATAAACATCTAATAAATTAAATTCCACCACTTGGCCACCAACATCAAAACCACCCATCCTTTCAACCCATTTATAACATAAAAGAGATAGAACATTCCTACTTATCTTCATCGATTCCTTTAACATGGTGAACAACCAAAATGGTGGGCCTGCAATATACTCCTTCTATTGCATATTTAATCTATCATTCAAAGCACCAATGTACTTCACTCTGCGAGAGTGATGGAAAAACATCTATATAACAAATCAAACTTTTAGGTCCTTCACAAAAATTCAAAAAAATCAATCCAACGATGGACAATAACATACCTTCTTCTCCTCACTATAATCAACAAATTGAAGACCTTTACTGTCCATTTTGTACTCCTTAACGAAAAAATATATCATAAAACCACCCACATCACCCGTAACGAAATGGAAAGGTAACAACAGATTAACCCAACAACAACAAACTTTACACGCACAACCAACAACGCAATTAACGTCGAGGAATGAAGCAACGATTCAAAAAAAAAATACTTGATTCTCCAACCTTGCAATCACTCTTACCGCCGAAAAATCTGACATTTTCCTTAAATAAATCCAATGTTTCAACTTTCTTCTCAATATCACAAAAATCAAACATTTCCATGTTTAGGTTGTGGGTTTTGTCTTCCAAATAAATAAACAGATAAACAATGGGTTATCAAAACACAGTAAATGACACTGCCATCAACAACGAAAAAAAAGACCATTTCCCCCAAAATGTCAAAACTTTACACACAAAAAACCATGAACAATGAAGATAGTGTGAGAAAGCTGTGGGATAGAATCAGAGGAAACTTACAATAAACCGGTTTCGATGAACGTTGTGTTCTTTGCTTCTGATGGATGTGTTATCATCGATGAGTTCTTCTCGCTGTTGTCTCCTCTAAGTTAAACTAAGTGGTTCTTTGTCTCTCTCTGCTAAAACTTCTTTACTTTGCCTTTGTCTCCAAAATTGTCTGCACGTGTAACATCTAATTTCATTAAATGAAAATCAATTTAAAAAAAGAAACTACCCTACCACCTAAGCCATATAAAAAATGAGTTCAAAAACCATGTTCAAATATTATTTTTAAAAAAAATGAGAGATCACATTGAAAAATTTTCACAAAATATTAAGACTAAGTAATTTGTTATGCCAAATAATATAATATTAAATATTGGATAAATAGTCAAGTACATGATACATGATACATTCCTACTTATCTTCATCGATTCCTTTAACATGGTGAACAACCAAAATGGTGTGCCTGCAATATACTTCTTCTATTGCATATTTAATCTATCATTCAAAGCACCAATGTACTTCGCTCTGCGAGAGTGATGGAAAAACATCTGTATAACAAATCAAACTTTTAGGTCCTTCACAAAAATTCAAAAAAATCAATCCAACGATGGACAATAGCATACCTTCTTCTCCTCACTACAATCAACAAATTGAAGACCTTTACTGTCTATTTTGTACTCCTTAACGAAAAAATATATCACAAAACCACCCACATCACCCGTAACGAAATGGAAAGGTAACAACAGATTAACCCAACAACAACAAACTTTACACGCACAACCAACAACGCAATTAACGTTGAGGAATGAAGCAACGATTCAAAAAAAAATACTTGATTCTCCAACCTTGCAATCACTCTCACAGCCGAAAAATCTGACATTTTTCTTAAATAAATCCAATGTTTAAACTTTCTTCTCAATCTCACAAAAATCAAACATTTCCATGTTTAGGTTGCGGGTTCTGTCTTCCAAATAAATAAACAGATAAACAATGGGTTATCAAAACACAGTAAATGACACTGCCATCAACAACCAAAAAAAAGACCATTTCCCCCAAAATGTCAAAACTTTACACAGAAAAAACCATGAACAATGAAGATAGTGTGAGAAAGCTGTGGGATAGAATCAGAGAAAACTTACAATAAACCGATTTCGATGAACGTTGTGTTCTTTGCTTCTGGTGGATGTGTTATCGTCAATGAGTTCTTCGTGCTGCTGTGTCCTTTAAGTCAAACTAAGTGGTTCTCTGTCTCTCTCTGGTAAAACTTCTTTACTTTGCCTTTGTCTCCAAAATTGTCCGCACGTGTAACATCTAATTTCATTAAATGAAAATCAATTTTGAAAAAAGAAACTATCCTACCACCTAAGCCATATAAAAAATGAGTTCAAAAACCATGTTCAAATATTATTTTTAAAAAAAATGAGAGATCACGTTGAAAAATTTTCACAAAATATTAAGACTAAGTAATTTGTTATGCCAAATAATATAATATTAAATATTGGATAAATAGTCAAGTACATGATACATTTTATTTTAGTACAATAGAAAAGAATTATAATTTTAGTATACAATTTTTAATTTTATTTGAGACAATGACTAGGATAATTGAATATGTGTTTTATCGTTATTACGTATGTTTATTAAAGAAAAAAATTAACTTTAACATGCCATTTACTTTAAAAAAAAAAAATCTTTTACCATTTGTTTATTTCTTTCTAAATTTGAAATTTTAAGTAGTTTCTTCAAAATTAATTGTATATTAACGTGACAATTACTAATAACCACGTACTCAATTATATAAACCACTATTAAAATTAAAATTGTTATACTAAGATTGTAATTTTTTATATTAAAAAAATATATACCAATGATATTTATACTGATATTTACTTTTAAATATTTTAAACAACATGAATTTTTTCTTCTTTCTACCAGTTTTATGGCTTTGATAATTTATTTAACCCATCCACTTATCCAACTAATCAGCCTAATCCAATTTTAAAACAGAAGTTTATACACACAAAAAAAATTACACTTTTAATAAATTAATATTTAATTAAAAAATTAAAAATATTACCTTTTTTTTATATATGAAATTACTTCCTTAAAAATTATAAGTATTAATAATAAATTATAATATTACTAAATATTTATATTATTTAAATAATATAGTATACAAATTTATTTTTGTTATATTTATATTTTAGTTTAAAAATTACTCCAACACATCAACCACCTACTGAATTGGTGGACCAAACATAATGAATGAATAGCAATCTATCCCATCAAATATCCACTGGACTTTATTTAAGTTTCAGAATATGTCACTTTGTTTAGTAATTGTTCTTTTTTCCACTATACTTATCCATTAATATATATATATATATATATATATATATATATATATATATATATATATATATATATATATATATAAAGAAAATACTTAATATGATCTTTTTAATATTTTTCATTCAATATTTTTCATTTATATATAAAGAAAATACTTAAATCATATATATTTATATAAATAATAGTCTCCAATATATATGTCCCACCTCTATATTTCAAAGATAGTGACATGCAAGAAAAAAGAAATAGGCTTGAAGAAGAAATGCAGAAGAAAGAAAAAGAATTAAAGAGTTGGTAATAAGTTATTGAAAGATGATTAATGAGATGTATGGTAAGAAAGTTAATGATGAGAGAGAAAGAGGAAAAAAATATTTCATTATAGAAAAAAGACAAAATGTTGTAAATGTGAGGAAAAAAATAGTTAAAGATGAGAGAGAAATAAGGTTTATTAATAATTAAATATTTCAATTAGTGCACTAACTCTATTAAATGCATTAATTAATAGTTGGCACAAATTTTATTATTTTTATTGAAAGTTAGAATAATTAATTTTATTAATTAAAGTAATATAAATACATATAATAAAATTTATAAAGACAAAATACTTTTTAAAATTAATTGTTAATTTTTGTTAGTGAGAGATTAAACTCATAATATTTTTAAGAATTAGATTATCTTATCACTTATTTAAATTAATATTTTAATTGTTTTTCTTAACTTTAATTTTTTGTTGGTTTTTTAAGTAATTTAAATATTTTTTAAGTTTAATTATATTTTAATTTTTAGCAACATAAAAATATAATTACTTTATTATTTAATTATTTTTAATTTTTATCAATCAACATTAAATAAAATATTTATAAAATTTTATAATCTTTATGAATATTTTTGTCTTTTAAATAAAATAATAATATATTATTAATTATTAAATTAAATTTCATTTATTATCATGATTACTATAAATTTTTATAAGATTCAAAACGTATTAATCATCTTTAATAAATACCCTAAATGTAAACCTTTAATAAAATTTTCACAAGATTTTCTAATTGTATTTTTACATCATAATAAAAGTATATACATAAACTAATTAAAAATTAAGGGAATGATGAGATATAAATAAGTAAAGGAGTAATTAATACTTTCTTAACTTTTAATCTTTTTTCTTTTTTTGTATTTCTCTTGTAATTGAAAATTTGCTATATTCTTAACATATATGAAAAGAGTTAAGAATGTCTTTTTTTACACCGAAAATGATATGCACATATATTAATTCCATTAATTCCCTTCTTTTACTTCAATAAAATATTTATGGAAATTTTCCTAAACTTAAAAGGTATAAATTATATAAAAATAATTTTCTTAAATATGACACTAAAAAAAAGTAATAATTTAAAGCAATATAAGTCGGTCTATGCATGATCCTTTTGAAAAAGAAAGAGAAAATAAAGATATGATGGTCAATGTGTTCATGTTTCTCTCTTCAAACTTCAAAACAGAAACTTGAGCAAGCTGGCTAACCTTTGGTCAACCAATGAATGAAAAAAGACAACTTTCAGCAACTTTCTTTATTACTTCTTTCTTCTTCATTGATATCCGTGTGAGAGAAGCCAAAGAAAACTACTAACTCATGTGGATGTGAACCTTTTCTTCTCTTGTTCCGTGAAAACTTCAAGCTTCTCGAACGTGTACAGGAACCAAGACATGCCCTTCTGTGTTCTTCCCTGTGAGGATTCCGAAATTTGATTACTCACCTTCAATTTCAACCATTTTGCTCTTCCTTTCACTTGGTTTTTCCTTCTGAATCCTGTTTGTGTGATTCAGAAGATTTTTGTTCATTTTGCATGTGCTCTGTATACATGCCATGTTGTTTGTTGTGTCAATTTTTTCTCTGTTGGTTAATGTTTTTGCTCTCTTGGGTTGCTTAAATTTTGAAACTTTTTGCAATTCTGGTGTGCAGATGCATCTGGGGTATCGTTATTGGCTGCATAGTTGTGCTTTGCTGCTTTATAGGGTGTAATGGTATCATGGGGATTTTTTCTTGACAGTCATTGATTTTGGTGATTTGTTGAATTCATAGCAAGTTGATCAGAGACCGTGCTTGAGAATCATGATGCTCTTAAGTGCTTTTACTATGCAGTACATAGTTGTGTTTTTCTTCTTTCTAGGTGGTAATGGTATCATGGGGATTTAATCTTGACAATCATTTCCTTTTTGTGGTTTGTTGAATCGATAAACACGTTTATCAGAGACTGTGCATGAGAATGATAGCTCATTGTTTATGTTATGAAGGGCTTTTGCTATTCGCTGCTTTGTTGTGTTTTTCTTCTTTCTAGATGGTAATGGTGTGAAGGGAATTTATCCTAGAAGACAATTTTGTTGTGATTTGTTGAATCAGAGACTGTGCATAAGAATCCTAGCTAATTGTTTAAGCTGTGAAGTGCTTTTTCTACACTATTTTGTTGTGTCTTTCTTCTTTGTAGATGGTAATGGTGTCAAGGAGGTTGATTCCTGACAATAATTTTGTTGTGAATTGTTGAACTGATATCACGTTAATCAGAGACCATTCATAAGAATCATAGCTAATTGTTTATGCTGTGAAGTGCTTTTAATATTCACTACTTTGTTGTGTTTTTTTCTTCGTTGTAGATGGTAATGGAGTCAAAGGGGTTTATTCCTGACAATAATTTTGTTGTGAATTGTTGAATTGAATTGATAACAGGTTGAACAAAGATTGTGCATGATAAATACATAGCTGATTGGTAATGCAATGAAGTGCTTTTACTATTTCAAAGACAAATCTAGAAACGGTAGGCAAAGGTCAGCACCTGAACTGAAGGAGAAGGAGAAACTGGACTTTTCAGGGGCTGAGAGGGTCACCAAGTCTTCAAGCTCATCTGCTTCACCCCGCGGTATACCGGAACTGTATGAGGAGAAGGGTCAGAATCTGAGGGTCTTCTCCCTCTCAGAGCTCAAGCGTGCAACAAGTGATTTCAACAGGCTTTTTAAGATAGGAGAAGGTGGATTTGGCAGTGTGTTTAAAGGTTCAGTGCAGCCTGCTGATGGGAATGGGAATCCTGTTGTAGTTGCCATCAAAAGACTTAACAAGGATGCATTACAGGTATGAGATGAGACTCAACAATTTTCTTGGGATGTAATTGGTCAGAGACTTTTGCATACAAATTCTTATGTTTATGGTTCAAAGCATTTAGAGTCCAATGGTTACCATTTCCGGTGTCTATGTTAGTGTTAGTGTTAGTGTCAGGGTTCCATGTCGTGTCATATACATATCTATGTCTATGTCTGATATGTATTGGATGTTGTGTCGTACCATGTCGTGTCATATACATATCTATGTCTATGTCTGATATGTATTGGATGTTGTGTCGTACATGTATCTGTGTCGGATATGTATGAGACACAAGCGTGTCTGAGCTTCATAGCATATCGTCTTGTTGTCAAAATTCTTAGCCTTGGATTCTTGGCCATCAGTTTAACTACACGGGTGATTTTCTTTTTCTCCCAGATAGCATTTAGGATCAACATTATCTATACTGCTATCTGTTTTATCATATACACCAATCCACTGAAATTTATGCAAAGTATAGTCAAATTTGATATTCCTCAGCCTCCATGGATCAGAGTTTTTGTCTCACCCAATAAATTAAGTTATATCATCCGCTCACTATCTATCTACTATTTTAACATTTGTAAAAGCAGGGAGATTGGTTGGTGGGAAGATACTAATTTCCTGTGTTATTCAATTTTCAAAAAACTAACTGATAATACCTCATTACATTAGTCTGTGTTAATGTATATATGAATGAGTTAAGTTCAAAAAGACATCAATAGATGTCTATGCATTTCTAGTTGCTTCTTTCATCCTTTAGGTTCAAGATGAGATAGTGAGTGTTGGAAATGATGTTCTTTTTAATGGCAAAGAGCTCTCCTTATGAGTTGTATATTTACTGCTAGTTAATGAGATTTCTTCAGGTAATTCAAACACAAAATCTTCTCTTACAAATATTAATAAGATGCTTTTTCTGGTATATTTGTAGCCATATTTTCTACTAAAAACTTTGTTGGATTGAATTTAATGTTCAGCATGTTAAGGTATGATTTACATATACAGACACTGTACTGTAATGTAACTCCATAGATGATTTATGCATGTCTAGTATAAATTATTTATGATACTTCTTAATCAAAAAAACCATATATCATTCTTACTTTACTGTACAGAAGGATTATATTGATGGATCTCTTACTCTAACGTGCTAATTATATGCAAAGGACAAGATTTCTTTCTTGCTAAGGTCCTGAAATATCAAATATATTTTAAAAAAATTGTCATTTATTGAAATTTGTTAGAATTGAATAATTGGATATGGTGATACGAGGATATCCCTTTGACTATTTTTCCTTCTTTCATGTAGGGTCATAAGCAATGGTTGACTGAAGTTCAATTTCTTGGTGTTGTGGAACACCCAAATCTTGTCAAGCTTATTGGATACTGTGCTTTGGATGACGAACGAGGCATCCAGAGACTACTCGTGTATGAATACATGCCGAACAAAAGTTTAGAGTTTCATCTTTTCAATAAAGCTTATGATCCTCTTCCTTGGAAAACTAGACTTGAAATAGCACTTGGAGCAGCTCAAGGGTTAACTTATCTTCATGAAGAATTAGAAATTCAGGTTAGAGTTTAGGAATGTGAAAAGTTAGTAACATCTTTGGCATACTCTTTTGAACACACTCTCTATACTGTTGGCTATAAATTGCAAAAATTGTCTGTCCAACTTCTTACATATTTAATCACCCTTTATGATTTTTTTTCCTTTTCTTGAAGTTTATGTAAACTATCCATGTTAATTGGAACTACCCTTTTTGGAAAAGGATCATGAAGCTATTACATAAGCTATAGTAGAATACATATAATACATAACTTCAGATTATAAAAGTGGCAACTCAACGGACTAATACCATAATCTTGGATTTCACATTATTAGTTACCATTTTGCAGATCATTAAATTGCTTTTATCAGTGTTTGATAGCTTTTAATTTGTATTTATATCTCATGAACTTTTCTTCCTCTGCTTTTAACAATTTGTATGCAAATTCTCTAGGTGATATATCGAGATTTTAAATCTTCAAATATATTACTGGATGAAGAGTATAAGCCAAAGCTTTCTGATTTTGGACTTGCTAGGGAGGGACCAGTAGCTGGTGATACTCATGTTTCAACAGCTGTAAGTGCCATGCCATATTCAGCAGAGTTATCACATTGCATGCATTCTTCTGCATAGATCCTGAACTTAGTTGTACTATTTGTAAACATGACTCACCAAATATTCAACAACAAAAGTCTTATCCTACCTCATGAAATCAGCTACATGGATTGCATGGCTTCATAGAACTTGATTATTCACCCCATGCTGCCTCTCAATTTTCTCTCATTCTTCCTTTATCAATGTCAAACCTGTTAGAAATCCAAGTATGAGTTGGAAGTCTTGAATAGAAATGAAAAATTGAGTAATATATAAGAAAAACAATACCCACAAACATTAAGTCTTCAACATTCAACAGCGGTGTCAGAGCTGATGGTTTGTCTTGGTGTTCAATTTAAGCAGAGACAAATATGTCAAATTGTGGTAAAAACCCAACTATAGTTAGGGTCAGTCATTTTGTTGAGATAAATGTATGGACAACTCATACCTCAGAGTTGATCAATCACTTCAATCTATTCAAGTATAAAAAATGTTCCAACAGAACCATTATCTTGTTTATACAATCAATGTCAAAGTTATGTATGATTATAATGTTGTTTGCAAAAAAAAAATTCATGTTAGGTGATGGGGACATATGGTTATGCTGCTCCAGATTACATTGAGACAGGTCATCTCACAGCCAAGAGTGATGTGTGGAGTTTTGGAGTGGTTTTATATGAAATGCTTACTGGCAGGCGTTCAATGGAAAGAAACAGGCCAAAATCAGAGAAGAAACTGCTGGAGTGGGTGAAGCAATACCCTCCTGACAGCAAGAAGTTTGAGACAATAATCGATCAGCGACTTCAGGGAGAGTATTCCAAGAACGGAGCAAGAAAACTGGCGAAACTCGCCGATCATTGCCTGCGAAAGAGCGCGAAAGATCGGCCGACGATGAGTCAGGTGGTGGAGAGACTGAAGCAGATAATGGAAGACAGTGATGAGGCAGATGACAGAAGTGTAGAGGTATCAGAAAATGGTGAAGCTGAAGCTGAAGTGAAGGGAAATCAATTAGGCTCTTCAGAGTTGTGGAAAAAGAGGATGGAACATCTTGCAAAACTTGGTGAACGTGTGGAGAGTGCTAGCAGAAAAAGATTTATGATCCTTCAGAGAGCCAATGTGTCCTCATAGTTTCATCTCTAGCAAAAAAAATTAATTTTGCCTGAGTTTAGGTGAGAACAAGGTTCATTCTGGGAGATATTGTCATGTATGTGTTTACATGCTCTCAAGCCCATCTTTATGTGATATCTTATCAACTCTTTTTCTCAAAGTGAAGCATGTGATTATTTATGTTCATATAAAAATGGCTTAGGATTTGAGATTGGAACTTAAAGTTCAAAAATGAAATGTGTCATTGGAAATCTTCTATTACAAGTTACAAATGTGTTAGGTTATATATTCTTTCATATATGGGTTATGGTTATGTGAGAGATTGTGGTTCTAGATATATATGACATTAGTATTACACATATAATATTTGACACCATTTTTACCCCAAAACTTTAAGACAATGGTGTTATGGGTCTTTACTTTTATATAATGTTTAACTCTGTCTTTTCTATCTAATGTGAGACTTTTTGACTCACACTTGGATTATTCCCAACAATCGATGAACCTTTTGTTTCTTTTTTTTTTTCATATGGTATATTCTTCAGGTGTATGGTGACCCTTTTTGGTTATGGTTATGCGGTCTGTCACCCGAACCATCGGCTCTGATATCATTGTTGGATTATATATTCTTTCATATATGGGTTATAGTTATTTGAGAGATTGTGGTTCTAGATATATATGATATTAGTATTACACATATAAGACATTTGACACTACTTTTACCCCAAAACTTTAAGGCAATGGTGTTATGGGTCTTTATTTTTATACTTGGACTATTTCCAACAAAATTATATAGTGAAATAGGATACATTAGGAAATATATTATGAAACATTCAATATGGTTAACCCTAACAGAATATATTTCTGTGATCGGAAGAAATTATAGACTTCCAAATCAATAAGATTATATACCAAATCTTCTAATGAAATGTTATGATTCATATATCTACTCACTATATAGTAACAAATTAGTTATAGTTTAAGGTTCTAAGATTATCACAACAAAATGGAACTATACTTATTCAAGCAAATCTAAGAAAATCTAGAGTTTGGATATTTAAGGACATAGTAGAAAAACATTTCCAAGACTCTTGTAAAGAGGAATGTGCATTATTACTTCTTTCTCTTCAAATATTTTAAGATAATGGGTAACTATATATGGATCTAAGTTCCCAGTTTGAAATTGGAGTTTTTCAGTTCCTTGTTTTAAGAGTTTCTTGAGCATTGCTTCTCGTGTTATTGTTGTTTCAAATGTTCTTTTTGAACTATTCAAATTGTTCAATTTTGTTTTAGAAAATATCATCTTTCTTCTTAAAGTTTGTGCTTCTTTTGTATGTTCTCTCCAAACTTTTACTCTACTCAAGAAACCTTTACTTTATTTAATTGTGTTGTATAATTAATAGTAAATCTTTCTTATTATGTATTCCACGTTTATATATATATATATATATATATATATATATATATATATATATATATATATAATTATAAATTTTAATTAACATACTTTTTGGTAAAGTATTTTAAATGATCAGTACAAAGAAGTTATCTTTTAAACCTTCTCATCCAAACACATTATTACATGTCTAATAATTTCTTCTATTACTTAATCATTTTATTTTTCCAAATCAAGCATACCATAAGTATGGTTATGGATAGTGTGTATGTTTTCACGTAGACAACCGCAAGAATAAAAGTTTGAGTTTCTTTTACTTTTATGTTCTACTAATGTAATGTGAATTTTTGAAATAAATATCACAAAATTTAGTACTTTACTTTGAAAGGAAATTCAACTCGTAAATTTAGTAATCATTAATTTATTTCGTCCAAACACATCATGATAGTTTTTGGGTTCATAAATGACTTAATAAGTTATTTCTTGAGGTGGAATAATAGATTTGAAATTTTGTTTCGATTTGAGATACACAAAAATAATAACTGCTCCTTGTTAAATAGTTTATCTTGTGTGATTCTACAATAAAAACACTGTGTAAATTATTAATATTTAGCTAGAAAATAAAGTTTATATAAGTTTACTTATATCAAAATTATCTTGTCTCTGTCATATGAACAGATGGGAAGTTAAAATGAATTTAATGTTTGGTACGTTTCTGTGACTGACTTATTATTGTCACTGTTATTATTATTATTATTATTATTAATTATTATTATTATTAGTATATAAAAGCTTACACGTTAGACCTCATTGACTGCGATATTAATTAGGTAAGCAGATTCATCAACTTCAATTAATAATTGACACCAATAATTAATAAAAAAATTATAAAACTAAATTACCTGTCACATTTTCCTTTTGTTCCCTTCTGCTAAATTTTCATGCATTAAATTTGGGTCAACTATTCTAATAAAAATTAAAATAAATAAATGGGTCAACCAAATGAACACCACCACTTTTTCAACTGCGTTCTTCTTCCTCCATCTTGTGAGTTTAGTTAGAATCATTGACTTGTTTGCAGATCCACAGCTTCAATTATTCATGTCCTACTCTTGTTGCCAAATTATGTTCATTTCTTTATTAACACTTGCGATAGGTTACATCAAATTTTGATTTCATATCATGTTATTGATAGAAAGCTTTTATTAATTTTTGTTAATTAATGATTTATTTTTCTAAAAGATTATGTATATGATACATATGGATGACGTTGATGATAGGAAAAGATAAGATAAAAAAAAAAAAAAGAGTACTAAGCCATGGCAGAAAAATATTGTCATGAAAAGTTTAGCTAAATGAAGAATATTATAGGATTAAAGTTTATTTGAGGTATTTTCAAATAGAATATAGTAGCATCTCAATAAAATATAGGTTTAATTAGTTGGATGATACTCACTTTTGTTCAAATGTGTCAGTTTGGCATCTGTTTTTAAAAATGTGTCAATTTAGTTCTAACTTTTAAAAAGTGTCTTAATCAAGTCCATTTCAGACAAAAATTACTAAAGTCGTTAACTTAATTCATGACTTTTATCACTCAATTTTAATATAAATATCAATACTTAATTTTGTAAGTAATTTTAAATATCAATACCATTAACGGTGTTAATATTTTTTTACTGAAAATGACCTAATTGGGGCATTTTTTAAAAAGTTGGGACTCAATTGACACATTTTTTAAAATATGTACCAAACTGACACATCTAAATAAAAGTGGGTATTATCCGACTAATTAAACCTAAAATATATAGATTGAAATATTATTAGGACAAAATTAATCTTTCATGTCATATTAATTTATATAGGATTTAGAGAAATATAATAAGAAAAAATCCGCAGTAATATATTTGTAGATAATTATTGTTTTTACGTTAGATTGTTAGGATTCTCACATAATTTATATTGGACTAATTATATACTGGTTACTTTTGGAAATTTTAATTACAATAGTTCATGAATGTGTCGTTGATTTTTGTGTTTTTAACTTGTTTTTTGTTTATCGTTTTGTTTTCAGTATCTTAAAATTTCGTTGTGTCCATTTTATGGTGCTTTTACCATAAAATAAATAGGAAAAAAAGGTTTTGTTATAGAATATTCAATATGACAATGATATCTAGTCTTCAATTATTAACATTTTTCAGATTGAGAAAGTCGCAAAAGAAAGTAAAATAAAATTAACTAGTTACCTTATTTATTTAATTATTTATGGGTTAAACATATTTTTGGTTCTTCAACTTTTAGAGAAAATTAAAATTAGTTTCTCTTGCAAACTTTGAACTAATTTAGTCTTTTATCTTTAAAAATGCGTGTATTAGTCCTTAAATCAACTTTTTTTAAGTTTATTTGACGTTTCTAACGCGTTTTTCAGTTCACATTGAAACGAAAATATGTCAAACGGTATAACAAACTAAAATATTATAATGAAATGTGTTTGAAACGTAAAATAAACTTAATAAAATCTTGTTAAAAGGACTAAATCCACACATTTACATAGTTGAGAGACTAAATTGATCAAAGATTTTCAGGAGGGACTAATCCTAATTTTTACTAAAAAATAAAGACCAAAAGCATATTTAACCCTTTATTTATTTATTTATTTATGTAAAATAAAAAGAATGTAAACTAAATCACTAGAGTTTTATTAGGGTTCCTTCGTAATTGATAAAGCACCATAAACAAGTGGTATACAAGATATGCAATTCTTGAGAAACACCACTATAGCACTAAGTTGGTGTGAGCATTTAGACATTGAAAAATTAATGTCCATTATTCCATGAAAAGTTGCATTAGTGAAGTCATATACAAGTGATATTTTTGAAAAAAAAAAAAGAAATATAATTTTATATTTATATTCCAATAATGAGAATCTTTCACCAATATAATAAGTTTTATTAAAGTGATACTCAACTGAAACCCTTGTGAACCTAAATTAAACCAAACTTATCAAGTCAAATTAAATCAAATTTAACTTCAAAGAAAAAAATTATATTATATGAAAGAATTTTCCAGTTGAAAGATATATAGCTTTGGCTGCTAAAACATTCATAGTGAAAGAATAAAGATGACAAATTTGACCATTTAACTTTCTATTTAACATTTTTATTTTCATTTGCGAAAATTCCCATATACCCATTTTAAGGATCCAAACTCTTTCCATATGGACAAATTATCGTAGGTTGTCAAGATCCAAGAAAAAATAAATAAATTTTGTTTGATTGAGATTTGGGTTTATATGAAATAAACTTTTAGTAGAAAATAAAATTTGCCATGAACACAAGCTTAGAAGAATGTAGCAAAAGTTCACTCATCTAGATCTTGGATGAAGAATAATCTCTTATGCTTTTTCTTCATTTTCTCATCGATACATCCATGATGTTTTTCTTTTTTTTTTTTCTTTATAGAACACTAGAGAAAAAGAGTAAAAATAAAAGGGTCAAATCAAATATTACCAAAGAAAAAAAAAAACAGAAACAAAAAGTAGCCAAAAATTCTTGGTTGGGTTTTCCTATTCCCAATGGAAAAAATAAAAAACCCAACTTTTTTCTTTACAAAGACAGAGAAGATTCATCCCGGTTTCATCAGAATCTTCATGGATTATTGATTGCACTTCATCATCTTCCTTTGGAATTCTCCATTCCATCTTTTTCACTTCAAAAAAATTGAACCCTTTTCCTCACTCATCTTCATCAATCATAATCATCACCATCATCATGTCATGGATTGTTCCTTGATTATGCCACTGCAACTGTTCCTGTTCTCACAGCCTTATTGGTTGTGGAATTATTTTGACTGTTCTCTGATTTTCTCACACCCCTTTTGGAAGAAACTTTCCAACTTTTCTCCTTTGCCTCATCAATCTCTATTTGCTCCTGTCTGCACTCTTTGCTGCAAAATGGTGTGTTCCCTCTGCAAAACAACAGTTCCAAAACCCTCATCACAAATCTCAACAAATCACAGAATTTCAATCTATCAACAATAAAACTTGATTTAAACCATTCAACTTGTAAGAAAATTGAAAAAGAAAAACAAATCTTGGACTTATTTATTGAATTAAATCAGCCAAAAAAACCCAACAAGTATGAATTAACCCAGCCACAGAAATACTGCAGGTGCTTTATTCTGGATCTGGAAACTAAGGTCCAGAACACAGCACCCCACATGGAAATTCAGTGTAAAAATGGAAAATTTCCATTGAAAGTTGAAGAATGAACAAGAATCAGCATCTGGGGTGGGGTGAAAGAGATGAAAGAGGTGGATTGAGTGATCTGAATTGACCTAACCTGTACATGAAGATGTCACGGTTTTGGCCTAGTGGTTTTCTGCAGAGAAAACAAGCTTGAAGAAAGTGAGGTTCCTCATAGTGGTTTTCACTTCTAGCATAGTAAAACATGGTGGATCTTGGAGAAGGGATTGAAGAAGAAGAAGAAGAAGGTGAAGGAGGAGAAGGAAAAGTAGCCATGGATGAAGAATTGAGAGAAAAGAGAAGAAGAAGAAGAAGCTAGAAAATGCAGGAATGGAACCAAAGAAAAATGGCTATTATATAATGAGAGGTTCACTTCAATTGGATTATATAAGGTAGTGCACATTGCAAACTATGCTCCTACTCTCCACCAATCATGAGGCTTTAATATTATATTAATACTATGTTCATAGTTTTTTTTTAACCCTATTTTCCCATTTTTTTACAACACAAATGTTTCTACCTTCTTCAAATATTTTCAAGTTGCTAAACTTGAAAAATTAGTCAACTGCTGAATAATACTTTTTTCTTTTAAATATTATTTCTTAAAAAATAAACTATTGCTTTAATCATATTACTACCTACTTATACTCGTGTTTTATCATAAAAGGTATAACTTTTCTTTCATTATATATATATATATATATATATATATATATATATATATATATATATATATATATATATATCTTTTATTTTGGATTTCATATGAGAAAAAATGTAATTCATTACTACACAGATGTAGCTGTTTTTAATTTAGATTTACCATTTTTCCCTTTATAAAATAGATTGTTATTTTAACATTTTATGGACTATTTATCTATTATAAATATTATTGAAGTTTTTAAATGATAAACACGAATAATGACATAAAAAGAAACATGAATAATTGTAGAAGTGATTAATTTTGATGAAATGAGTATAATAAAATGAATCATGTGATGTGTTAATAGAGAAATTGATTGGTGGGGACAATCCAAGTGACAATTGGTGGTGCACCAGAATAATTTTATTTCTTAAGTATGTAATTAAATGGTTGATTTTTCTTTATTTATATATAAACATATACATGTTCAATAAGATTAACTAATTAAATAAATTAGAGTATTTATTGTTTTTTGTTGTTGTTGTAGACCAAATAATAGACTGATTAAGAAAACAACAAAACCTCTAGTTGTTTTTAAGATAAGTTTTTCTATTTCAAAATTCTTGTTTTTGAATTATTCGAGAGAATAATATCGAAACAAATTATAGTATTTATCCTTTTTAATTATTGACCAAATAATTGTCTTAATAAGTTATATATAAATTTATATAAGAAATTTAATATTATTTTTAACTTAATTCATATCCATTACCAACATGAATCAATAATTTTCATATTATTATTAGTTTTCTGAAGTAAAATATTATAAAGATTCAACACTGATAAATTTTGAGAAAACTAATACAAAAAAGACTAAAATATTATCTTTAATTTAAAATTTTAAAAAAATAAATTTATATATATATATTATAGTATTCATATTTACTTAATATATTCATAATTACTTAATATAGTATATTCAATTTTTGACTACTCATCTTGTCCTACATTTTTTAAGAGGAAATATCCAAGAAAATTTATATTAATATTTCAATAATACGCGAGAAATAGTAATACCATTTGTATATTTATTCGAGCTAGTTATCGAAACAAAACAATAACAACACAATTGTTGTTGAGTTTTTCTGAATAGAAATATTAAAAGAGTTTTACAATAACTAATTATGAAAAAAATAAGTAAAAAAATATTAAATCTTTTTATCTCCAAAATTTTAAGATAGCCACTTTGATTATTATTTCTCTCTTTTATATTTTTTTCCCTTTTTAACTGCATGGGAATTTTAATTTTGATGTGAATCCTTAACCATTGTAATAATAAAAAGTAAGGTTTCAAACATGTTTTAACTTTCAGTATAACATTTGATTTATTTACATTTTGTTTTAATATTAATTTAAAAATATGTTTGAAATATTAAATAAATTTAATAAAATTTAATTATAAATATTACACCTCACACTTATAAAAATAAAAGATTAAATTATTTTAAAACTAAAAAAAAAATCTAATTTTTACTCAAAATTAAAGAATAAAAAACGTATTTAGCTATTGGTAATGGTTGGTTTTAATACGTCATGAAGTTTAAACTTAACCTTTGGGACCGGTTCTACCCCAAACACACTTTTTCCCAAAAGGACCTTTTCCACTTTAAATAACCTTTTTAATATTTGGTCCTTCCTCTAATGAGTATTTGTACTACACTCCAAAATGGGTTGCGCTGCCTTTTTACTCTCTAATTCAATGTGTCACCATCATCGTTCTTAAATTAATTTAGTATAAACACTGAATTTAATATTTATATATATATATATAATTATTTAACTTATTAAATTAGTTAAATGTAAATTATTTAAATTGAAAATTAACTTAAGACAAAAAATATAAGCAAATTTAAATTTCACATAAATCAAAAATAAAAAAATTAAGAATTTTTTTTATAAATTTAATATTTTAAAGTTTTAAATCGAGATGATATGAATCTTTTACAAATATTGGATTTATATTTCATTGTTATTGACTTTTTTTGAATCATTTTTTTCGAAAGACCATCAATTTATATCAATTATTTGAATAAGATTCAAGATTAATTATTTTTTCTTAATTTTGAATAAATATAAAAAATCTCTAATAAAATAAATTACATATATAATTTTAATAATTACTTGATAATAAGCTATAATTTACACCGTTTACTAAAAATTAAATTTAAAATTTTACTTTCATATTAGGTTCAATATCCATCCACAAAATTATATTTCACTATCGAAAACCTAAGTGTAACTATTTATTCTATCAATTTTATATATCGAATATTATTTCTTCTACTTAAATTTTCACAAAAATTTCTTTGAATAAAGACAGACAACTTTTATTTGGTCTGGTCTGCTATGAACTAATGGCAAAAAGACTAAGAAAAAAAGAAATAAATAAATAAAGCATGTCTCTACAAGGTTCTCTTCACTTGGACTGTTCCTAGGGCAAGAGAATCCTTTCACTGTTTCATTCATTTTTTTTCTTTTCTTTCTAAACTGATACTGTACTTTCTGTGATGAACAGAAGGTGGCACTTGAAAAAAAAAATGATGAAATGTGAAGTAATTAAAAAGTGAGGAAATTGCAAGATTTTGTGTCATACCAAATGTCTCTTAACCCTAATCAAACCCTACCAAATGAGAATCTTTCTTTTGCTTCCTATGTCTTCCTAAGATACATCTTGCATGTGAGGTCTATGCTCTATATATTATTGTAACACATGACTTTAATAAAGGACTATAAAAAATCTTAAACAACTATTATATATATAATGTAAATGTCTTTTGTAAAATCAATCAACTATATATATTAGTTAGTAATATGATTAGCTTATAAAGTAGTTCCACTAATACCAAAATGTTTAGTAAGTAATTTGTTTGAGAAACTTTAACCTAGGTATAAATCATTTCAATTAGCTTATATTATGATTTATTTATTTTATCATTAACCCTTATATTTTAATATATTATTACCATTTTAAAATTTTCAATTAAAAATATTAATTATTATATTGTGTTGGTTAACTTATAATTTTTATTTGTTTTATATGGTTTAGATGAAAATATTTAATCTTATAAATTAAAATAACTATATGATGTTATATGAAAATTACATTTATCAAAAAATATAAAAAATTAAAAGTTAAATATATTTTTTATATCTAAACTACTGTATACAAATTTTGTTTCTTTCTAAAATTAGTTACAAATATTTTAAATATTTAGTCTAAATGTAAAATATTTTTAAAATAAAAGTGAAGATTATTACATTATAGTCTTCGATTCGGTTTGTCACATAAAAACGCATTTATTTATTAAAAAGAATGTTTTACATTTGTCAAGGAAATCTTTTTGTCTTCAAAATACTTTGAAAATGAAAATATAATTAACAATAATTTAAACAAACAAAAATTATGAAAAATAAATATATCATAATTATTATTAGGGTTAAATATGCTTTCAGTTCATTAATTTTAGTGAATTTTGGAATTAGTCCATTTCGAAACGTTAGACCAATTTAGTCATTCATCTTTCAAAATACGTAAATTTAGTCATTTTAATCAAATTTTGTTAAGTTTATTTGACATTTCAAGCGCGTTTCATAATAGTATTTGACTTAACATTTAAGTAAAAATGTGTCAAACTCAAATACAATCCTAAAACACGCTTGAAATGTCAAATAAATTTGACAAAATTTGATTAAAAAGAATAAATCCACATATTTCGAAAGATGAATGACTAAATTGATCCGAAGTTTCAAAATTAACTAATTTCAAAATTCACTGACAAAAATATATTTAATCCTTATTATTATATAATAAAAAATTTCAATAAAAAATTATTTACATTTAATATATTGACATCAACTAATTTTACCAAATACTTAAAACTAATAAATTGAGTAATTAGTTTCTATTAAATAATTTTATGTTATTGTTGGGATTTGTGATACTTTTGGTGTGTGGTTGAGGGATTTGCATTGAATTTGAAAAAGAAAAGCAATAATAATAATAAAGGTTGAGAGCTTTTGAAAATGTGCATGGAATTTGATTTGATAATGGCAAAAGACACATTTTTGCTTTTGAAAAAGGTGAGAAAATCATGAAAAAGAAAGGGCATAAAGGTAATTGTGTGACTCCCATCGCATCAAAATCAAACAAACTCATGATATCTATGCTGTGGCATGGCCCCATCTACCACTTATGCCTCTTTCTTTACACACCACGTCACTTCCCACAATTCTAGAATAATCATAAATTAGTGTAACAAAATTTTCATAGTGGGATTTCATTAATTTTCCACCAAATAAATATATAAATAAATTTTCCATAAAAAAAAAAACTTCACTTTGAATTGAAATAATACAACATTTTTGTTTTACCATATAAATTGCATGATTTTCTAGTTACTATAAGGGTTTAAAGCTTTCAAACATTTAAATTGGTGGGACATGCATTTAGGTCATTATTAATTGCTACGAGTATTGATACCCTAATAAAAATAAATCATTCTTTAAAAAGTATCATTTTTAATGTTAAGAACATCTTCATTATGACCACACATTTTAGTTTTTTATATTATAGAACTCTTTAATTAGAGATCATACATAGAGTATAAGTTTTGTTATGAATTAATGGTCGTCCATTGATTTATACAATTACTCATATGATTGATAATCATATTATTCATTACTCTTTATGATGTAATATTTTGTATTTACTATTTGATTTTATATCCTTTCTGGGTTACCATATTGTATCTATAAATAGGACTCGTCCTATCAGTAATAACACACACATACAAACAGAAGTTGCTCCCTACTCTCTCATTCTCTATTCTTCCTCTCCTTTGTCTCTCTTATTACCTTTATTTTATAACACGTTATCAGCACGAGGGTTATCCAACTGAGCGTGAAGGCATATTTTTTTTTTTTCTCCCTAAGAACAACGCTCTATATTCCTTAACCGAGGTTCTTTCTAATCTTTTTCTCATTCACAAACTTTATCTCATTTTCTTTTTTTTTTGTGTAATGATAATTGTTTGATTTATTTTTCTCTGTCATATTATTATTATTATTATTATTTGATTTTAATAATTTCATACATGAAATTTGATTATATTAATATTTTATGTGCTAGTTCTAAAACATGTCAAATCTTGCAAAGCTTGAATTTGCGGCCCTTGATATTTCGGGGGAGAATTATTTATCATGGATTTTAGATGCTGAGATTCATCTAGATGCAATGGGTCTGGGTGATGCTATTAAAGAAGGAAATAAAGCATCTGAACAAGATAAAGCTAAAGCTATGATTTTCCTTCGTCGCCATCTTCATGAAGGGTTGAAAATTGAATACCTTACTATAAAAGACCCTTCTGTATTATGGAAAAATTTAAAAGAAAGATATGACCACCAAAAGACCGTGATTTTGCCAAAAGCTCGTTATGATTGGATGCATTTACGGTTGCAAGATTTTAAAACTGTAAGTGAATATAATTCTGCAATGTTTAGAATTACTTCTCAATTGACTCTATGTGGAGAAAGAATTACTGATGAAGATATGTTGGAAAAAACATTCTCAACTTTTCATGCAACTAATTTGCTTTTGCAACAACAGTATCGTGAAAAAGGTTTTCACAAATATTCTGAATTGATTTCATGCCTTCTTGTGGCTGAACAAAATAATGAGCTCTTGATGAAAAATCATGAGGCCCGACCAACTGGTTCTGCTCCATTCCCAGAAGTGAATGCAGCAACATCTAATCCATATAATCATGGACGAGGTCAAGACCATAATAATAATCGTGGTCGTAATTTTGGCCGTGGTCGTAGCCATGGTCGTGGTCGTGGTCGTGCTATTAATCATGGTCGTGGACATGGTTATAAAGGAAATTTCAAAGAGAAACTTCATCAACAGAAGTGGAACAAGAATGCGAAAAAGGAAAAAGAAAGGGGTGAAAATAATGGCAAAAAGGCTGAAAATATATGTTATCGTTGTGGTAGTAAAGGTCATTGGACCCGTGCCTGTTATACACCAAAGCATCTTGTTGAACTCTACCAATAATCAATTAAAAAGAAGAATGTAGAAACACACTTTGCTTATGAAGATGGTGATTCTGATTATGGTCATATGGATACTACTCATCTTGATATTGGTGATTTCTTTTCTAAACCCGATGGAAGTATTGATCACCTTATTGGTGATGGGAGTGTTAGAAAATAGTTTTATTTTATTTTTAAATTTTAAGACAATGTTTTATATTTAATTCATGTTGCTTTTATATGTACAAGTTTTTTTTTATGAATAAAATCCTCTATTTTATTTTTATTTTTTCTCCTCTTACAAAGTAATCTCTAATATTGATATTTATGTTTATATGAAGAATGAATATTGGCATTAACACCAATGATGAGGATCTGTGCCTTGCTGATAGTGCAACAACTCATACAATTCTCAAGAGTAATAAGTTTTTCTCTTGTTTGGTAATGCGAGAAGTCAATGTTAGTACTATTTCTGGTACTACAAATATAATTGAAGGCTCTGGAAGAGCTACAGTACTTCTGCCAAGAGGTACAAGATTGCATATTAAAAATGCATTTTATTCTCCTAAGTCCAATAGAAACTTATTAAGTTTCAAGGATATTCGTCTAAATGGATATCATATTGAGACAAATAATGAAGGAGATGTTGAATATCTTTATATCACTCAAATTGAGTCAAATAAAAAATGTGTATTGGAGAAATTATCAACCTTCTCTTATGGCTTGTACTACACATATATTAATGCGATTGAGACGCATGTTATTGTAAGCCAGAAGCTTACAAATAAGAATGAATTTCTTGTTTGGCATGATCGGTTGGGTCATCCTGGATATATCATGATGCGAAAAATAGCTGAAAACTCATGTGGACATCCACTTAAAAGTCAAAAGCTTCTTCAGTCCAATGATTTCTCATGTACTGCATGTTCGCAGGGAAAATTGATAATAAGACCATCACCAGAAAAAATTAGAAATGAGTCAATCTCATTTTTAGAACGAATACAAGGTGATATTTGTGGTCCAATACACCCACCATGTGGATCATTTAGATATTTCATGGTATTAATTGATGCGTCCACTAGATGGTCACATATTTGTTTACTATCAACTCGAAATCAAGCATTTGCTAAGTTATTAGCACAATTGATCAAGTTAAGAGCCCACTTCCCAGATTATCCAATTAAGAAAATTCGTCTTGATAATGCTGGTGAATTTACATCTCATGCTTTTAATGAGTATTGTATGTCAATTGGAATTGAAGTTGAACATCCAGTAGCACATGTTCATACTCAAAATGGACTTGCAGAATCATTGATAAAACGTCTAAAATTGATTGCACGACCTTTACTTATGAAAGCTAATCTTCCAATGACTACTTGGGGATATGCAATTCTGCATGCTGCAGTATTGATTCGCATCAGACCAACAAGTTATCACAAATACTCTCCTTTACAGTTGGTTTTTGGTCAACAACCAAATATTTCTCATTTAAGAATTTTTGGGTGTGCTGTATATGTCCCAATTTCCCCACCAAAAAGGACTATGATGGGTCCTCAAAGACGTTTGGGAATATATGTTGGATATGATTCTCCATCGATAATAAAATATCTTGAACCATCAACAGGTGACTTATTTACAGCTCGATTTGCTGATAGTCATTTTGATGAATCAATTTTTCCAACGTTAGGGGGAGAAAGAAAGAAACTGGAAAAAGATATTGGTTGGAATGAATTATCATTATCTCATCTTGATCCTCGTACAAAAGAGTGTGAACTAGAAGTTCAACGGATAATTCATTTACAAAAATTGGCCAACCAATTACCAGATGCTTTTACTGACACAAAAAGGGTAACTAAGTCGCATATACCCGCTGCTAATACTCCAATCAGAATTGATATTCCTGTTGGACAATATAATATAGCAAATGAATCTCAAACACGCCTAAAGCGTGGTAGGCCTTTGGGTTCCAAAGATAAAAATCCTCGTGTGAGAAAAAGGGAAAAAAGGCAAGATGGCCTAATCGAGGGGGTAAAAGTCCCAAAAGATTCTTTTGACATAATCAATGATTCGGTTCCAAAAGAACCTCAGGTACCTGAAATTGTTGAAAATGATGAGATCTCAATAAATTATGTCATGAATCATAAAATATGGAATCGAAATAAAGTCAATATTGACGAGGTTTTTGCATATAATGTAGCAAAGGATGTTATAAGTGACAATGATGATCAAGAACCAATGACAATTGAAGATTGTCGGCAAAGAAATGATTGGCCAAAATGGAAAGATGCAATCCAAGCAGAATTAGATTCGCTTGCTAAACGAAAGGTTTTTGGACCTGTAGTTCGCACACCTGAGGGTGTAAAACCTATTGGGTACAGATGGGTTTTTGTACAAAAACGAAATGAGAATGGTGAAATTGTTAGATACAAAGCACGGTTAGTTGCTCAAGGTTTTTCACAAAGACCTGGTATTGATTTTGAGGAGACATATTCTCCAGTATTGGATGCAACAACATTTAGATATTTAATTAGCCTTGTTGCACAAGAAGGTTTGAATTTGCACCTCATGGATGTTGTTACCGCCTATTTGTATGGCTCTTTGGAAAATGATATTTATATGAAACTCCCTGAAGGATTTAATGTGCCCAACAAAGCAAATTCTAAAAAGGATTATTCAATAAAATTGAATAAGTCCCTTTATGGATTGAAACAATCAGGACGTATGTGGTATAACCGTCTAAGTGAGTACTTATTAAAGGAAGGGTATAAAAATGACCCTATTTGTCCTTGTATTTATATGAAAAGATCCGAGAATGAATTTGCCATAATTGCTGTTTATGTAGATGACATAAACATAGTTGGAACTCCTAATGAGCTCACAAAGGCAATTGATTGTTTAAAGAAAGAATTTGAGATGAAGGATCTTGGAAGGACAAAGTTTTGTTTGGGATTACAAATTGAGTATTTAAACAAAGGTGTTCTTGTACATCAAGAAGCTTATATAACGAAAGTGCTTAAAAAGTTCTATATGGACAAATCACATTCACTATGCACTCCAATGGTGGTGAGGTCATTAGATGTTGATAAAGACCCTTTTAGACCTCAAGAAAAAGATGAAGAACTACTTGGTCCTGAAGTACCATATCTTAGTGCTATAGGAGCACTAATGTATCTTGCTAATTATACTCGACCCGATATAGCATTTGCTGTAAATTTGTTAGCAAGATATAGTTCTTCACCTACAAGAAGACATTGGAATGGAGTAAAACAAATACTCCGTTACCTTAAAGGCACTATGAATATGGGCTTGTTTTACCCAAATGATTCAAAATTAGATCTAATGGGTTATGCAGATGCAGGTTATTTATCAGATCCTCATAATGGTCGATCACAAACAGGATATTTGTTCACATGTGGTGGCACAGCGATTTCATGGCGATCTGTGAAACAAACAATAACAGCAACATCGTCAAATCATGCAGAAATTTCAGCATTACATGAGGCAAGTCGTGAATGCGTTTGGTTAAGGTCTATAATTCAACATGTGCGACAAACTTGTGGTTTATCCTTGGGAAAAATGAAACCAACAACGATATATGAAGACAATAGTGCATGCATTGCTCAATTGAAAGAAGGATATATTAAAGGAGACAGAACAAAACATATTCTTCCAAAATTCTTTTTCACTCATGATCTTCAAAGAAATGGTGATGTAGAGATCCAAAAGATTCGCTCATGTGAAAATCTAGTAGATTTATTTACAAAGTCTTTGCCAAGGAGAACTTTTGAGCAATTGGTTCACAGGATTGGACTCCGCCATCTTAATGATGTAAGTTTACATGAGGGGGAGAAATAGAAGATGCAAAGAACAATATTATATAGAATGATGTACTCTTTTTCCTTCACTAGGTTTTTATCCCAAAGGGTTTTTCCTAGTAAGGTTTTAACGAGGCACATTCTTTTATCAATGGACACCCAAGGGGGAGTGTTATGAATTAATGGTCGTCCATTGATTTATACAATTACTCATATGATTGATAATCATATTATTCATTACTCTTTATGATGTAATATTTTGTATTTACTATTTGATTTTATATCCTTTCTGGGTTACCATATTGTATCTATAAATAGGACTCGTCCTATCAGTAATAACACACACATACAAACAGAAGTTGCTCCCTACTCTCTCATTCTCTATTCTTCCTCTCCTTTGTCTCTCTTATTACCTTTATTTTATAACAAGTTTAAAATTGTAAGACTAAACTATATTTAGATAACATCAAATTTATGTTTTTCAATCTTAGATAACATAATTTTTTTTTATTTTAAAATGTGTATATATTTATTAATAAATAAATAAAATATTATTTAGATTAAAATATAAAAAAAATCACAATTCAATAAAAATAAAATTAACTTATAAGAAGATCACAATTAAAATAATTTATTCGATCAAAATACTCTATATATTTAAAAAAAAAGTATGTTTGTATTTGTCTTTATCTTAATGAATTTTGCTCAAATAAAAGCCAAAAGAAAGTAAATAAAAATATTATTAAAATATGATGAAATGAATGTTAGAAGAGGCAATTATTATTTTTGCAAATGATAAGAAGTGTATTTATTGATTGAAAAGAAGATACGAGAAATGTAGTGTTGCTTTGTGATTAATTTAGAATAAGAAAGAGAATAATATTGAGAAATAAGAGAGAAAAAAAGAATAAAGATAGAGAGAGAGGAAGAAAAAGGTTGAGAAAAGCAAACATGGAGCTGACGGGGCAAGGGACCCACAGAGAAAGAGAAGGAGACAAGGACCATCGAAGTGGGACCCACCTGACTCATGGTCTTGCTGGCGCTTCTATTCACCTGTCCTTGTCTTCCGGACCCACAACAGCTGCCCGTACATCACGGTCAGCCACTACCCTCCTGCCCCTTGCACGTGCGCGCTTTCTTCACATCCCAACCTACACAACAGAATCATTGCAAATTGCCATCAATCTTTTAAGTAAAAAAAGATTAAAAAAAAAAAAACAAATATTGTATCCCTCTTAAAAATGTACACAAAATTTCTTAACTTTTATCAATTTTTTATTATTCAAACAGTTTTTATTATTCAAATACAACATTTGACCGATTATAAACTTTGGGTTAAATATCTCTTACCCTTAAATTTAGACAAGTGAAATTAACATTTTCTTTTTATTTTAAATTTTGATGTATTTTTATTTTAAATTTAAAAATAAATAAGTATAGTTAGTGACAGATTATATAAAGAGCAAAGATACTATATGTAAAACTTATTTAAAAAAAAAAATCTTAATCGTCTCATCTTTTTTAAAATACAAAATTTTTCTCTTTCTCTCTATATCGGTTTATTTTCAATTTCAACTTAACCTTAATTCTTCCTTTCTCTCATATGATTTTTATCTTTTTGTGAACTAGAGATTAGTTTTGGAATCGTGTCAGTCTTCTTCAAATTCAACATAACAAATTTTTCATCTGCGTAGGTTGAAAATTTTAATATTCTTCTTCTTTTCTATTTGAGTAGGGTTGCATGTAAGGTTTCTTGGTGCATATTGTTTATGAGACTTTGATTCTGATTTGATCATGACTAGAGTCTCATCACTCTCTTCATTCCTTTGCTTTGGTCCTTAGGTTGAGTTGGATTTTTGGTGTTCGAATCATCTTGAGGCTTCATTGTTTCAAGCTTGGGTTGCATTAGAGGTAAGAGAATCTAGGTTTTATGTTGAAATTTGGTGTGAACTGATAATCTTGGTAGTTAATTATGATGTGGTGTGTTGAATCGATGAGTTACATGTTAAACTGTTTGATATTTGATTTGTGTTTGGTCTTGATTTGGGAAAAAGTTTGAATCTATGTTTTGAGTGATTAGGTATTAGTGTTGAACTCTCTAAAACCATTTGAAATATAAAAAAAAAAAAAACAATAAAGTAAAGATGTTAAATTAGTCAATTGCACAAAACCAATTTTCCCAAAAACTTATTGTTTTTTATGCACTATCGGGCGCTGTTGTAGTGTCGTCAGGTGCCAGGCCACTTAGTGTCGTTGAGCGCCACTTTTGGACCGTCAGGTGCACCCAAAACAGTGGGTTCCAAGGATTGTAGCATCGAGCGCCACCTTTTTTTTTTCTAGTTCGCATCTTCTTGGTAAAATGAAGATTTCGGCTTCATTAACCATCAACTCGAACTGAAATTTTGACAGTTGACCCTAGACACGTAATTCTTCACTTTGAATGGTGGGGTTTTTGTTTTGAAGTGTGTGGTTAAAGAAATTTTTTTTACCATTTTGATGTACTTTATGTATGTATATGTTTGAGACTGTAATTGATTGAGATGAAATTATTGATGTGTGAATATGAAATGTTATTAAAGATGTATATGATTGTGAAAGTAATTAATTATGGTGAAAGTATTGTTGTGAAACTATGATGATGATGATGGGTTTCTTAATGTATATGAACATTGTATGTATTTGACGTAATACCATGGGTTTCATGGGGAGATTTTATTATAGTCTTTTTAGTGTATGCATTGGACTATGGATTCAAGTAAGGTGACATCCTGAAACTCTAATGATCATTCACACTAAAGTAGAGGAGAATGGTTCAAGTGGTGAGAGTAATAGGAAGTCGTAGTCTAAGGCAGGATAATGATCTTAGATGATCATGGATTAACCTTGTGTGTGGTAGGGTGAAATCCATTGGCAATGACTTTACAGAGTAGTAGAGGCCACCACAAGTGCAAGTCATTAGTGATTCCGATTCCAAATGCATGTATTCGGATAATTGAATTTAATGTCAACGGTTTGTGTGCAATTATGTGAAGGTGAATTATTGTAGTTTGTCCATGTATGTCTTATAGTTTAAATGATTTAAATGATCTTAGGATAATTCTTTTATATACTAGCTTACCTTTGCACTTTATGGTCTTGTGTTATTTTCTTCTTTTGCGATGATCACAATTTTGATGTGAGCAAAGGAAGATGCATGTTTAGAGACACCTATGAAGGATGAGAAGTTTGTAGTTAGAGTTGTGAGATTGTATCAAATGTATGAGTGGTTAATGTTCGGTATATGGATATTTTTGTGGGTTTGGTGTTGTATAAAGGGTATATTTTTATAGTCTGATCTCTTGAAGGACTGCACTAATATACTTTTTATTTTGTTCATCCGCCTTTGAATATTATTATGAAATGTCTTATTTTATTAGTTTTATACTACTAAAATGAGATATTACACTATGACCCCTCAAATTTTGTGAAATTTTTAAAATTATATGTAGGATATATTGAGAATTGATGGAAATTAAATTATGTATCTTTTTATTTTTTTATAAAGTATAACATTTAATTTTAATTAATAATAAAACAAAAAAATCAAATATAATAATACAAAAATATTAAAAAAATTTTATTTTCTCTCTTGTTGTCTTTTAAGTTTCTAATAGAATAATATACTTATCTCTCACAAAACTTATTATTTCTACTCTCATTTATATGTTCTCTCTCTTTCTTGAAGAAAAAAAAATGTAAATCTCTTATCTCACTTGATAGTGAAATATTAGTTTAATAGTTAACATTATTTCTTATCTCATGAGCCTTGTTGAAAGGGGGAGCTATTTCACCCATGAATGAAGAACAATTTTGATGATGTCTGCTTATCTAGGATAAAACATAGCTTGGTCCAGTTAGGATATGCATTAGGCAAATAGCTTCTCTTTATCAAATGTATTTCAGGCCTGTTGTGTAATTCTGCATATGATTAGTTCTTTAACTAATGGATTAGCTGTGAGTATTGTACAAAGTAAGTGAAAATATACTCACGATAATCGATTAGGTAAATTGCTAATCGAATTAGTGACAACAAAAACCTTTGTATAAAAGCTGTTTTGGAATCTGTTTTGGGTGTGGAAAAATCAGAAAGATCACGTAGTTTTTATCTGAGATAGAGCCATCTGAGAGACACAAAGTTTCAGAAGATTCTGCAAGACAACTCAAGTATAGATCCAAGAAGAATTGATGGTTGATTCTACCATGATGGATCTTGCTTGATTCAAGGAGCATCAAGTCAAATCTGCACAGCTTAGGTGTATTCGTTTCTTGTTTTATTTTCTGTGTTTTTGATTACAGTTGCTTCAGTGTTTGAAGTGTGGACCTAGGTGCAATTGTGTGGATGCATTGCTCCTAAGGGGAGTTCTTGATTGTTGAATCAAGTTCTTGGGTTTTGGGGGTTAGAATTACATAGGTGTGCTTGTAATTCTTGGATCCTCTCTGTTTAGTGGAATCCTCCTAAGTGTGTTACTTAGGAGAAGACTGGATGTAGATTCGCCTTGAATCGAACCAGTATAAATTGTGTGTCTTGATTCCTTCTTCTCTCTCTTAATCTTTCTTGATTGATTTAAACAGTCCATTAACCTAGAACTGTGAAATTGATTAATTGAGCTTTAAAACCTAAAGATCTATTCAAGATTTATCTTAAACCAGATAAAAGCCTATTAATCAACTCAGATCCCTTTGTGGTTAAGGTGATTAGGCAGATCTGTTTTTTAACAATTGGCACCAGAGCTGGTTAATCGCACGATAATCGATTAGAAAGATCATGATATGTCTAATACATCTCAAACCTTTGCTGAAGGGGCATCCATTAACAGGCCACCTCTGTTTGCTGGTGAAAACTACCCTTTTTGGAAAATTAGAATGAAAATTTTTCTTGAATCAGTGGACAAAGGGGTATGGGATGCTCTGGTGAATGGACCTTTTAAACCAATTAAGATAGTGGAAGGAAAAACTGTTCTTAAAGAGTTCTCACAGTGGACTCTTGATGAAAATAAGAGGGCACACTATGATGTTAGAGCCAAAAATATTATATCTTCTGCACTAACTTTGGATGAATTTTACAGGGTATCTGTGTGTGAATCAGCCAAAGAAATGTGGGATGTCTTGGAAGTAACCCATGAGGGCACGAATGAAGTTAAAAGGGCAAGGAAGAACACTCTCATTCAAGAGTATGAGATGTTCAGGATGAAGTCTGGAGAAAGCATTTGTGATGTGCAGAAAAGATTTACACATATAGTAAATCACCTCCTAGCTCTTGGCAAGACTTTTGACAAAGAGGAACTCAATATCAAAATTTTGAAGAGCTTAAATAGGACATGGTAGCCCAAAGTCACTGTAATTTCAGAATCCAAAGATCTCACTAGCATGAACATGGCCACACTCTTTGGGAAACTAAGGGAACATGAACTAGAGCTTGGAAGACTCAAGGAAGAAGAGGATGGAGAAAAGAGGCACACTATAGCCTTGAAGAGTGCAGTGAAATTTGTAGTAAAACAGAAAAAGGCAGATTCTGCAGACGACTCGAATGATGGAAACTCTGACAGTGAAGCTTTGAGCTTAATGGTGAAAAAGTTCTCAAAATTTCTGAAGTATAAGAACAAGACTAACAACAGTTATGCAGGAAACAAGAGGTAGACCAGATCTGGAACTCAAACCTGCTATGAGTGTGGCAAAACAGGACACATCAAACCAGATTGCCCTGTACTCAAGATGAAACAAAAATTGGAAGAGACAAGTGAGGCAAACAAGCATAAGAAGAAAAGGAAAGCTTACAACAGTGACTCTAGCTCATCCAGTGAATCTGACGGAAGCATTGAGGAAGAAACCAACCTTGTCTCATGGCTGGAACAGGCTCTTCCAAGAGCAGTGTGAGTTGTTTTAACTCCAATGATGATGAAAATAACTATTATGAATTATTTGATCCTTTTAATGAATTGCATAAGGAAGCCACAAAATTGCAAAAGTCAAATAATAAGCATAGAGGAGAAATTAAATGGCTTGAAGGTAGAGTAAAACAACTAGAAGAGGAAAATAAAAATTTGATAACAAGTCTTGAAAAACTAGAGAAATCTAAGAAACACTCTAGGTCCAAAGATGACACAAGCTCTCCCCAATGTGAAAAATGCCCAGGACAGCTAGAAAAGATAGATTACCTAATGAAAACTCTCTCAAAATTCACTTTGGGAAGATCAAACCTTGATGTAGTGTTAGGATCTCAAAGGAGTGTGCTTAATAAAGAGGGAATAGGTTACAGTGGCAAATCTAATCCATTAGGCACCAGAAGTTTTCTAGATATGAGTAAACCAACATCTGTCATTTGCTCCTACTATTCTGAACTTGGTCATGCATCAAATTCCTGCTATTTTAAAAATTGTGGGGTTCCTAAAGGAGAGTACAAATGGGTACCTAAAGGAACACCTCAAACCACTAACATGAAAGGACCCAAGTTCAATTGGGTACCTGCATCTTCTTTTTAATCTTTGTTTCAGGTGTGTCTTGATGCAAGGAAAACAATGTAGCTTTTATATAATGGATGCTCAAGACACATGAAAGGAGATGTGAAGAACTTCTGCAGGATATCTTACAAAGCCAATTATTGGTCATGTTACAAGAGGTGATAATAACAAAGGTCAAATTTTTTATCCATCACATTGGTCTTGGTGTCTATTTGCTCTATACTTCCATAAATGTCTGCACTCTGATGTTAACCTGTGCTACTGATTTCACCTGCTGCGTTGTTAGTATTGTCATACTTTGTATGCCTACTGTGTTCAAACTGTGTAGATGCTTGCCTAACCTTGGCCTTAATCCATTATCGTGTTTTGTCTGAAGCTTAGTCTGTGTTAAGTTCTGCATCACATAGTTGCTACTTAATTTCTCAAAAGGAGCCCGCTAATCCATTATGGGAAATTGTTATGCATTCTGGTTGTTATCCTGGTTGTTATGCATTATCTCCTGCTGCATCTCTTACATTGTTGCGCTGTTTAGATACAATTTTCCTGCTGTCCTGTATTGC